>NC_086196.1:76059551-76659551 GCF_035770615.1 Melospiza melodia melodia | reverse complement strand
AGTCGGGCTGATTTGATAGTACTAAGTAGCTCCTGCAATCTGCCATGCAGAAGCGGGGCAGCTTACTTTTGTTTTCCAGGGAAACGGGCCGAGGTTTGTGTTTGGGGGCCTATGGCTGAGAGTGACCGGCTGGCTCCTGAAAAGCTACAATAGGCAGGATGGTGACCAGACCCATGGTGGCACCAGTGCCAAGTTGGGCTGGTTTGATAGTACCAAGTGGCTCCTGCAATCTGCCATCCAGAAGCAGGGCAGCTGAGTTTTGTTTGCCAGAGAAAAGGGCCTTGGTTTGTGTTTGGGGGCATATGGCTGGGTGTGGCCAGCTGGCTCCTTAAAATGCACGATATGCAACATGGCTCCCAGACCCAAGGTGGCACAAGTGCCAAGTTGGGCTGGTTTGATAGTACCAAGTGGCTCCTGCAATCTTCCATGATCACGTGGAGAAATACTTTCTGGTTTCAGCCTCATGCTCTTTCTTCTCTCCCTCAACTTCTCTATCACCTCTCATCTGGTTCACATGCGCTGTCTTCAAGGTCCACAGGCTACTTTTCACAGAATCTTCTGGCCTGATGAAGTAAGGATGATGAATAGAACAGAGCTGGGATCTATTTTCCAGTTTGGATAAAATGCATTCTGCACACAAATCCAAGGAGAACGGGCTGCCCCGATGCCCAGAAAATCTTTCACTCCTGCTAGTGTTCTACGTCAACCGCAACTTAGTCTGAAAGAAAAGCTTTTTCTCTGAGAGCATCTGAGAGGTTTGCATGAAGCACTGATATCTGACATATGCAATTTTGAATAGGAGAGGAAAAAGAAAATGGCAAGGAGTTTTTAATTTTAGTGGTTTCAATTTTAATTTCCGTGCACTTTTTCAAAACTTGTCAGCTCAAATGCCCATCAACATCTTTTAGTCATCTGTAAGTCAGTATTCATATAAAATGTGCTTCAAATCCAAAGAATTTCAAATTTGCACTCCAAGCTTCTATGCCTAGATTTATGATTTCCTACACATATTAGATGAAAGGAAGGCCTTTTTTACTGTGGGAGTGCTGGAACACTGGAACAGGTTGCCCAGAGAAGTTGTGGGTGTCCCATCCCTGAAAGTATTCAAGGTCACCTTGGACGGGGCTTGGAGCAGCAACAAAGGAGAAGCTTGATGGTAGAGAAACAAAGTTGGACTATAGAAGAAACTCGGATTGAAGTATAGGATCAAGTTTTCTCTCAGCTCTTGGGGTAAATTCAAAGTTGTACAAAATGACATTTATCTGTGCTATTCACTACTGTAACAGAAAGTTTCATGAAAACTGTACAGAAGATAGTAAATTTTAAAAGAGATAAGAATTACAGCATAAAATCCATGGGATAGGTTACAACATGAGACACTCTCTAAGAGAAAATCTCTGTGTTTCAGCACTTCATCGGGGTAAGATTTCATGAAGTGCCAAAGAAGGCGGCAAAATATCATTCGGGACATTATTTACTGGAATTCAGCCTGGCCATTAGTAGGAACTGCCTTTGAACATATCATGTAGATATACCACACACGCTTTCCCTTCACTGAAAAATTACTGTTTACAACAAATAAGCAATTGACGATCAAAATTGATTGAAAGCATCTTAAACATGTCAAGTATTTCATTGTAGATGATCTGTGATCCAAATGCTTCTTCCACCTTCGAGAGGGACAGAAGAATTCTTCCATATCATGATGGTTTAAAATTGTATCAACCAATGTTTTCTGCTGAAAAGATATCATCTATTTTTTTCTATTTTTGGAAGAAAATATTCCTAGACATACAACAGGTGAGAACTAAGTAATTTTAAAGAAACAAATGAAATGAAAATATTCTGTAAATAGAATGAAATGAAAAGCTGTGTTTTAAATAGGAGCTAAATATTAAACAGAATTTTTGTACCAGGCATTTGAATTACTGCACCAGCTCTTTTGCCCATCAAGAGAGGCATTTAGCATTTCAGTCTTTTCCAAGGTGTTCATGATCTGCTATGCTGATCTCTGTGTGTGCCTAGGTGTGTGTGGAGGGGGGGGCATATGAAGGGGAGTGTGTATGTTTGCTTTACAATTGTTGTGGCAGATTCATGCCTCAGCTCCACATTTTGTTTTAAAAAGGTCACACCGAGTGGATATGAAGTTTACTATCAACAAGAGATCGATTCCCAAATCATCCATTTGACTCTCCCTTATAAATCATGTGCTTTGTTGCATATTTTATCAAATATACTTTCAAGCCAGATGGAGGAAGGAGGATGTGGGAATCCCTCCACCATCTTGCAACTTTTATGTAAGTAGGTTTTCAAGAAAATCATCATTTCTCTTTTAAATATGTCTGGAACAGGCATGATGGTAGTGTCAACCTGTTGGAGTTTTTGTTGCTGGAAGAAGTTGTACAAAAGGATTGGTTTTTACATTGACCAGTTACTGAATCAAGCGCAGGAATACATTGGAAATTTAGCTGGGGGTTCCTTTTCCCAGCAGACTACTTCTAGAACGAGCTTGTACACTGAAGCTGACTCTTTTGCTCTCTTTTTGTTTCTTTCCTATTTTCTTGGCTTCTTTGCCACTATCTAGACAATTTTGGAACTTTGTTCCCAACTAAAATGGTTTCAATAGTCTGATTGTGATCATACATTTTTACAAGGAATTTTTAAAATCTTTCCTCGAGTCCAGAAAGTCAAGGACTTAGATCTTTTTCTTCCCTTATCAATATTGCCATGAAATTGATAAATAAAGACCAACTCTTTATTTTTGTTTTTAACCCACGTAGATAATTCCCATCCATTAATCCATTTTGTGGACCAATAGCTGCCATTCTGATGGAAGCTGTCACTTCTTAACAATAGGCATTCTGTGACTATGTTGACAGCACTTTGGGTGAAGATCCTAACTGGTCTTAGATATACATAGGGAGAAATTTGCTCAGCCAGTGTCAGTCTTAAGCATGCGTATCAGAAGATCTTTCTAGAGCTGGGAATTTTCCCATGAAAGGGATTCAGTTAGGGAAGAGACACTTGTGCCAGAGTTTTACATTCTTCTTGAACACTGCTTAAGGAACTTAGATGCCATGTCCATTTGGATCTCTGTCTGCACAGAACTTTGTCATGCCAGTGCTTTGAAATGCATCTTGAAGAGAATTCACTAGCACAGAATGAAAGAGAGTGGAAGGGGTTGGTGGGGCTAACCAGGCCCAACCCCCCTGCCTAAACCAGGATACCTAGAGCCTCTTGCCCAGGATTCTATCTGGGTGTACTTTTAATGTCTTCAAAGATCCAGGCTCCACAATCTTTCTGGGCAGTCTGTGCCGTGGTTCAGTCACCCTGACAGTAAAGAAACATTTACTGATGTTCAAAGGCAATCTCCTGTATTTCAGTGTGTGCCCACTGCCTCTTGTCTTTTCCCTCAGCATCACTGAAAAGACACTGATTCCCTCCCCTTTGCACTATTGCTTCCATATGTATGTGTGATGCCATGTAGAGGTATGTCAAAAACCTCCCTGAAGCCCAGGCAGATAATATTCCCTTCATCTACCAGTCAAGTTGATTCATCAGAGGAGTTTAAAGTGATGTTCAGCATGAAATTCCCCTGAAAAATCATGCTAACTACATTATTTGGTCATCTGTCATGTGCCTGGCAAGGATTTCCAGGAAGAGCTGCTTCATCAACTTCCTGGGGATAAAAAAGAGGCTGGCTGGTTTGTACTATGGCGAGTCCTCTTAATTGCCTTTTTTGAAGATGGGTGTCATTTGCTAACATCCACTCTTTAGCCTCTCTTGTCGTCTACATCTTAGCAAAACGCTTTTCCACTATGTCTGGCTAGGAAAAACTGTGCCAGCACAGAAAACATCTCCCATCGTGTTCTAGAAGTTGCACGGATGTCTGCCAAGTGTTTGGCAGGAAGAAAAGAAAAGTTGTCCAAAACAGCTTCCAATCGAATGTTCCTGTGATTGGAAAAGTCAGGAGAGTGCAAAGGTACTGTTTTCTATCAGTTGGCAAGGTGCGCACACAATCCCAGTGTTGTACAGCTTGCTTCTTCACCTTCCCGAAGCTGCCGCTCTCGCCGGCTGCCGGAGCCCAAGAAGCGGCTTCTTCGCGCAAAGACGATTGTGCCGCTCACAGGGCTCTCCTTAGCGCGGCTTCTGCCGAAAGACGCCCGGCAGCGGCTCTTACCTCCGGAGAGCATCCTACCTTCGTCTTTAGCTCCTCTTCTCATCTACACCTAGGCAAAAAGCTTCTCCACTATGTCTGGCTAGGAAAAACTGTGCCAGCACAGAAAACATCTCCCATCGTGTTCTAGAAGTTGCACGGATGTCTGCCAAGTGTTTGGGAGGAAGAAAAGAAAAGTTGTCCAAAACAGCTTCCAATCGAATGTTCATGTGATTGGAAAAGTCAGGAGAGTGCAAAGGTACTGTTTTCTATCAGTTGGCAAGGTGCGCACACAATCCCAGTGTTGTACAGCTTGCTTCTTCACCTTCCCGAAGCTGCCGCTCTCGCCGGCTGCCGGAGCCCAAGAAGCGGCTTCTTCGCGCAAAGACGATTGTGCCGCTCACAGGGCTCTCCTTAGCGCGGCTTCTGCCGAAAGACGCCCGGCAGCGGCTCTTACCTCCGGAGAGCATCCTACCTTCGTCTTTCGCGTCTTTTGTAGTCTACATCTTAGCAAAACGCTTTTCCACTATGTCTGGCTAGGAAAACCCGTGCCAGCACAGAAAACATCTCCCATCGTGTTCTAGAAGTTGCACGGATGTCTGCCAAGTGTTTGGGAGGAAGAAAAGAAAAGTTGTCCAAAACAGCTTCCAATCGAATGTTCATGTGATTGGAAAAGTCAGGAGAGTGCAAAGGTACTGTTTTCTATCAGTTGGCAAGGTGCGCACACAATCCCAGTGTTGTACAGCTTGCTTCTTCACCTTCCCGAAGCAGCCGCTTTCGCCGGCTGCCGGAGCCCAAGAAGCGGCTTCTTCGCGCAAAGACGATTGTGCCGCTCACAGTGCTCTCCTTAGCGCAGCTTCTGCCGAAAGACGCCCGGCAGCGGCTCTTACCTCCTGAGAGTGGCAGCTTCGGGAAGATGAAGAAGCAAGCTGTACAACACTGGGATTGTGTGCGCACCTTGCCAACTGATAGAAAACAGTACCTTTGCACTCTCCTGACTTTTCCAATCACATGAACATTCGATTGGAAGCTGTTTTGGACAACTTTTCTTTTCTTCCTGCCAAACACTTGGCAGACATCCGTGCAACTTCTAGAACACGATGGGAGATGTTTTCTGTGCTGGCACGGGTTTTCCTAGCCAGACATAGTGGAAAAGCGTTTTGCTAAGATGTAGACTACAAAAGACGCGAAAGACGAAGGTAGGATGCTCTCCGGAGGTAAGAGCCGCTGCCGGGCGTCTTTCGGCAGAAGCCGCGCTAAGGAGAGCCCTGTGAGCGGCACAATCGTCTTTGCGCGAAGAAGCCGCTTCTTGGGCTCCGGCAGCCGGCGAGAGCGGCAGCTTCGGGAAGGTGAAGAAGCAAGCTGTACAACACTGGGATTGTGTGCGCACCTTGCCAACTGATAGAAAACAGTACCTTTGCACTCTCCTGACTTTTCCAATCACAGGAACATTCGATTGGAAGCTGTTTTGGACAACTTTTCTTTTCTTCCTGCCAAACACTTGGCAGACATCCGTGCAACTTCTAGAACACGATGGGAGATGTTTTCTGTGCTGGCACAGTTTTTCCTAGCCAGACATAGTGGAAAAGCGTTTTGCTAAGATGTAGACTACAAAAGACGCGAAAGACGAAGGTAGGATGCTCTCCGGAGGTAAGAGCCGCTGCCGGGCGTCTTTCGGCAGAAGCCGCGCTAAGGAGAGCACTGTGAGCGGCACAATCGTCTTTGCGCGAAGAAGCCGCTTCTTCGGCTCCGGCAGCCGGCGAGAGCGGCAGCTTCGGGAAGGTGAAGAAGCAAGCTGTACAACACTGGGATTGTGTGCGCACCTTGCCAACTGATAGAAAACAGTATCTTTGCACTCTCCTGACTTTTCCAATCACAGGAACATTCGATTGGAAGCTGTTTTGGACAACTTTTCTTTTCTTCCTGCCAAACACTTGGCAGACATCCGTGCAACTTCTAGAACACGATGGGAGATGTTTTCTGTGCTGGCACAGTTTTTCCTAGCCAGACATAGTGGAAAAGCTTTTTGCCGAGGTGTAGATGAGAAGAGGAGCTAAAGACGAAGGTAGGATGCTCTCCGGAGGTAAGAGCCGCTGCCGGGCGTCTTTCGGCAGAAGCCGCGCTAAGGAGAGCACTGTGAGCGGCACAATCGTCTTTGCGCGAAGAAGCCGCTTCTTGGGCTCCGGCAGCCGGCGAGAGCGGCAGCTTCGGGAAGGTGAAGAAGCAAGCTGTACAACACTGGGATTGTGTGCGCACCTTGCCAACTGATAGAAAACAGTACCTTTGCACTCTCCTGACTTTTCCAATCACAGGAACATTCGATTGGAAGCTGTTTTGGACAACTTTTCTTTTCTTCCTGCCAAACACTTGGCAGACATCCGTGCAACTTCTAGAACACGATGGGAGATGTTTTCTGTGCTGGCACAGTTTTTCCTAGCCAGACATAGTGGAGAAGCGTTTTGCTAAGATGTAGACTACAAAAGACGCGAAAGACGAAGGTAGGATGCTCTCCGGAGGTAAGAGCCGCTGCCGGGCGTCTTTCGGCAGAAGCCGCGCTAAGGAGAGCACTGTGAGCGGCACAATCGTCTTTGCGCGAAGAAGCCGCTTCTTGGGCTCCGGCAGCCGGCGAGAGCGGCAGCTTCGGGAAGGTGAAGAAGCAAGCTGTACAACACTGGGATTGTGTGCGCACCTTGCCAACTGATAGAAAACAGTACCTTTGCACTCTCCTGACTTTTCCAATCACATGAACATTCGATTGGAAGCTGTTTTGGACAACTTTTCTTTTCTTCCTGCCAAACACTTGGCAGACATCCGTGCAACTTCTAGAAAACGATGGGAGATGTTTTCTGTGCTGGCACGGGTTTTCCTAGCCAGACATAGTGGAAAAGCGTTTTGCTAAGATGTAGACTACAAAAGACGCGAAAGACGAAGGTAGGATGCTCTCCGGAGGTAAGAGCCGCTGCCGGGCGTCTTTCGGCAGAAGCCGCGCTAAGGAGAGCACTGTGAGCGGCACAATCGTCTTTGCGCGAAGAAGCCGCTTCTTGGGCTCCGGCAGCCGGCGAGAGCGGCAGCTTCGGGAAGGTGAAGAAGCAAGCTGTACAACACTGGGATTGTGTGCGCACCTTGCCAACTGATAGAAAACAGTACCTTTGCACTCTCCTGACTTTTCCAATCACAGGAACATTCGATTGGAAGCTGTTTTGGACAACTTTTCTTTTCTTCCTCCCAAACACTTGGCAGACATCCGTGCAACTTCTAGAACACGATGGGAGATGTTTTCTGTGCTGGCACAGTTTTTCCTAGCCAGACATAGTGGAAAAGCGTTTTGCTAAGATGTAGACTACAAAAGACGCGAAAGACGAAGGTAGGATGCTCTCCGGAGGTAAGAGCCGCTGCCGGGCGTCTTTCGGCAGAAGCCGCGCTAAGGGGAGCCCTGTAAGCGGCACAATCGTCTTTGCGCGAAGAAGCCGCTTCTTGGGCTCCGGCAGCCGGCGAGAGCGGCAGCTTCGGGAAGGTGAAGAAGCAAGCTGTACAACACTGGGATTGTGTGCGCACCTTGCCAACTGATAGAAAACAGTACCTTTGCACTCTCCTGACTTTTCCAATCACAGGAACATTCGATTGGAAGCTGTTTTGGACAACTTTTCTTTTCTTCCTGCCAAACACTTGGCAGACATCCGTGCAACTTCTAGAACACGATGGGAGATGTTTTCTGTGCTGGCACAGTTTTTCCTAGCCAGACATAGTGGAAAAGCGTTTTGCTAAGATGTAGACTACAAAAGACGCGAAAGACGAAGGTAGGATGCTCTCCGGAGGTAAGAGCCGCTGCCGGGCGTCTTTCGGCAGAAGCCGCGCTAAGGAGAGCACTGTGAGCGGCACAATCGTCTTTGCGCGAAGAAGCCGCTTCTTGGGCTCCGGCAGCCGGCGAGAGCGGCAGCTTCGGGAAGGTGAAGAAGCAAGCTGTACAACACTGGGATTGTGTGCGCACCTTGCCAACTGATAGAAAACAGTACCTTTGCACTCTCCTGACTTTTCCAATCACAGGAACATTCGATTGGAAGCTGTTTTGGACAACTTTTCTTCCTGCCAAACACTTGGCAGACATCCGTGCAACTTCTAGAACACGATGGGAGATGTTTTCTGTGCTGGCACAGTTTTTCCTAGCCAGACATAGTGGAGAAGCGTTTTGCTAAGATGTAGACTACAAAAGACGCGAAAGACGAAGGTAGGATGCTCTCCGGAGGTAAGAGCCGCTGCCGGGCGTCTTTCGGCAGAAGCCGCGCTAAGGAGAGCCCTGTGAGCGGCACAATCGTCTTTGCGCGAAGAAGCCGCTTCTTGGGCTCCGGCAGCCGGCGAGAGCGGCAGCTTCGGGAAGGTGAAGAAGCAAGCTGTACAACACTGGGATTGTGTGCGCACCTTGCCAACTGATAGAAAACAGTACCTTTGCACTCTCCTGACTTTTCCAATCACATGAACATTCGATTGGAAGCTGTTTTGGACAACTTTTCTTTTCTTCCTGCCAAAGACTTGGCAGACATCCGTGCAACTTCTAGAACACGATGGGAGATGTTTTCTGTGCTGGCACGGGTTTTCCTAGCCAGACATAGTGGAAAAGCGTTTTGCTAAGATGTAGACTACAAAAGACGCGAAAGACGAAGGTAGGATGCTCTCCGGAGGTAAGAGCCGCTGCCGGGCGTCTTTCGGCAGAAGCCGCGCTAAGGAGAGCCCTGTAAGCGGCACAATCGTCTTTGCGCGAAGAAGCCGCTTCTTGGGCTCCGGCAGCCGGCGAGAGCGGCAGCTTCGGGAAGGTGAAGAAGCAAGCTGTACAACACTGGGATTGTGTGCGCACCTTGCCAACTGATAGAAAACAGTACCTTTGCACTCTCCTGACTTTTCCAATCACAGGAACATTCGATTGGAAGCTGTTTTGGACAACTTTTCTTTTCTTCCTGCCAAACACTTGGCAGACATCCGTGCAACTTCTAGAACACGATGGGAGATGTTTTCTGTGCTGGCACAGTTTTTCCTAGCCAGACATAGTGGAGAAGCTTTTTGCCTAGGTGTAGATGAGAAGAGGAGCTAAAGACGAAGGTAGGATGCTCTCCGGAGGTAAGAGCCGCTGCCGGGCGTCTTTCGGCAGAAGCCGCGCTAAGGAGAGCCCTGTGAGCGGCACAATCGTCTTTGCGCGAAGAAGCCGCTTCTTGGGCTCCGGCAGCCGGCGAGAGCGGCAGCTTCGGGAAGGTGAAGAAGCAAGCTGTACAACACTGGGATTGTGTGCGCACCTTGCCAACTGATAGAAAACAGTACCTTTGCACTCTCCTGACTTTTCCAATCACAGGAACATTCGATTGGAAGCTGTTTTGGACAACTTTTCTTTTCTTCCTGCCAAACACTTGGCAGACATCCGTGCAACTTCTAGAACACGATGGGAGATGTTTTCTGTGCTGGCACAGTTTTTCCTAGCCAGACATAGTGGAAAAGCGTTTTGCTAAGATGTAGACGACAAGAGAGGCTAAAGAGTGGATGTTAGCAAATGACACCCATCTTCAAAAAAGGCAATTAAGAGGACTCGCCATAGTACAAACCAGCCAGCCTCTTTTTTATCCCCAGGAAGTTGATGAAGCAGCTCTTCCTGGAAATCCTTGCCAGGCACATGACAGATGACCAAATAATGTAGTTAGCATGATTTTTCAGGGGAATTTCATGCTGAACATCACTTTAAACTCCTCTGATGAATCAACTTGACTGGTAGATGAAGGGAATATTATCTGCCTGGGCTTCAGGGAGGTTTTTGACATACCTCTACATGGCATCACACATACATATGGAAGCAATAGTGCAAAGGGGAGGGAATCAGTGTCTTTTCAGTGATGCTGAGGGAAAAGACAAGAGGCAGTGGGCACACACTGAAATACAGGAGATTGCCTTTGAACATCAGTAAATGTTTCTTTACTGTCAGGGTGACTGAACCACGGCACAGACTGCCCAGAAAGATTGTGGAGCCTGGATCTTTGAAGACATTAAAAGTACACCCAGATAGAATCCTGGGCAAGAGGCTCTAGGTATCCTGGTTTAGGCAGGGGGGTTGGGCCTGGTTAGCCCCACCAACCCCTTCCACTCTCTTTCATTCTGTGCTAGTGAATTCTCTTCAAGATGCATTTCAAAGCACTGGCATGACAAAGTTCTGTGCAGACAGAGATCCAAATGGACATGGCATCTAAGTTCCTTAAGCAGTGTTCAAGAAGAATGTAAAACTCTGGCACAAGTGTCTCTTCCCTAACTGAATCCCTTTCATGGGAAAATTCCCAGCTCTAGAAAGATCTTCTGATACGCATGCTTAAGACTGACACTGGCTGAGCAAATTTCTCCCTATGTATATCTAAGACCAGTTAGGATCTTCACCCAAAGTGCTGTCAACATAGTCACAGAATGCCTATTGTTAAGAAGTGACAGCTTCCATCAGAATGGCAGCTATTGGTCCACAAAATGGATTAATGGATGGGAATTATCTACGTGGGTTAAAAACAAAAATAAAGAGTTGGTCTTTATTTATCAATTTCATGGCAATATTGATAAGGGAAGAAAAAGATCTAAGTCCTTGACTTTCTGGACTCGAGGAAAGATTTTAAAAATTCCTTGTAAAAATGTATGATCACAATCAGACTATTGAAACCATTTTAGTTGGGAACAAAGTTCCAAAATTGTCTAGATAGTGGCAAAGAAGCCAAGAAAATAGGAAAGAAACAAAAAGAGAGCAAAAGAGTCAGCTTCAGTGTACAAGCTCGTTCTAGAAGTAGTCTGCTGGGAAAAGGAACCCCCAGCTAAATTTCCAATGTATTCCTGCGCTTGATTCAGTAACTGGTCAATGTAAAAACCAATCCTTTTGTACAACTTCTTCCAGCAACAAAAACTCCAACAGGTTGACACTACCATCATGCCTGTTCCAGACATATTTAAAAGAGAAATGATGATTTTCTTGAAAACCTACTTACATAAAAGTTGCAAGATGGTGGAGGGATTCCCACATCCTCCTTCCTCCATCTGGCTTGAAAGTATATTTGATAAAATATGCAACAAAGCACATGATTTATAAGGGAGAGTCAAATGGATGATTTGGGAATCGATCTCTTGTTGATAGTAAACTTCATATCCACTCGGTGTGACCTTTTTAAAACAAAATGTGGAGCTGAGGCATGAATCTGCCACAACAATTGTAAAGCAAACATACACACTCCCCTTCATATGCCCCCCCCTCCACACACACCTAGGCACACACAGAGATCAGCATAGCAGATCATGAACACCTTGGAAAAGACTGAAATGCTAAATGCCTCTCTTGATGGGCAAAAGAGCTGGTGCAGTAATTCAAATGCCTGGTACAAAAATTCTGTTTAATATTTAGCTCCTATTTAAAACACAGCTTTTCATTTCATTCTATTTACAGAATATTTTCATTTCATTTGTTTCTTTAAAATTACTTAGTTCTCACCTGTTGTATGTCTAGGAATATTTTCTTCCAAAAATAGAAAAAAATAGATGATATCTTTTCAGCAGAAAACATTGGTTGATACAATTTTAAACCATCATGATATGGAAGAATTCTTCTGTCCCTCTCGAAGGTGGAAGAAGCATTTGGATCACAGATCATCTACAATGAAATACTTGACATGTTTAAGATGCTTTCAATCAATTTTGATCGTCAATTGCTTATTTGTTGTAAACAGTAATTTTTCAGTGAAGGGAAAGCGTGTGTGGTATATCTACATGATATGTTCAAAGGCAGTTCCTACTAATGGCCAGGCTGAATTCCAGTAAATAATGTCCCGAATGATATTTTGCCGCCTTCTTTGGCACTTCATGAAATCTTACCCCGATGAAGTGCTGAAACACAGAGATTTTCTCTTAGAGAGTGTCTCATGTTGTAACCTATCCCATGGATTTTATGCTGTAATTCTTATCTCTTTTAAAATTTACTATCTTCTGTACAGTTTTCATGAAACTTTCTGTTACAGTAGTGAATAGCACAGATAAATGTCATTTTGTACAACTTTGAATTTACCCCAAGAGCTGAGAGAAAACTTGATCCTATACTTCAATCCGAGTTTCTTCTATAGTCCAACTTTGTTTCTCTACCATCAAGCTTCTCCTTTGTTGCTGCTCCAAGCCCCGTCCAAGGTGACCTTGAATACTTTCAGGGATGGGACACCCACAACTTCTCTGGGCAACCTGTTCCAGTGTTCCAGCACTCCCACAGTAAAAAAGGCCTTCCTTTCATCTAATATGTGTAGGAAATCATAAATCTAGGCATAGAAGCTTGGAGTGCAAATTTGAAATTCTTTGGATTTGAAGCACATTTTATATGAATACTGACTTACAGATGACTAAAAGATGTTGATGGGCATTTGAGCTGACAAGTTTTGAAAAAGTGCACGGAAATTAAAATTGAAACCACTAAAATTAAAAACTCCTTGCCATTTTCTTTTTCCTCTCCTATTCAAAATTGCATATGTCAGATATCAGTGCTTCATGCAAACCTCTCAGATGCTCTCAGAGAAAAAGCTTTTCTTTCAGACTAAGTTGCGGTTGACGTAGAACACTAGCAGGAGTGAAAGATTTTCTGGGCATCGGGGCAGCCCGTTCTCCTTGGATTTGTGTGCAGAATGCATTTTATCCAAACTGGAAAATAGATCCCAGCTCTGTTCTATTCATCATCCTTACTTCATCAGGCCAGAAGATTCTGTGAAAAGTAGCCTGTGGACCTTGAAGACAGCGCATGTGAACCAGATGAGAGGTGATAGAGAAGTTGAGGGAGAGAAGAAAGAGCATGAGGCTGAAACCAGAAAGTATTTCTCCACGTGATCATGGAAGATTGCAGGAGCCACTTGGTACTATCAAACCAGCCCAACTTGGCACTTGTGCCACCTTGGGTCTGGGAGCCATGTTGCATATCGTGCATTTTAAGGAGCCAGCTGGCCACACCCAGCCATATGCCCCCAAACACAAACCAAGGCCCTTTTCTCTGGCAAACAAAACTCAGCTGCCCTGCTTCTGGATGGCAGATTGCAGGAGCCACTTGGTACTATCAAACCAGCCCAACTTGGCACTGGTGCCACCATGGGTCTGGTCACCATCCTGCCTATTGTAGCTTTTCAGGAGCCAGCCGGTCACTCTCAGCCATAGGCCCCCAAACACAAACCTCGGCCCGTTTCCCTGGAAAACAAAAGTAAGCTGCCCCGCTTCTGCATGGCAGATTGCAGGAGCTACTTAGTACTATCAAATCAGCCCGACTTGGCACAGGTGCCACCTTGGATCTGGGAACCATCCTGTGTATCGTGGATTTTCAGGGGCCAGCCGGCCACTCTCAGCCATATGCCCCCAAACACAAACCACGGACCTTTTCTCTGGCAAACAAAAATCAGCTGCCCCACTTCTGGATGGCAGATTGCAGGAGCCACTTGGGACTATCACACCAGCACAACATGGCACTGCTGCCACCTTGGATCTGGGAACAATCCTGCGTATGGTACATATTCAGGAACCAGCCGAACACTCCCAGCCATATGCCCCCAAACACAAACCTCGGCCCTTTTCTCTGGCAAACAAAACTCAACTGCCCCTCTTCTGGATGGCAAATTGCAGGACGCACTTGGTACTACAAAAAGAGCCCGACTTGGCAGTGGTGCCACCTTGGCTCTGGGAACCATCCTGCGTATCGAGCATTTTAAGGAGCCAGCCGGCAATTCCATGCCGTATGCCCCAAAAAGAAACCATGGACCTTTTCTCTGGCAAAAAAAACTCAGCTGTCCCGCTTCTGGATGGCAGATTGCAGGAGTCACTTTGAACCATACAACCAGCCTTACTTGGCACTGGTGCCACCTTGGATCTGGGAACCATCCTGCCTATCGTTGATTTTCAGGGGCCAGCCGGCCACTCTCAGCCATAGGCCCCCAAACACAAACCACAGCCCTTTTCTCTAGCAAACAAAATTTAGCTGCCCCGCTTCTGGATGGCAAATTGCAGAAGCCACTGGGTACTACAAAAACAGCCCGACTTGGCACTGGTGCCACCTTGCGTCTGGTTACCATGCGGCGTATCGTGCATTTTAAGGAGCCAGGTGGCCACTCCCAGCCATATGCCCCCAAACACAACCCACGGCCCTTTTCTCTGGCAAACAAAACTCAGCTGCCCCGCTTCTGGATGGCAGATTGCAGGAGACACTTGGTACTATCAAACCAGCCCGACTTGGCATTGGTGCCACCTTTGGTCTGGGAACCATCCTGCGTATTGTGGATTGTCAGGAGACAGCCGACCACTCTCGGCCACAGACCCCAATCAAAAACAAAGGTCCGTTTCCCTGGCAAAAAAAACTCAGCTGCCCCGCTTCTGGATGGGAGATTGCAGGAGGCACTTTACACTGTCAAACGAGACCCACCTGGCACTGGTGCCACCTTGGGTCTGGGAACCATGCTGCGTATCGTGGATTTTCAGGAGCCAGCCGGCCACTGCCAGCCACAGGCCCCCAAACACAAACCACAGCCTTTTTCTCTGGCAAACAAAACTCAGCTGCCCCGCTTCTGGATGGCAGATTGCAGGAGCCACTTGGTACTATCAAACCAGCCCGACTTGGCACTGGTGCCACCTTGGGTCTGGGAACCATCCTGCCTATCGTGGATTTTAAGGAGCCAGCCGGCTACTCCCAGCCACAGGCCCCCAACAAAAACCACGGCCCTTTTTTCTGGCAAACAAAACTTAGCTGCCTCACTTCTGGATGGCAGATTGCCGGAGCCACTTGGTACTATCAAACCAGCCCGACTTGCCACTGGTGCCACCTTGGGTCTGGGAACCATCCTGCGTATCGTGGATTCTAAGGAGCCAGCCGGCCACTCCCAGCCACAGGCCCCCAAACAAAATCAACGGCGCTGTTCCCTGGAAAACAAAACACGCCTGCCAACTTTTTGATGGAGTTTGCAGGAGCCACTTGGTACTATCAAACCAGCCCAACTTGGCACTGGTGCCACCATGGGTCATGTAAACATCCTGCGTATCGTGGATTCTTAGGAGCCAGCCGGCCACTCCTAGCCACAGGCCCCCAAACAAAAACCTAGGCCTATTTCTCTGGCAAACAAAAGTAAGCTGCCCCGCTTCTGGATGGCAGATTGCAGGAGACACTTGGGACTATCAAACCAGCCCAACTTGGCACTGGTGCCACCTCTGGTCTGGGAACCATCCTGCGTATCTTGTGTTCTAAGGAGCCAGCCGGCCACTCCCAGCCACAGTCCCCCAAACACAAACAACGGCGCTTTTCCCTGGAAAACAAAACTGGCCTGCCAACTTTTTGATGGCAGATTGCAGGAGCCACTTGGTACCATCAAACCAGCCCAACTTGGCACTGGTGCCACCTTGGGTCTGGGAACCATCCTGCCTATTGTAGCTTTTCAGGAGCCAGCCTGTCACTCCTAGCCCTAGGCCCCCAGTCATAAACCTCGGCCCGTTTCCCTGGCACACAAAAGTAAGCTACCCCGCTTCAGGATGGCAGATTGCAGGAGCCACTTTGCACCATCAAACTAGCCCGACGTGGCACTGGTGCCACCTTGGGTCTGGGAACCATCCTGTGTATCGTGTGTTCTAAGGAGCCAGCCGGCCACTCCCAGCCACAGTCCCCCAAACACAAACAACGGTGCTTTTCCCTGGAAAAGAAAACTGGCCTGCCAACTTTTTGATGGCAGATTGCAGGTGCTATTTAGTACTATCAAACCAGCCCGACTTGGCACTGGTGCCACCTCTGGTCTGGGAACCATCCTGCCTATCGTGGATTTTCAGGGGCCAGACGGCCACTCTCAGCCATATGCCCCCAAAAACAAACCACGGCCCTTTTCTCTGATAAACAAAACTCAACTGCCCCTCTTCTGGATGGCAAATTTTAGGACGCACTTTGTACTACGAAAACCGCCCGACTTGGCACTGGTGCCACCTTGGGTCAGGGAACCATCCTGCCTATCGTAGCTTTTTAAGGAGCCAGCAGGCCACGCCCAGCCATATACCCCCAAAAACAAACCACGGACCATTTCTCTTGGAAACAAAAATCTGCTGCCCTGCGTCTGGATGGCAGATTGCAGGAGCCACTTTGCACCATCAAACCAGCCCGACTTGGCACTGGTGCCACCTCAGGTCTGGGAACCATCCTGCATATCGTGGATTCTAAGGAGCCAGCCGGCCACTCCCACCCACAGGCCCCCAAACACAAACAACGGCGCTTTTCCCTGGAAAACAAAACTCGCCTGCCAAGTTTTTGATGGCAGATTGCAGGAGCCACTTGGTACTATCAAACCAGCCCAACTTGGCACTGGTGCTACCATGGGTCTGGTCACCATCCTGCCTATCGTAGCTTTTCAGGAGCCAGCCGGTCACTCCCAGCCATAGGCCCCCAGTCACAAACCTCGGCCCGTTTCCCTGGCAAACAAAAGTAAGCTGCCCCGCTTCTGGATGGCAGATTGCAGGAGCCACTTGGTACTATCAAACCAGCCCAACTTGGCACTGGTGCCACCTTGGGTTGGGAACCATCCGGCGTATCGTGTGTTGAAAGGAGCCAGCCGGCCACTCCCAGCCACAGGCCTCCAAACAAAAACAACGGCGCTTTTCCCTGGAAAACAAAACTCAACTGCCCTTCTTCTGGATGGAAAATTGCAGGACGCACTTGGTACTACAAAAACAGCCAAACTAGGCAATGGTGCCACCATGGATCTGGGAACCATCCTGCGTATCGAGCTTCTTAAGGAGCCAGCCGGCCACTCCCAGCCATATGCCCCCAAAAACAAACCACGGAACTTTACTCTGGCAAACAAAGATCCGCTGCCCCGCGTCAGGATGGCAGATTGCAGGAGCCACTTGGTACTATCAAACGAGCCCGACTTGGCCCTGGTGCCACCTTGAGTCTGGGAACCATCCTGCGTATTGTGGATTGTCAGTAGCCAGTCGACCATTCTCGGCCACAGACCCCAATCAAAAACAACGGCCGGTTCACAGGCAAAAGAACTCAGCTGCCCCGTTTCTGGATGGGAGATTGCATGAGGCACTTGACACTGTCAAACCAGCCCCACTTGGCACTGGTGCCATCTTGGGTCTGGGAACCATGCTGCGTATCATGGATTTTCAGGAGCCAGCTGGCCACTGCCAGCCACAGGCCCCCAAAAACAAAGCTCGGCCCGTTTCCCTGGCAAACAAAAGTAAGCTACCCCGCTTCTGGATGGCAGATTGCAGGAACCACTTGGTATTATCAAGCCAGCCCGACTTGGCACTGGTGCCATCTTGGGTCTGGGAACCATCCTGCGTATCGTGGATTCTAAGGAGCCAGCCGGCCACTCCCAGCCACAGGCCCGCAAACACAAACAACGGCGCTTTTCCCTGGAAAACAAAACTCGCCTGACAACGTTTTGATGGCAGATTGCAGGAGCCACTTGGTACTATCAAACCAGCCCAACTTGGCACTGGTGCCACCATGGGTCTGGTCACCATCCTGCCTATCGTAGCTTTTCAGGACCTAGCCGGTCACTCCCAGCCATAGGCCTCCAGACAAAAACCTCGGCCCGTTTCCCTGGCAAAAAAAAGTAAGCTACCCCGCTACTGGATGGCAGATTGCAGGAGCCACTTTGCACCATCAAACTAGCCCGACTTGGCACTGGTGCCACCTCTGGTCTGGGAACAATGCTGCGTATCGTGGATTCTAAGGAGCCAGCCGGCCACTCCCAGCCACAGGCCCCCAAACACAAACAACGGCGCTTTTTCCTGGAAAACAAAACTCGCCTGCCAACTTTTTGATGGCAGATTGCAGGAGCCACTTGGTACTATCAAACCAGCCCAACTTGGCACTGGTGCCACCATGGGTCTGGTCACCATCCTGCCTATCGTAGCTTTTCAGGACCTAGCAGGTCACTCCCAGCCATAGGCCCCCAGACACAAAGCTCGGCCCGTTTCCCTGGCAAACAAAAGTAAGCTGCCCCGCTTCTGGATGGCAGATTGCAGGAACCACTTGGTATAATCAAACCAGCCCAACTTGGCACTGGTGCCACCTTGGGTCTGGGAACCATCCTGCGTATCGTGGATTCTAAGGAGCCATCCGGTCACTCCCAGCCACAGGCCCCCAAATACAAACAACAGCGCTTTTCCCTGGAAAACAAAACTCGCCTGCCAACTTTTTGATGGCAGATCGCAGGAGCCACTTGGTACTATCAAATCAGCCCAACTTGGCACTGGTGCCACCATGGGTCTGGTCACCATCCTGCCTATCGTAGCTTTTCAGGAGCCAGCCGGTCACTCCCAGCCATAGGCCCCCAGTCACAAACCTCGGCCCGTTTCCCTGGCAAACAAAAGTAAGCTGCCCCGCTTCTGGATGGCAGATTGCAGGAGCCACTTGGTACTATCAAACCAGCCCAACTTGGCACTGGTGCCACCTTGGGTTGGGAACCATCCGGCGTATCGTGTGTTGAAAGGAGCCAGCCGGCCACTCCCAGCCACAGGCCTCCAAACAAAAACAACGGCGCTTTTCCCTGGAAAACAAAACTCAACTGCCCTTCTTCTGGATGGAAAATTGCAGGACGCACTTGGTACTACAAAAACAGCCAAACTAGGCAATGGTGCCACCATGGATCTGGGAACCATCCTGCGTATCGAGCTTCTTAAGGAGCCAGCCGGCCACTCCCAGCCATATGCCCCCAAAAACAAACCACGGAACTTTACTCTGGCAAACAAAGATCCGCTGCCCCGCGTCAGGATGGCAGATTGCAGGAGCCACTTGGTACTATCAAACGAGCCCGACTTGGCCCTGGTGCCACCTTGAGTCTGGGAACCATCCTGCGTATTGTGGATTGTCAGTAGCCAGTCGACCATTCTCGGCCACAGACCCCAATCAAAAACAACGGCCGGTTCACAGGCAAAAGAACTCAGCTGCCCCGTTTCTGGATGGGAGATTGCATGAGGCACTTGACACTGTCAAACCAGCCCCACTTGGCACTGGTGCCATCTTGGGTCTGGGAACCATGCTGCGTATCATGGATTTTCAGGAGCCAGCTGGCCACTGCCAGCCACAGGCCCCCAAAAACAAAGCTCGGCCCGTTTCCCTGGCAAACAAAAGTAAGCTACCCCGCTTCTGGATGGCAGATTGCAGGAACCACTTGGTACTATCAAACCAGCCCGACTTGGCACTGGTGCCATCTTGGGTCTGGGAACCATCCTGCGTATCGTGGATTCTAAGGAGTCAGCCGGCCACTCCCAGCCACAGGCCCCCAAACACAAACAACGGCGCTTTTCCCTGGAAAACAAAACTCGCCTGACAACGTTTTGATGGCAGATTGCAGGAGCCACTTGGTACTATCAAACCAGCCCAACTTGGCACTGGTGCCACCATGGGTCTGGTCACCATCCTGCCTATCGTAGCTTTTCAGGACCTAGCCGGTCACTCCCAGCCATAGGCCTCCAGACAAAAACCTCGGCCCGTTTCCCTGGCAAAAAAAAGTAAGCTACCCCGCTACTGGATGGCAGATTGCAGGAGCCACTTTGCACCATCAAACTAGCCCGACTTGGCACTGGTGCCACCTCTGGTCTGGGAACAATGCTGCGTATCGTGGATTCTAAGGAGCCAGCCGGCCACTCCCAGCCACAGGCCCCCAAACAAAATCAACGGCGCTTTTCCCTGGAAAACAAAACACGCCTGCCAACTTTTTGATGGAGTTTGCAGGAGCCAATGGTACTATCAAACCAGCCCAACTTGGCACTGGTGCCACCATGGGTCTGGTAAACATCCTGCGTATCGTGGATTCTTAGGAGCCAGCCGGCCACTCCTAGCCACAGGCCCCAAACAAAAACCTAGGCCTATTTCTCTGGCAAACAAAAGTAAGCTGCCCCGCTTCTGGATGGCAGATTGCAGGAGACACTTGGGACTATCAAACCAGCCCAACTTGGCACTGGTGCCACCTCTGGTCTGGGAACCATCCTGCGTATCTTGTGTTCTAAGGAGCCACCTGGCCACTCCCAGCCACAGTCCCCCAAACACAAACAACGGCGCTTTTCCCTGGAAAACAAAACTGGCCTGCCAACTTTTTGATGGCAGATTGCAGGAGCCACTTGGTACCATCAAACCAGCCCAACTTGGCACTGGTGCCACCTTGGGTCTGGGAACCATCCTGCCTATTGTAGCTTTTCAGGAGCCAGCCTGTCACTCCTAGCCCTAGGCCCCCAGTCATAAACCTCGGCCCGTTTCCCTGGCACACAAAAGTAAGCTACCCCGCTTCAGGATGGCAGATTGCAGGAGCCACTTTTCACCATCAAACCAGCCCGACGTGGCACTGGTGCCACCTTGGGTCTGGGAACCATCCTGCGTATCGTGTGTTCTAAGGAGCCAGCCGGCCACTCCCAGCCACAGTCCCCCAAACACAAACAACGGTGCTTTTCCTTGGAAAACAAAACTGGCCTGCCAACTTTTTGATGGCAGATTGCAGGTGCTATTTAGTACTATCAAACCAGCCCGACTTGGCACTGGTGCCACCTCTGGTCTGGGAACCATCCTGCCTATCGTGGATTTTCAGGGGCCAGACGGCCACTCTCAGCCATATGCCCCCAGACACAAAGCTCTGCCCGTTTCCCTGGCAAACAAAAGTAAGCTACCCCGCTTCTGGATGGCAGATTGCAGGAGCCACTTGGTACTATCAAACCAGCCCAACTTGGCACTGGTGCCACCATGGGTCTGGTCACCATCCTGCCTATCGCAGCTTTTCAGGACCTAGCAGGTCACTCCCAGCCATAGGCCCCCAGACACAAACCTCGGCCCGTTTCCCTGGCAAACAAAAGTAAGCTGCCCCGCTTCTGGATGGCAGATTGCAGGACGCACTTGGTACTATCAAACCAGCCCAACTTGGCAAAGGTGCCACCTCTGGTCTGGGAACCATCCTGCGTATCGTGGATACTAAGGAGCCAGCCGGCCACTCCCAGCCACAGGCCCTCAAACACAAACAACGGCGCTTTTCCCTGGAAAACAAAACTCGCCTGCCAACTTTTTGATGGCAGATTGCAGGAGCCACTTGGTACTATCAAACCAGCCCAACTTGGCACTGGTGCCACCATGGGTCTGGTCACCATCCTGCCTATCGTAGCTTTTCAGGAGCCAGCCGGTCACTCCCAGCCATAGGTCCCCAGTCACAAACCTCGGCCCGTTTCCCTGGCAAACAAAAGTAAGCTGCCCCGCTTCTGGATGGCAGATTGCAGGAGCCCCTTGGTACTATCAAACCAGCCCGACTTGGAACTGGTGCCACCTCTGGTCTGGGAACCATGCTGCGTAACACAGATTCTAAGGCGCCAGTCGGCCACTCCCAGCCACAAGCCCCCAAACACAAACAACGGCGCTATTCTCTGGCAAACAAAACTCCACTGCCCCTCTTCTGGATGGCAAATTGCAGGACGCACTTGGTACTATAAAAACAGCCCGACTTGGCACTGGTGCCACCTTGGGTCTCGGAACCATCCTGCGTATCGATCTTTTTAATGAGACAGCCGGCCACTCCAAGCCATATGCCCCCAAACACAACCCACGGCCCTTTTCTCTGGCAAACAAAACTCAACTGCACCGCTTCTGGATGGCAGATTGCAGGAGCCACTTGGTACTATCAAACCAGCCCGACTTGGCACTGGTGCCACCTTGGGTCTGGGAACCATCCTGCGTATTGTGGGTTTTCAGGAGCCAGCCGAACACTCTCGGCCACAGACCCCAATCAAAAACAACGGCCCGTTTCACAGGCAAACAAAACTCAACTGCCCCTCTTCTGGATGGCAAATTTTAGGACGCACTTTGTACTACGAAAACCGCCTGACGTGGCACTGGTGTCACCTTGTGTCAGGGAACCATCCTGCATATCGAGCTTTTTAAGGAGCCAGCCGGCCACGCTGAGCCATATACCCCCAAAAACAAACCACGGACCATTTCTCATGGAAACAAAAATCCGCTGCCCCGCGTCTGGATGGCAGATTGCAGGAGCCACTTTGCACCATCAAACCAGCCCGACTTGGCACTGGTGCCACCTTGGGTCTGGGAACAATCCTGCATATCGTGGATTCTAAGGAGCCAGCCGGCCACTCCCAGCCACAGGCCCCCAAACACAAACAACGGCGCTTTTCCCTGGAAAACAAAACTCGCCTGCCAGCTTTTTGATGGCAGATTGCAGGAGCCACTTGGTACTATCAAATCATCCCAACTTGGTACTGGTGCCACTATGGGTCTGGGAACCATCCTGCCTATTGTAGCATTTCAGGAGCCAGCCGGTCACTCCCAGCCATAGGCCCCCAGACACAAACCTCGGACCGTTTCCCTGGCAAACAAAATTAAGCTGCCCCGATTCTGGATGGCAGATTGCAGGAGCCACTTGGTAGTGTCAAACCAGCCCGACTTGGCACTGGTGCCACCTTGGGTCTGGGAACCATCCTGCGTATCGTGGATTCTAAGCAGCCACCCGGCCACTCTGAGCCACAGGCGCCCAAACACAAAATACGGCGCTTTTCCCTGGAAAACAAAACTCGCCTGCCAACATTTTGATGGCAGATTGCAGGAGGCACATGGTACTATCAGACCAGGCAAACATGGCACTGGTGCCACCTTGGCTCTGGGAACCATCCTGCCTATCGTGGATTTTCAGGGGCCAGCCGGCCAATCTCAGCCATATGGATCCAAACACATACCACGGCCCTTTTCTCTGACAAACAAAACTCAACTGCCCCTCTTCTGGATGGCAAATTGCAGGACGCACTTGGTACTACGAAAACAGCCCGACTTGGCACTGATGCCACCTTGGGTCAGGGAACAATCCTGCGTATCGATCTTTTTATGGAGCCAGCCGGCCACGTCCAGCCATATACCCCCAAAAAAAAACCACGGAACTTTTCTCCAGCAAACAAAAATCCGCTGCCCCGCGTCTGAATGGCAGATTTCAGGAGCTATTTAGTATTATCAAACCAGCCCGACTTGGCACTGGTGCCACCATGAGTCTGGTAACCATCCTGCCTATCGTAGCTTTTCAGTAGCCAGCCGGTCACTCCCAGCCATAGGCCCCCAGACAAATACCTCGGCCCGTTTCCCTGGGAAACAAAAGTAAGCTGTCCCGCTTCTGGATGGCAGATTGCAGGAGCCACTTGGTACTATCAAACCAGCCCAACTTGGCACTGGTGCCACCTTGGGTCTGGGAACCATCCTGCGTATCCTGGGTTCAAAGGAGGCAGCCGGCCACTCCCAGCCACAGGCCTCTAAACAAGAACAACGGCGCTTTTCCCTGGAAAACAAAACTCGCCTGACAACTTTTGGATGGCAGATTGCAGGAGCCACTTGGTACTATCAAACCAGCCCAACTTGGCACTGGTGCCACCATGGGTCTGGTCACCATCCTGCCTATCGTAGCTTTTCAGGAGCCAGCCGGTCACTCCACGCCATAGGCCCCCAGACAAATATCTCGGCCCGTTTCCCTGGCAAGCAAAAGTAAGCAGCCCCGCTTCTGGATGGCAGATTGCAGGAGCCACATGGTACTATCAAACCAGGCCAACATGGCACTGGTGCCACCTTGGTTCTGGGAACCATCCTGCCTATCGTGGATTTTCAGGGGCCAGCCGGCCACTCTCAGCCATATGCCCCCAAACATATACCACGGTCCTTTTCTCTGGCAAACAAAACTCAACTGCCCCTCTTCTGGATGGCAAATTGCAGGACGCACTTGGTACTACGAAAACAGCCCGACTTGGCACTCATGCCACCTTGGGTCAGGGAACAATCCTGCGTATCGAGATTTTTAAGGAGCCAGCCGGCCACGTCCAGCCATACACCCCCAAAAAAAACCACGGAACTTTTCTCCAGCAAACAGAAATCCGCTGCCCCGCGTCTGGATGGCAGATTTCAGGAGTTATTTAGTATTATCAAACCAGCCCGACTTGGCAGTGGGGCCACCATGAGCCTGGTAACCATCCTGCCTATCGTAGCTTTTCAGTAGCCAGCCAGTCACGCCCAGCCATAGGCCCCCAGACAAATACCTCGGCCCGTTTCCCTGGGAAACAAAATTAAGCTGTCCCGCTTCTGGATGGCAGTTTGCAGGATCCACTTGGTACTATCAAACCAGCCGAACTTGGCACTGGCGTAACCTTGGCTCTGGGAACCATCCTGCGTATCCTGGGTTCAAAGGAGGCAGCCGGCCACTCCCAGCCACAGGCCCCCAAACAGAAACAACGGCGCTTTTCCCTGGAAAACAAAACTGGCCTGCCAAGTTTTTGATGGCAGATTGCAGGAGCCACTTGGTACTATCAAACCAGCCCAACTTGGCACTGGTGCCGCCATGGGTCTGGTCACCATCCTGCCTATCGTAGCTTTTCAGGAGCCAGCCGGTCACTCCCAGCCATAGGCCCCCAGACAAATATCTCGGCCCGTTTCCCTGGCAAGCAAAAGTAAGCAGCCACGCTTCTGGATGGCAGATTGCAGGAGCCACATGGTACTATCAAACCAGGCCAACATGGCACTGGTGCCACCTTGGTTCTGGGAACCATCCTGCCTATCGTGGATTTTCAGGGGCCAGGCGGCCACTCTCAGCCATATGCCCCCAAACATATACCACGGTCCTTTTCTCTGGCAAACAAAACTCAACTGCCCCTCTTCTGGATGGCAAATTGCAGGACGCACTTGGTACTACGAAAACAGCCCGACTTGGCACTCATGCCACCTTGGGTCAGGGAACAATCCTGCGTATCGAGATTTTTAAGGAGCCAGCCGGCCACGTCCAGCCATATACCCCCAAAAAAAAACCACGGAACTTTTCTCCAGCAAACAGAAATCCGCTGCCCCGCGTCTGGATGGCAGATTTCAGGAGTTATTTAGTATTATCAAACCAGCCCGACTTGGCAGTGGGGCCACCATGAGCCTGGTAACCATCCTGCCTATCGTAGCTTTTCAGTAGCCAGCCAGTCACGCCCAGCCATAGGCCCCCAGACAAATACCTCGGCCCGTTTCCCTGGGAAACAAAAGTAAGCTGTCCCGCTTCTGGATGGCAGTTTGCAGGATCCACTTGGTACTATCAAACCAGCCGAACTTGGCACTGGCGTAACCTTGGCTCTGGGAACCATCCTGCGTATCCTGGGTTCAAAGGAGGCAGCCGGCCACTCCCAGCCACAGGCCCCCAAACAGAAACAACGGCGCTTTTCCCTGGAAAACAAAACTGGCCTGCCAAGTTTTTGATGGCAGATTGCAGGAGCCACTTGGTACTATCAAACCAGCCCAACTTGGCACTGGTGCCACCATGGGTCTGGTCACCATCCTGCCTATCGTAGCTTTTCAGGCGCCAGCCGGTCTCTCCCAGCCATAGGCCCCCAGTCACAAACCTCGGCCCGTTTCCCTGGCAAACAAAAGTAAGCTACCCCGCTTCTGGATGGCAGATTGCAGGAGCCACTTTGCACCATCAAACCAGCCCGACTTGGCACTGCTGCGACCTCTGGTCTGGGAACCATCCTGCGTATCGTGGATTCTAAGGAGCCAGCTGGCCACTCCCAACCACAGGCCCCCAAACACAAACAACGGCGCTTTTCCCTGGAAAACAAAACTCACCTGCCAACTTTTTGATGGCAGATTGCAGGAGCCACTTGGTACTATCAAACCAGCCCAACTTGGCACTGGTGCCACCATGGGTCTGGTCACCATCCTGCCTATCGTAGCTTTTCAGGAGCCAGCCGGTCACTCCCAGCCATAGGCCCCGAGACACAAACCTCGGCCCGTTTCCCTGGCAAACAAAAGTAAGCTACCCCGCTTCTGGATGGCAGATTGCAGGACGCACTTGGTACTATCAAACCAGCCCAACTTGGCACTGGTGCCACCTCAGGTCTGGGAACCATCCTGCGTCTCGTGGATTCTAAGGAGCCAGCCGGCCACTCCCACCCATAGGCCCCCAAACAAAAACAACGGCGCTTTTCCCTGGAAAACAAAACTCGCCTGCCAACTTTTTGATGGCCGATTGCAGGAACCACTTGGTATTATCAAGCCAGCCCGACTTGGCACTGGTGCCACCTTGGGTCTGGGAACCATGCTGCGTATCGTGGATTCTAAGGAGCCAGCCGGCCACTCCCAGCCACAGGCCCCCAAACACAAACAACGGCGCTTTTCCCTGGAAATCAACACTCGCTTGCCGACTTTTTGATGGCAGATTGCAGGAGCCACTTGGTACTATCAAACCAGCCCAACTTGGCACTGGTGCCACCATGGGTCTGGTCACCATCATGCCTCTCGTAGCTTTTAAGGACCTAGCGGGTCACTCACAGCCATAGGCCCCCAGACACAAACCTTGGCCCGTTTCCCTGGCAAACAAAAGTAAGCTGCCCCGTTTCTGGATGGCAGATTTCAGTAGCAACTTTGCACCATCAAACTGGCCCGACTTGTCACTGGTGCCACTTTAGGTCTGGGAACCATCCTGCGTATCGTGGATTCTAATTAGCCATCCGGCCACTCCCACCCACAGGCCCCCAAACACAAACAACGGCGCTTTTCCCTGGAAAACAAAACTCGCCTACCAACATTTTGATGGCAGATTGCAGGAGCCACTTGGTACTATCAAATCAGCCCAACTTGGCACTGGTGCCACCATGGGTCTGGTAACCATCCTGCCTATCGTACCTTTTCAGGAGCCAGCTGGTCACTCCCAGCCATAGGCCCCCAGACAAAAACCTCGGCTCCTTTCCCTGGCAAACAAAAGTAAGCAGCCCTGCTTCTGGATGGCAGATTGCAGGAGCCACTTTGCACCATCAAACTGGCCCGACTTGTCACTGTTGCCACCTCTGGTCTGGGAACCATCCTGCGTATCGTGGGTTCTAATTAGCCAGCCGGCCACTCCCAGCCACAGGCCCCCAAACACAAACAACGGCGCTTTTCCCTGGAAAACAAAACTCGCCTGACAACTTTTTGATGGCAGATTGCAGGAGCCACTTGGTACTATCAAACCAGCCCAACTTGGCACTGGTGCCACCATGGGTCTGGTCACCATCCTGCCTATCGTAGCTTTTCAGGAGCCAGCCGGTCACTCCCAGCCATAGGCCCCCAGACACAAAGCTCGGCCCGTTTCCCTGGCAAACAAAAGTAAGCTGCCCCGCTTCTGGATGGCTGATTGCAGGAGCCACTTGGTACTATCAAACCAGCCCGACTTGGCACTGGTGCCACCACTGGTCTGGGAACCATCCTGCGTATCGTGGATTCTAATTAGCCAGCCGGCCACTCCCAGCCACAGGCACCCAAACACAAACGACGGCGCTTTTCCCTGGAAAACAAAACTCGCCTGACAACTTTTTGATGGCAGATTGCAGGAGCAACTTGGTACTATCAAACCAGCCCGACTTGGCACTGGTGCCACCTCTGGTCTGGGAACCATCCTGCCTATCGTGGATTTTCAGGGGCCAGACGGCCACTCTCAGCCATATGCCCCCAGACACAAAGCTCTGCCCGTTTCCCAGGCAAACAAAAGTAAGCTGCCCCGCTTCTGGATGGCAGATTGCAGGACGCACTTGGTACTATCAAACCAGCCCGACTTGGCACTGGTGCCACGTCAAGTCTGGGAACCATCCTGCGTATCGTGGATTCTAAGGAGCCAGCCGGCCACTCCCAGCCACAGGCCCCCAAACACAAACAACGGCGCTTTTCCCTGGAAAACAAAACTCGCCTGCCAACTTTTTGATGGCAGATTGCAGGAGCAACTTGGTACTATCAAACCAGCCCAACTTGGCACTGGTGCCACCATGGGTCTGGTCACCATCCTGCCTATCGTAACTTTTCAGGAGCCAGCCGGTCACTCTCAGCCATAGGCCCCCAAACAAAACCCACGGCCCGTTTCCCTGGCAAACAAAAGTAAGCTGCCCCGCTTCTGGATGGCAGATTCCCGGACGCACTTGGTACTATCAAACCAGCCCAACTTGGCACAGGTTCCACCTCTGATCTGGGAACCATGCTGAGTATCGTGGATTCTAAGGAGCCAGCCGGCCACTCCCAGCCACAGGCCCCCAAACACAAACAACGGCGCTTTTCCCTGGAAAACAAAACTCGCCCGCCAAGTTTGTGATGGCAGATTGCAGGAGCCACTTGGTACTATCAAACCAGCCCAACTTGGCACTGGTGCCGTCATGGGTCTGGTCACCATCCTGCCTATCGTAGCTTTTCACGAGCCAGCCGGTCACTCCCAGCCATAGGCCCCCAGACAAAAACCTCGGCCCGTTTCCCTGGCAAACAAAAGTAAGCTGCCCCGCTTCTGGATGGCAGATTGCAGGAACCACTTGTTACTATCAAACCAGCCCAACTTGGCACTGGTGCCACCATGGGTCTGGGAACCATCCTTTGTATCGTGGATTCTAATTAGCCATCCGTCCACTCCAGGCCATAGGGCCCCAGGCACAAACAACGGCGCTTTTCCCTGGAAAACAAAACTCGCCTGCCAACTTTTTGATGGCCGATTGCAGGAACCACTTGGTATTATCAAGCCAGCCCGACTTGGCACTGGTGCCACCTTGGGTCTGGGAACCATGCTGCGTATCGTGGATTCTAAGGAGCCAGCCGGCCACTCCCAGCCACAGGCCCCCAAACACAAACAACGGCGCTTTTCCCTGGAAAACAAAACTCGCCTGCCAAGTTTTTGATGGCAGATTGCAGGAGCCACTTGGTACTATCAAACCAGCCCAACTTGGCACTGGTGCCACCATGGGTCTGGTCACCATCCTGCCTATCGTAGCTTTTCAGGAGCCAGCCAGCCACCCCCAGCCAGAGGCCCCCAGACAAATATTTCGGCCCGTTTCCCTGGCAAACAAAAGTAAGCTGCCCCGCTTCTGCATGGCAGATTGCAGGAGCCACTTTGCACCGTCAAACCAGCCCAACTTGGCACTGGTGCCACCTCAGGTCTGGGAACCATCCTGCGTCTCGTGGGTTCTAATTAGCCATCCGTCCACTCCAGGCCATAGGGCCCCAGGCACAAACAACGGCGCTTTTCCCTGGAAAACAAAACTCGCCTGCCAACATTTTGATGGCCGATTGCAGGAACCACTTGGTATTATCAAGCCAGCCCAACTTGGCACTGGTGCCACCATGGGTCTGGTCACCATCCTGCCTATCGTAGCTTTTCAGGAGCCAGCCGGTCACTCCCAGCCATAGGCCCCCAGACACAAACCTCGGACCGTTTCCCTGGCAAACAAAAGTAAGCTGCCCCGCTTCTGGATGGCAGATTGCAGGAACCACTTGGTACTATCAAACCAGCCCAACTTGGCACTGGTGCCACCATGGGTCTGGGAACCATCCTGTGTATCGTGGATTCTAATTAGCCATCCGTCCACTCCAGGCCATAGGGCCCCAGGCACAAACAACGGCGCTTTTCCCTGGAAAACAAAACTCGCCTGCGAACATTTTGATGGCCGATTGCAGGAACCACTTGGTATTATCAAGCCAGCCCGACTTGGCACTGGTGCCACCTTGGGTCTGGGAACCATGCTGCGTATCGTGGATTCTAAGGAGCCAGCCGGCCACTCCCAGCCACAGGCCCCCAAACACAAACAACGGCGCTTTTCCCTGGAAATCAACACTCGCTTGCCGACTTTTTGATGGCAGATTGCAGGAGCCACTTGGTACTATCAAACCAGCCCAACTTGGCACTGGTGCCACCATGGGTCTGGTCACCATCCTGCCTATCGTAGCTTTTCATGAGCCAGCCGGCCACTCCCAGCCATAGGCCCCCAGACACAAACCTCGGCCCGTTTCCCTGGCAAACAAAAGTAAGCTGCCCCGCTTCTGGATGGCAGATTCCCGGACGCACTTGTTACAATCAAACCAGCCCAACTTGGCACTGGTGCCACCTCTGGTCTGGGAACCATCCTGCGTATCGTGGATTCTAAGGAGCCAGCCGGCCACTCCCAGCCACAGGCCCCCAAACACAAACAACGGCGCTTTTCCCTGGAAAACAAAACTCGCCTGCCAAGTTTTTGATGGCAGATTGCAGGAGCCACTTGGTACTATCAAACCAGCCCAACTTGGCACTGGTGCCGTCATGGGTCTGGTCACCATCCTGCCTATCGTAGCTTTTCACGAGCCAGCCGGTCACTTCCAGGCTTAGGCCCCCAGACACAATCCTCGGATCGTTTCCCTGGCAAACAAAAGTAAGCTGCCCCGCTTCTGGATGGCAGATTGCAGGAACCACTTGGTACTATCAAACCAGCCCAAGTTGGCACTGGTGCCACCATGGGTCTGGGAACCATCCTGTGTATCGTGGATTCTAATTAGCCATCCGTCCACTCCAGGCCATAGGGCCCCAGGCACAAACAACGGCGCTTTTCCCTGGATAACAAACTCGCCTGCCAAATTTTTGATGGCAGATTGCAGGAGCCACTTGGTACTATCAAACCAGCCCAACTTGGCACTGGTGCCACCATGGGTCTGGTCACCATCCTGCCTATCGTAGCTTTTCAGGAGCCAGCCGGTCACTCCCAGCCATATGCCCCGAGACACAAACCTCGGCCCGTTTCCCTGGCAAACAAAAGTAAGCTGCCCCGCTTCTGGATGGCAGATTGCAGGAGCCACTTGGTACTATCAAACCAGCCCGACTTGGCACTGGTGCCACCACTGGTCTGGGAACCATCCTGCGTATCGTGGATTCTAATTAGCCAGCTGGCCACTCCCAGCCACAGGCACCCAAACACAAACGACGGCGCTTTTCCCTGGAAAACAAAACTCGCCTGACAACTTTTTGATGGCAGATTGCAGGAGCCACTTGGTACTATCAAACCAGCCCAACTTGGCACTGGTGCCACCATGGGTCTGGTCACCATCCTGCCTATCGTAGCTTTTCAGGAGCCAGCCGGTCACTCCCAGCCATAGGCCCCCAGACAAATACCTCGGCCCGTTTCCCTGGAAAACAAAAGTAAGCTGCCCCGCTTCTGGATGGCAGATTGCAGGACGCACTTGGTACTATCAAACCAGCCCGACTTGGCACTGGTGCCACCATGGGTCTGGTCACCATCCTGCCTATCGTAGCTTTTCAGGCGCCAGCCGGTCTCTCCCAGCCATAGGCCCCCAGTCACAAACCTCGGCCCGTTTCCCTGGCAAACAAAAGTAAGCTACCCCGCTTCTGGATGGCAGATTGCAGGAGCCACTTTGCACCATCAAACCAGCCCGACTTGGCACTGCTGCGACCTCTGGTCTGGGAACCATCCTGCGTATCGTGGATTCTAAGGAGCCAGCTGGCCACTCCCAACCACAGGCCCCCAAACACAAACAACGGCGCTTTTCCCTGGAAAACAAAACTCACCTGCCAACTTTTTGATGGCAGATTGCAGGAGCCACTTGGTACTATCAAACCAGCCCAACTTGGCACTGGTGCCACCATGGGTCTGGTCACCATCCTGCCTATCGTAGCTTTTCAGGAGCCAGCCGGTCACTCCCAGCCATAGGCCCCGAGACACAAACCTCGGCCCGTTTCCCTGGCAAACAAAAGTAAGCTACCCCGCTTCTGGATGGCAGATTGCAGGACGCACTTGGTACTATCAAACCAGCCCAACTTGGCACTGGTGCCACCTCAGGTCTGGGAACCATCCTGCGTCTCGTGGATTCTAAGGAGCCAGCCGGCCACTCCCACCCATAGGCCCCCAAACAAAAACAACGGCGCTTTTCCCTGGAAAACAAAACTCGCCTGCCAACTTTTTGATGGCCGATTGCAGGAACCACTTGGTATTATCAAGCCAGCCCGACTTGGCACTGGTGCCACCTTGGGTCTGGGAACCATGCTGCGTATCGTGGATTCTAAGGAGCCAGCCGGCCACTCCCTGCCACAGGCCCCCAAACACAAACAACGGCGCTTTTCCCTGGAAATCAACACTCGCTTGCCGACTTTTTGATGGCAGATTGCAGGAGCCACTTGGTACTATCAAACCAGCCCAACTTGGCACTGGTGCCACCATGGGTCTGGTCACCATCATGCCTCTCGTAGCTTTTAAGGACCTAGCGGGTCACTCACAGCCATAGGCCCCCAGACACAAACCTTGGCCCGTTTCCCTGGCAAACAAAAGTAAGCTGCCCCGTTTCTGGATGGCAGATTTCAGTAGCAACTTTGCACCATCAAACTGGCCCGACTTGTCACTGGTGCCACTTTAGGTCTGGGAACCATCCTGCGTATCGTGGATTCTAATTAGCCATCCGGCCACTCCCACCCACAGGCCCCCAAACACAAACAACGGCGCTTTTCCCTGGAAAACAAAACTCGCCTACCAACATTTTGATGGCAGATTGCAGGAGCCACTTGGTACTATCAAATCAGCCCAACTTGGCACTGGTGCCACCATGGGTCTGGTAACCATCCTGCCTATCGTACCTTTTCAGGAGCCAGCTGGTCACTCCCAGCCATAGGCCCCCAGACAAAAACCTCGGCTCCTTTCCCTGGCAAACAAAAGTAAGCAGCCCTGCTTCTGGATGGCAGATTGCAGGAGCCACTTTGCACCATCAAACTGGCCCGACTTGTCACTGTTGCCACCTCTGGTCTGGGAACCATCCTGCGTATCGTGGGTTCTAATTAGCCAGCCGGCCACTCCCAGCCACAGGCCCCCAAACACAAACAACGGCGCTTTTCCCTGGAAAACAAAACTCGCCTGACAACTTTTTGATGGCAGATTGCAGGAGCCACTTGGTACTATCAAACCAGCCCAACTTGGCACTGGTGCCACCATGGGTCTGGTCACCATCCTGCCTATCGTAGCTTTTCAGGAGCCAGCCGGTCACTCCCAGCCATAGGCCCCCAGACACAAAGCTCGGCCCGTTTCCCTGGCAAACAAAAGTAAGCTGCCCCGCTTCTGGATGGCTGATTGCAGGAGCCACTTGGTACTATCAAACCAGCCCGACTTGGCACTGGTGCCACCACTGGTCTGGGAACCATCCTGCGTATCGTGGATTCTAATTAGCCAGCCGGCCACTCCCAGCCACAGGCACCCAAACACAAACGACGGCGCTTTTCCCTGGAAAACAAAACTCGCCTGACAACTTTTTGATGGCAGATTGCAGGAGCAACTTGGTACTATCAAACCAGCCCGACTTGGCACTGGTGCCACCTCTGGTCTGGGAACCATCCTGCCTATCGTGGATTTTCAGGGGCCAGACGGCCACTCTCAGCCATATGCCCCCAGACACAAAGCTCTGCCCGTTTCCCTGGCAAACAAAAGTAAGCTGCCCCGCTTCTGGATGGCAGATTGCAGGACGCACTTGGTACTATCAAACCAGCCCGACTTGGCACTGGTGCCACGTCAAGTCTGGGAACCATCCTGCGTATCGTGGATTCTAAGGAGCCAGCCGGCCACTCCCAGCCACAGGCCCCCAAACACAAACAACGGCGCTTTTCCCTGGAAAACAAAACTCGCCTGCCAACTTTTTGATGGCAGATTGCAGGAGCAACTTGGTACTATCAAACCAGCCCAACTTGGCACAGGTTCCACCTCTGATCTGGGAACCATGCTGAGTATCGTGGATTCTAAGGAGCCAGCCGGCCACTCCCAGCCACAGGCCCCCAAACACAAACAACGGCGCTTTTCCCTGGAAAACAAAACTCGCCCGCCAAGTTTGTGATGGCAGATTGCAGGAGCCACTTGGTACTATCAAACCAGCCCAACTTGGCACTGGTGCCGTCATGGGTCTGGTCACCATCCTGCCTATCGTAGCTTTTCACGAGCCAGCCGGTCACTCCCAGCCATAGGCCCCCAGACAAAAACCTCGGCCCGTTTCCCTGGCAAACAAAAGTAAGCTGCCCCGCTTCTGGATGGCAGATTGCAGGAACCACTTGTTACTATCAAACCAGCCCAACTTGGCACTGGTGCCACCATGGGTCTGGGAACCATCCTTTGTATCGTGGATTCTAATTAGCCATCCGTCCACTCCAGGCCATAGGGCCCCAGGCACAAACAACGGCGCTTTTCCCTGGAAAACAAAACTCGCCTGCCAACTTTTTGATGGCCGATTGCAGGAACCACTTGGTATTATCAAGCCAGCCCGACTTGGCACTGGTGCCACCTTGGGTCTGGGAACCATGCTGCGTATCGTGGATTCTAAGGAGCCAGCCGGCCACTCCCAGCCACAGGCCCCCAAACACAAACAACGGCGCTTTTCCCTGGAAAACAAAACTCGCCTGCCAAGTTTTTGATGGCAGATTGCAGGAGCCACTTGGTACTATCAAACCAGCCCAACTTGGCACTGGTGCCACCATGGGTCTGGTCACCATCCTGCCTATCGTAGCTTTTCAGGAGCCAGCCAGCCACCCCCAGCCAGAGGCCCCCAGACAAATATTTCGGCCCGTTTCCCTGGCAAACAAAAGTAAGCTGCCCCGCTTCTGCATGGCAGATTGCAGGAGCCACTTTGCACCGTCAAACCAGCCCAACTTGGCACTGGTGCCACCTCAGGTCTGGGAACCATCCTGCGTCTCGTGGGTTCTAATTAGCCATCCGTCCACTCCAGGCCATAGGGCCCCAGGCACAAACAACGGCGCTTTTCCCTGGAAAACAAAACTCGCCTGCCAACATTTTGATGGCCGATTGCAGGAACCACTTGGTATTATCAAGCCAGCCCAACTTGGCACTGGTGCCACCATGGGTCTGGTCACCATCCTGCCTATCGTAGCTTTTCAGGAGCCAGCCGGTCACTCCCAGCCATAGGCCCCCAGACACAAACCTCGGACCGTTTCCCTGGCAAACAAAAGTAAGCTGCCCCGCTTCTGGATGGCAGATTGCAGGAACCACTTGGTACTATCAAACCAGCCCAACTTGGCACTGGTGCCACCATGGGTCTGGGAACCATCCTGTGTATCGTGGATTCTAATTAGCCATCCGTCCACTCCAGGCCATAGGGCCCCAGGCACAAACAACGGCGCTTTTCCCTGGAAAACAAAACTCGCCTGCGAACATTTTGATGGCCGATTGCAGGAACCACTTGGTATTATCAAGCCAGCCCGACTTGGCACTGGTGCCACCTTGGGTCTGGGAACCATGCTGCGTATCGTGGATTCTAAGGAGCCAGCCGGCCACTCCCAGCCACAGGCCCCCAAACACAAACAACGGCGCTTTTCCCTGGAAATCAACACTCGCTTGCCGACTTTTTGATGGCAGATTGCAGGAGCCACTTGGTACTATCAAACCAGCCCAACTTGGCACTGGTGCCACCATGGGTCTGGTCACCATCCTGCCTATCGTAGCTTTTCATGAGCCAGCCGGCCACTCCCAGCCATAGGCCCCCAGACACAAACCTCGGCCCGTTTCCCTGGCAAACAAAAGTAAGCTGCCCCGCTTCTGGATGGCAGATTCCCGGACGCACTTGTTACAATCAAACCAGCCCAACTTGGCACTGGTGCCACCTCTGGTCTGGGAACCATCCTGCGTATCGTGGATTCTAAGGAGCCAGCCGGCCACTCCCAGCCACAGGCCCCCAAACACAAACAACGGCGCTTTTCCCTGGAAAACAAAACTCGCCTGCCAAGTTTTTGATGGCAGATTGCAGGAGCCACTTGGTACTATCAAACCAGCCCAACTTGGCACTGGTGCCGTCATGGGTCTGGTCACCATCCTGCCTATCGTAGCTTTTCACGAGCCAGCCGGTCACTTCCAGGCTTAGGCCCCCAGACACAATCCTCGGACCGTTTCCCTGGCAAACAAAAGTAAGCTGCCCCGCTTCTGCATGGCAGATTGCAGGAACCACTTGGTACTATCAAACCAGCCCAAGTTGGCACTGGTGCCACCATGGGTCTGGGAACCATCCTGTGTATCGTGGATTCTAATTAGCCATCCGTCCACTCCAGGCCATAGGGCCCCAGGCACAAACAACGGCGCTTTTCCCTGGATAACAAACTCGCCTGCCAAATTTTTGATGGCAGATTGCAGGAGCCACTTGGTACTATCAAACCAGCCCAACTTGGCACTGGTGCCACCATGGGTCTGGTCACCATCCTGCCTATCGTAGCTTTTCAGGAGCCAGCCGGTCACTCCCAGCCATATGCCCCGAGACACAAACCTCGGCCCGTTTCCCTGGCAAACAAAAGTAAGCTGCCCCGCTTCTGGATGGCAGATTGCAGGAGCCACTTGGTACTATCAAACCAGCCCGACTTGGCACTGGTGCCACCACTGGTCTGGGAACCATCCTGCGTATCGTGGATTCTAATTAGCCAGCTGGCCACTCCCAGCCACAGGCACCCAAACACAAACGACGGCGCTTTTCCCTGGAAAACAAAACTCGCCTGACAACTTTTTGATGGCAGATTGCAGGAGCCACTTGGTACTATCAAACCAGCCCAACTTGGCACTGGTGCCACCATGGGTCTGGTCACCATCCTGCCTATCGTAGCTTTTCAGGAGCCAGCCGGTCACTCCCAGCCATAGGCCCCCAGACAAATACCTCGGCCCGTTTCCCTGGAAAACAAAAGTAAGCTGCCCCGCTTCTGGATGGCAGATTGCAGGACGCACTTGGTACTATCAAACCAGCCCGACTTGGCACTGGTGCCACGTCAAGTCTGGGAACCATCCTGCGTATCGTGGATTCTAAGGAGCCAGCCGGCCACTCCCTGCCACAGGCCCCCAAACACAAACAACGGCGCTTTTCCCTGGAAAACAAAACTCGCCTGCCAACTTTTTGATGGCAGATTGCAGGAGCAACTTGGTACTATCAAACCAGCCCAACTTGGCACTGGTGCCACCATGGGTCTGGTCACCATCCTGCCTATCGTAACTTTTCAGGAGCCAGCCGGTCACTCTCAGCCATAGGCCCCCAAACAAAACCCACGGCCCGTTTCCCTGGCAAACAAAAGTAAGCTGCCCCGCTTCTGGATGGCAGATTCCCGGACGCACTTGGTACTATCAAACCAGCCCAACTTGGCACTGGTTCCACCTCTGATCTGGGAACCATGCTGAGTATCGTGGATTCTAAGGAGCCAGCCGGCCACTCCCAGCCACAGGCCCCCAAACACAAACAACGGCGCTTTTCCCTGGAAAACAAAACTCGCCCGCCAAGTTTGTGATGGCAGATTGCAGGAGCCACTTGGTACTATCAAACCAGCCCAACTTGGCACTGGTGCCGTCATGGGTCTGGTCACCATCCTGCCTATCGTAGCTTTTCAGGAGCCAGCCGGTCATTCCCAGCCATAGGCCCCCAGACAAAAACCTCGGCCCGTTTCCCTGGAAAACAAAAGTAAGCTGCCCCGCTTCTGGATGGCAGATTGCAGGAACCACTTGGTACTATCAAACCAGCCCAACTTGGCACTGGTGCCACCATGGGTCTGGGAACCATCCTGTGTATCGTGGATTCTAATTAGCCATCCGTCCACTCCAGGCCATAGGGCCCCAGGCACAAACAACAGCGCTTTTCCCTGGAAAACAAAACTCGCCTGCCAACTTTTTGATGGCCGATTGCAGGAACCACTTGGTATTATCTAGCCAGCCCAACTTGGCACTGGTGCCACCATGGGTCTGGTCACCATCCTGCCTATCGTAGCTTTTCAGGAGCCAGCCGGTCACTCCCAGCCATAGGCCCCCAGACACAAACCTCGGCCCGTTTCCCTGGCAAACAAAAGTAAGCTGCCCCGCTTCTGGATGGCAGATTGCAGGAACCACTTGTTACTATCAAACCAGCCCAACTTGGCACTGGTGCCACCATGGGTCTGGGAACCATCCTGTGTATCGTGGATTCTAATTAGCCATCCGTCCACTCCAGGCCATAGGGCCCCAGGCACAAACAACGGCGCTTTTCCCTGGAAAACAAAACTCGCCTGCCAACTTTTTGATGGCCGATTGCAGGAACCACTTGGTATTATCAAGCCAGCCCGACTTGGCACTGGTGCCACCTTGGGTCTGGGAACCATGCTGCGTATCATGGATTCTAAGGAGCCAGCCGGCCACTCCCTGCCACAGGCCCCCAAACACAAACAACGGCGCTTTTCCCTGGAAAACAAAACTCGCCTGCCAAGTTTTTGATGGCAGATTGCAGGAGCCACTTGGTACTATCAAACCAGCCCAAGTTGGCACTGGTGCCACCATGGGTCTGGTCACCATCCTGCCTATCGTAGCTTTTCAGGAGCCAGCCAGCCACCCCCAGCCAGAGGCCCCCAGACAAATATTTCGGCCCGTTTCCCTGGCAAACAAAAGTAAGCTGCCCCGCTTCTGCATGGCAGATTGCAGGAGCCACTTTGCACCGTCAAACCAGCCCAACTTGGCACTGGTGCCACCTCAGGTCTGGGAACCATCCTGCGTCTCGTGGGTTCTAATTAGCCATCCGTCCACTCCAGGCCATAGGGCCCCAGGCACAAACAACGGCGCTTTTCCCTGGAAAACAAAACTCGCCTGCCAACATTTTGATGGCCGATATCAGGAACCACTTGGTATTATCAAGCCAGCCCAACTTGGCACTGGTGCCACCATGGGTCTGGTCACCATCCTGCCTATCGTAGCTTTTCAGGAGCCAGCCGGTCACTCCCAGCCATAGGCCCCCAGACACAAACCTCGGACCGTTTCCCTGGCAAACAAAAGTAAGCTGCCCCGCTTCTGGATGGCAGATTGCAGGAACCACTTGGTACTATCAAACCAGCCCAACTTGGCACTGGTGCCACCATGGGTCTGGGAACCATCCTGTGTATCGTGGATTCTAATTAGCCATCCGTCCACTCCAGGCCATAGGGCCCCAGGCACAAACAACGGCGCTTTTCCCTGGAAAACAAAACTCGCCTGCGAACATTTTGATGGCCGATTGCAGGAACCACTTGGTATTATCAAGCCAGCCCGACTTGGCACTGGTGCCACCTTGGGTCTGGGAACCATGCTGCGTATCGTGGATTCTAAGGAGCCAGCCGGCCACTCCCAGCCACAGGCCCCCAAACACAAACAACGACGCTTTTCCCTGGAAATCAACACTCGCTTGCCGACTTTTTGATGGCAGATTGCAGGAGCCACTTGGTACTATCAAACCAGCCCAACTTGGCACTGGTGCCACCATGGGTCTGGTCACCATCCTGCCTATCGTAGCTTTTCATGAGCCAGCCGGCCACTCCCAGCCATAGGCCCCCAAACAAAACCCACGGCCCGTTTCCCTGGCAAACAAAAGTAAGCTGCCCCGCTTCTGGATGGCAGATTCCCGGACGCACTTGGTACTATCAAACCAGCCCAACTTGGCACTGGTTCCACCTCTGATCTGGGAACCATGCTGAGTATCGTGGATTCTAAGGAGCCAGCCGGCCACTCCCAGCCACAGGCCCCCAAACACAAACAACGGCGCTTTTCCCTGGAAAACAAAACTCGCCTGCCAAGTTTTTGATGGCAGATTGCAGGAGCCACTTGGTACTATCAAACCAGCCCAACTTGGCACTGGTGCCGTCATGGGTCTGGTCACCATCCTGCCTATCGTAGCTTTTCACGAGCCAGCCGGTCACTTCCAGGCTTAGGCCCCCAGACACAATCCTCGGACCGTTTCCCTGGCAAACAAAAGTAAGCTGCCCCGCTTCTGGATGGCAGATTGCAGGAACCACTTGGTACTATCAAACCAGCCCAACTTGGCACTGGTGCCACCATGGGTCTGGGAACCATCCTGTGTATCGTGGATTCTAATTAGCCATCCGTCCACTCCAGGCCATAGGGCCCCAGGCACAAACAACGGCGCTTTTCCCTGGATAACAAACTCGCCTGCCAAATTTTTGATGGCAGATTGCAGGAGCCACTTGGTACTATCAAACCAGCCCAACTTGGCACTGGTGCCACCATGGGTCTGGTCACCATCCTGCCTATCGTAGCTTTTCAGGAGCCAGCCGGTCACTCCCAGCCATAGGCCCCGAGACACAAACCTCGGACCGTTTCCCTGGCAAACAAAAGTAAGCTACCCCGCTTCTGGATGGCAGATTGCAGGACGCACTTGGTACTATCAAACCAGCCCAACTTGGCACTGGTGCCACCTCAGGTCTGGGAACCATCCTGCGTCTCGTGGATTCTAAGGAGCCAGCCGGCCACTCCCACCCATAGGCCCCCAAACAAAAACAACGGCGCTTTTCCCTGGAAATCAACACTCGCTTCCCGACTTTTTGATGGCAGATTGCAGGAGCCACTTGGTACTATCAAACCAGCCCAACTTGGCACTGGTGCCACCATGGGTCTGGTCACCATCATGCCTCTCGTAGCTTTTCAGGACCTAGCCGGTCACGCACAGCCATAGGCCCCCAGACACAAAGCTTGGCCCGTTTCCCTGGCAAACAAAAGTAAGCTGCCCCGTTTCTGGATGGCAGATTTCAGTAGCAACTTTGCACCATCAAACCAGCCCGACTTGTCACTGGTGCCACTTTAGGTCTGGGAACCATCCTGCGTATCGTGGATTCTAATTAGCCATCCGGCCACTCCCACCCACAGGCCCCCAAACACAAACAACGGCGCTTTTCTCTGGAAAACAAAACTCGCCTACCAACATTTTGATGGCAGATTGCAGGAGCCACTTGGTACTATCAAACCAGCCCAACTTGGCACTGGTGCCACCATGGGTCTGGTCACCATCCTGCCTATCGTACCTTTTCAGGAGCCAGCTGGTCACTCCCAGCCATAGGCCCCCAGACACAAACCTCGGCTCCTTTCCCTGGCAAACAAAAGTAAGCAGCCCTGCTTCTGGATGGCAGATTGCAGGAGCCACTTTGCACCATCAAACTGGCCCGACTTGTCACTGTTGCCACCTCTGGTCTGGGAACCATCCTGCGTATCGTGGATTCTAATTAGCCAGCCGGCCACTCCCAGCCACAGGCCCCCAAACACAAACAACGGCGCTTTTCCCTGGAAAACAAAACTCGCCTGACAACTTTTTGATGGCAGATTGCAGGAGCCACTTGGTACTATCAAACCAGCCCAACTTGGCACTGGTGCCACCATGGGTCTGGTCACCATCCTGCCTATCGTAGCTTTTCAGGAGCCAGCCGGTCACTCCCAGCCATAGGCCCCCAGACACAAAGCTCGGCCCGTTTCCCTGGCAAACAAAAGTAAGCTGCCCCGCTTCTGGATGGCAGATAGTAGGACGCACTTGTTACTATCAAACCAGCCCGACTTGGCACTGGTGCCACCACTGGTCTGGGAACCATCCTGCGTATCGTGGATTCTAAGGAGCCAGCCGGCCACTCCCTGCCACAGGCCCCCAAACACAAACAACGGCGCTTTTCCCTGGAACACAAAACTCGCCTGACAACTTTTTGATGGCAGATTGCAGCAGCCACTTGGTACTATCAAACCAGCCCAACCTGGCACTGGTGCCACCATGGGTCTGGTCACCATCCTGCCTATCGTAGCTTTTCAGGAGCCAGCCGGTCACTCCCAGCCATAGGCCCCCAGACAAATACCTCGGCCCGTTTCCCTGGAAAACAAAAGTAAGCTGCCCCGCTTCTGGATGGCAGATTGCAGGACGCACTTGGTACTATCAAACCAGCCCGACTTGGCACTGGTGCCACGTCAAGTCTGGGAACCATCCTGCGTATCGTGGATTCTAAGGAGCCAGCCGGCCACTCCCAGCCACAGGCCCCCAAACACAAACAACGGCGCTTTTCCCTGGAAAACAAAACTCGCCTGCCAACTTTTTGATGGCAGATTGCAGGAGCCACTTGGTACTATCAAACCAGCCCAACTTGGCACTGGTGCCACCATGGGTCTGGTCACCATCCTGCCTATCGTAACTTTTCAGGAGCCAGCGGGTCACTCCCAGCCATAGGCCCCCAGACAAATACCTCGGCCCGTTTCCCTGGCAAACAAAAGTAAGCTGCCCCGCTTCTGGATGGCAGATTCCCGGACGCACTTGGTACTATCAAACCAGCCCAACTTGGCACTGGTGCCACCTCTGATCTGGGAACCATGCTGAGTATCGTGGATTCTAAGGAGCCAGCCGGCCACTCCCAGCCACAGGCCCCCAAACACAAACAACGGCGCTTTTCCCTGGAAAACAAAACTCGCCTGCCAACTTTTTGATGGCAGATTGCAGGAGCCACTTGGTACTATCAAACCAGCCCAACTTGGCACTGGTGCCGTCATGGGTCTGGTCACCATCCTGCCTATCGTAGCTTTTCAGGAGCCAGCCGGTCACTCCCAGCCATAGGCCCCCAGACAAAAACCTCGGCCCGTTTCCCTGGAAAACAAAAGTAAGCTGCCCCGCTTCTGGATGGCAGATTGCAGGAACCACTTGGTACTATCAAACCAGCCCAACTTGGCACTGGTGCCACCATGGGTCTGGGAACCATCCTGTGTATCGTGGATTCTAATTAGCCATCCGTCCACTCCAGGCCTTAGGGCCCCAGGCACAAACAACGGCGCTTTTCCCTGGAAAACAAAACTCGCCTGCCAACTTTTTGATGGCCGATTGCAGGAACCACTTGGTATTATCAAGCCAGCCCAACTTGGCACTGGTGCCACCATGGGTCTGGTCACCATCCTGCCTATCGTAGCTTTTCAGGAGCCAGCCGGTCACTCCCAGCCATAGGCCCCCAGACACAAACCTCGGACCGTTTCCCTGGCAAACAAAAGTAAGCTGCCCCGCTTCTGGATGGCAGATTGCAGGAACCACTTGTTACTATCAAACCAGCCCAACTTGGCACTGGTGCCACCATGGGTCTGGGAACCATCCTGTGTATCGTGGATTCTAATTAGCCATCCGTCCAGTCCAGGCCATAGGGCCCCAGGCACAAACAAAGGCGCTTTTCCCTGGAAAACAAAACTCGCCTGCGAACATTTTGATGGCCGATTGCAGGAACCACTTGGTATTATCAAGCCAGCCCGACTTGGCACTGGTGCCACCTTGGGTCTGGGAACCATGCTGCGTATCGTGGATTCTAAGGAGCCAGCCGGCCACTCCCAGCCACAGGCCCCCAAACACAAACAACGGCGCTTTTCCCTGGAAAACAAAACTCGCCTGCCAAGTTTTTGATGGCAGATTGCAGGAGCCACTTGGTACTATCAAACCAGCCCAACTTGGCACTGGTGCCACCATGGGTCTGGTCACCATCCTGCCTATCGTAGCTTTTCAGGAGCCAGCCAGCCACCCCCAGCCAGAGGCCCCCAGACAAATATTTCGGCCCGTTTCCCTGGCAAACAAAAGTAAGCTGCCCCGCTTCTGCATGGCAGATTGCAGGAGCCACTTTGCACCGTCAAACCAGCCCAACTTGGCACTGGTGCCACCTCAGGTCTGGGAACCATCCTGCGTATCGTGGGTTCTAATTAGGCATCCGTCCACTCCAGGCTATAGGGCCCCAGGCACAAACAACGGCGCTTTTCCCTGGAAAACAAAACTCGCCTGCCAACTTTTTGATGGCCGATTGCAGGAACCACTTGGTATTATCAAGCCAGCCCAACTTGGCACTGGTGCCACCATGGGTCTGGTCACCATCCTGCCTATCGTAGCTTTTCAGGAGCCAGCCGGTCACTCCCAGCCATAGGCCCCCAGACACAAACCTCGGACCGTTTCCCTGGCAAACAAAAGTAAGCTGCCCCGCTTCTGGATGGCAGATTGCAGGAACCACTTGGTACTATCAAACCAGCCCAACTTGGCACTGGTGCCACCATGGGTCTGGGAACCATCCTGTGTATCGTGGATTCTAATTAGCCATCCGTCCACTCCAGGCCATAGGGCCCCAGGCACAAACAACGGCGCTTTTCCCTGGAAAACAAAACTCGCCTGCGAACATTTTGATGGCCGATTGCAGGAACCACTTGGTATTATCAAGCCAGCCCGACTTGGCACTGGTGCCACCTTGGGTCTGGGAACCATGCTGCGTATCGTGGATTCTAAGGAGCCAGCCGGCCACTCCCAGCCACAGGCCCCCAAACACAAACAACGACGCTTTTCCCTGGAAATCAACACTCGCTTGCCGATTTTTGATGGCAGATTGCAGGAGCCACTTGGTACTATCAAACCAGCCCAACTTGGCACTGGTGCCACCATGGGTCTGGTCACCATCCTGCCTATCGAAGCTTTTCAGGAGCCAGCCGGTCACTCACAGCCATAGGCCCCGAGACACAAACCTCGGCCCGTTTCCCTGGCAAACAAAAGTAAGCTGCCCCGCTTCTGGATGGCAGATTGCAGAAGCCACTTGGTACTATCAAACCAGCCCAACTTGGCACTGGTGCCACCTCTGGTCTGGGAACCATCCTGCGTATCGTAGATTTTAAGGAGCCAGCCGGTTGTCCCAGCCATAGGCCCCCAAACACAAACAACGGTCCGTTTCCCTGGCAAACAAAAGTAAGCTGCCCCGCTTCTGGATGGCAGATTGCAGGAACCACTTGGTAGTATCAAACCAGCCCAACTTGGCACTGGTGGCACCTCTTGTCTGGGAACCATGCTGCGTATCGTGGTTTCTAAGGAGCCAGCCGGCCACTCCCAACCATAGACCCCCAGACACAAAGCTCGGCCCGTTTCCCTGGAAAACAAAAGTAAGCTACCCCGATTCTGGATGGCAGATTGCAGGAGCCACTTGGTACTATCAAATCAGCCCAACTTGGCACTGGTGCCACCATGGGTCTGGTAAACATCCTGCCTATCGTAGCTTTTCAGGAGCCAGCCGGCCACTCTCAGCCATATGCCCCCAAAAACAAACCACGGCCCTTTTCTCTGGCAAACAAAACTCAACTGCCCCTCTTCTGGATGGCAAATTTTAGGACGCACTTTGTACTACGAAAACCGCCCGACGTGGCACTGGTGCCACCTTGTGTCAGGGAACCATCCTGCATATCGAGCTTTTTAAGGAGCCAGCCGGCCACGCCCAGCCATAAACCCCCAAAAACAAACCACGGACCATTTCTCTTGGAAACAAAAATCCGCTGCCCCGCGTCTGGATGGCAGATTGCAGGAGCCACTTTGCACCATCAAACCAGCCCGACTTGGCACTGGTGCCACCTTGGGTCTGGGAACAATCCTGCATATCGTGGATTCTAAGGAGCCAGCCGGCCACTCCCAGCCACAGGCCCCCAAACAAAAACAACGGCGCTTTTCCCTGGAAAACAAAATTCGCCTGCCAACTTTTTGATGGCAGATTGCAGGAGCCACTTGGTACTATCAAACCAGCCCAACTTGGCACTGGTGCCACCTCTGGTCTGGGAACCATCCTGCCTATCGTAGCTTTTCGGGAGCCAGCCGGTCACTCCCAGCCATAGACCCCCAGACACAAACCTCGGCCCGTTTCCCTGGAAAACAAAAGTAAGCTACCCCGATTCTGGATCGCAGATTGCAGGAGCCACTTGGTACTATCAAATCAGCCCAACTTGGCACTGGTGCCACCATGGGTCTGGTAAACATCCTGCCTATCGTAGCTTTTGAGGAGCCAGCCGGTCACTCCCAGCCATAGGTCCCCAGTCACAAACCTCGGCCCGTTTCCCTGGCAAACAAAAGTAAGCTACCCCGCTTCTGGATGGCAGATTGCAGGAGCCACTTGGTACTATCAAACCAGCCCGACTTGGCACTGGTGCCACCTTGGGTCTGGGAACAAGTTGGGCTGGTTTGAGAGTACCAAGTGGCTCCTGCAATCTTCCATCCAGAAGCGGGACAGCTTACTTTTGCTTCCCAGGGAAACGGGCCGAGGTATTTGTCTGGGGGCCTATGGCTGGGAGTGACCGGCTGGCTACTGAAAAGCTACGATAGGCAGGATGGTTACCAGACTCATGGTGCCACCAGTGCCAAGTCGGGCTGGTTTGATAATACTAAATAGCTCCTGCAATCTGCCATCCAGACGCGGGGCAGCGGATTTTTGTTTGCTGGAGAAATGTTCCGTGGTTTTTTTTGGGGGTATATGACTGGACGTGGCCGGCTGGCTCCTTAAAAAGCTCTATACGCAGGATTGTTCCCTGACCCAAGGTGGCATCAGTGCCAAGTCGGGCTGTTTTCGTAGTACCAAGTGCGTCCTGCAATTTGCCATCCAGAAGCGGGGCAGCCTACTTTTGTTTGCCAGGGAAACGTGCCGAGGTATTTGTCTGGAGGCCTATGGCTGGGAGTGAGCTGCTGGCTCCTAAAAAGCTACGATAGGCAGGATGGTGACCAGACCCATGGTGGCACCAGTGCCAAGTTGGGCTGGTTTGATAGTACCAAGTGGCTCCTGCAATCTGCCATCAAAAACTTGGCAGGCGAGTTTTGTTTTCCAGGGAAAAGCGCCGTTGTTTTTGTTTAGAGGCCTGTGGCTGGGAGTGGCCGCCTGTCCTCGTAGAATCTACGTTACGCAGCATGGTTCCCAGAGCCAAGGTGGCACCAGGGCCAAGTCGGGCTGGTTTGTAAGTACCAAGTGCATCCTGCAATCTGCCAACCAAAAGCGGGGCAGCTTACTTTTGTTTGCCAGGGAAACGGTCCGAGGTTTGTGTCCAGGGGCCTATGGCAGGGAGTGACCGGCTGGCTCCTGAAAAGCTACGATAGGCAGGATGTTTACCAGACCCATGGTGGCACCAGTGCCAAGTTGGGCTGATTTGATAGTACCAAGTGGCTCCTGCAATCTGCCATCCAGAATTGGGGTAGCTTACTTTTGTTTTCCAGGGAAACGGGCCGAGGTTTGTGTCTGGGGGTCTATGGCTGGGAGTGACCGGCTGGCTCCTGAAAAGCTACGATAGGCAGGATGGTTCCCAGACCAGAGGTGGCACCAGTGCCAAGTTGGGCTGGTTTGATAGTACCAAGTGGCTCCTGCAATCTGCCATCAAAAAGTTGGCAGGCGAATTTTGTTTTCCAGGGAAAAGCGCCGTTGTTTGTGTTTGGGGGCCTGTGGCTGGGAGTGGCCGGCTGGCTCCTTAGAATCCACGATATGCAGGATTGTTCCCAGACCCAAGGTGGCACCAGTGCCAAGTCGGGCTGGTTTGATGGTGCAAAGTGGCTCCTGCAATCTGCCATCCAGACGCGGGGCAGCGGATTTTTGTTTCCAAGAGAAATAGTCCGTGGTTTGTTTTTGGGGGTTAATGGCTGGGCGTGGCCGTCTGGCTCCTTAAAAAGCTCGATATGCAGGATGGTTCCCTGACACAAGGTGGCACCAGGGCCACGTCGGGCGGTGTTCGTAGTACTAAGGGCGTCCTAAAATTTGCCATCCAGAAGAGGGGCAGTTGAGTTTTGTTTGCCAGAGAAAAGGGCCGTGGTTTGTTTTTGGGGGCATATGGCTGAGAGTGGCCGGCTGGCCCCTGAAAATCCACGATAGGCAGGATGGTTCCCAGACCTGAGGTGGCACCAGTGCCAAGTCGGGCTGGTTTGATAGTACTAAGCAGCTCCTGCAATCTGCCATGCAGAAGCGGGGCAGCTTACTTTTGTTTGCCAGGGAAACGGGCCGAGGTTTGTGTCTAGGGGCCTCTGGCTGGGGGTGGCTGGCTGGCTCCTGAAAAGCTACGATAGGCAGGATGGTGACCAGACCCATGGTGGCACCAGTGCCAAGTTGGGCTGGTTTGATAGTACCAAGTGGCTCCTGCAATCTGCCATCAAAAAGTTGGCAGGCGAGTTGTGTTTTCCAGGGAAAAGCGCCGTTGTTTGTGTTTGGGGGCCTGTGGCTGGGAGTGGCCGGCTGGCTCCTTAGAACCCACGATACGCAGGATGGTTCCCAGACCTGAGGTGGCACCAGTGCCAAGTTGGGCTGGTTTGATGGTGCAAAGTGGCTCCTGCAATCTGCCATCCAGAAGCGGGGCAGCTTACTTTTGTTTGCCAGGGAAACGGGCCGAAATATTTGTCTGGGGGCCTCTGGATTGGGGTGGCTGGCTGGCTCCTGAAAAGCTACGATAGGCAGGATGGTGACCAGACCCATGGTGGCACCAGTGCCAAGTTGGGCTGGTTTGATAGTACCAAGTGGCTCCTGCAATCTGCCATCAAAAGTTTGGCAGGCGAGTTTTGTTTTCCAGGGAAAAGCACCGTTGTGCGTGTTTTGGGGCCTGTGGCTGGGACTGGCCAGCTGGCTCCTTAGAATCCACGATACGCAGGATGGTTCCCAGACCCAAGGTGGCACCAGTGCCAAGTCGGGCTGGTTTGTTAGTACCAAGTGGTTCCTGCAATCTGCCATCCAGAAGCGGGGCAGCTGAATTTTGTTTGCCAGAGAAAAAGGCTGTTGTTTGTGTTTCGGGGCCTGTGGCTGGCAGTGGCCGGCTGGCTCCTGAAAATCCATGATACGCAGGATGGTTCCCAGACCCAAGGTGGCATCAGTGCCAAGTAGGGCTGGTTTCATAGTACCCAGTGGCTCCTGCAATCTGCCATCCAGAAGAGGGGCAGTTGAGTTTTGTTTTCCAGAGAAAAGGGCCGTGGTTTGTGTTTGGGGCCTATGGCTGAGAGTGACCGGCTGGCCCCTGAAAATCCACGATAGGAAGGATGGTTCCCAGATCCAAGGTGGCAGCAGTGCCATGTTGTTCTGGTGTGATAGTCCCAAGTGGCTCCTGCAATCTGCCATCCAGAAGCGGGGCAGCTGAGTTTTGTTTGCCAGAGAAAAAGGCTTTGGTTTGTATTTGGGGGCCTGTGGCTGGGAGTGTTCGGCTGGCTCCTGTCAACCCACAATACGCAGGATGGTTCCCAGACCCAAGGTGGCACCAGTGCCAAGTCGGGCTGTTTTTATAGTACCAAGTGCGTCCTGCAATTTGCCATCCAGAAGAGGGGCAGTTGAGTTTTGTTTGCCAGAGAATAGCGCCGTTGTTTGTGTTTGGGGGCTTGTGGCTGGTAGTGGCCGACTGGCTCCTTAGAATCTGTGTTACGCAGCATGGTTCCCAGACCCAAGGTGGCACCAGTGCCAAGTTGGGCTGGTTTGATAGTACCAAGTGGCTCCTGCAATCTGCCATCCAGAAGCGGGGCAGCTTACTTTTGTTTGCCAGGGAAACGGGCCGAGGTTTGTGACTGGGGACCTATGGCTGGGAGTGACCGGCTGGCTCCTGAAAATCTACAATAGGCAGGATGGTGACCAGACCCATGGTGGCACCAGTGCCAAGTTAGGCTGGTTTGATAGTAACAAGTGGCTCCGGCAATCTGCCATCAAAAAGTTGGCAGGCGAGTTTTGTTTTCCAGGGAAAAGCGCCATTGTTTGTATTTGGGGGCCTGTGGCTGGGAGTGGCCGGCTGGCTCCTTTGAACCCACGATACGCAGGATGGTTCCCAGACCCAAGGTGGCACCAGTGCCAAGTCGGGCTGGTTTGATACTACCAAGTGCGTCCTGCAATCTGCCATCCAGAAGCGGGGCAGCTTACTTTTGTTTGCCAGGGAAACGGGCCGTGGGTTTTGATTGGGGGCATATAGCTGAGAGTGGCCGGCTGGCTCCTGAAAATCCACGCTAGGCAGCATGGTTCCCAGATGCAAGGTGGCACCAGTGCCAAGTCGGGCTGGTTTGATGGTGCAAAGTGTCTCCTGCAATCTGCCATCCAGAAGCGGGGCAGCTGATTTTTGTTTGCCAGAGAAAAATTCCGTGGATTGTTTTTGGGGGCATATTGCTGGGAGTGGCCGGCTGGCTCCTTAAAATGCTCGATACGCATGATGGTTCCCAGGCCCAAGGTGTCACCACTACCAAGTCGGCCTGCGGTTTTAGTATCAAGTTCATCCTGCAATTTGCCATCCAGAAGAGGGGCAGTTGAGTTTTGTTTGCCAGAGAAACGGGCCGAGGTTTCTGTTTGGGGACATATGGCTGAGAGTGGCCGGCTGGCCCCTGAATATCCACGATACACAGCATGGTTCCCAGATCCAAGGTGGCACCAGTGCCAAGTCGGGCTGGTTTGATAGTACCAAGTGTCTCCTGCAATCTGCCATCCAGAAGCAGGGCAGCTTACTTTTGTTTGCCAGAGAAATAGGCCTAGGTTTTTGTTTGGGGGCCTGTGGCTAGGAGTGGCAGGCTGGCTCCTAAGAATCCACGATACGCAGGATGTTTCCCAGACCCAAGGTGGCAACAGTGCCAAGTCGGGCTGGTTTGATAGTACCAAGTGGCTCCTGCAAACTCCATCAAAAAGTTGGCAGGCGTGTTTTGTTTTCCAGGGAACAGCGCCGTTGATTTTGTTTGGGGGCCTGTGGCTGGGAGTGGCCGGCTGGCTCCTTAGAATCCACGATACGCAGGATGGTTCCCAGACCCAAGGTGGCACCAGTGCCAAGTCGGGCTGGTTTGATTACACCAAGTGGCTCCTGCAATCTGCCATCCAGAAGTGAGGCAGCTAAGTTTTGTTTGCGAGAAAAAAGGGCCGTGGTTTTTGTTGGGGGCCTGTGGCTGGGAGTAGCCGGCTGGCTCCTTAAAATCCACGATAGGCAGGATGGTTCCCAGACCCAAGGTGGCACCAGTGCCAAGTCGGGCTGGTTTGATAGTACCAAGTGGCTCCTGCAATCTGCCATCCAGAAGCGGGGCAGCTGAGTTTTGTTTGCCAGAGAAAAAGGCTGTGGTTTGTGTTTGGGGGCCTGTGGCTGGCAGTGGCCGGCTGGCTCCTGAAAATCCACGATACGCAGCATGGTTCCCAGACCCAAGGTGGCACCAGTGTCAAGTGGGGCTCGTTTGACAGTGTCAAGTGCCTCCTGCAATCTCCCATCCAGAAGCGGGGCGGCTGAGTTTTTTTTGCCAGGGAAACGGACCTTTGTTTTTGATTGGGCTCTGTGGCCGAGAGTGGTCGGCTGTCTCCTGACAATCCACAATACGCAGGATGGTTCCCAGACCCAAGGTGGCACCAGTGCCAAGTCGGGCTGGTTTGATAGTACCAAGTGTCTCCTGCAATCTGCCATCCAGAAGCGGGGCAGCTGAGTTTTGTTTGCCAGAGAAAAGGGCCGTGGGTTGTGTTTGGGGGCATATGGCTGGGAGTGGCCACCTGGCTCCTTAAAATGCACGATACGCCGCATGGTAACCAGACGCAAGGTGGCACCAGTGCCAAGTCAGGCTGTTTTTGTAGTACCCAGTGGCTCCTGCAATTTGCCATCCACAAGCGGGGCAGTTGAATTTTGTTTGCTAGAGAAAAGGGCTGTGGTTTGTGTTTGGGGGCCTATGGCTGAGAGTGGCCGGCTGGCCCCTGAAAATCAACGATAGGCAGGATGGTTCCCAGATCCAAGGTGGCACCAGTGCCAAGTAAGGCTGGTTGTATGGTTCAAAGTGACTCCTGCAATCTGCCATCCAGAAGCGGGACAGCTGAGTTTTTTTTTGCCAGAGAAAAGGTCCATGGTTTCTTTTTGGGGCATACGGCATGGAATTGCCGGCTGGCTCCTTAAAATGCTCGATACGCAGGATGGTTCCCAGAGCCAAGGTGGCACCACTGCCAAGTCGGGCTCTTTTTGTAGTACCAAGTGCGTCCTGCAATTTGCCATCCAGAAGAGGGGCAGTTGAGTTTTGTTTGCCAGAGAAAAGGGCCGAGGTTTGTGTTTGGGGGCATATGGCTGGGAATGACCGGCTGGCCCCTGAAAATCCACGATACGCCGGATGGTTCCCAGATCCAAGGTGGTACCATTACCAAGTCGGGCTGGTTTGATAGTCCCAAGTGGCTCCTGCAAACTGCCATCCAGAAGCGGGGCAGCTTACTTTTGTTTGCCAGGGAAATGGGCCGTTGTTTGTGTTTGGGGGCCTGTGGCTGGGAGTGTTCGGCTGGTTCCTGAATATGTACGATACGCAGGATTGTTCCCAGATCCAAGGTGGCAGCAGTGCCATGTTGTGCTGGTGTGATAGTCCCAAGTGGCTCCTGCAATCTGCCATCCAGAAGTGGGGCAGCTGATTTTTGTTTGCCAGAGAAAAGGTCCGTGGTTTGTTTTTGGGGGCATATGGCTGAGAGTGGCCGGCTGGCCCCTGAAAATCCACGATACACAGGATGGTTCCCAGATCCAAGGTGGCACCTGTGCCAAGTCGGGCTGATTTGATAGTACTAAGTAGCTCCTGCAATCTGCCATGCAGAAGCGGGGCAGCTTACTTTTGTTTGCCAGGGAAACGGGCCGAGGTTTGTGTTTGGGGGCCTATGGCTGAGAGTGACCGGCTGGCTCCTGAAAATCCATGATACGCAGCATGGTTCCCAGACCCAAGGTGGCACCAGTGCCAAGTGGGGCTGGTTTCACAGTGTCAAGTGCCTCCTGCAATCTCCCATCCAGAAGCGGGGCAGCTGAGTTTTGTTTGCCTGTGAAACGGGCCGTTGTTTTTAATTGGGGTCTGTGGCCGAGAGTGTTCGGCTGGCTCCTGACAACCCACAATACGCAGGATGGTTCCCAGACCCAAGGTGGCACCAGTGCCAAGTCGGGCTGTTTTTATAGTACCAAGTGCGTCCTGCAATTTGCCATCCAGAAGAGGGGCAGTTGAGTTTTGTTTGCCAGAGAATAGCGCCGTTGTTTGTGTTTGGGGGCTTGTGGCTGGGAGTGGCCGACTGGCTCCTTAGAATCTGTGTTACGCAGCATGGTTCCCAGACCCAAGGTGGCACCAGTGCCAAGTCGGGCTGGTTTGATAGTACCAAGTGGCTCCTGCAATCTGCCATCCAGAAGCGGGGCAGCTTACTTTTGTTTGCCAGGGAAACGGGCCGAGGTTTGTGACTGGGGACCTATGGCTGGGAGTGACCGGCTGGCTCCTGAAAAGCTACAATAGGCAGGATGGTGACCAGACCCATGGTGGCAGCAGTGCCAAGTTGGGCTGATTTGATAGTACCAAGTGGCTCCTGCAATCTGCCATCAAAAAGTTGGCAGGCGAGTTTTGTTTTCCAGGGAAAAGCGCCATTGTTTGTATTTGGGGGCCTGTGGCTGGGAGTGGCCGGCTGGCTCCTTTGAACCCACGATACGCAGGATGGTTCCCAGACCCAAGGTGGCACCAGTGCCAAGTCGGGCTGGTTTGATACTACCAAGTGCGTCCTGCAATCTGCCATCCAGAAGCGGGGCAGCTTAATTTTGTTTGCCAGGGAAACGGGCCGTGGGTTTTTTTTGGGGGCATATAGCTGAGAGTGGCCGGCTGGCTCCTGAAAATCCACGCTAGGCAGCATGGTTCCCAGATGCAAGGTGGCACCAGTGCCAAGTCGGGCTGGTTTGATGGTGCAAAGTGTCTCCTGCAATCTGCCATCCAGAAGCGGGGCAGCTGATTTTTGTTTGCCAGAGAAAAATTCCGTGGATTGTTTTTGGGGGCATATTGCTGGGAGTGGCCGGCTGGCTCCTTAAAATGCTCGATACGCATGATGGTTCCCAGGCCCAAGGTGTCACCACTACCAAGTCGGCCTGCGGTTTTAGTATCAAGTTCATCCTGCAATTTGCCATCCAGAAGAGGGGCAGTTGAGTTTTGTTTGCCAGAGAAACGGGCCGAGGTTTCTGTTTGGGGACATATGGCTGAGAGTGGCCAGCTGGCCCCTGAATATCCACGATACACAGCATGGTTCCCAGATCCAAGGTGGCACCAGTGCCAAGTCGGGCTGGTTTGATAGTACCAAGTGTCTCCTGCAATCTGCCATCCAGAAGCAGGGCAGCTTACTTTTGTTTGCCAGAGAAATAGGCCTAGGTTTTTGTTTGGGGGTCTGTGGCTAGGAGTGGCCGGCTGGCTCCTAAGAATCCACGATACGCAGGATGTTTCCCAGACCCAAGGTGGCACCAGTGCCAAGTCGGGCTGGTTTGATAGTACCAAGTGGCTCCTGCAAACTCCATCAAAAAGTTGGCAGGCGTGTTTTGTTTTCCAGGGAACAGCGCCGTTGATTTTGTTTGGGGGCCTGTGGCTGGGAGTGGCCGGCTGGCTCCTTAGAATCCACGATACGCAGGATGGTTCCCAGACCCAAGGTGGCACCAGTGCCAAGTCGGGCTGGTTTGATTACACCAAGTGGCTCCTGCAATCTGCCATCCAGAAGTGAGGCAGCTAAGTTTTGTTTGCGAGAAAAAAGGGCCGTGGTTTTTGTTGGGGGCCTGTGGCTGGGAGTAGCCGGCTGGCTCCTTAAAATCCACGATAGGCAGGATGGTTCCCAGACCCAAGGTGGCACCAGTGCCAAGTCGGGCTGGTTTGATAGTACCAAGTGGCTCCTGCAATCTGCCATCCAGAAGCGGGGCAGCTGAGTTTTGTTTGCCAGAGGAAAAGGCTGTGGTTTGTGTTTGGGGGCCTGTGGCTGGCAGTGGCCGGCTGGCTCCTGAAAATCCACGATACGCAGCATGGTTCCCAGACCCAAGGTGGCACCAGTGCCAAGTGGGGCTCGTTTGACAGTGTCAAGTGCCTCCTGCAATCTCCCATCCAGAAGCGGGGCAGCTGAGTTTTTTTTGCCAGGGAAACGGACCTTTGTTTTTGATTGGGCTCTGTGGCCGAGAGTGGTCGGCTGTCTCCGGACAATCCACAATACGCAGGATGGTTCCCAGACCCAAGGTGGCACCAGTGCCAAGTCGGGCTGGTTTGATAGTACCAAGTGTCTCCTGCAATCTGCCATCCAGAATCGGGGCAGCTGAGTTTTGTTTGCCAGAGAAAAGGGCCGTGGGTTGTGTTTGGGGGCATATGGCTGGGAGTGGCCACCTGGCTCCTTAAAATGCACGATACGCCGCATGGTAACCAGACGCAAGGTGGCACCAGTGCCAAGTCAGGCTGTTTTTGTAGTACCCAGTGGCTCCTGCAATTTGCCATCCAGAAGCGGGGCAGTTGAATTTTGTTTGCTAGAGAAAAGGGCTGTGGTTTGTGTTTGGGGGCCTATGGCTGAGAGTGGCCGGCTGGCCCCTGAAAATCAACGATAGGCAGGATGGTTCCCAGATCCAAGGTGGCACCAGTGCCAAGTAAGGCTGGTTGTATGGTTCAAAGTGACTCCTGCAATCTGCCATCCAGAAGCGGGACAGCTGAGGTTTTTTTGCCAGAGAAAATGTCCATGGTCTCTTTTTGGGGCATACGGCTGGGAATTGCCGGCTGGCTCCTTAAAATGCTCGATACGCAGGATGGTTCCCAGAGCCAAGGTGGCACCACTGCCAAGTCGGGCTCTTTTTGTAGTACCAAGTGCGTCCTGCAATTTGCCATCCAGAAGAGGGGCAGTTGAGTTTTGTTTGCCAGAGAAAAGGGCCGAGGTTTGTGTTTGGGGGCATATGGCTGGGAATGACCGGCTGGCCCCTGAAAATCCACGATAGGAAGGATGGTTCCCAGATCCAAGGTGGTACCATTACCAAGTCGGGCTGGTTTGATAGTCCCAAGTGGCTCCTGCAAACTGCCATCCAGAAGCGGGGCAGCTGAGTTTTGTTTGCCAGGGAAATGGGCCGTTGTTTGTGTTTGGGGGCCTGTGGCTGGGAGTGTTCGGCTGGTTCCTGAATATGTACGATACGCAGGATTGTTCCCAGATCCAAGGTGGCAGCAGTGCCATGTTGTGCTGGTGTGATAGTCCCAAGTGGCTCCTGCAATCTGCCATCCAGAAGTGGGGCAGCTGATTTTTGTTTGCCAGAGAAAAGGTCCGTGGTTTGTTTTTGGGGGCATATGGCTGAGAGTGGCCGGCTGGCCCCTGAAAATCCACGATACACAGGATGGTTCCCAGATCCAAGGTGGCACCTGTGCCAAGTCGGGCTGATTTGATAGTACTAAGTAGCTCCTGCAATCTGCCATGCAGAAGCGGGGCAGCTTACTTTTGTTTGCCAGGGAAACGGGCCGAGGTTTGTGTTTGGGGGCCTATGGCTGAGAGTGACCGGCTGGCTCCTGAAAATCCATGATACGCAGCATGGTTCCCAGACCCAAGGTGGCACCAGTGCCAAGTGGGGCTGGTTTCACAGTGTCAAGTGCCTCCTGCAATCTCCCATCCAGAAGCGGGGCAGCTGAGTTTTGTTTGCCTGTGAAACGGGCCGTTGTTTTTAATTGGGGTCTGTGGCCGAGAGTGTTCGGCTGGCTCCTGACAACCCACAATACGCAGGATGGTTCCCAGACCCAAGGTGGCACCAGTGCCAAGTCGGGCTGTTTTTATAGTACCAAGTGCGTCCTGCAATTTGCCATCCAGAAGAGGGGCAGTTGAGTTTTGTTTGCCAGAGAATAGCGCCGTTGTTTGTGTTTGGGGGCTTGTGGCTGGGAGTGGCCGACTGGCTCCTTAGAATCTGTGTTACGCAGCATGGTTCCCAGACCCAAGGTGGCACCAGTGCCAAGTTGGGCTGGTTTGATAGTACCAAGTGGCTCCTGCAATCTGCCATCCAGAAGCGGGGCAGCTTACTTTTGTTTGCCAGGGAAACGGGCCGAGGTTTGTGACTGGGGACCTATGGCTGGGAGTGACCGGCTGGCTCCTGAAAAGCTACAATAGGCAGGATGGTTACCAGACCCATGGTGGCAGCAGTGCCAAGTTGGGCTGATTTGATAGTACCAAGTGGCTCCTGCAATCTGCCATCAAAAAGTTGGCAGGCGAGTTTTGTTTTCCAGGGAAAAGCGCCATTGTTTGTATTTGGGGGCCTGTGGCTGGGAGTGGCCGGCTGGCTCCTTTGAACCCACGATACGCAGGATGGTTCCCAGACCCAAGGTGGCACCAGTGCCAAGTCGGGCTGGTTTGATACTACCAAGTGCGTCCTGCAATCTGCCATCCAAAAGCCGGGCAGCTTAATTTTGTTTGCCAGGGAAACGGGCCGTGGGTTTTGTTTGGGGGCATATAGCTGAGAGTGGCCGGCTGGCTCCTGAAAATCCACGCTAGGCAGCATGGTTCCCAGATGCAAGGTGGCACCAGTGCCAAGTCGGGCTGGTTTGATGGTGCAAAGTGGCTCCTGCAATCTGCCATCCAGAAGCGGGGCAGCTGATTTTTGTTTGCCAGAGAAAAATTCCGTGGATTGTTTTTGGGGGCATATTGCTGGGAGTGGCCGGCTGGCTCCTTAAAATGCTCGATACGCATGATGGTTCCCAGGCCCAAGGTGTCACCACTACCAAGTCGGCCTGCGGTTTTAGTATCAAGTTCATCCTGCAATTTGCCATCCAGAAGAGGGGCAGTTGAGTTTTGTTTGCCAGAGAAACGGGCCGAGGTTTCTGTTTGGGGACATATGGCTGAGAGTGGCCAGCTGGCCCCTGAATATCCACGATACACAGCATGGTTCCCAGATCCAAGGTGGCACCAGTGCCAAGTCGGGCTGGTTTGATAGTACCAAGTGTCTCCTGCAATCTGCCATCCAGAAGCAGGGCAGCTTACTTTTGTTTGCCAGAGAAATAGGCCTAGGTTTTTGTTTGGGGGTCTGTGGCTAGGAGTGGCCGGCTGGCTCCTAAGAATCCACGATACGCAGGATGTTTCCCAGACCCAAGGTGGCACCAGTGCCAAGTCGGGCTGGTTTGATAGTACCAAGTGGCTCCTGCAAACTCCATCAAAAAGTTGGCAGGCGTGTTTTGTTTTCCAGGGAACAGCGCCGTTGATTTTGTTTGGGGGCCTGTGGCTGGGAGTGGCCGGCTGGCTCCTTAGAATCCACGATACGCAGGATGGTTCCCAGACCCAAGGTGGCACCAGTGCCAAGTCGGGCTGGTTTGATTACACCAAGTGGCTCCTGCAATCTGCCATCCAGAAGTGAGGCAGCTAAGTTTTGTTTGCGAGAAAAAAGGGCCGTGGTTTTTGTTGGGGGCCTGTGGCTGGGAGTAGCCGGCTGGCTCCTTAAAATCCACGATAGGCAGGATGGTTCCCAGACCCAAGGTGGCACCAGTGCCAAGTCGGGCTGGTTTGATAGTACCAAGTGGCTCCTGCAATCTGCCATCCAGAAGCGGGGCAGCTGAGTTTTGTTTGCCAGAGGAAAAGGCTGTGGTTTGTGTTTGGGGGCCTGTGGCTGGCAGTGGCCGGCTGGCTCCTGAAAATCCACGATACGCAGCATGGTTCCCAGACCCAAGGTGGCACCAGTGCCAAGTGGGGCTCGTTTGACAGTGTCAAGTGCCTCCTGCAATCTCCCATCCAGAAGCGGGGCAGCTGAGTTTTTTTTGCCAGGGAAACGGACCTTTGTTTTTGATTGGGCTCTGTGGCCGAGAGTGGTCGGCTGTCTCCGGACAATCCACAATACGCAGGATGGTTCCCAGACCCAAGGTGGCACCAGTGCCAAGTCGGGCTGGTTTGATAGTACCAAGTGTCTCCTGCAATCTGCCATCCAGAAGCGGGGCAGCTGAGTTTTGTTTGCCAGAGAAAAGGGCCGTGGGTTGTGTTTGGGGGCATATGGCTGGGAGTGGCCACCTGGCTCCTTAAAATGCACGATACGCCGCATGGTAACCAGACGCAAGGTGGCACCAGTGCCAAGTCAGGCTGTTTTTGTAGTACCCAGTGGCTCCTGCAATTTGCCATCCAGAAGCGGGGCAGTTGAATTTTGTTTGCTAGAGAAAAGGGCTGTGGTTTGTGTTTGGGGGCCTATGGCTGAGAGTGGCCGGCTGGCCCCTGAAAATCAACGATAGGCAGGATGGTTCCCAGATCCAAGGTGGCACCAGTGCCAAGTAAGGCTGGTTGTATGGTTCAAAGTGACTCCTGCAATCTGCCATCCAGAAGCGGGACAGCTGAGTTTTTTTTGCCAGAGAAAATGTCCATGGTCTCTTTTTGGGGCATACGGCTGGGAATTGCCGGCTGGCTCCTTAAAATGCTCGATACGCAGGATGGTTCCCAGAGCCAAGGTGGCACCACTGCCAAGTCGGGCTCTTTTTGTAGTACCAAGTGCGTCCTGCAATTTGCCATCCAGAAGAGGGGCAGTTGAGTTTTGTTTGCCAGAGAAAGGGCCGAGGTTTGTGTTTGGGGGCATATGGCTGGGAATGACCGGCTGGCCCCTGAAAATCCACGATAGGAAGGATGGTTCCCAGATCCAAGGTGGTACCATTACCAAGTCGGGCTGGTTTGATAGTCCCAAGTGGCTCCTGCAAACTGCCATCCAGAAGCGGGGCAGCTGAGTTTTGTTGCCAGGGAAATGGGCCGTTGTTTGTGTTTGGGGGCCTGTGGCTGGGAGTGTTCGGCTGGTTCCTGAATATGTACGATACGCAGGATTGTTCCCAGATCCAAGGTGGCAGCAGTGCCATGTTGTGCTGGTGTGATAGTCCCAAGTGGCTCCTGCAATCTGCCATCCAGAAGTGGGGCAGCTGATTTTTGTTTGCCAGAGTAAAGGTCCGTGGTTTGTTTTTGGGGGCATATGCTGAGAGTGGCCGGCTGGCCCCTGAAAATCCACGATACACAGGATGGTTCCCAGATCCAAGGTGGCACCTGTGCCAAGTCGGGCTGATTTGATAGTACTAAGTAGCTCCTGCAATCTGCCATGCAGAAGCGGGGCAGCTTACTTTTGTTTGCCAGGGAAACAGGCCGAGGTTTGTGTTTGGGGGCCTATGGCTGAGAGTGACCGGCTGGCTCCTGAAAAGCTACAATAGGCAGGATGGTGACCAGACCATGGTGGCACCAGTGCCAAGTTCGGCTGGTTTGATAGTACCAAGTGGTTCCTGCAATCTGCCATCCAGAAGCAGGGCAGCTGAGTTTTGTTTGCCAGAGAAAAGGGCCTTGGTTTGTGTTTGGGGGCATATGGCTGGGTGTGGCCAGCTGGCTCCTTAAAATGCACGATATGCAACATGGCTCCCAGACCCAAGGTGGCACCAGTGCCAAGTTGGGCTGGTTTGATAGTACCAAGTGGCTCCTGCAATCTTCCATGATCACGTGGAGAAATACTTTCTGGTTTCAGCCTCATGCTCTTTCTTCTCTCCCTCAACTTCTCTATCACCTCTCATCTGGTTCACATGCGCTGTCTTCAAGGTCCACAGGCTACTTTTCACAGAATCTTCTGGCCTGATGAAGTAAGAATGATGAATAGAACAGAGCTGGGATCTATTTTCCAGTTTGGATAAAATGCATTCTGCACACAAATCCAAGGAGAACGGGCTGCCCCGATGCCCAGAAAATCTTTCACTCCTGCTAGTGTTCTACGTCAACCGCAACTTAGTCTGAAAGAAAAGCTTTTTCTCTGAGAGCATCTGAGAGGTTTGCATGAAGCACTGATATCTGACATATGCAATTTTGAATAGGAGAGGAAAAAGAAAATGGCAAGGAGTTTTTAATTTTAGTGGTTTCAATTTTAATTTCCGTGCACTTTTTCAAAACTTGTCAGCTCAAATGCCCATCAACATCTTTTAGTCATCTGTAAGTCAGTATTCATATAAAATGTGCTTCAAATCCAAAGAATTTCAAATTTGCACTCCAAGCTTCTATGCCTAGATTTATGATTTCCTACACATATTAGATGAAAGGAAGGCCTTTTTTACTGTGGGAGTGCTGGAACACTGGAACAGGTTGCCCAGAGAAGTTGTGGGTGTCCCATCCCTGAAAGTATTCAAGGTCACCTTGGACGGGGCTTGGAGCAGCAACAAAGGAGAAGCTTGATGGTAGAGAAACAAAGTTGGACTATAGAAGAAACTCGGATTGAAGTATAGGATCAAGTTTTCTCTCAGCTCTTGGGGTAAATTCAAAGTTGTACAAAATGACATTTATCTGTGCTATTCACTACTGTAACAGAAAGTTTCATGAAAACTGTACAGAAGATAGTAAATTTTAAAAGAGATAAGAATTACAGCATAAAATCCATGGGATAGGTTACAACATGAGACACTCTCTAAGAGAAAATCTCTGTGTTTCAGCACTTCATCAGGGTAAGATTTCATGAAGTGCCAAAGAAGGCGGCAAAATATCATTCGGGACATTATTTACTGGAATTCAGCCTGGCCATTAGTAGGAACTGCCTTTGAACATATCATGTAGATATACCACACACACTTTCCCTTCACTGAAAAATTACTGTTTACAACAAATAAGCAATTGACGATCAAAATTGATTGAAAGCATCTTAAACATGTCAAGTATTTCATTGTAGATGATCTGTGATCCAAATGCTTCTTCCACCTTCGAGTGGGACAGAAGAATTCTTCCATATCATGATGGTTTAAAATTGTATCAACCAATGTTTTCTGCTGAAAAGATATCATCTATTTTTTTCTATTTTTGGAAGAAAATATTCCTAGACATACAACAGGTGAGAACTAAGTAATTTTAAAGAAACAAATGAAATGAAAATATTCTGTAAATAGAATGAAATGAAAAGCTGTGTTTTAAATAGGAGCTAAATATTAAACAGAATTTTTGTACCAGGCATTTGAATTACTGCACCAGCTCTTTTGCCCATCAAGAGAGGCATTTAGCATTTCAGTCTTTTCCAAGGTGTTCATGATCTGCTATGCTGATCTCTGTGTGTGCCTAGGTGTGTGTGGAGGGGGGGGCATATGAAGGGGAGTGTGTATGTTTGCTTTACAATTGTTGTGGCAGATTCATGCCTCAGCTCCACATTTTGTTTTAAAAAGGTCACACCGAGTGGATATGAAGTTTACTATCAACAAGAGATCGATTCCCAAATCATCCATTTGACTCTCCCTTATAAATCATGTGCTTTGTTGCATATTTTATCAAATATACTTTCAAGCCAGATGGAGGAAGGAGGATGTGGGAATCCCTCCACCATCTTGCAACTTTTATGTAAGTAGGTTTTCAAGAAAATCATCATTTCTCTTTTAAATATGTCTGGAACAGGCATGATGGTAGTGTCAACCTGTTGGAGTTTTTGTTGCTGGAAGAAGTTGTACAAAAGGATTGGTTTTTACATTGACCAGTTACTGAATCAAGCGCAGGAATACATTGGAAATTTAGCTGGGGGTTCCTTTTCCCAGCAGACTACTTCTAGAACGAGCTTGTACACTGAAGCTGACTCTTTTGCTCTCTTTTTGTTTCTTTCCTATTTTCTTGGCTTCTTTGCCACTATCTAGACAATTTTGGAACTTTGTTCCCAACTAAAATGGTTTCAATAGTCTGATTGTGATCATACATTTTTACAAGGAATTTTTAAAATCTTTCCTCGAGTCCAGAAAGTCAAGGACTTAGATCTTTTTCTTCCCTTATCAATATTGCCATGAAATTGATAAATAAAGACCAACTCTTTATTTTTGTTTTTAACCCACGTAGATAATTCCCATCCATTAATCCATTTTGTGGACCAATAGCTGCCATTCTGATGGAAGCTGTCACTTCTTAACAATAGGCATTCTGTGACTATGTTGACAGCACTTTGGGTGAAGATCCTAACTGGTCTTAGATATACATAGGGAGAAATTTGCTCAGCCAGTGTCAGTCTTAAGCATGCGTATCAGAAGATCTTTCTAGAGCTGGGAATTTTCCCATGAAAGGGATTCAGTTAGGGAAGAGACACTTGTGCCAGAGTTTTACATTCTTCTTGAACACTGCTTAAGGAACTTAGATGCCATGTCCATTTGGATCTCTGTCTGCACAGAACTTTGTCATGCCAGTGCTTTGAAATGCATCTTGAAGAGAATTCACTAGCACAGAATGAAAGAGAGTGGAAGGGGTTGGTGGGGCTAACCAGGCCCAACCCCCCTGCCTAAACCAGGATACCTAGAGCCTCTTGCCCAGGATTCTATCTGGGTGTACTTTTAATGTCTTCAAAGATCCAGGCTCCACAATCTTTCTGGGCAGTCTGTGCCGTGGTTCAGTCACCCTGACAGTAAAGAAACATTTACTGATGTTCAAAGGCAATCTCCTGTATTTCAGTGTGTGCCCACTGCCTCTTGTCTTTACCCTCAGCATCACTGAAAAGACACTGATTCCCTCCCCTTTGCACTATTGCTTCCATATGTATGTGTGATGCCATGTAGAGGTATGTCAAAAACCTCCCTGAAGCCCAGGCAGATAATATTCCCTTCATCTACCAGTCAAGTTGATTCATCAGAGGAGTTTAAAGTGATGTTCAGCATGAAATTCCCCTGAAAAATCATGCTAACTACATTATTTGGTCATCTGTCATGTGCCTGGCAAGGATTTCCAGGAAGAGCTGCTTCATCAACTTCCTGGGGATAAAAAAGAGGCTGGCTGGTTTGTACTATGGCGAGTCCTCTTAATTGCCTTTTTTGAAGATGGGTGTCATATGCTAACATCCACTCTTTAGCCTCTCTTGTCGTCTACATCTTAGCAAAACGCTTTTCCACTATGTCTGGCTAGGAAAAACTGTGCCAGCACAGAAAACATCTCCCATCGTGTTCTAGAAGTTGCACGGATGTCTGCCAAGTGTTTGGCAGGAAGAAAAGAAAAGTTGTCCAAAACAGCTTCCAATCGAATGTTCCTGTGATTGGAAAAGTCAGGAGAGTGCAAAGGTACTGTTTTCTATCAGTTGGCAAGGTGCGCACACAATCCCAGTGTTGTACAGCTTGCTTCTTCACCTTCCCGAAGCTGCCGCTCTCGCCGGCTGCCGGAGCCCAAGAAGCGGCTTCTTCGCGCAAAGACGATTGTGCCGCTCACAGTGCTCTCCTTAGCGCGGCTTCTGCCGAAAGACGCCCGGCAGCGGCTCTTACCTCCGGAGAGCACCCTACCTTCGTCTTTAGCTCCTCTTCTCATCTACACCTCGGCAAAAAGCTTCTCCACTATGTCTGGCTAGGAAAAACTGTGCCAGCACAGAAAACATCTCCCATCGTGTTCTAGAAGTTGCACGGATGTCTGCCAAGTGTTTGGCAGGAAGAAAAGAAAAGTTGTCCAAAACAGCTTCCAATCGAATGTTCCTGTGATTGGAAAAGTCAGGAGAGTGCAAAGGTACTGTTTTCTATCAGTTGGCAAGGTGCGCACACAATCCCAGTGTTGTACAGCTTGCTTCTTCACCTTCCCGAAGCTGCCGCTCTCGCCGGCTGCCGGAGCCCAAGAAGCGGCTTCTTCGCGCAAAGACGATTGTGCCGCTCACAGTGCTCTCCTTAGCGCGGCTTCTGCCGAAAGACGCCCGGCAGCGGCTCTTACCTCCGGAGAGCATCCTACCTTCGTCTTTCGCGTCTTTTGTAGTCTACATCTTAGCAAAACGCTTTTCCACTATGTCTGGCTAGGAAAAACTGTGCCAGCACAGAAAACATCTCCCATCGTGTTCTAGAAGTTGCACGGATGTCTGCCAAGTGTTTGGCAGGAAGAAAAGAAAAGTTGTCCAAAACAGCTTCCAATCGAATGTTCCTGTGATTGGAAAAGTCAGGAGAGTGCAAAGGTACTGTTTTCTATCAGTTGGCAAGGTGCGCACACAATCCCAGTGTTGTACAGCTTGCTTCTTCACCTTCCCGAAGCTGCCGCTCTCGCCGGCTGCCGGAGCCCAAGAAGCGGCTTCTTCGCGCAAAGACGATTGTGCCGCTCACAGTGCTCTCCTTAGCGCGGCTTCTGCCGAAAGACGCCCGGCAGCGGCTCTTACCTCCGGAGAGCATCCTACCTTCGTCTTTAGCTCCTCTTCTCATCTACACCTCGGCAAAAAGCTTTTCCACTATGTCTGGCTAGGAAAAACTGTGCCAGCACAGAAAACATCTCCCATCGTGTTCTAGAAGTTGCACGGATGTCTGCCAAGTGTTTGGCAGGAAGAAAAGAAAAGTTGTCCAAAACAGCTTCCAATCGAATGTTCCTGTGATTGGAAAAGTCAGGAGAGTGCAAAGATACTGTTTTCTATCAGTTGGCAAGGTGCGCACACAATCCCAGTGTTGTACAGCTTGCTTCTTCACCTTCCCGAAGCTGCCGCTCTCGCCGGCTGCCGGAGCCGAAGAAGCGGCTTCTTCGCGCAAAGACGATTGTGCCGCTCACAGTGCTCTCCTTAGCGCGGCTTCTGCCGAAAGACGCCCGGCAGCGGCTCTTACCTCCGGAGAGCATCCTACCTTCGTCTTTCGCGTCTTTTGTAGTCTACATCTTAGCAAAACGCTTTTCCACTATGTCTGGCTAGGAAAAACTGTGCCAGCACAGAAAACATCTCCCATCGTGTTCTAGAAGTTGCACGGATGTCTGCCAAGTGTTTGGCAGGAAGAAAAGAAAAGTTGTCCAAAACAGCTTCCAATCGAATGTTCCTGTGATTGGAAAAGTCAGGAGAGTGCAAAGATACTGTTTTCTATCAGTTGGCAAGGTGCGCACACAATCCCAGTGTTGTACAGCTTGCTTCTTCATCTTCCCGAAGCTGCCACTCTCAGGAGGTAAGAGCCGCTGCCGGGCGTCTTTCGGCAGAAGCTGCGCTAAGGAGAGCACTGTGAGCGGCACAATCGTCTTTGCGCGAAGAAGCCGCTTCTTGGGCTCCGGCAGCCGGCGAGAGCGGCAGCTTCGGGAAGGTGAAGAAGCAAGCTGTACAACACTGGGATTGTGTGCGCACCTTGCCAACTGATAGAAAACAGTATCTTTGCACTCTCCTGACTTTTCCAATCACAGGAACATTCGATTGGAAGCTGTTTTGGACAACTTTTCTTTTCTTCCTGCCAAACACTTGGCAGACATCCGTGCAACTTCTAGAACACGATGGGAGATGTTTTCTGTGCTGGCACAGTTTTTCCTAGCCAGACATAGTGGAAAAGCGTTTTGCTAAGATGTAGACTACAAAAGACGCGAAAGACGAAGGTAGGATGCTCTCCGGAGGTAAGAGCCGCTGCCGGGCGTCTTTCGGCAGAAGCCGCGCTAAGGAGAGCCCTGTGAGCGGCACAATCGTCTTTGCGCGAAGAAGCCGCTTCTTGGGCTCCGGCAGCCGGCGAGAGCGGCAGCTTCGGGAAGGTGAAGAAGCAAGCTGTACAACACTGGGATTGTGTGCGCACCTTGCCAACTGATAGAAAACAGTACCTTTGCACTCTCCTGACTTTTCCAATCACAGGAACATTCGATTGGAAGCTGTTTTGGACAACTTTTCTTTTCTTCCTGCCAAACACTTGGCAGACATCCGTGCAACTTCTAGAACACGATGGGAGATGTTTTCTGTGCTGGCACAGTTTTTCCTAGCCAGACATAGTGGAAAAGCGTTTTGCTAAGATGTAGACTACAAAAGACGCGAAAGACGAAGGTAGGATGCTCTCCGGAGGTAAGAGCCGCTGCCGGGCGTCTTTCGGCAGAAGCCGCGCTAAGGAGAGCACTGTGAGCGGCACAATCGTCTTTGCGCGAAGAAGCCGCTTCTTGGGCTCCGGCAGCCGGCGAGAGCGGCAGCTTCGGGAAGGTGAAGAAGCAAGCTGTACAACACTGGGATTGTGTGCGCACCTTGCCAACTGATAGAAAACAGTACCTTTGCACTCTCCTGACTTTTCCAATCACAGGAACATTCGATTGGAAGCTGTTTTGGACAACTTTTCTTTTCTTCCTGCCAAACACTTGGCAGACATCCGTGCAACTTCTAGAACACGATGGGAGATGTTTTCTGTGCTGGCACAGTTTTTCCTAGCCAGACATAGTGGAAAAGCGTTTTGCTAAGATGTAGACTACAAAAGACGAGAAAGACGAAGGTAGGATGCTCTCCGGAGGTAAGAGCCGCTGCCGGGCGTCTTTCGGCAGAAGCCGCGCTAAGGAGAGCACTGTGAGCGGCACAATCGTCTTTGCGCGAAGAAGCCGATTCATCGGCTCCGGCAGTCGGCGAGAGCGGCAGCTTCGGGAAGGTGAAGAAGCAAGCTGTACAACACTGGGATTGTGTGCGCACCTTGCCAACTGATAGAAAACAGTACCTTTGCACTCTCCTGACTTTTCCAATCACAGGAACATTCGATTGGAAGCTGTTTTGGACAACTTTTCTTTTCTTCCTGCCAAACACTTGGCAGACATCCGTGCAACTTCTAGAACACGATGGGAGATGTTTTCTGTGCTGGCACAGTTTTTCCTAGCCAAACATAGTGGAAAAGCGTTTTGCTAAGATGTAGACTACAAAAGACGCGAAAGACGAAGGTAGGATGCTCTCCGGAGGTAAGAGCCGCTGCCGGGCGTCTTTCGGCAGAAGCCGCGCTAAGGAGAGCCCTGTGAGCGGCACAATCGTCTTTGCGCGAAGAAGCCGCTTCTTGGGCTCCGGCAGCCGGCGAGAGCGGCAGCTTCGGGAAGGTGAAGAAGCAAGCTGTACAACACTGGGATTGTGTGCGCACCTTGCCAACTGATAGAAAACAGTACCTTTGCACTCTCCTGACTTTTCCAATCACAGGAACATTCGATTGGAAGCTGTTTTGGACAACTTTTCTTTTCTTCCTGCCAAACACTTGGCAGACATCCGTGCAACTTCTAGAACACGATGGGAGATGTTTTCTGTGCTGGCACAGTTTTTCCTAGCCAGACATAGTGGAAAAGCGTTTTGCTAAGATGTAGACTACAAAAGACGCGAAAGACGAAGGTAGGATGCTCTCCGGAGGTAAGAGCCGCTGCCGGGCGTCTTTCGGCAGAAGCCGCGCTAAGGAGAGCACTGTGAGCGGCACAATCGTCTTTGCGCGAAGAAGCCGCTTCTTGGGCTCCGGCAGCCGGCGAGAGCGGCAGCTTCGGGAAGGTGAAGAAGCAAGCTGTACAACACTGGGATTGTGTGCGCACCTTGCCAACTGATAGAAAACAGTACCTTTGCACTCTCCTGACTTTTCCAATCACAGGAACATTCGATTGGAAGCTGTTTTGGACAACTTTTCTTTTCTTCCTGCCAAACACTTGGCAGACATCCGTGCAACTTCTAGAACACGATGGGAGATGTTTTCTGTGCTGGCACAGTTTTTCCTAGCCAGACATAGTGGAAAAGCGTTTTGCTAAGATGTAGACTACAAAAGACGCGAAAGACGAAGGTAGGATGCTCTCCGGAGGTAAGAGCCGCTGCCGGGCGTCTTTCGGCAGAAGCCGCGCTAAGGAGAGCCCTGTGAGCGGCACAATCGTCTTTGCGCGAAGAAGCCGCTTCTTGGGCTCCGGCAGCCGGCGAGAGCGGCAGCTTCGGGAAGGTGAAGAAGCAAGCTGTACAACACTGGGATTGTGTGCGCACCTTGCCAACTGATAGAAAACAGTACCTTTGCACTCTCCTGACTTTTCCAATCACAGGAACATTCGATTGGAAGCTGTTTTGGACAACTTTTCTTTTCTTCCTGCCAAACACTTGGCAGACATCCGTGCAACTTCTAGAACACGATGGGAGATGTTTTCTGTGCTGGCACAGTTTTTCCTAGCCAGACATAGTGGAAAAGCGTTTTGCTAAGATGTAGACTACAAAAGACGCGAAAGACGAAGGTAGGATGCTCTCCGGAGGTAAGAGCCGCTGCCGGGCGTCTTTCGGCAGAAGCCGCGCTAAGGAGAGCACTGTGAGCGGCACAATCGTCTTTGCGCGAAGAAGCCGCTTCTTGGGCTCCGGCAGCCGGCGAGAGCGGCAGCTTCGGGAAGGTGAAGAAGCAAGCTGTACAACACTGGGATTGTGTGCGCACCTTGCCAACTGATAGAAAACAGTACCTTTGCACTCTCCTGACTTTTCCAATCACAGGAACATTCGATTGGAAGCTGTTTTGGACAACTTTTCTTTTCTTCCTGCCAAACACTTGGCAGACATCCGTGCAACTTCTAGAACACGATGGGAGATGTTTTCTGTGCTGGCACAGTTTTTCCTAGCCAGACATAGTGGAAAAGCGTTTTGCTAAGATGTAGACTACAAAAGACGCGAAAGACGAAGGTAGGATGCTCTCCGGAGGTAAGAGCCGCTGCCGGGCGTCTTTCGGCAGAAGCCGCGCTAAGGAGAGCACTGTGAGCGGCACAATCGTCTTTGCGCGAAGAAGCCGCTTCTTGGGCTCCGGCAGCCGGCGAGAGCGGCAGCTTCGGGAAGGTGAAGAAGCAAGCTGTACAACACTGGGATTGTGTGCGCACCTTGCCAACTGATAGAAAACAGTACCTTTGCACTCTCCTGACTTTTCCAATCACAGGAACATTCGATTGGAAGCTGTTTTGGACAACTTTTCTTTTCTTCCTGCCAAACACTTGGCAGACATCCGTGCAAATTCTAGAACACGATGGGAGATGTTTTCTGTGCTGGCACAGTTTTTCCTAGCCAGACATAGTGGAAAAGCGTTTTGCTAAGATGTAGACTACAAAAGACGCGAAAGACGAAGGTAGGATGCTCTCCGGAGGTAAGAGCCGCTGCCGGGCGTCTTTCGGCAGAAGCCGCGCTAAGGAGAGCCCTGTGAGCGGCACAATCGTCTTTGCGCGAAGAAGCCGCTTCTTGGGCTCCGGCAGCCGGCGAGAGCGGCAGCTTCGGGAAGGTGAAGAAGCAAGCTGTACAACACTGGGATTGTGTGCGCACCTTGCCAACTGATAGAAAACAGTACCTTTGCACTCTCCTGACTTTTCCAATCACAGGAACATTCGATTGGAAGCTGTTTTGGACAACTTTTCTTTTCTTCCTGCCAAACACTTGGCAGACATCCGTGCAACTTCTAGAACACGATGGGAGATGTTTTCTGTGCTGGCACAGTTTTTCCTAGCCAGACATAGTGGAGAAGCTTTTTGCCGAGGTGTAGATGAGAAGAGGAGCTAAAGACGAAGGTAGGATGCTCTCCGGAGGTAAGAGCCGCTGCCGGGCGTCTTTCGGCAGAAGCCGCGCTAAGGAGAGCCCTGTGAGCGGCACAATCGTCTTTGCGCGAAGAAGCCGCTTCTTGGGCTCCGGCAGCCGGCGAGAGCGGCAGCTTCGGGAAGGTGAAGAAGCAAGCTGTACAACACTGGGATTGTGTGCGCACCTTGCCAACTGATAGAAAACAGTACCTTTGCACTCTCCTGACTTTTCCAATCACAGGAACATTCGATTGGAAGCTGTTTTGGACAACTTTTCTTTTCTTCCTGCCAAACACTTGGCAGACATCCGTGCAACTTCTAGAACACGATGGGAGATGTTTTCTGTGCTGGCACAGTTTTTCCTAGCCAGACATAGTGGAAAAGCGTTTTGCTAAGATGTAGACGACAAGAGAGGCTAAAGAGTGGATGTTAGCAAATGACACCCATCTTCAAAAAAGGCAATTAAGAGGACTCGCCATAGTACAAACCAGCCAGCCTCTTTTTTATCCCCAGGAAGTTGATGAAGCAGCTCTTCCTGGAAATCCTTGCCAGGCACATGACAGATGACCAAATAATGTAGTTAGCATGATTTTTCAGGGGAATTTCATGCTGAACATCACTTTAAACTCCTCTGATGAATCAACTTGACTGGTAGATGAAGGGAATATTATCTGCCTGGGCTTCAGGGAGGTTTTTGACATACCTCTACATGGCATCACACATACATATGGAAGCAATAGTGCAAAGGGGAGGGAATCAGTGTCTTTTCAGTGATGCTGAGGGAAAAGACAAGAGGCAGTGGGCACACACTGAAATACAGGAGATTGCCTTTGAACATCAGTAAATGTTTCTTTACTGTCAGGGTGACTGAACCACGGCACAGACTGCCCAGAAAGATTGTGGAGCCTGGATCTTTGAAGACATTAAAAGTACACCCAGATAGAATCCTGGGCAAGAGGCTCTAGGTATCCTGGTTTAGGCAGGGGGGTTGGGCCTGGTTAGCCCCACCAACCCCTTCCACTCTCTTTCATTCTGTGCTAGTGAATTCTCTTCAAGATGCATTTCAAAGCACTGGCATGACAAAGTTCTGTGCAGACAGAGATCCAAATGGACATGGCATCTAAGTTCCTTAAGCAGTGTTCAAGAAGAATGTAAAACTCTGGCACAAGTGTCTCTTCCCTAACTGAATCCCTTTCATGGGAAAATTCCCAGCTCTAGAAAGATCTTCTGATACGCATGCTTAAGACTGACACTGGCTGAGCAAATTTCTCCCTATGTATATCTAAGACCAGTTAGGATCTTCACCCAAAGTGCTGTCAACATAGTCACAGAATGCCTATTGTTAAGAAGTGACAGCTTCCATCAGAATGGCAGCTATTGGTCCACAAAATGGATTAATGGATGGGAATTATCTACGTGGGTTAAAAACAAAAATAAAGAGTTGGTCTTTATTTATCAATTTCATGGCAATATTGATAAGGGAAGAAAAAGATCTAAGTCCTTGACTTTCTGGACTCGAGGAAAGATTTTAAAAATTCCTTGTAAAAATGTATGATCACAATCAGACTATTGAAACCATTTTAGTTGGGAACAAAGTTCCAAAATTGTCTAGATAGTGGCAAAGAAGCCAAGAAAATAGGAAAGAAACAAAAAGAGAGCAAAAGAGTCAGCTTCAGTGTACAAGCTCGTTCTAGAAGTAGTCTGCTGGGAAAAGGAACCCCCAGCTAAATTTCCAATGTATTCCTGCGCTTGATTCAGTAACTGGTCAATGTAAAAACCAATCCTTTTGTACAACTTCTTCCAGCAACAAAAACTCCAACAGGTTGACACTACCATCATGCCTGTTCCAGACATATTTAAAAGAGAAATGATGATTTTCTTGAAAACCTACTTACATAAAAGTTGCAAGATGGTGGAGGGATTCCCACATCCTCCTTCCTCCATCTGGCTTGAAAGTATATTTGATAAAATATGCAACAAAGCACATGATTTATAAGGGAGAGTCAAATGGATGATTTGGGAATCGATCTCTTGTTGATAGTAAACTTCATATCCACTCGGTGTGACCTTTTTAAAACAAAATGTGGAGCTGAGGCATGAATCTGCCACAACAATTGTAAAGCAAACATACACACTCCCCTTCATATGCCCCCCCCTCCACACACACCTAGGCACACACAGAGATCAGCATAGCAGATCATGAACACCTTGGAAAAGACTGAAATGCTAAATGCCTCTCTTGATGGGCAAAAGAGCTGGTGCAGTAATTCAAATGCCTGGTACAAAAATTCTGTTTAATATTTAGCTCCTATTTAAAACACAGCTTTTCATTTCATTCTATTTACAGAATATTTTCATTTCATTTGTTTCTTTAAAATTACTTAGTTCTCACCTGTTGTATGTCTAGGAATATTTTCTTCCAAAAATAGAAAAAAATAGATGATATCTTTTCAGCAGAAAACATTGGTTGATACAATTTTAAACCATCATGATATGGAAGAATTCTTCTGTCCCTCTCGAAGGTGGAAGAAGCATTTGGATCACAGATCATCTACAATGAAATACTTGACATGTTTAAGATGCTTTCAATCAATTTTGATCGTCAATTGCTTATTTGTTGTAAACAGTAATTTTTCAGTGAAGGGAAAGTGTGTGTGGTATATCTACATGATATGTTCAAAGGCAGTTCCTACTAATGGCCAGGCTGAATTCCAGTAAATAATGTCCCGAATGATATTTTGCCGCCTTCTTTGGCACTTCATGAAATCTTACCCCGATGAAGTGCTGAAACACAGAGATTTTCTCTTAGAGAGTGTCTCATGTTGTAACCTATCCCATGGATTTTATGCTGTAATTCTTATCTCTTTTAAAATTTACTATCTTCTGTACAGTTTTCATGAAACTTTCTGTTACAGTAGTGAATAGCACAGATAAATGTCATTTTGTACAACTTTGAATTTACCCCAAGAGCTGAGAGAAAACTTGATCCTATACTTCAATCCGAGTTTCTTCTATAGTCCAACTTTGTTTCTCTACCATCAAGCTTCTCCTTTGTTGCTGCTCCAAGCCCCGTCCAAGGTGACCTTGAATACTTTCAGGGATGGGACACCCACAACTTCTCTGGGCAACCTGTTCCAGTGTTCCAGCACTCCCACAGTAAAAAAGGCCTTCCTTTCATCTAATATGTGTAGGAAATCATAAATCTAGGCATAGAAGCTTGGAGTGCAAATTTGAAATTCTTTGGATTTGAAGCACATTTTATATGAATACTGACTTACAGATGACTAAAAGATGTTGATGGGCATTTGAGCTGACAAGTTTTGAAAAAGTGCACGGAAATTAAAATTGAAACCACTAAAATTAAAAACTCCTTGCCATTTTCTTTTTCCTCTCCTATTCAAAATTGCATATGTCAGATATCAGTGCTTCATGCAAACCTCTCAGATGCTCTCAGAGAAAAAGCTTTTCTTTCAGACTAAGTTGCGGTTGACGTAGAACACTAGCAGGAGTGAAAGATTTTCTGGGCATCGGGGCAGCCCGTTCTCCTTGGATTTGTGTGCAGAATGCATTTTATCCAAACTGGAAAATAGATCCCAGCTCTGTTCTATTCATCATCCTTACTTCATCAGGCCAGAAGATTCTGTGAAAAGTAGCCTGTGGACCTTGAAGACAGCGCATGTGAACCAGATGAGAGGTGATAGAGAAGTTGAGGGAGAGAAGAAAGAGCATGAGGCTGAAACCAGAAAGTATTTCTCCACGTGATCATGGAAGATTGCAGGAGCCACTTGGTACTATCAAACCAGCCCAACTTGGCACTTGTGCCACCTTGGGTCTGGGAGCCATGTTGCATATCGTGCATTTTAAGGAGCCAGCTGGCCACACCCAGCCATATGCCCCCAAACACAAACCAAGGCCCTTTTCTCTGGCAAACAAAACTCAGCTGCCCTGCTTCTGGATGGCAGATTGCAGGAACCACTTGGTACTATCAAACCAGCCCAACTTGGCACTGGTGCCACCATGGGTCTGGTCACCATCCTGCCTATTGTAGCTTTTCAGGAGCCAGCCGGTCACTCTCAGCCATAGGCCCCCAAACACAAACCTCGGCCCGTTTCCCTGGCAAACAAAAGTAAGCTGCCCCGCTTCTGCATGGCAGATTGCAGGAGCTACTTAGTACTATCAAATCAGCCCGACTTGGCACAGGTGCCACCTTGGATCTGGGAACCATCCTGTGTATCGTGGATTTTCAGGGGCCAGCCGGCCACTCTCAGCCACATGCCCCCAAAAACAAACCACGGACCTTTTCTCTGGCAAACAAAAATCAGCTGCCCCACTTCTGGATGGCAGATTGCAGGAGCCACTTGGGACTATCACACCAGCACAACATGGCACTGCTGCCACCTTGGATCTGGGAACAATCCTGCGTATTGTACATATTCAGGAACCAGCCGAACACTCCCAGCCACAGGCCCCCAAACACAAACAACGGCCCTTTTCTCTGGCAAACAAAACTCAACTGCCCCTCTTCTGGATGGCAAATTGCAGGACGCACTTGGTACTACAAAAAGAGCCCGACTTGGCAGTGGTGCCACCTTGGGTCTGGGAACCATCCTGCGTATCGAGCATTTTAAGGAGCCAGCCGGCAATTCCCAGCCGTATGCCCCAAAAAGAAACCATGGACCTTTTCTCTGGCAAAAAAAACTCAGCTGTCCCGCTTCTGGATGGCAGATTGCAGGAGTTACTTTGAACCATACAACCAGCCTTACTTGGCACTGGTGCCACCTTGGATCTGGGAACCATCCTGCCTATCGTTGATTTTCAGGGGCCAGCCGGCCACTCTCAGCCATAGGCCCCCAAACCAAAACCTAGGCCTATTTCTCTGGCAAACAAAAGTAAGCTGCCCTGCTTCTGGATGGCAGATTGCAGGAGACACTTGGTACTATCAAACCAGCCCGACTTGGCACTGGTGCCACCTTGGATCTGGGAACCATGCTCTGTATCGTGGATATTCAGGGGCCAGCCGGCCACTCTCAGCCATATGTCCCCAAACAGAAACCTCGGCCCGTTTCTCTGGCAAACAAAACTCAACTGCCCCTCTTCTGGATGGCAAATTGCAGGATGAACTTGATACTAAAACCGCAGGCCGACTTGGTAGTGGTGACACCTTGGGCCTGGGAACCATCATGCGTATCGAGCATTTTAAGGAGCCAGCCGGCCACTCCCAGCAATATGCCCCCAAAAACAATCCACGGAATTTTCCTCTGGCAAACAAAAATCAGCTGCCTCGCTTCTGGATGGCAGATTGCAGGAGCCACTTTGCACCATCAAACCAGCCCGACTTGGCACTGGTGCCACATTGCATCTGGGAACCATGCTGCCTAGCGTGGATTTTCAGGAGCCAGCCGGCCACTCTCAGCTATATACCCCCAAACAAAACCCACGGCCCGTTTCCCTGGCAAACAAAATTAAGCTGCCCCGCTTCTGGATGGCAGATTGCAGGACGCACTTGGTAGTATCAAACCAGCAAAACTTGGCACTGGTGCCACCTTGGGTCTGGGAACCATCCTGCGTATCGTGGGTTCAAAGGAGCCAGCCGGTCACTCCCAGCCACAGGCCCCCAAATACAAACAATGTCGCTTTTCCCTGGAAAACAAAACTCGCCTGCCAACTTTTTGATGGCAGATTGCAGGAGCCACTTGGTACTATCAAACCAGCCCAACTTGGCACTGGTGCCACCATGGGTCTGGTAACCATCCTGCCTATTGTAGCTTTCCAGGAGCCAGCCGGTCACTCCCAGCCATAGGTCCCCAGTCACAAACCTCGGCCCGTTTCCCTGGCAAACAAAAGTAAGCTACCCCGCTTCTGGATGGCAGATTGCAGGAGCCACTTGGTACTATCAAACCAGCCCAACTTGGCACTGGTGCCACCTTGGGTCTGGGAACCATGCTGCGTAACACAGATTCTAAGGCGCCAGTCGGCCACTACGAGCCACAAGCCCCCAAACACAAACAACGGCGCTATTCTCTGGCAAACAAAACTCAACTGCCCCTCTTCTGGATGGCAAATTGCAGGACGCACTTGGTACTATAAAAACAGCCCGACTTGGCACTGGTGCCCCCTTGGGTCTGGGAACCATCCTGCGTATCGATCTTTTTAATGAGACAGCCGGCCACTCCCAGCCATATGCCCCCAAACACAACCCACGGCCCTTTTCTCTGGCAAACAAAACTCAACTGCACCGCTTCTGGATGGCAGATTGCAGGAGCCACTTGGTACTATCAAACCAGCCCGACTTGGCACTGGTGCCACCTTGGGTCTGGGAACCATCCTGCGTATTGTGGGTTGTCAGGAGCCAGCCGAACACTCTCGGCCACAGACCCCAATTAAAAACAACGGCCCGTTTCACAGGCAAACAAAACTCAGCTGCCCCGCTTCTGGATGGGAGATTGCAGGAGGCACTTGGTGTAATCAAACCAGCCCGACTTGGCACTGGTGCCACCTTGGGTCTGGGAACCATCCTGCGTATCGTGGATTCTAAGGAGCCAGCCGGCCACTCCTAGCCACAGGCCCCCAAACAAAAACCTAGGCCTATTTCTCTGGCAAACAAAAGTAAGCTGCCCTGCTTCTGGATGGCAGATTGCAGGAGACACTTGGTACTATCAAACCAGCCCGACTTGGCACTGGTGCCACCTTGGATCTGGGAACCATGCTCTGTATCGTGGATATTCAGGGGCCAGCCGGCCACTCTCAGCCATATGTCCCCAAACAGAAACCTCGGCCCGTTTCTCTGGCAAACAAAACTCAACTGCCCCTCTTCTGGATGGCAAATTGCAGGATGAACTTGATACTAAAACCGCAGGCCGACTTGGTAGTGGTGACACCTTGGGCCTGGGAACCATCATGCGTATCGAGCATTTTAAGGAGCCAGCCGGCCACTCCCAGCAATATGCCCCCAAAAACAATCCACGGAATTTTCCTCTGGCAAACAAAAATCAGCTGCCTCGCTTCTGGATGGCAGATTGCAGGAGCCACTTTGCACCATCAAACCAGCCCGACTTGGCACTGGTGCCACATTGCATCTGGGAACCATGCTGCCTAGCGTGGATTTTCAGGACCCAGCCGGCCACTCTCAGCTATATGCCCCCAAACAAAACCCACGGCCCGTTTCCCTGGCAAACAAAATTAAGCTGCCCCGCTTCTGGATGGCAGATTGCAGGACGCACTTGGTAGTATCAAACCAGCAAAACTTGGCACTGGTGCCACCTTGGGTCTGGGAACCATCCTGCGTATCGTGGGTTCAAAGGAGCCAGCCGGTCACTCCCAGCCACAGGCCCCCAAATACAAACAACGGCGCTTTTCCCTGGAAAACAAATCTCGCCTGCCAACTTTTTGATGGCAGATTGCAGGAGCCACTTGGTACTATCAAACCAGCCCAACTTGGCACTGGTGCCACCATGGGTCTGGTCACCATCCTGCCTATTGTAGCTTTCCAGGAGCCAGCCGGTCACTCCCAGCCATAGGTCCCCAGTCACAAACCTCGGCCCGTTTCCCTGGCAAACAAAAGTAAGCTACCCCGCTTCTGGATGGCAGATTGCAGGAGCCACTTGGTACTATCAAACCAGCCCAACTTGGCACTGGTGCCACCTTGGGTCTGGGAACCATGCTGCGTAACACAGATTCTAAGGCGCCAGTCGGCCACTACGAGCCACAAGCCCCCAAACACAAACAACGGCGCTATTCTCTGGCAAACAAAACTCAACTGCCCCTCTTCTGGATGGCAAATTGCAGGACGCACTTGGTACTATAAAAACAGCCCGACTTGGCACTGGTGCCCCCTTGGGTCTGGGAACCATCCTGCGTATCGATCTTTTTAATGAGACAGCCGGCCACTCCCAGCCATATGCCCCCAAACACAACCCACGGCCCTTTTCTCTGGCAAACAAAACTCAACTGCACCGCTTCTGGATGGCAGATTGCAGGAGCCACTTGGTACTATCAAACCAGCCCGACTTGGCACTGGTGCCACCTTGGGTCTGGGAACCATCCTGCGTATTGTGGGTTGTCAGGAGCCAGCCGAACACTCTCGGCCACAGACCCCAATTAAAAACAACGGCCCGTTTCACAGGCAAACAAAACTCAGCTGCCCCGCTTCTGGATGGCAGATTGCAGGAGCCACTTGGTGTAATCAAACCAGCCCGACTTGGCACTGGTGCCACCTTGGGTCTGGGAACCATCCTGCGTATCGTGGATTCTAAGGAGCCAGCCGGCCACTCCTAGCCACAGGCCCCCAAACAAAAACCTAGGCCTATTTCTCTGGCAAACAAAAGTAAGCTGCCCTGCTTCTGGATGGCAGATTGCAGGAGACACTTGGTACTATCAAACCAGCCCGACTTGGCACTGGTGCCACCTTGGATCTGGGAACCATGCTCTGTATCGTGGATATTCAGGGGCCAGCCGGCCACTCTCAGCCATATGTCCCCAAACAGAAACCTCGGCCCGTTTCTCTGGCAAACAAAACTCAACTGCCCCTCTTCTGGATGGCAAATTGCAGGATGAACTTGATACTAAAACCGCAGGCCGACTTGGTAGTGGTGACACCTTGGGCCTGGGAACCATCATGCGTATCGAGCATTTTAAGGAGCCAGCCGGCCACTCCCAGCAATATGCCCCCAAAAACAATCCACGGAATTTTCCTCTGGCAAACAAAAATCAGCTGCCTCGCTTCTGGATGGCAGATTGCAGGAGCCACTTTGCACCATCAAACCAGCCCGACTTGGCACTGGTGCCACATTGCATCTGGGAACCATGCTGCCTAGCGTGGATTTTCAGGAGCCAGCCGGCCACTCTCAGCTATATGCCCCCAAACAAAACCCACGGCCCGTTTCCCTGGCAAACAAAATTAAGCTGCCCCGCTTCTGGATGGCAGATTGCAGGACGCACTTGGTAGTATCAAACCAGCAAAACTTGGCACTGGTGCCACCTTGGGTCTGGGAACCATCCTGCGTATCGTGGGTTCAAAGGAGCCAGCCGGTCACTCCCAGCCACAGGCCCCCAAATACAAACAATGTCGCTTTTCCCTGGAAAACAAATCTCGCCTGCCAACTTTTTGATGGCAGATTGCAGGAGCCACTTGGTACTATCAAACCAGCCCAACTTGGCACTGGTGCCACCATGGGTCTGGTCACCATCCTGCCTATTGTAGCTTTCCAGGAGCCAGCCGGTCACTCCCAGCCATAGGTCCCCAGTCACAAACCTCGGCCCGTTTCCCTGGCAAACAAAAGTAAGCTACCCCGCTTCTGGATGGCAGATTGCAGGAGCCACTTGGTACTATCAAACCAGCCCAACTTGGCACTGGTGCCACCTTGGGTCTGGGAACCATGCTGCGTAACACAGATTCTAAGGCGCCAGTCGGCCACTACGAGCCACAAGCCCCCAAACACAAACAACGGCGCTATTCTCTGGCAAACAAAACTCAACTGCCCCTCTTCTGGATGGCAAATTGCAGGACGCACTTGGTACTATAAAAACAGCCCGACTTGGCACTGGTGCCCCCTTGGGTCTGGGAACCATCCTGCGTATCGATCTTTTTAATGAGACAGCCGGCCACTCCCAGCCATATGCCCCCAAACACAACCCACGGCCCTTTTCTCTGGCAAACAAAACTCAACTGCACCGCTTCTGGATGGCAGATTGCAGGAGCCACTTGGTACTATCAAACCAGCCCGACTTGGCACTGGTGCCACCTTGGGTCTGGGAACCATCCTGCGTATTGTGGGTTGTCAGGAGCCAGCCGAACACTCTCGGCCACAGACCCCAATTAAAAACAACGGCCCGTTTCACAGGCAAACAAAACTCAGCTGCCCCGCTTCTGGATGGCAGATTGCAGGAGGCACTTGGTGTAATCAAACCAGCCCGACTTGGCACTGGTGCCACCTTGGGTCTGGGAACCATCCTGCGTATCGTGGATTCTAAGGAGCCAGCCGGCCACTCCTAGCCACAGGCCCCCAAACAAAAACCTAGGCCTATTTCTCTGGCAAACAAAAGTAAGCTGCCCTGCTTCTGGATGGCAGATTGCAGGAGACACTTGGTACTATCAAACCAGCCCGACTTGGCACTGGTGCCACCTTGGATCTGGGAACCATGCTCTGTATCGTGGATATTCAGGGGCCAGCCGGCCACTCTCAGCCATATGTCCCCAAACAGAAACCTCGGCCCGTTTCTCTGGCAAACAAAACTCAACTGCCCCTCTTCTGGATGGCAAATTGCAGGATGAACTTGATACTAAAACCGCAGGCCGACTTGGTAGTGGTGACACCTTGGGCCTGGGAACCATCATGCGTATCGAGCATTTTAAGGAGCCAGCCGGCCACTCCCAGCAATATGCCCCCAAAAACAATCCACGGAATTTTCCTCTGGCAAACAAAAATCAGCTGCCTCGCTTCTGGATGGCAGATTGCAGGAGCCACTTTGCACCATCAAACCAGCCCGACTTGGCACTGGTGCCACATTGCATCTGGGAACCATGCTGCCTAGCGTGGATTTTCAGGAGCCAGCCGGCCACTCTCAGCTATATGCCCCCAAACAAAACCCACGGCCCGTTTCCCTGGCAAACAAAATTAAGCTGCCCCGCTTCTGGATGGCAGATTGCAGGACGCACTTGGTAGTATCAAACCAGCAAAACTTGGCACTGGTGCCACCTTGGGTCTGGGAACCATCCTGCGTATCGTGGGTTCAAAGGAGCCAGCCGGTCACTCCCAGCCACAGGCCCCCAAATACAAACAATGTCGCTTTTCCCTGGAAAACAAATCTCGCCTGCCAACTTTTTGATGGCAGATTGCAGGAGCCACTTGGTACTATCAAACCAGCCCAACTTGGCACTGGTGCCACCATGGGTCTGGTCACCATCCTGCCTATTGTAGCTTTCCAGGAGCCAGCCGGTCACTCCCAGCCATAGGTCCCCAGTCACAAACCTCGGCCCGTTTCCCTGGCAAACAAAAGTAAGCTACCCCGCTTCTGGATGGCAGATTGCAGGAGCCACTTGGTACTATCAAACCAGCCCAACTTGGCACTGGTGCCACCTTGGGTCTGGGAACCATGCTGCGTAACACAGATTCTAAGGCGCCAGTCGGCCACTACGAGCCACAAGCCCCCAAACACAAACAACGGCGCTATTCTCTGGCAAACAAAACTCAACTGCCCCTCTTCTGGATGGCAAATTGCAGGACGCACTTGGTACTATAAAAACAGCCCGACTTGGCACTGGTGCCCCCTTGGGTCTGGGAACCATCCTGCGTATCGATCTTTTTAATGAGACAGCCGGCCACTCCCAGCCATATGCCCCCAAACACAACCCACGGCCCTTTTCTCTGGCAAACAAAACTCAACTGCACCGCTTCTGGATGGCAGATTGCAGGAGCCACTTGGTACTATCAAACCAGCCCGACTTGGCACTGGTGCCACCTTGGGTCTGGGAACCATCCTGCGTATTGTGGGTTGTCAGGAGCCAGCCGAACACTCTCGGCCACAGACCCCAATTAAAAACAACGGCCCGTTTCACAGGCAAACAAAACTCAGCTGCCCCGCTTCTGGATGGCAGATTGCAGGAGGCACTTGGTGTAATCAAACCAGCCCGACTTGGCACTGGTGCCACCTTGGGTCTGGGAACCATCCTGCGTATCGTGGATTCTAAGGAGCCAGCCGGCCACTCCTAGCCACAGGCCCCCAAACAAAAACCTAGGCCTATTTCTCTGGCAAACAAAAGTAAGCTGCCCTGCTTCTGGATGGCAGATTGCAGGAGACACTTGGTACTATCAAACCAGCCCGACTTGGCACTGGTGCCACCTTGGATCTGGGAACCATGCTCTGTATCGTGGATATTCAGGGGCCAGCCGGCCACTCTCAGCCATATGTCCCCAAACAGAAACCTCGGCCCGTTTCTCTGGCAAACAAAACTCAACTGCCCCTCTTCTGGATGGCAAATTGCAGGATGAACTTGATACTAAAACCGCAGGCCGACTTGGTAGTGGTGACACCTTGGGCCTGGGAACCATCATGCGTATCGAGCATTTTAAGGAGCCAGCCGGCCACTCCCAGCAATATGCCCCCAAAAACAATCCACGGAATTTTCCTCTGGCAAACAAAAATCAGCTGCCTCGCTTCTGGATGGCAGATTGCAGGAGCCACTTTGCACCATCAAACCAGCCCGACTTGGCACTGGTGCCACATTGCATCTGGGAACCATGCTGCCTAGCGTGGATTTTCAGGAGCCAGCCGGCCACTCTCAGCTATATACCCCCAAACAAAACCCACGGCCCGTTTCCCTGGCAAACAAAACTAAGCTGCCCCGCTTCTGGATGGCAGATTGCAGGACGCACTTGGTAGTATCAAACCAGCAAAACTTGGCACTGGTGCCACCTTGGGTCTGGGAACCATCCTGCGTATCGTGGGTTCAAAGGAGCCAGCCGGTCACTCCCAGCCACAGGCCCCCAAATACAAACAATGTCGCTTTTCCCTGGAAAACAAAACTCGCCTGCCAACTTTTTGATGGCAGATTGCAGGAGCCACTTGGTACTATCAAACCAGCCCAACTTGGCACTGGTGCCACCATGGGTCTGGTAACCATCCTGCCTATTGTAGCTTTCCAGGAGCCAGCCGGTCACTCCCAGCCATAGGTCCCCAGTCACAAACCTCGGCCCGTTTCCCTGGCAAACAAAAGTAAGCTACCCCGCTTCTGGATGGCAGATTGCAGGAGCCACTTGGTACTATCAAACCAGCCCAACTTGGCACTGGTGCCACCTTGGGTCTGGGAACCATGCTGCGTAACACAGATTCTAAGGCGCCAGTCGGCCACTACGAGCCACAAGCCCCCAAACACAAACAACGGCGCTATTCTCTGGAAAACAAAACTCAACTGCCCCTCTTCTGGATGGCAAATTGCAGGACGCACTTGGTACTATAAAAACAGCCCGACTTGGCACTGGTGCCCCCTTGGGTCTGGGAACCATCCTGCGTATCGATCTTTTTACTGAGACAGCCGGCCACTCCCAGCCATATGCCCCCAAACACAACCCACGGCCCTTTTCTCTGGCAAACAAAACTCAACTGCACCGCTTCTGGATGGCAGATTGCAGGAGCCACTTGGTACTATCAAACCAGCCCGACTTGGCACTGGTGCCACCTTGGGTCTGGGAACCATCCTGCGTATTGTGGGTTATCAGGAGCCAGCCGAACACTCTCGGCCACAGACCCCAATTAAAAACAACGGCCCGTTTCACAGGCAAACAAAACTCAGCTGCCCCGCTTCTGGATGGGAGATTGCAGGAGGCACTTGGTGTAATCAAACCAGCCCGACTTGGCACTGGTGCCACCTTGGGTCTGGGAACCATCCTGCGTATCGTGGATTCTAAGGAGCCAGCCGGCCACTCCTAGCCACAGGCCCCCAAACAAAAACCTAGGCCTATTTCTCTGGCAAACAAAAGTAAGCTGCCCTGCTTCTGGATGGCAGATTGCAGGAGACACTTGGTACTATCAAACCAGCCCGACTTGGCACTGGTGCCACCTTGGATCTGGGAACCATGCTCTGTATCGTGGATATTCAGGGGCCAGCCGGCCACTCTCAGCCATATGTCCCCAAACAGAAACCTCGGCCCGTTTCTCTGGCAAACAAAACTCAACTGCCCCTCTTCTGGATGGCAAATTGCAGGATGAACTTGATACTAAAACCGCAGGCCGACTTGGTAGTGGTGACACCTTGGGCCTGGGAACCATCATGCGTATCGAGCATTTTAAGGGGCCAGCCGGCCACTCCCAGCAATATGCCCCCAAAAACAATCCACGGAATTTTCCTCTGGCAAACAAAAATCAGCTGCCTCGCTTCTGGATGGCAGATTGCAGGAGCCACTTTGCACCATCAAACCAGCCCGACTTGGCACTGGTGCCACATTGCATCTGGGAACCATGCTGCCTAGCGTGGATTTCCAGGAGCCAGCCGGCCACTCTCAGCTATATGCCCCCAAACAAAACCCACGGCCCGTTTCCCTGGCAAACAAAATTAAGCTGCCCCGCTTCTGGATGGCAGATTGCAGGACGCACTTGGTAGTATCAAACCAGCAAAACTTGGCACTGGTGCCACCTTGGGTCTGGGAACCATCCTTCCTATCGTGGATTTTCAGGGGCCAGCCGGTCACTCTCAGCCATAGGCCCCAAACACAAACCACGGCCCTTTTCTCTGGAAAACAAAACTCAACTGCCCCTCTTCTGGATGGCAGATTGCAGGAGCCACTGGGTACTATGAAACCAGCCCTACTTGGCACTGATGCCACCTTGGGTCTGGGAACCATGCTGCGTATCATGGATTTTCAGGAGCCAGCCGGCCACTGCCAGCCACAGGCCCCGAAACACAAACAACAGCCTTTTTCTCTGGCAAACAAAATTCAGCTGCCCCGCTTCTGGATGGCAGATTGCAGGAACCACTTGGTACTAACAAACCAGCCCGACTTGGCACTGATGCCACCTTGGGTCTGGGAACCATCCTGCGTATCGTGGATTCAAAGGAGCCAGCTGGCCACTCCCAGCCACAGGCCCCAAAACACACACAACGGTGCTTTTCCCTGGAAAACAAAACTCGCCTGCCAAACTTTTGATGGCAGATTGCAGGAGCCACTTGGTATTATCAAACCAGCCCAACTTGGCACTGGTGCCACCATGGGTCTGGTCACCATCCTGCCTATCGTAGCTTTTCAGGAGCCAGCCAGCCACCCCCAGCCAGAGGCCCCCAGACAAATATTTCGGCCCGTTTCCCTGGCAAACAAAAGTAAGCTGCCCCGCTTCTGGATGGCAGATTGCAGGAGCCACTTGGTACTATCAAACCAGCCCAACTTGGCACTGGTGCCAACTCAGGTCTGGGAACCATCCTGCGTATCGTGGGTTCTAAGGAGCCAGCTGGCCACTCCCAGCCACAGGCCCCCAAACACAAACAACGGCGCTTTTCCCTGGAAAACAAAACTCGCCTGCCAACTTTTTGATGGCAGATTGCAGGAGCCACTTGGTACTATCAAACCAGCCCAACTTGGCACTGGTGCCACCATGGGTCTGGTAACCATCCTGCCTATTGTAGCTTTCCAGGAGCCAGCCGGTCACTCCCAGCCATAGGTCCCCAGTCACAAACCTCGGCCCGTTTCCCTGGCAAACAAAAGTAAGCTACCCCGCTTCTGGATGGCAGATTGCAGGAGCCACTTGGTACTATCAAACCAGCCCAACTTGGCACTGGTGCCACCTTGGGTCTGGGAACCATGCTGCGTAACACAGATTCTAAGGCGCCAGTCGGCCACTACGAGCCACAAGCCCCCAAACACAAACAACGGCGCTATTCTCTGGCAAACAAAACTCAACTGCCCCTCTTCTGGATGGCAAATTGCAGGACGCACTTGGTACTATAAAAACAGCCCGACTTGGCACTGGTGCCCCCTTGGGTCTGGGAACCATCCTGCGTATCGATCTTTTTAATGAGACAGCCGGCCGCTCCCAGCCATATGCCCCCAAACACAACCCACGGCCCTTTTCTCTGGCAAACAAAACTCAACTGCACCGCTTCTGGATGGCAGATTGCAGGAGCCACTTGGTACTATCAAACCAGCCCGACTTGGCACTGGTGCCACCTTGGGTCTGGGAACCATCCTGCGTATTGTGGGTTGTCAGGAGCCAGCCGAACACTCTCGGCCACAGACCCCAATTAAAAACAACGGCCCGTTTCACAGGCAAACAAAACTCAGCTGCCCCGCTTCTGGATGGGAGATTGCAGGAGGCACTTGACACTGTGAAACCAGCCCCACTTGGCACTGGTGCCACCTTGGGTCTGGGAACCATGCTGCGTATCATGGATTTTCAGGAGCCAGCCGGCCACTCCCAGCCACAGGCCCCCAAACACAAACCACAGACTTTTTGTCTGGCAAACAAAATTCAGCTGCCCCGCTTCTGGATGGCAGATTGCAGGAGCCACTTGGGACTATCACACCAGCACAACATGGCACTGCTGCCACCTTGGATCTGGGAACCATCCTTCCTATCGTGGATTTTCAGGGGCCAGCCGGTCACTCTCAGCCATAGGCCCCAAACACAAACCACGGCCCTTTTCTCTGGAAAACAAAACTCAACTGCCCCTCTTCTGGATGGCAGATTGCAGGAGCCACTGGGTACTATGAAACCAGCCCTACTTGGCACTGATGCCACCTTGGGTCTGGGAACCATGCTGCGTATCATGGATTTTCAGGAGCCAGCCGGCCACTGCCAGCCACAGGCCCCGAAACACAAACAACAGCCTTTTTCTCTGGCAAACAAAATTCAGCTGCCCCGCTTCTGGATGGCAGATTGCAGGAACCACTTGGTACTAACAAACCAGCCCGACTTGGCACTGATGCCACCTTGGGTCTGGGAACCATCCTGCGTATCGTGGATTCAAAGGAGCCAGCTGGCCACTCCCAGCCACAGGCCCCAAAACACACACAACGGTGCTTTTCCCTGGAAAACAAAACTCGCCTGCCAAACTTTTGATGGCAGATTGCAGGAGCCACTTGGTATTATCAAACCAGCCCAACTTGGCACTGGTGCCACCATGGGTCTGGTCACCATCCTGCCTATCGTAGCTTTTCAGGAGCCAGCCAGCCACCCCCAGCCAGAGGCCCCCAGACAAATATTTCGGCCCGTTTCCCTGGCAAACAAAAGTAAGCTGCCCCGCTTCTGGATGGCAGATTGCAGGAACCACTTGGTACTATCAAACCAGCCCAACTTGGCACTGGTGCCAACTCAGGTCTGGGAACCATCCTGCGTATCGTGGGTTCTAAGGAGCCAGCTGGCCACTCCCAGCCACAGGCCCCCAAACACAAACAACGGCGCTTTTCCCTGGAAAACAAAACTCGCCTGCCAAGTTTTTGATGGCAGATTGCAGGAGCCACTTGGTACTATCAAACCAGCCCAACTTGGCACTGGTGCCACCATGGGTCTGGTAACCATCCTGCCTATTGTAGCTTTCCAGGAGCCAGCCGGTCACTCCCAGCCATAGGTCCCCAGTCACAAACCTCGGCCCGTTTCCCTGGCAAACAAAAGTAAGCTACCCCGCTTCTGGATGGCAGATTGCAGGAGCCACTTGGTACTATCAAACCAGCCCAACTTGGCACTGGTGCCACCTTGGGTCTGGGAACCATGCTGCGTAACACAGATTCTAAGGCGCCAGTCGGCCACTACGAGCCACAAGCCCCCAAACACAAACAACGGCGCTATTCTCTGGCAAACAAAACTCAACTGCCCCTCTTCTGGATGGCAAATTGCAGGACGCACTTGGTACTATAAAAACAGCCCGACTTGGCACTGGTGCCCCCTTGGGTCTGGGAACCATCCTGCGTATCGATCTTTTTAATGAGACAGCCGGCCGCTCCCAGCCATATGCCCCCAAACACAACCCACGGCCCTTTTCTCTGGCAAACAAAACTCAACTGCACCGCTTCTGGATGGCAGATTGCAGGAGCCACTTGGTACTATCAAACCAGCCCGACTTGGCACTGGTGCCACCTTGGGTCTGGGAACCATCCTGCGTATTGTGGGTTGTCAGGAGCCAGCCGAACACTCTCGGCCACAGACCCCAATTAAAAACAACGGCCCGTTTCACAGGCAAACAAAACTCAGCTGCCCCGCTTCTGGATGGGAGATTGCAGGAGGCACTTGACACTGTGAAACCAGCCCCACTTGGCACTGGTGCCACCTTGGGTCTGGGAACCATGCTGCGTATCATGGATTTTCAGGAGCCAGCCGGCCACTCCCAGCCACAGGCCCCCAAACACAAACCACAGACTTTTTGTCTGGCAAACAAAATTCAGCTGCCCCGCTTCTGGATGGCAGATTGCAGGAGCCACTTGGGACTATCACACCAGCACAACATGGCACTGCTGCCACCTTGGATCTGGGAACCATCCTTCCTATCGTGGATTTTCAGGGGCCAGCCGGTCACTCTCAGCCATAGGCCCCAAACACAAACCACGGCCCTTTTCTCTGGAAAACAAAACTCAACTGCCCCTCTTCTGGATGGCAGATTGCAGGAGCCACTGGGTACTATGAAACCAGCCCAACTTGGCACTGATGCCACCTTGGGTCTGGGAACCATGCTGCGTATCATGGATTTTCAGGAGCCAGCCGGCCACTGCCAGCCACAGGCCCCGAAACACAAACAACAGCCTTTTTCTCTGGCAAACAAAATTCAGCTGCCCCGCTTCTGGATGGCAGATTGCAGGAACCACTTGGTACTAACAAACCAGCCCGACTTGGCACTGATGCCACCTTGGGTCTGGGAACCATCCTGCGTATCGTGGATTCAAAGGAGCCAGCTGGCCACTCCCAGCCACAGGCCCCAAAACACACACAACGGTGCTTTTCCCTGGAAAACAAAACTCGCCTGCCAAACATTTGATGGCAGATTGCAGGAGCCACTTGGTATTATCAAACCAGCCCAACTTGGCACTGGTGCCACCATGGGTCTGGTCACCATCCTGCCTATCGTAGCTTTTCAGGAGCCAGCCAGCCACCCCCAGCCAGAGGCCCCCAGACAAATATTTCGGCCCGTTTCCCTGGCAAACAAAAGTAAGCTGCCCCGCTTCTGGATGGCAGATTGCAGGAGCCACTTTGCACCATCAAACCAGCCCAACTTGGCACTGGTGCCAACTCAGGTCTAGGAACCATCCTGCGTATCGTGGGTTCTAAGGAGCCAGCTGGCCACTCCCAGCCACAGGCCCCCAAACACAAACAACGGCGCTTTTCCCTGGAAAACAAAACTCGCCTGCCAAGTTTTTGATGGCAGATTGCAGGAGCCACTTGGTACTATCAAACCAGCCCAACTTGGCACTGGTGCCACCATGGGTCTGGTAACCATCCTGCCTATTGTAGCTTTCCAGGAGCCAGCCGGTCACTCCCAGCCATAGGTCCCCAGTCACAAACCTCGGCCCGTTTCCCTGGCAAACAAAAGTAAGCTACCCCGCTTCTGGATGGCAGATTGCAGGAGCCACTTGGTACTATCAAACCAGCCCAACTTGGCACTGGTGCCACCTTGGGTCTGGGAACCATGCTGCGTAACGTGGATTCTAAGCAGCCACCCGGCCACTCTGAGCCACAGGCCCCCAAACACAAACAACGGCGCTTTTCCCTGGAAAACAAAACTCGCCTGCCAACTTTTTGATGGCAGATTGCAGGAGCCACTTGGTACTATCAAACCAGCCCAACTTGGCACTGGTGCCACCTCTGGTCTGGGAACCATCCTGCCTATTGTAGCTTTTCAGGAGCCAGCCGGTCACTCCCAGCCATAGACCCCCAGACACAAACCTCGGCCCGTTTCCCTGGAAAACAAAAGTAAGTTACCCCGATTCTGGATGGCAGATTGCAGGAGCCACTTGGTACTATCAAATCAGCCCAACTTGGCACTGGTGCCACCATGGGTCTGGTAAACATCCTGCCTATCGTAGCTTTTCAGGAGCCAGCCGGTCACTCCCTGCCATAGGCCCCCGGACACAAACCTCGGCCCGTTTCCCTGGCAAACAAAAGTAAGCTGCCCCGCTTTTGGATGGCAGATTGCAGGATGCACTTGGTACTTACAAACCAGCCCGACTTGGCACTGGTGCCACCTTGGCTCTGGGAACCATGCTGCGTAACGTAGATTCTACGAGGACAGGCGGCCACTCCCAGCCACAGGCCTCTAAACAAAAACAACGGCGCTTTTCCCTGGAAAACAAAACTCGCCTGCCAACTTCTTGATGGCAGATTGCAGGAGCCACTTGGTACTATCAAACCAGCCCAACTTGGCACTGGTGCCACCATGGGTCTGGTCACCATCCTGCCTATCGTAGCTTTTCAGGAGCCAGCCGCTCACTCCCAGCCATAGGCCTCCAGACAAATACCTCGGCACGTTTCCCTGGCAAACAAAAGTAGGCTGCCCCGCTTCTGGATGGCAAATTGCAGGACGCACTTGGTACTACGAAAACAGCCCGACTTAGCACTGATGCCACCTTGGGTCAGGGAACAATCCTGCGTATAGAGCTTTTTAAGGAGCCAGCCGGCCACGTCCAGTCATATACCCCCAAAAAAAAAACCACGGAACTTTTCTCCAGCAAACAAAAATCCGCTGCCCCGCGTCTGGATGGCAGATTGCAGGAGCTATTTAGTATTATCAAAGCAGCCCGACTTGGCACTGGTGGCACCATGAGTCTGGTAACCATCCTGCCTATCGTGGCTTTTCAGTAGTCAGCCGGTCACTCCCAGCCATAGGCCCCCAGACAAATACCTCGGCCCGTTTCCCTGGGAAACAAAAGTAAGCTGTCCCGCTTCTGGATGGCAGATTGCAGGAGCCACTTGGTACTATCAAACCAGCCCAACTTGTTCCCAGACCCAAGGTGGCACCAGTGCCACGTGGGGCTGGTTTGATGGTGCAACGTGGCTCCTGCAATCTGCCATCCAAAAGCGGGGCAGCTTACTTTTGTTTGCCAGGGAAACGGGCCGAGGTTTGTGTCTGGGGGTCTATGGCTGGGAGTGACCGGCTGGCTCCTGAAAAGCTACGATAGGCAGGATGGTGACCAGACCCATGGTGGCACCAGTGCCAAGTTGGGCTGGTTTGATAGTACCAAGTGGCTCCTGCAATCTGCCATCAAAAAGTTGGCAGGCGAGTTTTGTTTTCCAGGGAAAAGCACCGTAGTTTTTGTTTGGGGGCCTGTGGCTCAGAGTGGCCGGGTGGCTGCTTAGAATCCACGATACGCAGGATGGTTCCCAGACCCAAGGTGGCACCAGTGCCAAGTCCGGCTGGTTTGACACAACCAAGTGGCTCCTGCAATCTGCCATCCAGAATCGGGGCAGCTTAATTTTGTTTGCCAGGGAAACGGTCCGAGGTTTGTGTCTGGGGGCCTATGGCTGGGAGTGACCGGCTGGCTCCTGAAATGCTACAATAGGCAGGATGGTTCCCAGACCCATAGTGGCACCAGTGCCAAGTTGGGATGATTTGATAGTACCAAGTGGCTCCTGCAATCTGCCATCAAAAAGTTGGCAGGCGAATTTTGTTTTCCAGGGAAAAGCGCCGTTGTTTGTGTTTGGGGGCCTGTGGCTGGGAGTGGCCGGCTGGCTCCTTAGAATCCACGATATGCAGGATTGTTCCCAGACCCAAGGTGGCACCAGTGCCAAGTCGGGCTGGTTTGATGGTGCAAAGTGGCTCCTGCAATCTGCCATACAGACGCGGGGCAGCGGATTTTTGTTTCCAAGAGAAATGGTCCGTGGTTTGTTTTTGGGGGTTTATGGCTGGGCGTGGCCGGCTGGCTCCTTAAAAAGCTCGATATGCAGGATGGTTCCCTGACACAAGGTGGCACCAGTGCCACGTCGGGCGGTTTTCGTAGTACAAAGTGCGTCCTAAAATTTGCCATCCAGAAGAGGGGCAGTTGAGTTTTGTTTGCCAGAGAAAAGGGCCGTGGTTTGTTTTTGGGGGCATATGGCTGAGAGTGGCCGGCTGGCTCCTGAAAAGCTACGATAGGCAGGATGTTTACCAGACCCATGGTGGCACCAGTGCCAAGTTGGGCTGATTTGATAGTACCAAGTGGCTCCTGCAATCTGCCATCCAGAATCGGGGTAGCTTACTTTTGTTTTCCAGGGAAACGGGCCGAGGTTTGTGTCTGGGGGTCTATGGTTGGGAGTGGCCGGCTGGCTCCTTAGAAACCACGATACGCAGCATGGTTCCCAGACCAGAGGTGGCACCAGTGCCAAGTTGGGCTGGTTTGATACTACCAAGTGGTTCCTGCAATCTGCCATCCAGAAGCGGGGCAGCTTACTTTTGTTTGCCAGGGAAACGGATCGTTGTTTGTGTTTGGGGGCCTATGGCTGGGACTGACCGGCTGGCTCCATAAAATCCACGATACGCAGGATGGTTCCCAGACCAGAGGTGGCACCAGTGCCAAGTCGGGCTGGTTTGATAGTACCAAGTGGCTCCTGCAATCTGCCATCCAGAAGCGGGGCAGCTTACTTTTGTTTGCCAGGGAAACGGGCCGAGGTTTGTGTCTCGGGGCCTATGGCAGGCAGTGACCGGCTGGCTCCTGAAAGCTACGATAGGCAGGATGGTGACAAGACCCATGGTGGCACCAGTGCCAAGTTGGGCTGGTTTGATAGTACCAAGTGGCTCCTGCAATCTGCCATCAAAACGTTGGCAGGCGAGTTTTGTTTTCCAAGGAAAAGCGCCGTTGTTTGTGTTTGGGGGCCTGTGGTTGGGAGTGGCCGGCTGGCTCCTTAGAAACCACAATACGCAGGATGGTTCCCAGACCAGAGGTGGCACCAGTGCCAAGTCGGGCTGGTTTGATAGTACCAAGTGGCTCCTGCAATCTGCCATCCAGAAGCGGGGCAGCTTACTATTGTTTGCCACGGAAACGGGCCGTTGTTTGTGTTTGGGGGCCTGTGGCTGGGAGTGGCCGACTGGCTCCTTAGAATCCACGATACGCAGGATGGTTCCCAGACCAGAGGTGGCACCAGTGCCAAGTCGGGCTGGTTTGATAGTACCAAGTGGCTCCTGCAATCTGCCATCCAGAAGCGGGGCAGCTTAATTTCCTTTGCCAGGGAAACGGGCCGAGCTTTGTGTCTGGGGGCCTATGGCTGGGAGTGACCGGCTGGCTCCTGAAAAGTTACGATAGGCAGGATGGTGACCAGACCCATGGTGGCACCAGTGCCAAGTTGGGCTGGTTTGATAGTACCAAGTGGCTCCTGCAATCTGCCATCAAAACGTTGGTAGGCGAGTTTTGTTTTCCAGGGAAAAGCGCCGTTGTTTTTGTTTGGGGGCCTGTGGCTGGGAGTGGCCGGCTGGCTCCTTAGAATCCACGATACGCACCATGGTATCCAGACCCAAGGTGGCACCAGTGCCAAGTTTTGCTGGTTTGATAGTACCAAGTGGTTCCTGCAATCTGCCATCCAGAAGCAGGGCAGCTTACTTTTGTTTGCCAGGGAAACGGGCCGAGGTTTGTGTCTGGGGGCCTATGGCTGCGAGTGACCGGCTGGCTCCTGAAAAGCTACGATAGCCAGGATGGTGACCAGACCCATGGTGGCACCAGTCCCAAGTTGGGCTGGTTTGATAGTACCAAGTGGCTCCTGCAATCTGCCATCAAAAGTTTGGCAGGCGAGTTTTGTTTTCCAGGGAAAAGCGCCGTTGATGTGTTTAGGGGCCTGTGGCTGGGAGTGGCCGGCTGGCTCCTTAGAATCCACCATACGCAGGATGGTTCCCAGACCCAAGGTGGCACCAGTGCCTAGTCGGGATAGTTTGATGGTGCAAAGTGGCTCCTGCAATCTGCCATCCAGAAGCGGGGAAGCTTAGTTTTCTTTGCCAGGGAAACGGGCCGAGGTTTGTGTCTGGGGGCCTATGGCTGGGAGTGAGCGGCTGGCTCCTGAAAAGCTACGATAGGCAGGATGGTGACCAGACCCAAGGTGGCACCAGTGCCAAGTTGGGCTGGTTTGATGGTACCAAGTGGCTCCTGCAATCTGCCATCAAAAAGTTGGCAGGCGAGTTTTGTTTTCCAGGGAAAAGCGCCGTTGTTTTTGTTTGGGGGCCTGTGGCTGGGAGTGGCCGGCTGGCTCATTAGAATCCACGATACGCAGGATGGTTCCCAGACCCAAGGTGGCACCAGTGCCAAGTCGGGCTGGTTTGATAGTACCAAGTGGATCCTGCAATCTGCCATCCAGAAGCGGGGCAGCTTACTTTTGTTTGCCAGGGAAACGGGCCGAGGTTTTTGTCTGGGGGCCTATGGCTGGGAGTGACCGGCTGGCTCCTGAAAAGCTACGATAGCCAGGATGGTGACCAGACCCATGGTGGCAGCAGTGCCAAGTTGGGCTGGTTTGATAGTACCAAGTGGCTCCTGCAATCTGCCATCAAAAAGTTGGCAGGCGAGTTTTGTTTTCCAGGGAAAAGTGCCGTTGTTTGTGTATGGGTGCCTGTGGCTGGGAGTGGCCGGCTGGCTCTTTAGAATCCACGATACGCAGGATGGTTCCCAGACCAGTGGTGGCACCAGTGCCAAGTCGGGCGGGTTTGATAGTAACAAATGCGTCCTACAATCTGCCATCCAGAAGCGGGGCAGCTTACTTTTGTTTTCCAGGGAAACGGGCCGAGGTTTTTGTCTGGGGTCCTATGGCTGGGAGTGACCGGCTGGCTCGTGAAAAGCTACGATAGGCAGGATGGTGACAAGACCCATGGCGGCACCAGTGCCAAGTTGGGCTGGTTTGATAGTACCAAGTGGCTCCTGCAATCTGCCATCAAAAAATTGGCAGGCGAGTTTTGTTTTCCAGGGAAAAGCGCCGTTGTTTGTGTTTGGGGGCCTGTGGCTGGGAGTGGCCAGCTGGCTCCTTAGAATCCACCATACGCAGGATGGTTCCCAGACCAGAGGTGGCACCAGTGCCAAGTCGGGCTGGTTTGATAGTACCAAGTGGTTCCTGCAATCTGCCATCCAGAAGCGGGGCAGCTTACTTTTGTTTGCCAGGGAAACGGGCAGAGCTTTGTGTCTGGGGGCCTATGGCTGGGAGTGACCGGCTGGCTCCTGAAAAGCTACGATAGGCAGGATGGTGACCAGACCCATGGTGGCACCAGTGCCAAGTTGGGCTGGTTTGATAGTACCAAGTGGCTCCTGCAATCTGCCATCAAAAAGTTGGCAGGCAAGTTTTCTTTACCAGGGAAAAGCGCCGTTGTTTTTGTTTAGAGGCCTATGGCTGGGAGTGGCAGGCTGGCTCCTTAGAATCCACGATACGCAGGATGGTTCCTAGACTTGACGTGGCACCAGTGCCAAGTTGGGCTGGTTTGATAGTACCAAGTGCGTCCTGCAATCTGCCATCCAGAAGTGGGGTAGATTACTTTTGTTTGCCAGGGAAACGGGCCGAGGTTTGTGTCCGGGGGCCTATGGCAGGGAGTGACCGGCTGGCTCCTGAAAAGCTACGATAGGCAGGATGTTTACCAGACCCATGGTGGCACCAGTGCCAAGTTGGGCTGATTTGATAGTACCAAGTGGCTCCTGCAATCTGCCATCCAGAATCGGGGTAACTTACTTTTGTTTTCCAGGGAAACGGGCCGAGGTTTGTGTCTGGGGGTCTATGGCTGGGAGTGACCGGCTGGCTCCTGAAAAGCTACGATAGGCAGGATGGTTCCCAGACCAGACGTGGCACCAGTGCCAAGTTGGGCTGGTTTGATAGTACCAAGTGGCTCCTGCAATCTGCCATCAAATTTGGCAGGCGAGTTTTGTTTTCCAGGGAAAAGCGCCGTTGTTTGTGTTTGGGGGCCTGTGGCTCAGAGTGGCCGGGTGGCTGCTTAGAATCCATGTTACGCAGGATGGTTCCCAGACCCAAGGTGGCACCAGTGCCAAGTCGGGCTGGTTTGACACAACCAAGTGGCTCCTGCAATCTGCCATCCAGAATCGGGGCAGCTTAATTTTGTTTGCCAGGGAAACGGTCCGAGGTTTGTGTCTGGGGGCCTATGGCTGGGAGTGACCGGCTGGCTCCTGAAATGCTACAATAGGCAGGATGGTTCCCAGACCCATAGTGGCACCAGTGCCAAGTTGGGATGATTTGATAGTACCAAGTGGCTCCTGCAATCTGCCATCAAAAAGCTGGCAGGCGAATTTTGTTTTCCAGGGAAAAGCGCCGTTGTTTGTGTTTGGGGGCCTGTGGCAGGGAGTGGCCGGCTGGCTCCTTAGAATCCACGATATGCAGGATTGTTCCCAGACCCAAGGTGGCACCAGTGCCAAGTCGGGCTGGTTTGATGGTGCAAAGTGGCTCCTGCAATCTGCCATACAGACGCGGGGCAGCGGATTTTTGTTTCCAAGAGAAATGGTCCGTGGTTTGTTTTTGGGGGTATATGGCTGGGCGTGGCCGGCTGGCTCCTTAAAAAGCTCGATATGCAGGATGGTTCCCTGACACAAGGTGGCACCAGTGCCACGTCGGGCGGTTTTCGTAGTACAAAGTGCGTCCTAAAATTTGCCATCCAGAAGAGGGGCAGTTGAGTTTTGTTTGCCAGAGAAAAGGGCCGTGGTTTGTTTTTGGGGCATATGGCTGAGAGTGGCCGGCTGGCCCCTGAAAATCCACGATAGGCAGGATGGTTCCCAGACCAGAGGTGTCACCAGTGCCAAGTCGGGCTGGTTTGATAGTACTAAGTAGCTCCTGCAATCTGCCATGCAGAAGCGGGGCAGCTTACTTTTGTTTGCCAGGGAAACGGGCCGAGGTTTGTGTCTGGGGGCCTATGGCTGGGAGTGACCGGCTGGCTCCTGAAAAGCTACGATAGGCAGGATGGTGACCAGACCCATGGTGGCACCAGTGCCAAGTTGGGCTGGTTTGATAGTACCAAGTGGCTCCTGCAATCTGCCATCAAAAAGTTGGCAGGCGAGTTTTGTTTTCCAGGGAAAAGCGTCGTTGTTTGTGTTTGGGGGCCTGTGGTTGGGAGTGGCCAGCTGGCTCCTTAGAACCCACGATACGCAGGATGGTTCCCAGACCTGAGTTGGCACCAGTGCCAAGTTGGGCTGGTTTGATGGTGCAAAGTGGCTCCTGCAATCTGCCATCCAGAAGCGGGGCAGCTTACTTTTGTTTGCCAGGGAAACGGGCCGAAATATTTGTCTGGGGGCCTCTGGCTGGGGGTGGCTGGCTGGCTCCTGAAAAGCTACGATAGGCAGGATGGTGACCAGACCCATGGTGGCACCAGTGCCAAGTTGGGCTGGTTTGATAATACCAAGTGGCTCCTGCAATCTGCCATCAAAAGTTTGGCAGGCGAGTTTTGTTTTCCAGGGAAAAGCACCGTTGTGTGTGTTTTGGGGCCTGTGGCTGGGAGTGGCCAGCTGGCTCCTTTGAATCCACGATACGCAGGATGGTTCCCAGACCCAAGATGGCACCAGTGCCAAGTCGGGCTGGTTTGTTAGTACCAAGTGGTTCCTGCAATCTGCCATCCAGAAGCGGGGCAGCTGAATTTTGTTTGCCAGAGAAAAAGGCTGTTGTTTGTGTTTCGGGGCCTGTGGCTGGCAGTGGCCGGCTGGCTCCTGAAAATCCATGATACGCCGCATGGTTCCCAGACCCAAGGTGGCATCAGTGCCAAGTAGGGCTGGTTTCATAGTACCCAGTGGCTCCTGCAATCTGCCATCCAGAAGAGGGGCAGTTGAGTTTTGTTTTCCAGAGAAAAGGGCCGTGGTTTGTGTTTGGGGCCTATGGCTGAGAGTGACCGGCTGGCCCCTGAAAATCCACGATAGGAAGGATGGTTCCCAGATCCAAGGTGGCAGCAGTGCCATGTTGTGCTGGTGTGATAGTCCCAAGTGGCTCCTGCAATCTGCCATCCAGAATCGGGGTAGCTTACTTTTGTTTTCCAGGGAAACGGGCCGAGGTTTGTGTCTGGGGGTCTATGGTTGGGAGTGGCCGGCTGGCTCCTTAGAAACCACGATACGCAGCATGGTTCCCAGACCAGAGGTGGCACCAGTGCCAAGTTGGGCTGGTTTGATACTACCAAGTGGTTCCTGCAATCTGCCATCCAGAAGCGGGGCAGCTTACTTTTGTTTGCCAGGGAAACGGATCGTTGTTTGTGTTTGGGGGCCTATGGCTGGGACTGACCGGCTGGCTCCATAAAATCCACGATACGCAGGATGGTTCCCAGACCAGAGGTGGCACCAGTGCCAAGTCGGGCTGGTTTGATAGTACCAAGTGGCTCCTGCAATCTGCCATCCAGAAGCGGGGCAGCTTACTTTTGTTTGCCAGGGAAACGGGCCGAGGTTTGTGTCTCGGGGCCTATGGCAGGCAGTGACCGGCTGGCTCCTGAAAGCTACGATAGGCAGGATGGTGACAAGACCCATGGTGGCACCAGTGCCAAGTTGGGCTGGTTTGATAGTACCAAGTGGCTCCTGCAATCTGCCATCAAAACGTTGGCAGGCGAGTTTTGTTTTCCAAGGAAAAGCGCCGTTGTTTGTGTTTGGGGGCCTGTGGTTGGGAGTGGCCGGCTGGCTCCTTAGAAACCACAATACGCAGGATGGTTCCCAGACCAGAGGTGGCACCAGTGCCAAGTCGGGCTGGTTTGATAGTACCAAGTGGCTCCTGCAATCTGCCATCCAGAAGCGGGGCAGCTTACTATTGTTTGCCACGGAAACGGGCCGTTGTTTGTGTTTGGGGGCCTGTGGCTGGGAGTGGCCGACTGGCTCCTTAGAATCCACGATACGCAGGATGGTTCCCAGACCAGAGGTGGCACCAGTGCCAAGTCGGGCTGGTTTGATAGTACAAAGTGGCTCCTGCAATCTGCCATCCAGAAGCGGGGCAGCTTAATTTCCTTTGCCAGGGAAACGGGCCGAGCTTTGTGTCTGGGGGCCTATGGCTGGGAGTGACCGGCTGGCTCCTGAAAAGTTACGATAGGCAGGATGGTGACCAGACCCATGGTGGCACCAGTGCCAAGTTGGGCTGGTTTGATAGTACCAAGTGGCTCCTGCAATCTGCCATCAAAACGTTGGTAGGCGAGTTTTGTTTTCCAGGGAAAAGCGCCGTTGTTTTTGTTTGGGGGCCTGTGGCTGGGAGTGGCCGGGTGGCTCCTTAGAATCCACGATACGCACCATGGTATCCAGACCCAAGGTGGCACCAGTGCCAAGTTTTGCTGGTTTGATAGTACCAAGTGGTTCCTGCAATCTGCCATCCAGAAGCAGGGCAGCTTACTTTTGTTTGCCAGGGAAACGGGCCGAGGTTTGTGTCTGGGGGCCTATGGCTGCGAGTGACCGGCTGGCTCCTGAAAAGCTACGATAGCCAGGATGGTGACCAGACCCATGGTGGCACCAGTCCCAAGTTGGGCTGGTTTGATAGTACCAAGTGGCTCCTGCAATCTGCCATCAAAAGTTTGGCAGGCGAGTTTTGTTTTCCAGGGAAAAGCGCCGTTGATGTGTTTAGGGGCCTGTGGCTGGGAGTGGCCGGCTGGCTCCTTAGAATCCACCATACGCAGGATGGTTCCCAGACCCAAGGTGGCACCAGTGCCTAGTCGGGATAGTTTGATGGTGCAAAGTGGCTCCTGCAATCTGCCATCCAGAAGCGGGGAAGCTTAGTTTTCTTTGCCAGGGAAACGGGCCGAGGTTTGTGTCTGGGGGCCTATGGCTGGGAGTGAGCGGCTGGCTCCTGAAAAGCTACGATAGGCAGGATGGTGACCAGACCCAAGGTGGCACCAGTGCCAAGTTGGGCTGGTTTGATGGTACCAAGTGGCTCCTGCAATCTGCCATCAAAAAGTTGGCAGGCGAGTTTTGTTTTCCAGGGAAAAGCGCCGTTGTTTTTGTTTGGGGGCCTGTGGCTGGGAGTGGCCGGCTGGCTCATTAGAATCCACGATACGCAGGATGGTTCCCAGACTTGTCGTGGCACCAGTGCCAAGTCGGGCTGGTTTGATAGTACCAAGTGGATCCTGCAATCTGCCATCCAGAAGCGGGGCAGCTTACTTTTGTTTGCCAGGGAAACGGGCCGAGGTTTTTGTCTGGGGGCCTATGGCTGGGAGTGACCGGCTGGCTCCTGAAAAGCTACGATAGGCAGGATGGTGACCAGACCCATGGTGGCAGCAGTGCCAAGTTGGGCTGGTTTGATAGTACCAAGTGGCTCCTGCAATCTGCCATCAAAAAGTTGGCAGGCGAGTTTTGTTTTCCAGGGAAAAGTGCCGTTGTTTGTGTATGGGTGCCTGTGGCTGGGAGTGGCCGGCTGGCTCTTTAGAATCCACGATACGCAGGATGGTTCCCAGACCAGTGGTGGCACCAGTGCCAAGTCGGGCGGGTTTGATAGTAACAAATGCGTCCTACAATCTGCCATCCAGAAGCGGGGCAGCTTACTTTTGTTTTCCAGGGAAACGGGCCGAGGTTTTTGTCTGGGGTCCTATGGCTGGGAGTGACCGGCTGGCTCGTGAAAAGCTACGATAGGCAGGATGGTGACAAGACCCATGGCGGCACCAGTGCCAAGTTGGGCTGGTTTGATAGTACCAAGTGGCTCCTGCAATCTGCCATCAAAAAATTGGCAGGCGAGTTTTGTTTTCCAGGGAAAAGCGCCGTTGTTTGTGTTTGGGGGCCTGTGGCTGGGAGTGGCCAGCTGGCTCCTTAGAATCCACCATACGCAGGATGGTTCCCAGACCAGAGGTGGCACCAGTGCCAAGTCGGGCTGGTTTGATAGTACCAAGTGGTTCCTGCAATCTGCCATCCAGAAGCGGGGCAGCTTACTTTTGTTTGCCAGGGAAACGGGCAGAGCTTTGTGTCTGGGGGCCTATGGCTGGGAGTGACCGGCTGGCTCCTGAAAAGCTACGATAGGCAGGATGGTGACCAGACCCATGGTGGCACCAGTGCCAAGTTGGGCTGGTTTGATAGTACCAAGTGGCTCCTGCAATCTGCCATCAAAAAGTTGGCAGGCAAGTTTTCTTTACCAGGGAAAAGCGCCGTTGTTTTTGTTTAGAGGCCTATGGCTGGGAGTGGCAGGCTGGCTCCTTAGAATCCACGATACGCAGGATGGTTCCTAGACTTGACGTGGCACCAGTGCCAAGTTGGGCTGGTTTGATAGTACCAAGTGCGTCCTGCAATCTGCCATCCAGAAGTGGGGTAGATTACTTTTGTTTGCCAGGGAAACGGGCCGAGGTTTGTGTCCGGGGGCCTATGGCAGGGAGTGACCGGCTGGCTCCTGAAAAGCTACGATAGGCAGGATGTTTACCAGACCCATGGTGGCACCAGTGCCAAGTTGGGCTGATTTGATAGTACCAAGTGGCTCCTGCAATCTGCCATCCAGAATCGGGGTAACTTACTTTTGTTTTCCAGGGAAACGGGCCGAGGTTTGTGTCTGGGGGTCTATGGCTGGGAGTGACCGGCTGGCTCCTGAAAAGCTACGATAGGCAGGATGGTTCCCAGACCAGACGTGGCACCAGTGCCAAGTTGGGCTGGTTTGATAGTACCAAGTGGCTCCTGCAATCTGCCATCAAATTTGGCAGGCGAGTTTTGTTTTCCAGGGAAAAGCGCCGTTGTTTGTGTTTGGGGGCCTGTGGCTCAGAGTGGCCGGGTGGCTGCTTAGAATCCATGTTACGCAGGATGGTTCCCAGACCCAAGGTGGCACCAGTGCCAAGTCGGGCTGGTTTGACACAACCAAGTGGCTCCTGCAATCTGCCATCCAGAATCGGGGCAGCTTAATTTTGTTTGCCAGGGAAACGGTCCGAGGTTTGTGTCTGGGGGCCTATGGCTGGGAGTGACCGGCTGGCTCCTGAAATGCTACAATAGGCAGGATGGTTCCCAGACCCATAGTGGCACCAGTGCCAAGTTGGGATGATTTGATAGTACCAAGTGGCTCCTGCAATCTGCCATCAAAAAGCTGGCAGGCGAATTTTGTTTTCCAGGGAAAAGCGCCGTTGTTTGTGTTTGGGGGCCTGTGGCAGGGAGTGGCCGGCTGGCTCCTTAGAATCCACGATATGCAGGATTGTTCCCAGACCCAAGGTGGCACCAGTGCCAAGTCGGGCTGGTTTGATGGTGCAAAGTGGCTCCTGCAATCTGCCATACAGACGCGGGGCAGCGGATTTTTGTTTCCAAGAGAAATGGTCCGTGGTTTGTTTTTGGGGGTATATGGCTGGGCGTGGCCGGCTGGCTCCTTAAAAAGCTCGATATGCAGGATGGTTCCCTGACACAAGGTGGCACCAGTGCCACGTCGGGCGGTTTTCGTAGTACAAAGTGCGTCCTAAAATTTGCCATCCAGAAGAGGGGCAGTTGAGTTTTGTTTGCCAGAGAAAAGGGCCGTGGTTTGTTTTTGGGGCATATGGCTGAGAGTGGCCGGCTGGCCCCTGAAAATCCACGATAGGCAGGATGGTTCCCAGACCAGAGGTGTCACCAGTGCCAAGTCGGGCTGGTTTGATAGTACTAAGTAGCTCCTGCAATCTGCCATGCAGAAGCGGGGCAGCTTACTTTTGTTTGCCAGGGAAACGGGCCGAGGTTTGTGTCTGGGGGCCTATGGCTGGGAGTGACCGGCTGGCTCCTGAAAAGCTACGATAGGCAGGATGGTGACCAGACCCATGGTGGCACCAGTGCCAAGTTGGGCTGGTTTGATAGTACCAAGTGGCTCCTGCAATCTGCCATCAAAAAGTTGGCAGGCGAGTTTTGTTTTCCAGGGAAAAGCGTCGTTGTTTGTGTTTGGGGGCCTGTGGTTGGGAGTGGCCAGCTGGCTCCTTAGAACCCACGATACGCAGGATGGTTCCCAGACCTGAGTTGGCACCAGTGCCAAGTTGGGCTGGTTTGATGGTGCAAAGTGGCTCCTGCAATCTGCCATCCAGAAGCGGGGCAGCTTACTTTTGTTTGCCAGGGAAACGGGCCGAAATATTTGTCTGGGGGCCTCTGGCTGGGGGTGGCTGGCTGGCTCCTGAAAAGCTACGATAGGCAGGATGGTGACCAGACCCATGGTGGCACCAGTGCCAAGTTGGGCTGGTTTGATAATACCAAGTGGCTCCTGCAATCTGCCATCAAAAGTTTGGCAGGCGAGTTTTGTTTTCCAGGGAAAAGCACCGTTGTGTGTGTTTTGGGGCCTGTGGCTGGGAGTGGCCAGCTGGCTCCTTTGAATCCACGATACGCAGGATGGTTCCCAGACCCAAGATGGCACCAGTGCCAAGTCGGGCTGGTTTGTTAGTACCAAGTGGTTCCTGCAATCTGCCATCCAGAAGCGGGGCAGCTGAATTTTGTTTGCCAGAGAAAAAGGCTGTTGTTTGTGTTTCGGGGCCTGTGGCTGGCAGTGGCCGGCTGGCTCCTGAAAATCCATGATACGCCGCATGGTTCCCAGACCCAAGGTGGCATCAGTGCCAAGTAGGGCTGGTTTCATAGTACCCAGTGGCTCCTGCAATCTGCCATCCAGAAGAGGGGCAGTTGAGTTTTGTTTTCCAGAGAAAAGGGCCGTGGTTTGTGTTTGGGGCCTATGGCTGAGAGTGACCGGCTGGCCCCTGAAAATCCACGATAGGAAGGATGGTTCCCAGATCCAAGGTGGCAGCAGTGCCATGTTGTGCTGGTGTGATAGTCCCAAGTGGCTCCTGCAATCTGCCATCCAGAAGCGGGGCAGCTGAATTTTGTTTGCCAGACAAAAAGTCTGTGGTTTGTGTTTGGGGGCCTGTGGCTGGGAGTGGCCGGCTGGCTCCTGAAAATCCATGATACGCAGCATGGTTCCCAGACCCAAGGTGGCACCAGTGCCAAGTGGGGCTGGTTTCACAGTGTCAAGTGCCTCCTGCAATCTCCCATCCAGAAGCGGGGCAGCTGAGTTTTGTTTGCCTGTGAAACGGGCCGTTGTTTTTAATTGGGGTCTGTGGCCGAGAGTGTTCGGCTGGCTCCTGACAACCCACAATACGCAGGATGGTTCCCAGACCCAAGGTGGCACCAGTGCCAAGTCGGGCTGGTTTGATAGTACCAAGTGGCTCCTGCAATCTGCCATCCAGAAGCGGTGCAGTTGAGTTTTGTTTGCCAGAGAAAAGGGCCGTGGGTTGTGTTTGGGGGCATATGGCTGGGAGTGGCCGGCTGTCTCATTAAAAAGATCGATACGCAGGATGGTTCCCAGACCCAAGGGGGCACCAGTGCCAAGTCGGGCTGTTTTTATAGTACCAAGTGCGTCCTGCAATTTGCCATCCAGAAGAGGGGCAGTTGAGTTTTGTTTGCCAGAGAATAGCGCCGTTGTTTGTGTTTGGGGGCTTGTGGCTCGTAGTGGCCGACTGGCGCCTTAGAATCTGTGTTACGCAGCATGGTTCCCAGACCCAAGGTGGCACCAGTGCCAAGTTGGGCTGGTTTGATAGTACCAAGTGGCTCCTGCAATCTGCCATCCAGAAGCGGGGTAGCTTACTTTTGTTTGCCAGGGAAACGGGCCGAGGTTTGTGACTGGGGACCTATGGCTGGGAGTGACCGGCTGGCTCCTGGAAAGCTACAATAGGCAGGATGGTTACCAGACCCATGGTGGCACCAGTGCCAAGTTGGGCTGGTTTGATAGTACCAAGTGGCTCCTGCAATCTGCCATCAAAAAGTTGGCAGGCGAGTTTTGTTTTCCAGGGAAAAGCGACATTGTTTGTATTTGGGGGCCTGTGGCTGGGAGTGGCCGGCTGGCTCCTTTGAACCCACGATACGCAGGATGGTTCCCAGACCCAAGGTGGCACCAGTGCCAAGTTTTGCTGGTTTGATACTACCAAGTGCGTCCTGCAATCTGCCATCCAGAAGCGGGGCAGCTTAATTTTGTTTGCCAGGGAAACGGGCCGTGGGTTTTGTTTGGGGGCATATAGCTGAGAGTGGCCGGCTGGCTCCTGAAAATCCACGCTAGGCAGCATGGTTCCCAGATGCAATGTGGCACCAGTGCCAAGTCGGGCTGGTTTGATGGTGCAAAGTGGCTCCTGCAATCTGCCATCCAGAAGCGAGGCAGCTGATTTTTGTTTGCCAGAGGAAAATTCTGTGGATTGTTTTTGGGGGCATATTGCTGGGAGTGGCCGGCTGGCTCCTTAAAATGCTCGATACGCATGATGGTTCCCAGGCCCAAGGTGTCACCACTACCAAGTCGGCCTGCGGTTTTAGTATCAAGTTCATCCTGCAATTTGCCATCCAGAAGAGGGGCAGTTGAGTTTTGTTTGCCAGAGAAACGGGCCGAGGTTTCTGTTTGGGGACATATGGCTGAGAGTGGCCGGCTGGCCCCTGAATATCCACGATACAGAGCATGGTTCCCAGATCCAAGGTGGCACCAGTGCCAAGTCGGGCTGGTTTGATAGTACCAAGTGTCTCCTGCAATCTGCCATCCAGAAGCAGGGCAGCTTACTTTTGTTTGCCAGAGAAATAGGCCTAGGTTTTTGTTTGGGGGCCTGTGGCTAGGAGTGGCCGGCTGGCTCCTTAGAATCCACGATACGCAGGATGGTTCCCAGACCCAAGGTGGCACCAGTGCCAAGTCGGGCTGGTTTGATTACACCAAGTGCCTCCTGCAATCTCCCATCCAGAAGCGGGGCAGCTGAGTTTTGTTTGCCTGTGAAACGGGCCGTTGTTTTTAATTGGGGTCTGTGGCCGAGAGTGTTCGGCTGGCTCCTGACAACCCACAATACGCAGGATGGTTCCCAGACCCAAGGTGGCACCAGTGCCAAGTCGGGCTGGTTTGATAGTACCAAGTGGCTCCTGCAATCTGCCATCCAGAAGCGGTGCAGTTGAGTTTTGTTTGCCAGAGAAAAGGGCCGTGGGTTGTGTTTGGGGGCATATGGCTGGGAGTGGCCGGCTGTCTCATTAAAAAGATCGATACGCAGGATGGTTCCCAGACCCAAGGGGGCACCAGTGCCAAGTCGGGCTGTTTTTATAGTACCAAGTGCGTCCTGCAATTTGCCATCCAGAAGAGGGGCAGTTGAGTTTTGTTTGCCAGAGAATAGCGCCGTTGTTTGTGTTTGGGGGCTTGTGGCTCGTAGTGGCCGACTGGCGCCTTAGAATCTGTGTTACGCAGCATGGTTCCCAGACCCAAGGTGGCACCAGTGCCAAGTTGGGCTGGTTTGATAGTACCAAGTGGCTCCTGCAATCTGCCATCCAGAAGCGGGGCAGCTGAATTTTGTTTGCCAGAGAAAAAGGCTGTTGTTTGTGTTTCGGGGCCTGTGGCTGGCAGTGGCCGGCTGGCTCCTGAAAATCCATGATACGCAGCATGGTTCCCAGACCCAAGGTGGCATCAGTGCCAAGTAGGGCTGGTTTCATAGTACCCAGTGGCTCCTGCAATCTGCCATCCAGAAGAGGGGCAGTTGAGTTTTGTTTTCCAGAGAAAAGGGCCGTGGTTTGTGTTTGGGGCCTATGGCTGAGAGTGACCGGCTGGCCCCTGAAAATCCACGATAGGAAGGATGGTTCCCAGATCCAAGGTGGCAGCAGTGCCATGTTGTGCTGGTGTGATAGTCCCAAGTGGCTCCTGCAATCTGCCATCCAGAAGCGGGGCAGCTTACTTTTGTTTGCCAGACAAAAAGGCTGTGGTTTGTGTTTGGGGGCCTGTGGCTGGCAGTGGCCGGCTGGCTCCTGAAAATCCATGATACGCAGCATGGTTCCCAGACCCAAGGTGGCACCAGTGCCAAGTGGGGCTGGTTTCACAGTGTCAAGTGCCTCCTGCAATCTCCCATCCAGAAGCGGGGCAGCTGAGTTTTGTTTGCCTGTGAAACGGGCCGTTGTTTTTAATTGGGGTCTGTGGCCGAGAGTGTTCGGCTGGCTCCTGACAACCCACAATACGCAGGATGGTTCCCAGACCCAAGGTGGCACCAGTGCCAAGTCGGGCTGGTTTGATAGTACCAAGTGGCTCCTGCAATCTGCCATCCAGAAGCGGTGCAGTTGAGTTTTGTTTGCCAGAGAAAAGGGCCGTGGGTTGTGTTTGGGGGCATATGGCTGGGAGCGGCCGGCTGTCTCATTAAAAAGATCGATACGCAGGATGGTTCCCAGACCCAAGGGGGCACCAGTGCCAAGTCGGGCTGTTTTTATAGTACCAAGTGCGTCCTGCAATTTGCCATCCAGAAGAGGGGCAGTTGAGTTTTGTTTGCCAGAGAATAGCGCCGTTGTTTGTGTTTGGGGGCTTGTGGCTCGTAGTGGCCGACTGGCGCCTTAGAATCTGTGTTACGCAGCATGGTTCCCAGACCCAAGGTGGCACCAGTGCCAAGTTGGGCTGGTTTGATAGTACCAAGTGGCTCCTGCAATCTGCCATCCAGAAGCGGGGTAGCTTACTTTTGTTTGCCAGGGAAACGGGCCGAGGTTTGTGACTGGGGACCTATGGCTGGGAGTGACCGGCTGGCTCCTGGAAAGCTACAATAGGCAGGATGGTTACCAGACCCATGGTGGCACCAGTGCCAAGTTGGGCTGGTTTGATAGTACCAAGTGGCTCCTGCAATCTGCCATCAAAAAGTTGGCAGGCGAGTTTTGTTTTCCAGGGAAAAGCGACATTGTTTGTATTTGGGGGCCTGTGGCTGGGAGTGACTGGCTGGCTCCTTTGAACCCACGATACGCAGGATGGTTCCCAGACCCAAGGTGGCACCAGTGCCAAGTTTTGCTGGTTTGATACTACCAAGTGCGTCCTGCAATCTGCCATCCAGAAGCGGGGCAGCTTAATTTTGTTTGCCAGGGAAACGGGCCGTGGGTTTTGTTTGGGGGCATATAGCTGAGAGTGGCCGGCTGGCTCCTGAAAATCCACGCTAGGCAGCATGGTTCCCAGATGCAATGTGGCACCAGTGCCAAGTCGGGCTGGTTTGATGGTGCAAAGTGGCTCCTGCAATCTGCCATCCAGAAGCGAGGCAGCTGATTTTTGTTTGCCAGAGGAAAATTCCGTGGATTGTTTTTGGGGGCATATTGCTGGGAGTGGCCGGCTGGCTCCTTAAAATGCTCGATACGCATGATGGTTCCCAGGCCCAAGGTGTCACCACTACCAAGTCGGCCTGCGGTTTTAGTATCAAGTTCATCCTGCAATTTGCCATCCAGAAGAGGGGCAGTTGAGTTTTGTTTGCCAGAGAAACGGGCCGAGGTTTCTGTTTGGGGACATATGGCTGAGAGTGGCCGGCTGGCCCCTGAATATCCACGATACAGAGCATGGTTCCCAGATCCAAGGTGGCACCAGTGCCAAGTCGGGCTGGTTTGATAGTACCAAGTGTCTCCTGCAATCTGCCATCCAGAAGCAGGGCAGCTTACTTTTGTTTGCCAGAGAAATAGGCCTAGGTTTTTGTTTGGGGGCCTGTGGCTAGGAGTGGCCGGCTGGCTCCTAAGAATCCACGATACGCAGGATGTTTCCCAGACCCAAGGTGGCACCAGTGCCAAGTCGGGCTGGTTTGATATTACCAAGTGGCTCCTGCAAACTCCATCAAAAAGTTGGCAGGCGTGTTTTGTTTTCCAGGGAACAGCGCCGTTGATTTTGTTTGGGGGCCTGTGGCTGGGAGTGGCCGGCTGGCTCCTTAGAATCCACGATACGCAGGATGGTTCCCAGACCCAAGGTGGCACCAGTGCCAAGTCGGGCTGGTTTGATAGTACCAAGTGGCTCCTGCAATCTGCCATCCAGAAGTGAGGCAGCTAAGTTTTGTTTGCGAGAAAAAAGGGCCGTGGTTTTTGTTGGGGGCCTGTGGCTGGGAGTAGCCGGCTGGCTCCTTAAAATCCACGATAGGCAGGATGGTTCCCAGACCCAAGGTGGCACCAGTGCCAAGTCGGGCTGGTTTGATAGTACCAAGTGGCTCCTGCAATCTGCCATCCAGAAGCGGGGCAGCTGAGTTTTGTTTGCCAGAGAAAAAGGCTGTGGTTTGTGTTTGGGGGCCTGTGGCTGGCAGTGGCCGGCTGGCTCCTGAAAATCCACGATACGCAGCATGGTTCCCAGACCCAAGGTGGCACCAGTGCCAAGTGGGGCTCGTTTGACAGTGTCAAGTGCCTCCTGCAATCTCCCATCCAGAAGCGGGGCAGCTGAGTTTTTTTTGCCAGGGAAACGGACCTTTGTTTTTGATTGGGCTCTGTGGCCGAGAGTGGTCGGCTGTCTCCTGACAATCCACAATACGCAGGATGGTTCCCAGACCCAAGGTGGCACCAGTGCCAAGTCGGGCTGGTTTGATAGTACCAAGTGTCTCCTGCAATCTGCCATCCAGAAGCGGGGCAGCTGAGTTTTGTTTGCCAGAGAAAAGGGCCGTGGGTTGTGTTTGGGGGCATATGGCTGGGAGTGGCCACCTGGCTCCTTAAAATGCACGATACGCCGCATGGTAACCAGACGCAAGGTGGCACCAGTGCCAAGTCAGGCTGTTTTTGTAGTACCCAGTGGCTCCTGCAATTTGCCATCCAGAAGCGGGGCAGTTGAATTTTGTTTGCTAGAGAAAAGGGCTGTGGTTTGTGTTTGGGGGCCTATGGCTGAGAGTGGCCGGCTGGCCCCTGAAAATCAACGATAGGCAGGATGGTTCCCAGATCCAAGGTGGCACCAGTGCCAAGTAAGGCTGGTTGTATGGTTCAAAGTAACTCCTGCAATCTGCCATCCAGAAGCGGGACAGCTGAGTTTTTTTTGCCAGAGAAAAGGTCCATGGTTTCTTTTTGGGGCATACGGCTGGGAATTGCCGGCTGGCTCCTTAAAATGCTCGATACGCAGGATGGTTCCCAGAGCCAAGGTGGCACCACTGCCAAGTCGGGCTCTTTTTGTAGTACCAAGTGCGTCCTGCAATTTGCCATCCAGAAGAGGGGCAGTTGAGTTTTGTTTGCCAGAGAAAAGGGCCGTTGTTTGTGTTTGGGGGCCTGTGGCTGGGAGTGTTCGGCTGGTTCCTGAATATGTACGATACGCAGGATTGTTCCCAGATCCAAGGTGGCAGCAGTGCCATGTTGTGCTGGTGTGATAGTCCCAAGTGGCTCCTGCAATCTGCCATCCAGAAGTGGGGCAGCTGATTTTTGTTTGCCAGAGAAAAGGTCCGTGGTTTGTTTTTGGGGGCATATGGCTGAGAGTGGCCGGCTGGCCCCTGAAAATCCACGATACACAGGATGGTTCCCAGATCCAAGGTGGCACCTGTGCCAAGTCGGGCTGATTTGATAGTACTAAGTAGCTCCTGCAATCTGCCATGCAGAAGCGGGGCAGCTTACTTTTGTTTGCCAGGGAAACGGGCCGAGGTTTGTGTTGGGGGCCTATGGCTGAGAGTGACCGGCTGGCTCCTGAAAAGCTACGATAGGCAGGATGGTGACCAGACCCATGGTGGCACCAGTGCCAAGTTGGGCTGGTTTGATAGTACCAAGTGGTTCCTGCAATCTGCCATCCAGAAGCAGGGCAGCTGAGTTTTGTTTGCCAGAGAAAAGGGCCTTGGTTTGTGTTTGGGGGCATATGGCTGGGTGTGGCCAGCTGGCTCCTTAAAATGCACGATATGCAACATGGCTCCCAGACCCAAGGTGGCACAAGTGCCAAGTTGGGCTGGTTTGATAGTACCAAGTGGCTCCTGCAATCTTCCATGATCACGTGGAGAAATACTTTCTGGTTTCAGCCTCATGCTCTTTCTTCTCTCCCTCAACTTCTCTATCACCTCTCATCTGGTTCACATGCGCTGTCTTCAAGGTCCACAGGCTACTTTTCACAGAATCTTCTGGCCTGATGAAGTAAGGATGATGAATAGAACAGAGCTGGGATCTATTTTCCAGTTTGGATAAAATGCATTCTGCACACAAATCCAAGGAGAACGGGCTGCCCCGATGCCCAGAAAATCTTTCACTCCTGCTAGTGTTCTACGTCAACCGCAACTTAGTCTGAAAGAAAAGCTTTTTCTCTGAGAGCATCTGAGAGGTTTGCATGAAGCACTGATATCTGACATATGCAATTTTGAATAGGAGAGGAAAAAGAAAATGGCAAGGAGTTTTTAATTTTAGTGGTTTCAATTTTAATTTCCGTGCACTTTTTCAAAACTTGTCAGCTCAAATGCCCATCAACATCTTTTAGTCATCTGTAAGTCAGTATTCATATAAAATGTGCTTCAAATCCAAAGAATTTCAAATTTGCACTCCAAGCTTCTATGCCTAGATTTATGATTTCCTACACATATTAGATGAAAGGAAGGCCTTTTTTACTGTGGGAGTGCTGGAACACTGGAACAGGTTGCCCAGAGAAGTTGTGGGTGTCCCATCCCTGAAAGTATTCAAGGTCACCTTGGACGGGGCTTGGAGCAGCAACAAAGGAGAAGCTTGATGGTAGAGAAACAAAGTTGGACTATAGAAGAAACTCGGATTGAAGTATAGGATCAAGTTTTCTCTCAGCTCTTGGGGTAAATTCAAAGTTGTACAAAATGACATTTATCTGTGCTATTCACTACTGTAACAGAAAGTTTCATGAAAACTGTACAGAAGATAGTAAATTTTAAAAGAGATAAGAATTACAGCATAAAATCCATGGGATAGGTTACAACATGAGACACTCTCTAAGAGAAAATCTCTGTGTTTCAGCACTTCATCGGGGTAAGATTTCATGAAGTGCCAAAGAAGGCGGCAAAATATCATTCGGGACATTATTTACTGGAATTCAGCCTGGCCATTAGTAGGAACTGCCTTTGAACATATCATGTAGATATACCACACACACTTTCCCTTCACTGAAAAATTACTGTTTACAACAAATAAGCAATTGACGATCAAAATTGATTGAAAGCATCTTAAACATGTCAAGTATTTCATTGTAGATGATCTGTGATCCAAATGCTTCTTCCACCTTCGAGAGGGACAGAAGAATTCTTCCATATCATGATGGTTTAAAATTGTATCAACCAATGTTTTCTGCTGAAAAGATATCATCTATTTTTTTCTATTTTTGGAAGAAAATATTCCTAGACATACAACAGGTGAGAACTAAGTAATTTTAAAGAAACAAATGAAATGAAAATATTCTGTAAATAGAATGAAATGAAAAGCTGTGTTTTAAATAGGAGCTAAATATTAAACAGAATTTTTGTACCAGGCATTTGAATTACTGCACCAGCTCTTTTGCCCATCAAGAGAGGCATTTAGCATTTCAGTCTTTTCCAAGGTGTTCATGATCTGCTATGCTGATCTCTGTGTGTGCCTAGGTGTGTGTGGAGGGGGGGGCATATGAAGGGGAGTGTGTATGTTTGCTTTACAATTGTTGTGGCAGATTCATGCCTCAGCTCCACATTTTGTTTTAAAAAGGTCACACCGAGTGGATATGAAGTTTACTATCAACAAGAGATCGATTCCCAAATCATCCATTTGACTCTCCCTTATAAATCATGTGCTTTGTTGCATATTTTATCAAATATACTTTCAAGCCAGATGGAGGAAGGAGGATGTGGGAATCCCTCCACCATCTTGCAACTTTTATGTAAGTAGGTTTTCAAGAAAATCATCATTTCTCTTTTAAATATGTCTGGAACAGGCATGATGGTAGTGTCAACCTGTTGGAGTTTTTGTTGCTGGAAGAAGTTGTACAAAAGGATTGGTTTTTACATTGACCAGTTACTGAATCAAGCGCAGGAATACATTGGAAATTTAGCTGGGGGTTCCTTTTCCCAGCAGACTACTTCTAGAACGAGCTTGTACACTGAAGCTGACTCTTTTGCTCTCTTTTTGTTTCTTTCCTATTTTCTTGGCTTCTTTGCCACTATCTAGACAATTTTGGAACTTTGTTCCCAACTAAAATGGTTTCAATAGTCTGATTGTGATCATACATTTTTACAAGGAATTTTTAAAATCTTTCCTCGAGTCCAGAAAGTCAAGGACTTAGATCTTTTTCTTCCCTTATCAATATTGCCATGAAATTGATAAATAAAGACCAACTCTTTATTTTTGTTTTTAACCCACGTAGATAATTCCCATCCATTAATCCATTTTGTGGACCAATAGCTGCCATTCTGATGGAAGCTGTCACTTCTTAACAATAGGCATTCTGTGACTATGTTGACAGCACTTTGGGTGAAGATCCTAACTGGTCTTAGATATACATAGGGAGAAATTTGCTCAGCCAGTGTCAGTCTTAAGCATGCGTATCAGAAGATCTTTCTAGAGCTGGGAATTTTCCCATGAAAGGGATTCAGTTAGGGAAGAGACACTTGTGCCAGAGTTTTACATTCTTCTTGAACACTGCTTAAGGAACTTAGATGCCATGTCCATTTGGATCTCTGTCTGCACAGAACTTTGTCATGCCAGTGCTTTGAAATGCATCTTGAAGAGAATTCACTAGCACAGAATGAAAGAGAGTGGAAGGGGTTGGTGGGGCTAACCAGGCCCAACCCCCCTGCCTAAACCAGGATACCTAGAGCCTCTTGCCCAGGATTCTATCTGGGTGTACTTTTAATGTCTTCAAAGATCCAGGCTCCACAATCTTTCTGGGCAGTCTGTGCCGTGGTTCAGTCACCCTGACAGTAAAGAAACATTTACTGATGTTCAAAGGCAATCTCCTGTATTTCAGTGTGTGCCCACTGCCTCTTGTCTTTTCCCTCAGCATCACTGAAAAGACACTGATTCCCTCCCCTTTGCACTATTGCTTCCATATGTATGTGTGATGCCATGTAGAGGTACGTCAAAAACCTCCCTGAAGCCCAGGCAGATAATATTCCCTTCATCTACCAGTCAAGTTGATTCATCAGAGGAGTTTAAAGTGATGTTCAGCATGAAATTCCCCTGAAAAATCATGCTAACTACATTATTTGATCATCTGTCATGTGCCTGGCAAGGATTTCCAGGAAGAGCTGCTTCATCAACTTCCTGGGGATAAAAAAGAGGCTGGCTGGTTTGTACTATGGCGAGTCCTCTTAATTGCCTTTTTTGAAGATGGGTGTCATTTGCTAACATCCACTCTTTAGCCTCTCTTGTCGTCTACATCTTAGCAAAACGCTTTTCCACTATGTCTGGCTAGGAAAAACTGTGCCAGCACAGAAAACATCTCCCATCGTGTTCTAGAAGTTGCACGGATGTCTGCCAAGTGTTTGGCAGGAAGAAAAGAAAAGTTGTCCAAAACAGCTTCCAATCGAATGTTCCTGTGATTGGAAAAGTCAGGAGAGTGCAAAGGTACTGTTTTCTATCAGTTGGCAAGGTGCGCACACAATCCCAGTGTTGTACAGCTTGCTTCTTCACCTTCCCGAAGCTGCCGCTCTCGCCGGCTGCCGGAGCCCAAGAAGCGGCTTCTTCGCGCAAAGACGATTGTGCCGCTCACAGTGCTCTCCTTAGCGCGGCTTCTGCCGAAAGACGCCCGGCAGCGGCTCTTACCTCCGGAGAGCATCCTACCTTCCTCTTTAGCTCCTCTTCTCATCTACACCTCGGCAACAAGCTTTTCCACTATGTCTGGCTAGGAAAAACTGTGCCAGCACAGAAAACATCTCCCATCGTGTTCTAGAAGTTGCACGGATGTCTGCCAAGTGTTTGGCAGGAAGAAAAGAAAAGTTGTCCAAAACAGCTTCCAATCGAATGTTCCTGTGATTGGAAAAGTCAGGAGAGTGCAAAGGTACTGTTTTCTATCAGTTGGCAAGGTGCGCACACAATCCCAGTGTTGTACAGCTTGCTTCTTCACCTTCCCGAAGCTGCCGCTCTCGCCGGCTGCCGGAGCCGAAGAAGCGGCTTCTTCGCGCAAAGACGATTGTGCCGCTCACAGTGCTCTCCTTAGCGCGGCTTCTGCCGAAAGACGCCCGGCAGCGGCTCTTACCTCCGGAGAGCATCCTACCTTCGTCTTTCGCGTCTTTTGTAGTCTACATCTTAGCAAAACGCTTTTCCACTATGTCTGGCTAGGAAAAACTGTGCCAGCACAGAAAACATCTCCCATCGTGTTCTAGAAGTTGCACGGATGTCTGCCAAGTGTTTGGCAGGAAGAAAAGAAAAGTTGTCCAAAACAGCTTCCAATCGAATGTTCCTGTGATTGGAAAAGTCAGGAGAGTGCAAAGGTACTGTTTTCTATCAGTTGGCAAGGTGCGCACACAATCCCAGTGTTGTACAGCTTGCTTCTTCACCTTCCCGAAGCTGCCGCTCTCGCCGGCTGCCGGAGCCCAAGAAGCGGCTTCTTCGCGCAAAGACGATTGTGCCGCTCACAGGGCTCTCCTTAGCGCGGCTTCTGCCGAAAGACGCCCGGCAGCGGCTCTTACCTCCGGAGAGCATCCTACCTTCGTCTTTAGCTCCTCTTCTCATCTACACCTCGGCAAAAAGCTTTTCCACTATGTCTGGCTAGGAAAAACTGTGCCAGCACAGAAAACATCTCCCATCGTGTTCTAGAAGTTGCACGGATGTCTGCCAAGTGTTTGGCAGGAAGAAAAGAAAAGTTGTCCAAAACAGCTTCCAATCGAATGTTCCTGTGATTGGAAAAGTCAGGAGAGTGCAAAGGTACTGTTTTCTATCAGTTGGCAAGGTGCGCACACAATCCCAGTGTTGTACAGCTTGCTTCTTCACCTTCCCGAAGCTGCCGCTCTCGCCGGCTGCCGGAGCCCAAGAAGCGGCTTCTTCGCGCAAAGACGATTGTGCCGCTCACAGTGCTCTCCTTAGCGCGGCTTCTGCCGAAAGACGCCCGGCAGCGGCTCTTACCTCCGGAGAGCATCCTACCTTCGTCTTTCGCGTCTTTTGTAGTCTACATCTTAGCAAAACGCTTTTCCACTATGTCTGGCTAGGAAAAACTGTGCCAGCACAGAAAACATCTCCCATCGTGTTCTAGAAGTTGCACGGATGTCTGCCAAGTGTTTGGCAGGAAGAAAAGAAAAGTTGTCCAAAACAGCTTCCAATCGAATGTTCCTGTGATTGGAAAAGTCAGGAGAGTGCAAAGGTACTGTTTTCTATCAGTTGGCAAGGTGCGCACACAATCCCAGTGTTGTACAGCTTGCTTCTTCACCTTCCCGAAGCTGCCGCTCTCGCCGGCTGCCGGAGCCCAAGAAGCGGCTTCTTCGCGCAAAGACGATTGTGCCGCTCACAGGGCTCTCCTTAGCGCGGCTTCTGCCGAAAGACGCCCGGCAGCGGCTCTTACCTCCGGAGAGCATCCTACCTTCGTCTTTCTCGTCTTTTGTAGTCTACATCTTAGCAAAACGCTTTTCCACTATGTCTGGCTAGGAAAAACTGTGCCAGCACAGAAAACATCTCCCATCGTGTTCTAGAAGTTGCACGGATGTCTGCCAAGTGTTTGGCAGGAAGAAAAGAAAAGTTGTCCAAAACAGCTTCCAATCGAATGTTCCTGTGATTGGAAAAGTCAGGAGAGTGCAAAGGTACTGTTTTCTATCAGTTGGCAAGGTGCGCACACAATCCCAGTGTTGTACAGCTTGCTTCTTCACCTTCCCGAAGCTGCCGCTCTCGCCGGCTGCCGGAGCCCAAGAAGCGGCTTCTTCGCGCAAAGACGATTGTGCCGCTCACAGTGCTCTCCTTAGCGCGGCTTCTGCCGAAAGACGCCCGGCAGCGGCTCTTACCTCCGGAGAGCATCCTACCTTCGTCTTTCGCGTCTTTTGTAGTCTACATCTTAGCAAAACGCTTTTCCACTATGTCTGGCTAGGAAAAACTGTGCCAGCACAGAAAACATCTCCCATCGTGTTCTAGAAGTTGCACGGATGTCTGCCAAGTGTTTGGCAGGAAGAAAAGAAAAGTTGTCCAAAACAGCTTCCAATCGAATGTTCCTGTGATTGGAAAAGTCAGGAGAGTGCAAAGGTACTGTTTTCTATCAGTTGGCAAGGTGCGCACACAATCCCAGTGTTGTACAGCTTGCTTCTTCACCTTCCCGAAGCTGCCGCTCTCGCCGGCTGCCGGAGCCGAAGAAGCGGCTTCTTCGCGCAAAGACGATTGTGCCGCTCACAGTGCTCTCCTTAGCGCGGCTTCTGCCGAAAGACGCCCGGCAGCGGCTCTTACCTCCGGAGAGCATCCTACCTTCGTCTTTCGCGTCTTTTGTAGTCTACATCTTAGCAAAACGCTTTTCCACTATGTCTGGCTAGGAAAAACTGTGCCAGCACAGAAAACATCTCCCATCGTGTTCTAGAAGTTGCACGGATGTCTGCCAAGTGTTTGGCAGGAAGAAAAGAAAAGTTGTCCAAAACAGCTTCCAATCGAATGTTCCTGTGATTGGAAAAGTCAGGAGAGTGCAAAGGTACTGTTTTCTATCAGTTGGCAAGGTGCGCACACAATCCCAGTGTTGTACAGCTTGCTTCTTCACCTTCCCGAAGCTGCCGCTCTCGCCGGCTGCCGGAGCCCAAGAAGCGGCTTCTTCGCGCAAAGACGATTGTGCCGCTCACAGGGCTCTCCTTAGCGCGGCTTCTGCCGAAAGACGCCCGGCAGCGGCTCTTACCTCCGGAGAGCATCCTACCTTCGTCTTTCGCGTCTTTTGTAGTCTACATCTTAGCAAAACGCTTTTCCACTATGTCTGGCTAGGAAAAACTGTGCCAGCACAGAAAACATCTCCCATCGTGTTCTAGAAGTTGCACGGATGTCTGCCAAGTGTTTGGCAGGAAGAAAAGAAAAGTTGTCCAAAACAGCTTCCAATCGAATGTTCCTGTGATTGGAAAAGTCAGGAGAGTGCAAAGGTACTGTTTTCTATCAGTTGGCAAGGTGCGCACACAATCCCAGTGTTGTACAGCTTGCTTCTTCACCTTCCCGAAGCTGCCGCTCTCGCCGGCTGCCGGAGCCCAAGAAGCGGCTTCTTCGCGCAAAGACGATTGTGCCGCTCACAGTGCTCTCCTTAGCGCGGCTTCTGCCGAAAGACGCCCGGCAGCGGCTCTTACCTCCGGAGAGCATCCTACCTTCGTCTTTCTCGTCTTTTGTAGTCTACATCTTAGCAAAACGCTTTTCCACTATGTCTGGCTAGGAAAAACTGTGCCAGCACAGAAAACATCTCCCATCGTGTTCTAGAAGTTGCACGGATGTCTGCCAAGTGTTTGGCAGGAAGAAAAGTTGTCCAAAACAGCTTCCAATCGAATGTTCATGTGATTGGAAAAGTCAGGAGAGTGCAAAGGTACTGTTTTCTATCAGTTGGCAAGGTGCGCACACAATCCCAGTGTTGTACAGCTTGCTTCTTCACCTTCCCGAAGCTGCCGCTCTCGCCGGCTGCCGGAGCCCAAGAAGCGGCTTCTTCGCGCAAAGACGATTGTGCCGCTCACAGTGCTCTCCTTAGCGCAGCTTCTGCCGAAAGACGCCCGGCAGCGGCTCTTACCTCCTGAGAGTGGCAGCTTCGGGAAGGTGAAGAAGCAAGCTGTACAACACTGGGATTGTGTGCGCACCTTGCCAACTGATAGAAAACAGTACCTTTGCACTCTCCTGACTTTTCCAATCACAGGAACATTCGATTGGAAGCTGTTTTGGACAACTTTTCTTTTCTTCCTCCCAAACACTTGGCAGACATCCGTGCAACTTCTAGAACACGATGGGAGATGTTTTCTGTGCTGGCACGGGTTTTCCTAGCCAGACATAGTGGAAAAGCGTTTTGCTAAGATGTAGACTACAAAAGACGCGAAAGACGAAGGTAGGATGCTCTCCGGAGGTAAGAGCCGCTGCCGGGCGTCTTTCGGCAGAAGCCGCGCTAAGGAGAGCCCTGTAAGCGGCACAATCGTCTTTGCGCGAAGAAGCCGCTTCTTGGGCTCCGGCAGCCGGCGAGAGCGGCAGCTTCGGGAAGGTGAAGAAGCAAGCTGTACAACACTGGGATTGTGTGCGCACCTTGCCAACTGATAGAAAACAGTACCTTTGCACTCTCCTGACTTTTCCAATCACAGGAACATTCGATTGGAAGCTGTTTTGGACAACTTTTCTTTTCTTCCTGCCAAACACTTGGCAGACATCCGTGCAACTTCTAGAACACGATGGGAGATGTTTTCTGTGCTGGCACAGTTTTTCCTAGCCAGACATAGTGGAAAAGCGTTTTGCTAAGATGTAGACTACAAAAGACGAGAAAGACGAAGGTAGGATGCTCTCCGGAGGTAAGAGCCGCTGCCGGGCGTCTTTCGGCAGAAGCCGCGCTAAGGAGAGCCCTGTGAGCGGCACAATCGTCTTTGCGCGAAGAAGCCGCTTCTTGGGCTCCGGCAGCCGGCGAGAGCGGCAGCTTCGGGAAGGTGAAGAAGCAAGCTGTACAACACTGGGATTGTGTGCGCACCTTGCCAACTGATAGAAAACAGTACCTTTGCACTCTCCTGACTTTTCCAATCACAGGAACATTCGATTGGAAGCTGTTTTGGACAACTTTTCTTTTCTTCCTGCCAAACACTTGGCAGACATCCGTGCAACTTCTAGAACACGATGGGAGATGTTTTCTGTGCTGGCACAGTTTTTCCTAGCCAGACATAGTGGAAAAGCGTTTTGCTAAGATGTAGACTACAAAAGACGCGAAAGACGAAGGTAGGATGCTCTCCGGAGGTAAGAGCCGCTGCCGGGCGTCTTTCGGCAGAAGCCGCGCTAAGGAGAGCACTGTGAGCGGCACAATCGTCTTTGCGCGAAGAAGCCGCTTCTTGGGCTCCGGCAGCCGGCGAGAGCGGCAGCTTCGGGAAGGTGAAGAAGCAAGCTGTACAACACTGGGATTGTGTGCGCACCTTGCCAACTGATAGAAAACAGTACCTTTGCACTCTCCTGACTTTTCCAATCACAGGAACATTCGATTGGAAGCTGTTTTGGACAACTTTTCTTTTCTTCCTGCCAAACACTTGGCAGACATCCGTGCAACTTCTAGAACACGATGGGAGATGTTTTCTGTGCTGGCACAGTTTTTCCTAGCCAGACATAGTGGAAAAGCTTTTTGCCGAGGTGTAGATGAGAAGAGGAGCTAAAGACGAAGGTAGGATGCTCTCCGGAGGTAAGAGCCGCTGCCGGGCGTCTTTCGGCAGAAGCCGCGCTAAGGAGAGCCCTGTGAGCGGCACAATCGTCTTTGCGCGAAGAAGCCGCTTCTTGGGCTCCGGCAGCCGGCGAGAGCGGCAGCTTCGGGAAGGTGAAGAAGCAAGCTGTACAACACTGGGATTGTGTGCGCACCTTGCCAACTGATAGAAAACAGTACCTTTGCACTCTCCTGACTTTTCCAATCACAGGAACATTCGATTGGAAGCTGTTTTGGACAACTTTTCTTTTCTTCCTGCCAAACACTTGGCAGACATCCGTGCAACTTCTAGAACACGATGGGAGATGTTTTCTGTGCTGGCACAGTTTTTCCTAGCCAGACATAGTGGAAAAGCGTTTTGCTAAGATGTAGACTACAAAAGACGCGAAAGACGAAGGTAGGATGCTCTCCGGAGGTAAGAGCCGCTGCCGGGCGTCTTTCGGCAGAAGCCGCGCTAAGGAGAGCACTGTGAGCGGCACAATCGTCTTTGCGCGAAGAAGCCGCTTCTTGGGCTCCGGCAGCCGGCGAGAGCGGCAGCTTCGGGAAGGTGAAGAAGCAAGCTGTACAACACTGGGATTGTGTGCGCACCTTGCCAACTGATAGAAAACAGTACCTTTGCACTCTCCTGACTTTTCCAATCACAGGAACATTCGATTGGAAGCTGTTTTGGACAACTTTTCTTTTCTTCCTGCCAAACACTTGGCAGACATCCGTGCAACTTCTAGAACACGATGGGAGATGTTTTCTGTGCTGGCACAGTTTTTCCTAGCCAGACATAGTGGAAAAGCTTGTTGCCGAGGTGTAGATGAGAAGAGGAGCTAAAGAGGAAGGTAGGATGCTCTCCGGAGGTAAGAGCCGCTGCCGGGCGTCTTTCGGCAGAAGCCGCGCTAAGGAGAGCACTGTGAGCGGCACAATCGTCTTTGCGCGAAGAAGCCGCTTCTTGGGCTCCGGCAGCCGGCGAGAGCGGCAGCTTCGGGAAGGTGAAGAAGCAAGCTGTACAACACTGGGATTGTGTGCGCACCTTGCCAACTGATAGAAAACAGTACCTTTGCACTCTCCTGACTTTTCCAATCACAGGAACATTCGATTGGAAGCTGTTTTGGACAACTTTTCTTTTCTTCCTGCCAAACACTTGGCAGACATCCGTGCAACTTCTAGAACACGATGGGAGATGTTTTCTGTGCTGGCACAGTTTTTCCTAGCCAGACATAGTGGAAAAGCGTTTTGCTAAGATGTAGACGACAAGAGAGGCTAAAGAGTGGATGTTAGCAAATGACACCCATCTTCAAAAAAGGCAATTAAGAGGACTCGCCATAGTACAAACCAGCCAGCCTCTTTTTTATCCCCAGGAAGTTGATGAAGCAGCTCTTCCTGGAAATCCTTGCCAGGCACATGACAGATGATCAAATAATGTAGTTAGCATGATTTTTCAGGGGAATTTCATGCTGAACATCACTTTAAACTCCTCTGATGAATCAACTTGACTGGTAGATGAAGGGAATATTATCTGCCTGGGCTTCAGGGAGGTTTTTGACGTACCTCTACATGGCATCACACATACATATGGAAGCAATAGTGCAAAGGGGAGGGAGTCAGTGTCTTTTCAGTGATGCTGAGGGAAAAGACAAGAGGCAGTGGGCACACACTGAAATACAGGAGATTGCCTTTGAACATCAGTAAATGTTTCTTTACTGTCAGGGTGACTGAACCACGGCACAGACTGCCCAGAAAGATTGTGGAGCCTGGATCTTTGAAGACATTAAAAGTACACCCAGATAGAATCCTGGGCAAGAGGCTCTAGGTATCCTGGTTTAGGCAGGGGGGTTGGGCCTGGTTAGCCCCACCAACCCCTTCCACTCTCTTTCATTCTGTGCTAGTGAATTCTCTTCAAGATGCATTTCAAAGCACTGGCATGACAAAGTTCTGTGCAGACAGAGATCCAAATGGACATGGCATCTAAGTTCCTTAAGCAGTGTTCAAGAAGAATGTAAAACTCTGGCACAAGTGTCTCTTCCCTAACTGAATCCCTTTCATGGGAAAATTCCCAGCTCTAGAAAGATCTTCTGATACGCATGCTTAAGACTGACACTGGCTGAGCAAATTTCTCCCTATGTATATCTAAGACCAGTTAGGATCTTCACCCAAAGTGCTGTCAACATAGTCACAGAATGCCTATTGTTAAGAAGTGACAGCTTCCATCAGAATGGCAGCTATTGGTCCACAAAATGGATTAATGGATGGGAATTATCTACGTGGGTTAAAAACAAAAATAAAGAGTTGGTCTTTATTTATCAATTTCATGGCAATATTGATAAGGGAAGAAAAAGATCTAAGTCCTTGACTTTCTGGACTCGAGGAAAGATTTTAAAAATTCCTTGTAAAAATGTATGATCACAATCAGACTATTGAAACCATTTTAGTTGGGAACAAAGTTCCAAAATTGTCTAGATAGTGGCAAAGAAGCCAAGAAAATAGGAAAGAAACAAAAAGAGAGCAAAAGAGTCAGCTTCAGTGTACAAGCTCGTTCTAGAAGTAGTCTGCTGGGAAAAGGAACCCCCAGCTAAATTTCCAATGTATTCCTGCGCTTGATTCAGTAACTGGTCAATGTAAAAACCAATCCTTTTGTACAACTTCTTCCAGCAACAAAAACTCCAACAGGTTGACACTACCATCATGCCTGTTCCAGACATATTTAAAAGAGAAATGATGATTTTCTTGAAAACCTACTTACATAAAAGTTGCAAGATGGTGGAGGGATTCCCACATCCTCCTTCCTCCATCTGGCTTGAAAGTATATTTGATAAAATATGCAACAAAGCACATGATTTATAAGGGAGAGTCAAATGGATGATTTGGGAATCGATCTCTTGTTGATAGTAAACTTCATATCCACTCGGTGTGACCTTTTTAAAACAAAATGTGGAGCTGAGGCATGAATCTGCCACAACAATTGTAAAGCAAACATACACACTCCCCTTCATATGCCCCCCCCTCCACACACACCTAGGCACACACAGAGATCAGCATAGCAGATCATGAACACCTTGGAAAAGACTGAAATGCTAAATGCCTCTCTTGATGGGCAAAAGAGCTGGTGCAGTAATTCAAATGCCTGGTACAAAAATTCTGTTTAATATTTAGCTCCTATTTAAAACACAGCTTTTCATTTCATTCTATTTACAGAATATTTTCATTTCATTTGTTTCTTTAAAATTACTTAGTTCTCACCTGTTGTATGTCTAGGAATATTTTCTTCCAAAAATAGAAAAAAATAGATGATATCTTTTCAGCAGAAAACATTGGTTGATACAATTTTAAACCATCATGATATGGAAGAATTCTTCTGTCCCTCTCGAAGGTGGAAGAAGCATTTGGATCACAGATCATCTACAATGAAATACTTGACATGTTTAAGATGCTTTCAATCAATTTTGATCGTCAATTGCTTATTTGTTGTAAACAGTAATTTTTCAGTGAAGGGAAAGTGTGTGTGGTATATCTACATGATATGTTCAAAGGCAGTTCCTACTAATGGCCAGGCTGAATTCCAGTAAATAATGTCCCGAATGATATTTTGCCGCCTTCTTTGGCACTTCATGAAATCTTACCCCGATGAAGTGCTGAAACACAGAGATTTTCTCTTAGAGAGTGTCTCATGTTGTAACCTATCCCATGGATTTTATGCTGTAATTCTTATCTCTTTTAAAATTTACTATCTTCTGTACAGTTTTCATGAAACTTTCTGTTACAGTAGTGAATAGCACAGATAAATGTCATTTTGTACAACTTTGAATTTACCCCAAGAGCTGAGAGAAAACTTGATCCTATACTTCAATCCGAGTTTCTTCTATAGTCCAACTTTGTTTCTCTACCATCAAGCTTCTCCTTTGTTGCTGCTCCAAGCCCCGTCCAAGGTGACCTTGAATACTTTCAGGGATGGGACACCCACAACTTCTCTGGGCAACCTGTTCCAGTGTTCCAGCACTCCCACAGTAAAAAAGGCCTTCCTTTCATCTAATATGTGTAGGAAATCATAAATCTAGGCATAGAAGCTTGGAGTGCAAATTTGAAATTCTTTGGATTTGAAGCACATTTTATATGAATACTGACTTACAGATGACTAAAAGATGTTGATGGGCATTTGAGCTGACAAGTTTTGAAAAAGTGCACGGAAATTAAAATTGAAACCACTAAAATTAAAAACTCCTTGCCATTTTCTTTTTCCTCTCCTATTCAAAATTGCATATGTCAGATATCAGTGCTTCATGCAAACCTCTCAGATGCTCTCAGAGAAAAAGCTTTTCTTTCAGACTAAGTTGCGGTTGACGTAGAACACTAGCAGGAGTGAAAGATTTTCTGGGCATCGGGGCAGCCCGTTCTCCTTGGATTTGTGTGCAGAATGCATTTTATCCAAACTGGAAAATAGATCCCAGCTCTGTTCTATTCATCATTCTTACTTCATCAGGCCAGAAGATTCTGTGAAAAGTAGCCTGTGGACCTTGAAGACAGCGCATGTGAACCAGATGAGAGGTGATAGAGAAGTTGAGGGAGAGAAGAAAGAGCATGAGGCTGAAACCAGAAAGTATTTCTCCACGTGATCATGGAAGATTGCAGGAGCCACTTGGTACTATCAAACCAGCCCAACTTGGCACTGGTGCCACCTTGGGTCTGGGAGCCATGTTGCATATCGTGCATTTTAAGGAGCCAGCTGGCCACACCCAGCCATATGCCCCCAAACACAAACCAAGGCCCTTTTCTCTGGCAAACAAAACTCAGCTGCCCTGCTTCTGGATGGCAGATTGCAGGAACCACTTGGTACTATCAAACCAGCCCAACTTGGCACTGGTGCCACCATGGGTCTGGTCACCATCCTGCCTATTGTAGCTTTTCAGGAGCCAGCCGGTCACTCTCAGCCATAGGCCCCGAGACACAAAACTCGGCCCGTTTCCCTGGCAAACAAAAGTAAGCTGCCCCGCTTCTGGATGGCAGATTGCAGGAGCTACTTAGTACTATCAAATCAGCCCGACTTGGCACAGGTGCCACCTTGGATCTGGGAACCATCCTGTGTATCGTGGATTTTCAGGGGCCAGCCAGCCACTCTCAGCCATATGCCCCCAAAAACAAACCACGGACCTTTTCTCTGGCAAACAAAAATCAACTGCCCCACTTCTGGATGGCAGATTGCAGGAGCCACTTGGGACTATCACACCAGCACAACATGGCACTGCTGCCAACTTGGATCTCGGAACAATCCTACGTATCGTACATATTCAGGAACCAGCCGAACACTCCCAGCCACAGGCCCCCAAACACAAACAAAGGCCCATTTCCCTGGAAAACAAAACTCAGCTGCCCCGCTTCTGGATGGCAGTTTGCAGGAGCCACTTGGTACTATCAAACCAGCCCAACTTGGCACTGGTTCCACCTTGGGTCTGGGAACCATCCTGCGTATCGTGGATTTTAAGGAGCCAGCCGGCTACTCCCAGCCACAGGCCCCCAACAAAAACCACGGCCCTTTTTTCTGGCAAACAAAACTTAGCTGCCTCACTTCTGGATGGCAGATTGCAGGAGCCACTTGGTGTAATCAAACCAGCCCGACTTGGCACTGGTGCCACCTTGGGTCTGGGAACCATCCTGCGTATCGTGGATTCTAAGGAGCCAGCCGGCCACTGCCAGCCACAGGCCCCCAAACAAAATCAACGGCGCTGTTCCCTGGAAAACAAAACACGCCTGCCAACTTTTTGATGGAGTTTGCAGGAGCCACTTGGTACTATCAAACCAGCCCGACTTGGCACTGGTGCCACCTTGGGTCTGGGAAACATCCTGCGTATCGTGGATTCTTAGGAGCCAGCCGGCCACTCCTAGCCACAGGCCCCCAAACAAAAACCTAGGCCTATTTCTCTGGCAAACAAAAGTAAGCTGCCCCGCTTCTGGATGGCAGATTGCAGGAGACACTTGGTACTATCAAACCAGCCCAGCTTGGCACTGGTGCCACCTTGGATCTGGGAACCATGCTGTGTATCGTGGATATTCAGGGGCCAGCCGGCCACTCTCAGCCATATGTCCCCAAACAGAAACCTCGGCCCGTTTCTCTGGCAAACAAAACTCAACTGCCCCTCTTCTGGATGGCAAATTGCAGGATGAACTTGATACTAAAACCGCAGGCCGACTTGGTAGTGGTGACACCTTGGGCCTGGGAACCATCATGCGTATCGAGCATTTTAAGGAGCCAGCCGGCCACTCCCAGCAATATGCCCCCAAAAACAATCCACGGAATTTTTCTCTGGCAAACAAAATCAGCTGCCCCGCTTCTGGATGGCAGATTGCAGGAGCCACTTTGCACCATCAAACCAGCCCGACTTGGCACTGGCGCCACCTTGCATCTGGGAACCATGCTGCCTAGCGTGGATTTTCAGGAGCCAGCCGGCCACTCTCAGCCATAGGCCCCCAAACAAAACCCACGGCCCGTTTCCCTGGCAAACAAAATTAAGCTGCCCCGCTTCTGGATGGCAGATTGCAGGACGCACTTGGTAGTATCAAACCAGCCCGACTTGGCACTGGTGCCACCTTGGGTCTGGGAACCATCATGCGTATCGTGGGTTCAAAGGAGCCAGCCGGCCACTCCCAGCCACAGGCCCCCAAATACAAACAACGGCGCTTTTCCCTGGAAAACAAATCTCGCCTGCCAACTTTTTCATGGCAGATTGCAGGAGCCACTTGGTACTATCAAACCAGCCCAACTTGGCACTGGTGCCACCATGGGTCTGGTCACCATCCTGCCTATTGTAGCTTTCCAGGAGCCAGCCGGTCACTCCCAGCCATAGGTCCCCAGTCACAAACCTCGGCCCGTTTCCCTGGCAAACAAAAGTAAGCTGCCCCGCTTCTGGATGGCAGATTGCAGGAGCCCCTTGGTACTATCAAACCAGCCAAACTTGGCACTGGTGCCACCTCTGGTCTGGGAACCATGCTGCGTAACGCAGATTCTAAGGCGCCAGTCGGCCACTCCCAGCCACAAGCCCCCAAACACGAACAACGGCGCTATTCTCTGGCAAACAAAACTCCACTGCCCCTCTTCTGGATGGCAAATTGCAGGACGCACTTGGTACTATAAAAACAGCCCGACTTGGCACTGGTGCCACCTTGGGTCTGGGAACCATCCTGCGTACCGATCTTTTTAATGAGACAGCCGGTCACTCCCAGCCATATGCCCCCAAACACAACCCATGGCCCTTTTCTCTGGCAAACAAAACTCAACTGCACCGCTTCTGGATGGCAGATTGCAGGAGCCACTTGGTACTATCAAACCAGCCCGACTTGGCACTGGTGCCACCTTGGGTCTGGGAACCATCCTGCGTATTGTGGGTTGTCAGGAGCCAGCCGAACACTCTCGGCCACAGACCCCAATCAAAAACAACGGCCCGTTTCACAGGCAAACAAAACTCAGCTGCCCCGCTTCTGGATGGGAGATTGCAGGAGGCACTTGACACTGTGAAACCAGCCCCACTTGGCACTGGTGCCACCTTGGGTCTGGGAACCATGCTGCGTATCATGGATTTTCAGGAGCCAGCCGGCCACTCCCAGCCACAGGCCCCCAAACACAAACCACAGCCTTTTTCTCTGGCAAACAAAATTCAGCTGCCCCGCTTCTGGATGGCAGATTGCAGGAGCCACTTGGGACTATCACACCAGCACAACATGGCACTGCTGCCACCTTGGATCTGGGAACCATCCGTCCTATCGTGGATTTTCAGGGGCCAGCCGGTCACTCTCAGCCATAGGCCCCAAACACAAACCACGGCCCTTTTCTCTGGAAAACAAAACTCAACTGCCCCTCTTCTGGATGGCAGATTGCAGGAGCCACTGGGTACTATGAAACCAGCCCTACTTGGCACTGGTGCCACCTTGGGTCTGGGAACCATGCTGCGTATCATGGATTTTCAGGAGCCAGCCGGCCACTGCCAGCCACAGGCCCCGAAACACAAACAACAGCCTTTTTCTCTGGCAAACAAAATTCAGCTGCCCCGCTTCTGGATGGCAGATTGCAGGAACCACTTGGTACTAACAAACCAGCCCGACTTGGCACTGGTGCCACCTTGGGTCTGGGAACCATCCTGCGTATTGTGGGTTGTCAGGAGCCAGCCGAACACTCTCGGCCACAGACCCCAATCAAAAACAACGGCCTGTTTCACTGGCAAACAAAACTCAGCTGCCCCGCTTCTGGATGGGAGATTGCAGGAGGCACTTGACACTGTGAAACCAGCCCCACTTGGCACTGGTGCCACCTTGGGTCTGGGAACCATGCTGCGTATCATGGATTTTCAGGAGCCAGCCGGCCACTCCCAGCCACAGGCCCCCAAACACAAACCACAGCCTTTTTCTCTGGCAAACAAAATTCAGCTGCCCCGCTTCTGGATGGCAGATTGCAGGAGCCACTTGGGACTATCACACCAGCACAACATGGCACTGCTGCCACCTTGGATCTGGGAACCATCCGTCCTATCGTGGATTTTCAGGGGCCAGCCGGTCACTCTCAGCCATAGGCCCCAAACACAAACCACGGCCCTTTTCTCTGGAAAACAAAACTCAACTGCCCCTCTTCTGGATGGCAGATTGCAGGAGCCACTGGGTACTATGAAACCAGCCCTACTTGGCACTGGTGCCACCTTGGGTCTGGGAACCATGCTGCGTATCATGGATTTTCAGGAGCCAGTCGGCCACTGCCAGCCACAGGCCCCCAAACACAAACCACAGCCTTTTTCTCTGGCAAACAAAATTCAGCTGCCCCGCTTCTGGATGGCAGATTGCAGGAACCACTTGGTACTAACAAACCAGCCCGACTTGGCACTGGTGCCACCTTGGGTCTGGGAACCATCCTGCGTATCGTGGATTCTAAGGAGCCAGCTGGCCAGTCCCAGCCACAGGCCCCAAAACACACACAACGGTGCTTTTCCCTGGAAAACAAAACTCGCCTGCCAAACATTTGATGGCAGATTGCAGGAGCCACTTGGTACTATCAAACCAGCCCAACTTGGCACTGGTGCCACCATGGGTCTGGTCACCATCCTGCCTATCGTAGCTTTGCAGGTGCCAGCCAGCCACCCCCAGCCAGAGGCCCGTAGACAAATATTTCGGCCCGTTTCCCTGGCAAACACAAGTAAGCTACCCCGCTTCTGGATGGCAGATTGCAGGAGCCACTTTGCACCATCAAACCAGCCCAACTTGGCACTGGTGCCACCTCAAGTCTGGGAACCATCCTCCGTATCGTTGGTTCTAAGGAGCCAGCCGGCCACTCCCAGCCACAGGCCCCCAAACACAAACAACGGCGCTTTTCCCTGGAAAACAAAACTCGCCTGCCAACTTTTTGATGGCAGATTGCAGGAGCCACTTGGTACTATCAAACCAGCCCAACTTGGCACTGGTGCCACCATGGGTCTGGTCACCATCCTGCCTATCGTAGCTTTTCAGGAGCCAGCCGGTCACTCGCAGCCATAGGCCCCCAGACACAAACCTCGGCCCGTTTCCCTGGCAAACAAAAGTAAGCTGCCCCGCTTCTGGATGGCAGATTGCAGGAACCACTTGGTATTATCAAACCAGCCCAACTTGGCACTGGTGCCACCTTGGGTCTGGATACCATGCTGCGTATCGTGGATTCTAAGGAGCCAGCCGGCCACTCCCAGCCACAGGCCCCCAAACACAAACAACGGCACTTTTCCCTGGAAAACAAAACTCGCCTGCCAACTATTTCATGGTAGATTGCAGGAGCCACTTGGTACTATCAAACCAGCCCTACTTGGCACTGGTGCCACCATGGGTCTGGTCACCATCCTGCCTATCGTAGCTTTTCAGGAGCCAGCCGGTCACTCGCAGCCATAGGCCCCCAGACACAAACCTCGGCCCGTTTCCCTGGCAAACAAAAGTAAGCTGCCCCGCTTCTGGATGGCAGATTGCAGGAACCACTTGGTATTATCAAACCAGCCCAACTTGGCACTGGTGCCACCTTGGGTCTGGATACCATGCTGCGTATCGTGGATTCTAAGGAGCCAGCCGGCCACTCCCAGCCACAGGCCCCCAAACACAAACAACGGCACTTTTCCCTGGAAAACAAAACTCGCCTGCCAACTATTTCATGGTAGATTGCAGGAGCCACTTGGTACTATCAAACCAGCCCTACTTGGCACTGGTGCCACCATGGGTCTGGTCACCATCCTGCCTATCGTAGCTTTTCAGGAGCCAGCCGGTCACTCCCAGCCATAGGCCCTGAGACACAAACCTCGGCCCGTTTCCCTGGCAAACAAAAGTAAGCTGCCCCGCTTCTGGATGGCAGATTGCAGGAACCACTTGGTAGTATCAAACCAGCCCGACTTTGCACTGTTGCCACCTTGGGTCTGGGAACCATCCGGCGTATCGTGTGTTGAAAGGAGCCAGCCGGCCACTCCCAGCCACAGGCCTCCAATCAAAAACAACGGCGCTTTTCCCTGGAAAACAAAACTCAACTGCCCTTCTTCTGGATGGAAAATTGCAGGACGCACTTGGTACTACAAAAACAGCCAAACTAGGCAATGGTGCCACCATGGATCTGGGAACCATCCTGCGTATCGAGCTTCTTAAGGAGCCAGCCGGCCACTCCCAGCCATATGCCCCCAAAAACAAACCACGGAACTTTACTCTGGCAAACAAAGATCCGCTGCCCCCCGTCAGGATGGCAGATTGCAGGAGCCACTTGGTACTATCAAACGAGCCCGACTTGGCCCTGGTGCCACCTTGAGTCTGGGAACCATCCTGCGTATTGTGGATTGTCAGTAGCCAGTCGACCATTCTCGGCCACAGACCCCAATCAAAAACAACGGCCGGTTCACAGGCAAAAGAACTCAGCTGCCCCGTTTCTGGATGGGAGACTGCATGAGGCACTTGACACTGTCAAACCAGCCCCACTTGGCACTGGTGCCATCTTGGGTCTGGGAACCATGCTGCGTATCATGGATTTTCAGGAGCCAACTGGCCACTGCCAGCCACAGGCCCCCAAACACAAACCTCGGCCCGTTTCCCTGGAAAACAAAAGTAAGCTACCCCGCTTCTGGATGGCAGATTGCAGGAACCACTTGGTACTATCAAACCAGCCCGACTTGGCACTGGTGCCATCTTGGGTCTGGGAACCATCCTGCGTATCGTGGATTCTAAGGAGCCAGCCGGCCACTCCCAGCCACAGGCCCGCAAACACAAACAACGGCGCTTTTCCCTGGAAAACAAAACTCGCCTGCCAACGTTTTGATGGCAGATTGCAGGAGCCACTTGGTACTATCAAATCAGCCCAACTTGGCACTGGTGCCACCATGGGTCTGGTCACCATCCTGCCTATCGTAGCTTTTCACGAGCCAGCCGGTCACTCCCAGCCATAGGCCTCTAGACAAAAACCTCGGCCCGTTTCCCTGGCAAAAAAAAGTAAGCTACCCCGCTACTGGATGGCAGATTGCAGGAGCCACTTTGCACCATCAAACTAGCCCGACTTGGCACTGGTGCCACCTCTGGTCTGGGAACAATGCTGCGTATCGTGGATTCTAAGGAGCCAGCTGGCCACTCCCAGCCACAGGCCCCCAAACACAAACAACGGCGCTTTTTCCTGGAAAACAAAACTCGCCTGCCAACTTTTTGATGGCAGATTGCAGGAGCCACTTGGTACTATCAAACCAGCCCAACTTGGCACTGGTGCCACCATGGGTCTGGTCACCATCCTGCCTATCGTAGCTTTTCAGGACCTAGCAGGTCACTCCCAGCCATAGGCCCCCAGACAAAAAGCTCGGCCCATTTCCCTGGCAAACAAAAGTAAGCTGCCCCGCTTCTGGATGGCAGATTGCAGGATCCACTTGTTATAATCAAACCAGCCCAACTTGGCACTGGTGCCACCTTGGGTCTGGGAACCATCCTGCGTATCGTGGATTCTAAGGAGCCAGCTGGCCACTCCCAGCCACAGGCCCCCAAACACAAACAACGGCGCTTTTCCCTGGAAAACAAAACTCGCCTGCCAACTTTTTGATGGCAGATTGCAGGAGCTACTTGGTACTATCAAACCAGCCCAACTTGGCACTGGTGCCACCTCTGGTCGGGTCACCATCCTGCCTATCGTAGCTTTTCAGGAGCCAGCCGGTCACTCCCAGCCATAGGCCCCCAGAGAAAAACCTCGGCCCGTTTCCCTGGCAAACAAAAGTAAGCTGCCCCGCTTCTGGATGGCAGATTGCAGGACGCAATTGGTACTATCAAACCAGCCCAACTTGGAAATGGTGCCACCTTGGGTCTGGGAACCATCCTGCGTATCGTGGATTCTAAGGAGCCAGCCGGTCACTCCCAGCCACAGGCCCCCAAATACAAACCACAGCGCTTTTCCCTGGAAAACAAAACTCGCCTGCCAACTTTTTGATGACAGATTGCAGGAGCCACTTGGTACTATCAAATCAGCCCAACTTGGCACTGGTGCCACCATGGGTCTGGTCACCATCCTGCCTATCGTAGCTTTTCAGGAGCCAGCCGGTCACTCCCAGCCATAGGCCCCCAGACACAAACCTCGGCCCGTTTCCCTGGAAAACAAAAGTAAGCTGCCCCGCTTCTGGATGGCAGATTGCAGGAGCCACTTTGCACCATCAAACTGGCCCGACTTGTCACTGGTGCCACCTCAGGTCTGGGAACCATCCTGAGTATCGTGGATTCCAATTAGCAAGACGACCACTCCCAGCCACAGGCCCCCAAACACAAAGAACGGCGCTTTTCCCTGGAAAACAAAACTCGCCTGCCAACTTTTTGATGGCAGATTGCAGGAGCCACTTGGTACTATCAAACCAGCCCAACTTGGCACTGGTGCCACCATGGGTCTGGTCACCATCCTGCCTATCGTAGCTTTTCAGGAGCCAGCCGGTCACTCCCAGCCATAGGCCCCCAGACACAAAGCTCGGCCCGTTTCCCTGGCAAACAAAAGTAAGCTGCCCCGCTTCTGGATGGCAGATTGCAGGATCCACTTGTTATTATCAAACCAGCCCGACTTGGTACTGGTGCCACCTCTGGTCTGGGAACCATCCTGCGTATCGTGGATTCTAAGGAGCCAGCCGGCCACTCCCAGCCACAGGCCCCCAAACACAAACAACGGGGCTTTTCCCTGGAAAACAAAACTCGCCTGCCAACATTTTGATGGCAGATTGCAGGAACCACTTGGTACTATCAAACCAGCCCAACTTGGCACTGGTGCCACCTTGGGTCTGGGAACCATCCGGCGTATCGTGTGTTGAAAGGAGCCAGCCGGCCACTCCAGCCACAGGCCCGCAGACAAAAACAACGGCGCTTTTCCCTGGAAAACAAAACTCGCCTGCTGACTTTTTGATGGAAGATTGCAGGAGCCACTTTGTACTTTGAAATCTGCCGAACATGGCTCTGGTGCCACCATGGGTCTGGTCACCATCCTGCCTATCGTAGCTTTTCACGAGCCAGCTGGTCACTCCCAGCCATAGGCCCCCAGACACAAAGCTCGGCCCGTTTCCCTGGCAAACAAAAGTAAGCTGCCCCGCTTCTGGATGGCAGATTGCAGGACGCACTTGGTACTATCAAACCAGCCCAACTTGGCACTGGTGCCACCTCAGGTCTGGGAACCATCCTGCGTATTGTGGATTCTAAGGAGCCAGCCGGCCACTCCCAGCCACAGGCCCCCAAACACAAACAACGGCGCTTTTCCCTAGAAAACAAAACTCGCCTGCCAAATTTTGATGGCAGATTACAGGAGCCACTTGGTACTATCAAACCAGCCCAACTTGGCACTGGTGCCACCATGGGTCTGGTCACCATCCTGCCTATCGTAGCTTTTCAGGAGCCAGCCGGTCACTCCCAGCCATAGACCCCAGACACAAAGCTCGGCCCGTTTCCCTGGCAAACAAAAGTAAGCTGCCCCGCTTCTGGATGGCAGATTGCAGGAGCCACTTTGCACCATCAAACTAGCCGGACTTGGCACTGGTGCCACCTCAGGTCTGGGAACCATCCTGCGTATCGTGGATTCTAAGGAGCCAGCCGGCCACTCCCAGCCACAGGCCCTCAAACACAAACAACGGCGCTTTTCCCTGGAAAACAAAACTCGCCTGACAACTTTTTGATGGCAGATTGCAGGAGCCACTTGGTACTATCAAACCAGCCCAACTTGGCACTGGTGCCACCATGGGTCTGGTCACCATCCTGCCTATCGTAGCTTTTCAGGAGCCAGCCGGTCACTCCCAGCCATAGGCCCCCAGACAAATACCTCGGCCCGTTTCCCTGGACAACAAAAGTAAGCTGCCCCACTTCTGGATGGCAGATTGCAGGACGCACTTGGTACTATCAAACCAGCCCGACTTGGCACTGGTGCCACGTCAAGTCTGGGAACCATCCTGCGTATCGTGGATTCTAAGGAGCCAGCCGGCCACTCCCAGCCACAGGCCCTCAAACACAAACAACGACGCTTTTCCCTGGAAAACAAAACTCGCCTGCCAACTTTTTGATGGCAGATTGCAGGAGCCACTTGGTACTATCAAACCAGCCCAACTTGGCACTGGTGCCACCATGGGTCTGGTCACCATCCTGCCTATCGTAGCTTTCCAGGAGCCAGCCGGTCACTCCCAGCCATAGGCCCCAAGACACAAAGCTCGGCCCGTTTCCCTGGCAAAAAAAAGAAAGCTGCCCCGCTTCTGGATGGCAGATTGCCGGACGCACTTGGTACTATCAAACCAGCCCAATGTGGCACTGGTGCCACCTCTGGTCTGGGAACCATCCTGCGTATCGTGGATTCTAATTAGCCATCCGGCCACTCCCAGCCACAGGCCCCCAAACACAAACAACGACGCTTTTCCCTGGAAAACAAAACTCGCCTGCCAAATTTTGATGACAGATTGCAGGAGCCACTTGGTGCTATCAAACCAGCCCAACTTGGCACTGGTGCCACCATGGGTCTGGTCACCATCCTGCACATCGTAGCTCTTCAGGAACCAGCTGGTCATTCCCAGCCATAGGCCCCCAGACACAAAGCTCGACCCGTTTCCGTGGCAAACAAAAGTAAGCTGCCCCGCTTCTGGATGGCAGATTGCAGGAGCCACTTGGTATAATCAAACCAGCCCGACTTGGCACTGGTGCCACCTCTGGTCTGGGAACCATCCTGCGTATCGTGGATTCTAAGGAGCCAGCCGGCCACTCCCAGCCGCAGGCCCTCAAACCCAAAACACGGCGCTTTTCCCTGGAAAACAAAACTCGCCTGCCAAATTTTGATGGCAGATTGCAGGAGCCACTTGGTACTATCAAACCAGCCCAACTTGGCACTGGTGCCACCATGGGTCTGGTCACCATCCTGCCTATGGTAGCTTTTCAGGAGCCATCCGGTCACTCCCAGCCATAGGCCCCCAGACACAAACCTCGGCCCGTTTCCCTGGCAAACAAAAGTAAGCTGCCCCGCTTCTGGATGGCAGATTGCAGGAACCACTTGGTATTATCAAACCAGCCCAACTTGGCACTGGTGCCACCTTGGGTCTGGATACCATGCTGCGTATCGTGGATTCTAAGGGGCCAGCCGGCCACTCCCAGCCACAGGCCCTCAAACACAAACAACGGCGCTTTTCCCTGGAAAACAAAACTCGCCTGACAACTTTTTGATGGCAGATTGCAGGAGCCACTTGGTACTATCAAACCAGCCCAACTTGGCACTGGTGCCACCATGGGTCTGGTCACCATCCTGCCTATCGTAGCTTTTCAGGAGCCAGCCGGTCACTCCCAGCCATAGGCCCCCAGACAAATACCTCGGCCCGTTTCCCTGGAAAACAAAAGTAAGCTGCCCCACTTCTGGATGGCAGATTGCAGGACGCACTTGGTACTATCAAACCAGCCCGACTTGGCACTGGTGCCACGTCAAGTCTGGGAACCATCCTGCGTATCGTGGATTCTAAGGAGCCAGCCGGCCACTCCCAGCCACAGGCCCTCAAACACAAACAACGACGCTTTTCCCTGGAAAACAAAACTCGCCTGCCAACTTTTTGATGGCAGATTGCAGGAGCCACTTGGTACTATCAAACCAGCCCAACTTGGCACTGGTGCCACCATGGGTCTGGTCACCATCCTGCCTATCGTAGCTTTCCAGGAGCCAGCCGGTCACTCCCAGCCATAGGCCCCAAGACACAAAGCTCGGCCCGTTTCCCTGGCAAAAAAAAGAAAGCTGCCCCGCTTCTGGATGGCAGATTGCCGGACGCACTTGGTACTATCAAACCAGCCCAATGTGGCACTGGTGCCACCTCTGGTCTGGGAACCATCCTGCGTATCGTGGATTCTAATTAGCCATCCGGCCACTCCCAGCCACAGGCCCCCAAACACAAACAACGACGCTTTTCCCTGGAAAACAAAACTCGCCTGCCAAATTTTGATGACAGATTGCAGGAGCCACTTGGTGCTATCAAACCAGCCCAACTTGGCACTGGTGCCACCATGGGTCTGGTCACCATCCTGCACATCGTAGCTCTTCAGGAACCAGCCGGTCATTCCCAGCCATAGGCCCCCAGACACAAAGCTCGACCCGTTTCCGTGGCAAACAAAAGTAAGCTGCCCCGCTTCTGGATGGCAGATTGCAGGAGCCACTTGGTATAATCAAACCAGCCCGACTTGGCACTGGTGCCACCTCTGGTCTGGGAACCATCCTGCGTATCGTGGATTCTAAGGAGCCAGCCGGCCACTCCCAGCCGCAGGCCCTCAAACCCAAAACACGGCGCTTTTCCCTGGAAAACAAAACTCGCCTGCCAAATTTTGATGGCAGATTGCAGGAGCCACTTGGTACTATCAAACCAGCCCAACTTGGCACTGGTGCCACCATGGGTCTGGTCACCATCCTGCCTATGGTAGCTTTTCAGGAGCCATCCGGTCACTCCCAGCCATAGGCCCCCAGACACAAACCTCGGCCCGTTTCCCTGGCAAACAAAAGTAAGCTGCCCCGCTTCTGGATGGCAGATTGCAGGAACCACTTGGTATTATCAAACCAGCCCGACTTGGCACTGGTGCCACCTTGGGTCTGGATACCATGCTGCGTATCGTGGATTCTAAGGAGCCAGACGGCCACTCCCTGCCACAGGCCCCCAAACACAAACAACGGCGCTTTTCCCTGGAAAATAAAACTCGCCTGCCAACTTTTTGATGGCAGATTGCAGGAGCAACTTGCTACTATCAAATCAGCCCAACTTGGCACTGGTGCCACCATGGGTCTGGGAACCATCCTGCCTATCGTAGCTTTTCAGGAGCCAGCCGGTCACTCCCAGCCATAGGCCCCCAGACAAAAACCTCGGCCATTTTCCCTGGCAAACAAAAGTAAGCTACCCCGCTTCTGCTTGGCAGATTGCAGGAGCCACTTTGCAGCATCAAACTAGCCCGACTTGGCACTGGTGCCACGTCAGGTCTGGGAACCATCCTGCGTATCGTGGATTCCAATTAGCAAGCCGGCCACTCTCAGCCACAGGTCCCCAAACACAAACAACGGCGCTTTTCCCTGGAAATCAAAACTCGCCTGCCAAATTTTTGATGGCAGATTGCAGGAGCCACTTGGTAATATCAAATCAGCCCAACTTGGCACTGGTGCCACCATGGGTCTGGTCACCATCCTGCCTATCGTAGCTTTTCAGGAGCCAGCCGGTCACTCCCAGCCATAGGCCCCCAGACACAAACCTCGGCCCGTTTCCCTGGAAAACAAAAGTAAGCTGCCCCGCTTCTGGATGGCAGATTGCAGGAGCCACTTTGCACCATCAAACTGGCCTGACTTGTCACTGGTGCCACCTCAGGTCTGGGAACCATCCTGCGTATCGTGGATTCCAATTAGCAAGACGGCCACTCCCAGCCACAGGCCCCCAAACACAAAGAACGGCGCTTTTCCCTGGAAAACAAAATTCGCCTGCCAACATTTTGATGGCAGATTGCAGGAAGCACTTGGTACTATCAAACCAGCCCAACCTGGCACTGGTGCCACCTTGGGTCTGGGAACCATCCGGCGTATCGTGTGTTGAAAGGAGCCAGCCGGCCACTCCAGCCACAGGCCCGCAGACACAAACAACGGCGCTTTTCCCTGGAAAACAAAACTCAGCTGCCCTGCTTCTGGATGGCAGATTGCAGGAACCACTTGGTACTATCAAACCAGCCCAACTTGGCACTGGTGCCACCATGGGTCTGGTCACCATCCTGCCTATTGTAGCTTTTCAGGAGCCAGCCGGTCACTCTCAGCCATAGGCCCCGAGACACAAAACTCGGCCCGTTTCCCTGGCAAACAAAAGTAAGCTGCCCCGCTTCTGGATGGCAGATTGCAGGAGCTACTTAGTACTATCAAATCAGCCCGACTTGGCACAGGTGCCACCTTGGATCTGGGAACCATCCTGTGTATCGTGGATTTTCAGGGGCCAGCCAGCCACTCTCAGCCATATGCCCCCAAAAACAAACCACGGACCTTTTCTCTGGCAAACAAAAATCAACTGCCCCACTTCTGGATGGCAGATTGCAGGAGCCACTTGGGACTATCACACCAGCACAACATGGCACTGCTGCCAACTTGGATCTCGGAACAATCCTACGTATCGTACATATTCAGGAACGAGCCGAACACTCCCAGCCACAGGCCCCCAAACACAAACAAAGGCCCATTTCCCTGGAAAACAAAACTCAGCTGCCCCGCTTCTGGATGGCAGTTTGCAGGAGCCACTTGGGACTATCAAACCAGCCCGACTTGGTAATGGTACCACCTTGGATCTGGGAACCATCCGGCGTATCGTGGATTTTCAGGGGCCAGCCGGTCATTCCCAGCCATATGCCCCCAAACACAAACCTCGGCCCTTTTCTCTGGCAAACAAAACTCAACTGCCCCTCTTCTGGATGGCAAATTGCAGGACGCACTTGGTACTACAAAAAGAGCCCGACTTGGCAGTGGTGCCACCTTGGCTCTGGGAACCATCCTGCGTATCGAGCATTTTAAGGAGCCAGCCGGCAATTCCCAGCCGTATGCCCCAAAAAGAAACCATGGACATTTTCTCTGGCAAAAAAAACTCAGCTGTCCCGCTTCTGGATGGCAGATTGCAGGAGTCACTTTGAACCCTACAACCAGCCTTACTTGGCACTGGTGCCACCTTGGATCTGGGAACCATCCTGCCTATCGTTGATTTTCAGGGGCCAGCCGGCCACTCTCAGCCATAGGCCCCCAAACACAAACCACAGCCCTTTTCTCTAGCAAACAAAATTCAACTGCCCCGCTTCTGGATGGCAAATTGCAGGAGCCACTGGGTACTACAAAAACAGCCTGACTTGGCACTGGTGCCACCTTGCGTCTGGTTACCATGCGGCGTATCGTGCATTTTAAGGAGCCAGGTGGCCACTCCCAGCCATATGCCCCCAAACACAACCCACGGGCCTTTTCTCTGGCAAACAAAACTCAGCTGCCCCGCTTCTGGATGGCAGATTGCAGGAGCCACTTGGTACTATCAAACCAGCCCAATTTGGCACTGGTGCCACCATGGGTCTGGTCACCATCCTGCCTATCGTAGCTTTTCAGGAGCCAGCCGGTCACTCCCAGCCGTAGGCCCACAGACACAAAACTCTGCCCGTTTCCCTGACAAACAAAAGTAAGCTGTCCCGCTTCTGGATGGCAGATTGCAGGAGCCACTTGCTACTATCAAACCACCCGACTTGGCACTGGTGCCACCTCTGGTCTGGGAACCATCCTGCGTATCGTAGATTCTAAGGAGCCATCCGTCCACTCCCAGGCACAGGCCCCCAAACACAAACAACGGCGCTTTTCCCTGGAAAACAAAACTCGTCTGCCATCTTTTTGATGGCAGATTGCCGGAGCCACTTGGTACTATCAAACCAGCCCAACTTGGCACTGGTGCCACCATGGGTCTGGTCACCATCCTGCCTATCGTAGCTTTTCACGAGCCAGCCGGCCACTCCCTGCCACAGGCCCCCAAACACAAACAACGGCGCTTTTCCCTGGAAAACAAAATTCGCCTGCCAACTTTTTGATGGCAGATTGCAGGAGCCACTTGGTACTATGAAATCAGCCCAACTTGGCACTGGTGCCACCATGGGTCTGGTCAACATCCTGCCTATCGTAGCTTTTCAGGAGCCAGCCGGTCACTCCCAGCCATAGGCCCTCAGACCCAAACCTCGGCCCGTTTCCCTGGCAAACAAAAGTAAGCTGCCCCGCTTCTGGATGGCAGATTGCAGGAGCCACTTGGTAGTATCAAACCAGCCCTACTTGGTACTGGTGCCAACTTGGGTCTGGGAAACATCCTGCGTATCGTGGATTCTAAGGAGCCAGCCGGCCACTCCCAGCCACAGGCCCCCAAACACAAACAACGGCGCTTTTCCCTGGAAAACAAAACTCGCCTACCAACATTTTGATGGCAGATTGCAGGAGCCACTTGGTACTATCAAATCAGCCGAACTTGGCACTGGTGCCACCATGGGTCTGGTAACCATCCTGCCTATCGTACCTTTTCAGGAGCCAGCTGGTCACTCCCAGCCATAGGCCCCCAGACAAAAACCTCGGCTCCTTTCCCTGGCAAACAAAAGTAAGCAGCCCTGCTTCTGGATGGCAGATTGCAGGAGCCACTTTGCACCATCAAACTGGCCCGACTTGTCACTGTTGCCACCTCTGGTCTGGGAACCATCCTGCGTATCGTGGATTCTAATTAGCCAGCCGGCCACTCCCAGCCACAGGCCCCCAAACACAAACAACGGCGCTTTTCCCTGGAAAACAAAACTCGCCTGACAACTTTTTGATGGCAGATTGCAGGAGCCACTTGGTACTATCAAACCAGCCCAACTTGGCACTGGTGCCACCATGGGTCTGGTCACCATCCTGCCTATCGTAGCTTTTCAGGAGCCAGCCGGTCACTCCCAGCCATAGGCCCCCAGACACAAAGCTCGGCCCGTTTCCCTGGCAAACAAAAGTAAGCTGCCCCGCTTCTGGATGGCAGATAGTAGGACGCACTTGTTACTATCAAACCAGCCCGACTTGGCACTGGTGCCACCACTGGTCTGGGAACCATCCTGCGTATCGTGGATTCTAAGGAGCCAGCCGGCCAATCCCAGCCACAGGCACCCAAACACAAACAACGGCGCTTTTCCCTGGAAAACAAAACTCGCCTGACAACTTTTTGATGGCAGATTGCAGGAGCCACTTGGTACTATCAAACCAGCCCAACTTGGCACTGGTGCCACCATGGGTCTGGTCACCATCCTGCCTATCGTAGCTTTTCAGGAGCCAGCCGGTCACTCCCAGCCATAGGCCCCCAGACAAATACCTCGGCCCGTTTCCCTGGAAAACAAAAGTAAGCTGCCCCGCTTCTAGATGGCAGATTCCAGGACGCACTTGGTAGTATCAAACCAGCCCAACTTGGCACTGGTGCCACCTTGGGTCTGGGAACCATCCTGCGTATCGTGGATTCTAAGGAGCCAGCCGGCCACTCCCTGCCACAGGCCCCCAAACACAAACAACGGCGCTTTTCCCTGGAAAACAAACTCGCCTGCCAACTTTTTGATGGCAGATTGCAGGAGCCACTTGGTACTATCAAACCAGCCCAACTTGGCACTGGTGCCACCATGGGTCTGGTCACCATCCTGCCTATCGTAACTTTTCAGGAGCCAGCCGGTCACTCCCAGCCATAGGCCCCCAGACAAAAACCTCGGCCCGTTTCCCTGGCAAACAAAAGTAAGCTGCCCCGCTTCTGGATGGCAGATTCCCGGACGCACTTGGTACTATCAAACCAGCCCAACTTGGCACTGGTGCCACCTCTGATCTGGGAACCATGCTGAGTATCGTGGATTCTAAGGAGCCAGCCGGCCACTCCCAGCCACAGGCCCCCAAACACAAACAACGGCGCTTTTCCCTGGAAAACAAAACTCGCCTGCCAAGTTTTTGATGGCAGATTGCAGGAGCCACTTGGTACTATCAAACCAGCCCAACTTGGCACTGGTGCCGTCATGGGTCTGGTCACCATCCTGCCTATCGTAGCTTTTCACGAGCCAGCCGGTCACTCCCAGCCATAGGCCCCCACACAAAAACCTCGGCCCGTTTCCCTGGAAAACAAAAGTAAGCTGCCCCGCTTCTGGATGGCAGATGGCAGGAACCACTTGGTACTATCAAACCAGCCCAACTTGGCACTGGTGCCACCTTGGGTCTGGGAACCATCCTGCGTATCGTGGATTCTAAGGAGCCAGCCGGTCGCTCCCAGCCACAGGCCCCCAAAAAAACCACAGGGCTATTTCCTGGAAAACAAAACTCGCCTGCCAAGTTTTTGATGGTAGATTGCAGGAGCCACTTGGTACTATCAAACCAGCCCAACTTGGCACTGGTGCCACCATGGGTCTGGTCACCATCCTGCCTATCGTAGCTTTTCAGGAGCCAGCCGGTCACTCCCAGCCATAGGCCCCGAGACACAAACCTCGGCCCGTTTCCCTGGCAAACAAAAGTAAGCTACCCCGCTTCTGGATGGCAGATTGCAGGAGCCACTTGGTACTATCAAACCAGCCCGACTTGGCACTGGTGCCACCTCAGGTCTGGGAACCATCCTGCGTATCGTGGATTCTAAGGAGCCAGCCGGCCACTCCCAGCCATAGGCCCCCAAACAAAAACAACGGCGCTTTTCCCTGGAAAACAAAACTTGCCTGCTAAATTTTGATGGCAGATTGCAGGAGCCACTTGGTACTATCAAACCAGCCCTACTTGGCACTGGTGCCACCATGGGTCTGGTCACCATCCTGCCTATCGTAGCTTATCAGGAGCCAGCCGGTCACTCCCAGCCATAGGCCCCCAGACACAAAGCTCGACCCGTTTCCCTGGCAAACAAAAGCAAGCTGCCCCGCTTCTGGATGGCAGATTGCAGGAGCCACTTGGTACTATCAAACCAGCCCATCTTGGCATTGGTGCCACCTCTAGTCTGGGAACCATCCTGCGTATCGTGGATTCTAAGGAGCCAGCCGGTCACTCCCAGCCACAGGCCCCCAAACACAAACCACAGCGCTTTTCCCTGGAAAACAAAACTCGCCTGCCAACTTTTTGATGGCAGATTGCAGGAGCCACTTGCTACTATCAAATCAGCCCAACTTGGCACTGGTGCCACCATGGGTCTGGTCACCATCCTGCCTATCGTAGCTTTTCAGGAGACAGCCGGTCCCTCCCTGCCATAGGCCCCCAGAGAAAAACCTCGGCCCATTTCCCTGGCAAACAAAAGTAAGCTGCCCCGCTTCTGGATGGCAGATTCCAGGACGCACTTGGCAGTATCAAACCAGCCCAACTTGGCACTGGTGCCACCTCTGGTCTGGGAACCATCCGGCGTATCGTGGATTCTAAAGAGCCAGCCGGTCACTCCCAGCCACAGGCCCCCAGACACAAACAACGGCGCTTTTCCCTGGACAACAAAACTCGCCTGCCAAATTTTGATGGCAGATTCCTGGAGCCACTTGGTACTATCAAACCAGCCCAACTTGACACTGGTGCCGTCATGTGTCTGGTCACCATCCTGCCTATCGTAGCTTTTCAGGAGCCAGCCGGTCACTCCCAGCCATAGGCCCCCAGACACAAAGCTCGGCCCGTTTCCCTGGCAAACAAAAGTAAGTTATCCCGCTTCTGGATGGCAGATTGCAGGAGCCACTTTTCACCATCAAACCAGCCCGACTTGGCATTGCTGCCACCTCTGGTCTGGGAACCATCCTGCGTATCGTGGATTCTAAGGAGCCAGCCGGCCACTCCCAGCCACAGGCACCCAAACACAAACAACGGCGCTTTTCCCTGGAAAACAAAACTCGCCTGACAACTTTTTGATGGCAGATTGCAGGAGCCACTTGGTACTATCAAACCAGCCCAACTTGGCACTGGTGCCACCATGGGTCTGGGAACCATCCTGCCTATCGTAGCTTTTCAGGAGCCAGCCGGTCACTCCCAGCCATAGGCCCCCAGACACAAACCTCGGCCCGTTTCCCTGGCAAACAAAAGTAAGCTACCCCGCTTCTGGATGGCAGATTGCAGGACGCACTTGGTACTATCAAACCAGCCCAACTTGGCACTGGTGCCACCTCAGGTCTGGGAACCATCCTGCGTATCGTGGATTCTAAGGAGCCAGCCGGCCACTCCCTGCCACAGGCCCCCAAACACAAACAACGGCGCTTTTCCCTGGAAAACAAAATTCGCCTGCCAACTTTTTGATGGCAGATTGCAGGAGCCACTTGGTACTATCAAATCAGCCCAACTTGGCACTGGTGCCACCATGGGTCTGGTCAACATCCTGCCTATCGTAGCTTTTCAGGAGCCAGCCGGTCACTCCCAGCCATAGGCCCCCAGACCGAAACCTCGGCCCGTTTCCCTGGCAAACAAAAGTAAGCTGCCCCGCTTCTGGATGGCAGATTGCAGGAGCCACTTGGTAGTATCAAACCAGCCCTACTTGGTACTGGTGCCAACTTGGGTCTGGGAAACATCCTGCGTATCGTGGATTCTAAGGAGCCAGCCGGCCACTCCCAGCCACAGGCCCCCAAACACAAACAAGGGCGCTTTTCCCTGGAAAACAAAACTCTCCTGCCAACTTTTTGATGGCAGATTGCAGGAGCCACTTGGTACTATCAAACCAGCCCAACTTGGCACTGGTGCCACCATGGGTCTGGTCACCATCCTGCCTATCGTAGCTTTTCAGGAGCCAGCCGGCCACTCCCAGCCATAGGCCCCCAGACACAAAGCTCGGCCCGTTTCCCTGGCAAACAAAAGTAAGCTGCCCCGCTTCTGGATGGCAGATTCCCGGACGCACTTGTTACAATCAAACCAGCCCAACTTGGCACTGGTGCCACCTCTGGTCTGGGAACCATGCTGAGTATCGTGGATTCTAAGGAGCCAGCCGGCCACTCCCAGCCACAGGCCCCCAAACACAAACAACGGCGCTTTTCCCTGGAAAACAAAACTCGCCTGCCAAGTTTTTGATGGCAGATTGCAGGAGCCACTTGGTACTATCAAACCCGCCCAACTTGGCACTGGTGCCACCATGGGTCTGGTCACCATCCTGCCTATCGTAGCTTTTCAGGAGCCAGCCGGTCACTCCCCGCCATCGGCCCCCAGACACAAACCTCGGCCCGTTTCCCTGGCAAACAAAAGTAAGCTACCCCGCTTCTGGATGGCAGATTGCAGGACGCACTTGGTACTATCAAACCAGCCCAACTTGGCACTGGTGCCACCTCAGGTCTGTGAACCATCCTGCGTCTCGTGGATTCTAAGGAGCCAGCCGGCCACTCCCACCCATAGGCCCCCAAACAAAAACAACGGCGCTTTTCCCTGGAAAACAAAACTCGCCTGCCAACTTTTTGATGGCAGATTGCAGGAACCACTTGGTATTATCAAGCCAGCCCGACTTGGCACTGGTGCCACCTTGGGTCTGGGAACCATGCTGCGTATCGTGGATTCTAAGGAGCCAGCCGGCCACTCCCTGCCACAGGCCCCGAAACACAAACAACGGCGCTTTTCCCTGGAAATCAACACTCGCTTGCCGACTTTTTGATGGCAGATTGCAGGAGCCACTTGGTACTATCAAACCAGCCCAACTTGGCACTGGTGCCACCATGGGTCTGGTCACCATCATGCCTCTCGTAGCTTTTCAGGACCTAGCCGGTCACTCACAGCCATAGGCCCCCAGACACAAACCTTGGCCCGTTTCCCTGGCAAACAAAAGTAAGCTGCCCCGTTTCTGGATGGCAGATTTCAGTAGCAACTTTGCACCATCAAACTGGCCCGACTTGTCACTGGTGCCACTTTAGGTCTGGGAAACATCCTGCGTATCGTGGATTCTAATTAGCCATCCGGCCACTCCCACCCACAGGCCCCCAAACACAAACAACGGCGCTTTTCCCTGGAAAACAAAACTCGCCTGCCAACTTTTTGATGGCAGATTGCAGGAGCCACTTGGTACTATCAAATCAGCCGAACTTGGCACTGGTGCCACCATGGGTCTGGTAACCATCCTGCCTATCGTAACTTTTCAGGAGCCAGCTGGTCACTCCCAGCCATAGGCCCCCAGACAAAAACCTCGGCTCCTTTCCCTGGCAAACAAAAGTAAGCAGCCCTGCTTCTGGATGGCAGATTGCAGGAGCCACTTTGCACCATCAAACTGGCCCGACTTGTCACTGTTGCCACCTCTGGTCTGGGAACCATCCTGCGTATCGTGGATTCTAATTAGCCAGCCGGCCACTCCCAGCCACAGGCCCCCAAACACAAACAACGGCGCTTTTCCCTGGAAAACAAAACTCGCCTGACAACTTTTTGATGGCAGATTGCAGGAGCCACTTGGTACTATCAAACCAGCCCAACTTGGCACTGGTGCCACCATGGGTCTGGTCACCATCCTGCCTATCGTAGCTTTTCAGGAGCCAGCCGGCCACTCCCAGCCATAGGCCCCCAGACACAAAGCTCGGCCCGTTTCCCTGGCAAACAAAAGTAAGCTGCCCCGCTTCTGGATGGCAGATAGTAGGACGCACTTGTTACTATCAAACCAGCCCGACTTGGCACTGGTGCCACCACTGGTCTGGGAACCATCCTGCGTATCGTGGATTCTAAGGAGCCAGCCGGCCACTCCCACCCACAGGCCCCCAAACACAAACAACGGCGCTTTTCCCTGGAAAACAAAACTCGCCTGCCAACTTTTTGATGGCAGATTGCAGGAGCCACTTGGTACTATCAAACCAGCCCAACTTGGCACTGGTGCCACCATGGGTCTGGTCACCATCCTGACTATCGTAGCTTTTCAGGAGCCAGCCGGTCACTCCCAGCCATAGGCCGCCAGACAAATACCTCGGCCCGTTTCCCTGGCAAACAAAAGTAAGCTACCCCGCTTCTGGATGGCAGATTGCAGGACGCACTTGGTACTATCAAACCAGCCCGACTTGGCACTGGTGCCACCACTGGTCTGGGAACCATCCTGCGTATCGTGGATTCTAAGGAGCCAGCCGGCCACTCCCTGCCACAGGCCCCCAAACACAAACAACGGCGCTTTTCCCTGGAAAACAAAACTCGCCTGCCAACTTTTTGATGGCAGATTGCAGGAGCCACTTTGTACTATCAAACCAGCCCAACTTGGCACTGGTGCCACCATGGGTCTGGTCACCATCCTGCCTATCGTAACTTTTCAGGAGCCAGCCGGTCACTCCCAGCCATAGGCCCCCAGACAAAAACCTCGGCCCGTTTCCCTGGCAAACAAAAGTAAGCTGCCCCGCTTCTGGATGGCAGATTCCCGGACGCACTTGGTACTATCAAACCAGCCCAACTTGGCACTGGTGCCACCTCTGATCTTCGAACCATGCTGCGTATCGTGGATTCTAACGAAGCCAGCCGGCCACTCCCAGCCACAGGCCCCCAAACACAAACAACGGCGCTTTTCCCTGGAAAACAAAACTCGCCTGCCAAGTTTTTGATGGCAGATTGCAGGAGCCACTTGGTACTATCAAACCAGCCCAACTTGGCACTGGTGCCGTCATGGGTCTGGTCACCATCCTGCCTATCGTAGCTTTTCAGGAGCCAGCCGGTCACTCCCAGCCATAGGCCCCCAGACAAAAACCTCGGACCGTTTCCCTGGCAAACAAAAGTAAGCTGCCCCGCTTCTGGATGGCAGATTGCAGGAACCACTTGGTACTATCAAACCAGCCCAACTTGGCACTGGTGCCACCATGGGTCTGGGAACCATCCTGTGTATCGTGGATTCTAATCAGCCATCCGTCCACTCCAGGCCATAGGGCCCCAGGCACAAACAACGGCGCTTTTACCTGGAAAACAAAACTCGCCTGCCAACTTTTTGATGGCCGATTGCAGGAACCACTTGGTATTATCTAGCCAGCCCAACTTGGCACTGGTGCCACCATGGGTCTGGTCACCATCCTGCCTATCGTAGCTTTTCAGGAGCCAGCCGGTCACTCCCTGCCATAGGCCCCCAGACACAAACCTCGGACCGTTTCCCTGGCAAACAAAAGTAAGCTGCCCCGCTTCTGGATGGCAGATTGCAGGAACCACTTGTTACTATCAAACCAGCCCAACTTGGCACTGGTGCCACCATGGGTCTGGGAACCATCCTGTGTATCGGGGATTCTAATTAGCCATCCGTCCACTCCAGGCCATAGGGCCCCAGGCACAAACAACGGCGCTTTTCCCTGGAAAACAAAACTCGCCTGCCAACTTTTTGATGGCCGATTGCAGGAACCACTTGGTATTATCAAGCCAGCCCGACTTGGCACTGGTGCCACCTTGGGTCTGGGAACCATGCTGCGTATCGTGGATTCTAAGGAGCCAGCCGGCGACTCCCTGCCACAGGCCCCCAAACACAAACAACGGCGCTTTTCCCTGGAAAACAAAACTCGCCTGCCAAGTTTTTGATGGCAGATTGCAGGAGCCACTTGGTACTATCAAACCAGCCCAACTTGGCACTGGTGCCACCATGGGTCTGGTCACCATCCTGCCTATCGTAGCTTTTCAGGAGCCAGCCAGCCACCCCCAGCCAGAGGCCCCCAGACAAATATTTCGGCCCGTTTCCCTGGCAAACAAAAGTAAGCTGCCCCGCTTCTGCATGGCAGATTGCAGGAGCCACTTTGCACCGTCAAACCAGCCCAACTTGGCACTGGTGCCACCTCAGGTCTGGGAACCATCCTGCGTATCGTGGGTTCTAATTAGCCATCCGTCCACTCCAGGCCATAGGGCCCCAGGCACAAACAACGGCACTTTTCCCTGGAAAACAAAACTCGCCTGCCAACTTTTTGATGGCCGATCGCAGGAACCACTTGGTATTATCAAGCCAGCCCAACTTGGCACTGGTGCCACCATGGGTCTGGTCACCATCCTGCCTATCGTAGCTTTTCAGGAGCCAGCCGGTCACTCCCAGCCATAGGCCCCCAGACACAAACCTCGGACCGTTTCCCTGGCAAACAAAAGTAAGCTGCCCCGCTTCTGGATGGCAGATTCCCGGACGCACTTGTTACTATCAAACCAGCCCAACTTGGCACTGGTGCCACCATGGGTCTGGGAACCATCCTGTGTATCGTGGATTCTAATTAGCCATCCGTCCACTCCAGGCCATAGGGCCCCAGGCACAAACAACGGCGCTTTTCCCTGGAAAACAAAACTCGCCTGCGAACATTTTGATGGCCGATTGCAGGAACCACTTGGTATTATCAAGCCAGCCCGACTTGGCACTGGTGCCACCTTGGGTCTGGGAACCATGCTGCGTATCGTGGATTCTAAGGAGCCAGCTGGCCACTCCCAGCCACAGGCCCCCAAACACAAACAACGACGCTTTTCCCTGGAAATCAACACTCGCTTGCCGACTTTTTGATGGCAGATTGCAGGAGCCACTTGGTACTATCAAACCAGCCCAACTTGGCACTGGTGCCACCATGGGTCTGGTCACCATCCTGCCTATCGTAGCTTTTCATGAGCCAGCCGGCCACTCCCAGCCATAGGCCCCCAGACACAAACCTCGGCCCGTTTCCCTGGCAAAAAAAAGTAAGCTGCCCCGCTTCTGGATGGCAGATTGCAGGACGCACTTGTTACAATCAAACCAGCCCAACTTGGCACTGGTGCTACCTCTGGTCTGGGAACCATGCTGAGTATCGTGGATTCTAAGGAGCCAGCTGGCCACTCCCAGCCACAGGCCCCCAAACACAAACAACGGCGCTTTTCCCTGGAAAACCAAACTCGCCTGCCAAGTTTTTGATGGCAGATTGCAGGAGCCACTTGGTACTATCAAACCAGCCCAACTTGGCACTGGTGCCGTCATGGGTCTGGTCACCATCATGCCTATCGTAGCTTTTCAGGAGCCAGCCGGTCACTTCCAGGCTTAGGCCCCCAGACACAATCCTCGGACCGTTTCCCTGGCAAACAAAAGTAAGCTGCCCCGCTTCTGGATGGCAGATTGCAGGAACCACTTGTTACTATCAAACCAGCCCAACTTGGCACTGGTGCCACCATGGGTCTGGTCACCATCCTGCCTATCGTAGCTTTTCAGGAGCCAGCCGGTCACTCCCAGCCATAGGCCCCGAGACACAAACCTCGGCCCGTTTCCCTGGCAAACAAAAGTAAGCCACCCCGCTTCTGGATGGCAGATTGCAGGACGCACTTGGTACTATCAAACCAGCCCAACTTGGCACTGGTGCCACCTCAGGTCTGGGAACCATCCTGCGTCTCGTGGATTCTAAGGAGCCAGCCGGCCACTCCCACCCATAGGCCCCCAAACAAAAACAACGGCGCTTTTCCCTGGAAAACAAAACTCGCCTGCCAACTTTTTGATGGCCGATTGCAGGAACCACTTGGTATTATCAAGCCAGCCCGACTTGGCACTGGTGCTACCTTGGGTCTGGGAACCATGCTGCGTATCGTGGATTCTAAGGAGCCAGCCGGCCACTCCCTGCCACAGGCCCCCAAACACAAACAACGGCGCTTTTCCCTGGAAATCAACACTCGCTTGCCGACTTTTTGATGGCAGATTGCAGGAGCCACTTGGTACTATCAAACCAGCCCAACTTGGCACTGGTGCCACCATGGGTCTGGTCACCATCATGCCTCTCGTAGCTTTTCAGGACCTAGCCGGTCACTCACAGCCATAGGCCCCCAGACACAAACCTTGGCCCGTTTCCCTGGCAAACAAAAGTAAGCTGCCCCGTTTCTGGATGGCAGATTTCAGTAGCAACTTTGCACCATCAAACTGGCCCGACTTGTCATTGTTGCCACCTCTGGTCTGGGAAACATCCTGCGTATCGTGGATTCTAATTAGCCAGCCGGCCACTCCCAGCCACAGGCCCCCAAACACAAACAACGGCGCTTTTCCCTGGAAAACAAAACTCGCCTGACAATTTTTGATGGCAGATTGCAGGAGCCACTTGGTACTATCAAACCAGCCCAACTTGGCACTGGTGCCACCATGGGTCTGGTCACCATCCTGCCTGTCGTAGCTTTTCAGGAGCCAGCCGGTCACTCCCAGCCATAGGCCCCCAGACACAAAGCTCGGCCCGTTTCCCTGGCAAACAAAAGTAAGCTGCCCCGCTTCTGGATGGCAGATAGTAGGACGCACTTGTTAATATCAAACCAGCCCGACTTGGCACTGGTGCCACCACTGGTCTGGGAACCATCCTGCGTATCGTGGATTCTAAGGAGCCAGCCGGCCACTCCCAGCCACAGGCACCCAAACACAAACAACGGCGCTTTTCCCTGGAAAACAAAACTCGCCTGACAACTTTTTGATGGCAGATTGCAGGAGCCACTTGGTACTATCAAACCAGCCCAACTTGGCACTGGTGCCACCATGGGTCTGGTCACCATCCTGCCTATCGTAGCTTTTCAGGAGCCAGCCGGTCACTCCCAGCCATAGGCCCCCAGACAAATACCTCGGCCCGTTTCCCTGGAAAACAAAAGTAAGCTGCCCCGCTTCTGGATGGCAGATTGCAGGACGCACTTGGTACTATCAAACCAGCCCGACTTGGCACTGGTGCCACGTCAAGTCTGGGAACCATCCTGCGTATCGTGGATTCTAAGGAGCCAGCCGGCCACTCCCTGCCACAGGCCCCCAAACACAAACAACGGCGCTTTTCCCTGGAAAACAAAACTCGCCTGCCAACTTTTTGATGGCAGATTGCAGGAGCCACTTGGTACTATCAAACCAGCCCAACTTGGCACTGGTGCCACCATGGGTCTGGGAACCATCCTGCCTATCGTAACTTTTCAGGAGCCAGCCAGTCACTCCCAGCCATAGGCCCCCAGACAAAAACCTCGGCCCGTTTCCCTGGCAAACAAAAGTAAGCTGCCCCGCTTCTGGATGGCAGATTCCCGGACGCACTTGGTACTATCAAACCAGCCCAACTTGGCACTGGTGCCACCTCTGATCTGGGAACCATGCTGAGTATCGTGGATTCTAAGGAGCCAGCCGGCCACTCCCAGCCACAGGCCCCCAAACACAAACAACGGCGCTTTTCCCTGGAAAACAAAACTCGCCTGCCAAGTTTTTGATGGCAGATTGCAGGAGCCACTTGGTACTATCAAACCAGCCCAACTTGGCACTGGTGCCGTCATGGGTCTGGTCACCATCCTGCCTATCGTAGCTTTTCAGGAGCCAGCCGGTCACTCCCAGCCATAGGCCCCCAGACAAAAACCTCGGCCCGTTTCCCTGGAAAACAAAAGTAAGCTGCCCCGCTTCTGGATGGCAGATTGCAGGAACCACTTGGTACTATCAAACCAGCCCAACTTGGCACTGGTGCCACCATGGGTCTGGGAACCATCCTGTGTATCGTGGATTCTAATTAGCCATCCGTCCACTCCAGGCCATAGGGCCCCAGGCACAAACAACGGCGCTTTTCCCTGGAAAACAAAACTCGCCTGACAACTTTTTGATGGCCGATTGCAGGAACCACTTGGTATTATCTAGCCAGCCCAACTTGGCACTGGTGCCACCATGGGTCTGGTCACCATCCTGCCTATCGTAGCTTTTCAGGAGCCAGCCGGTCACTCCCAGCCATAGGCCCCCAGACACAAACCTCGGACCGTTTCCCTGGCAAACAAAAGTAAGCTGCCCCGCTTCTGGATGGCAGATTGCAGGAACCACTTGTTACTATCAAACCAGCCCAACTTGGCACTGGTGCCACCATGGGTCTGGGAACCATCCTGTGTATCGTGGATTCTAATTAGCCATCCGTCCACTCCAGGCCATAGGGCCCCAGGCACAAACAACGGCGCTTTTCCCTGGAAAACAAAACTTGCCTGCCAACTTTTTGATGGCCGATTGCAGGAACCACTTGGTATTATCAAGCCAGCCCGACTTGGCACTGGTGCCACCTTGGGTCTGGGAACCATGCTGCGTATCGTGGATTCTAAGTAGCCAGCCGGCCACTCCCTGCCACAGGCCCCCAAACACAAACAACGGCGCTTTTCCCTGGAAAACAAAACTCGCCTGCCAAGTTTTTGATGGCAGATTGCAGGAGCCACTTGGTACTATCAAACCAGCCCAACTTGGCACTGGTGCCACCATGGGTCTGGTCACCATCCTGCATATCGTAGCTTTTCAGGAGCCAGCCAGCCACCCCCAGCCAGAGGCCCCCAGACAAATATTTCGGCCCGTTTCCCTGGCAAACAAAAGTAAGCTGCCCCGCTTCTGCATGGCAGATTGCAGGAGCCACTTTGCACCGTCAAACCAGCCCAACTTGGCACTGGTGCCACCTCAGGTCTGGGAACCATCCTGCGTATCGTGGGTTCTAATTAGCCATCCGTCCACTCCAGGCCATAGGGCCCCAGGCACAAAAAACGGCGCTTTTCCCTGGAAAACAAAACTCGCCTGCCAACTTTTTGATGGCAGATTGCAGGAGCCACTTGGTACTATCAAATCAGCCGAACTTGGCACTGGTGCCACCATGGGTCTGGTAACCATCCTGCCTATCGTACCTTTTCAGGAGCCAGCTGGTCACTCCCAGCCATAGGCCCCCAGACAAAAACCTCGGCTCCTTTCCCTGGCAAACAAAAGTAAGCAGCCCTGCTTCTGGATGGCAGATTGCAGGAGCCACTTTGCACCATCAAACTGGCCCGACTTGTCACTGTTGCCACCTCTGGTCTGGGAACCATCCTGCGTATCGTGGATTCTAATTAGCCAGCCGGCCTCTCCCAGCCACAGGCCCCCAAACACAAACAACGGCGCTTTTCCCTGGAAAACAAAACTCGCCTGACAACTTTTTGATGGCAGATTGCAGGAGCCACTTGGTACTATCAAACCAGCCCAACTTGGCACTGGTGCCACCATGGGTCTGGTCACCATCCTGCCTATCGTAGCTTTTCAGGAGCCAGCCGGTCACTCCCAGCCATAGGCCCCCAGACACAAAGCTCGGCCCGTTTCCCTGGCAAACAAAAGTAAGCTGCCCCGCTTCTGGATGGCAGATAGTAGGACGCACTTGTTACTATCAAACCAGCCCGACTTGGCACTGGTGCCACCACTGGTCTGGGAACCATCCTGCGTATCGTGGATTCTAAGGAGCCAGCCGGCCACTCCCAGCCACAGGCCCCCAAACACAAACAACGGCGCTTTTCCCTGGAAAACAAAACTCGCCTGCCAACTTTTTGATGGCAGATTGCAGGAGCCACTTGGTACTATCAAACCAGCCCAACTTGGCACTGGTGCCACCATGGGTCTGGTCACCATCCTGACTATCGTAGCTTTTCAGGAGCCAGCCGGTCACTCCCAGCCATAGGCCCCCAGACAAATACCTCGGCCCGTTTCCCTGGCAAACAAAAGTAAGCTGCCCCGCTTCTGGATGGCAGATTGCAGGAGGCACTTGGTACTATCAAACCAGCCCGACTTGGCACTGGTGCCACCACTGGTCTGGGAACCATCCTGCGTATCGTGGATTCTAAGGAGCCAGCCGGCCACTCCCTGCCACAGGCCCCCAAACACAAACAACGGCGCTTTTCCCTGGAAAACAAAACTCGCCTGCCAACTTTTTGATGGCAGATTGCAGGAGCCACTTGGTACTATCAAACCAGCCCAACTTGGCACTGGTGCCACCATGGGTCTGGTCACCATCCTGCCTATCGTAACTTTTCAGGAGCCAGCCGGTCACTCCCAGCCATAGGCCCCCAGACAAAAACCTCGGCCCGTTTCCCTGGCAAACAAAAGTAAGCTGCCCCGCTTCTGGATGGCAGATTTCCGGACGCACTTGGTACTATCAAACCAGCCCAACTTGGCACTGGTGCCACCTCTGATCTTCGAACCATGCTGAGTATCGTGGATTCTAAGGAGCCAGCCGGCCACTCCCAGCCACAGGCCCCCAAACACAAACAACGGCGCTTTTCCCTGGAAAACAAAACTCGCCTGCCAAGTTTTTGATGGCAGATTGCAGGAGCCACTTGGTACTATCAAACCAGCCCAACTTGGCACTGGTGCCGTCATGGGTCTGGTCACCATCCTGCCTATCGTAGCTTTTCAGGAGCCAGCCGGTCACTCCCAGCCATAGGCCCCCAGACAAAAACCTCGGACCGTTTCCCTGGCAAACAAAAGTAAGCTGCCCCGCTTCTGGATGGCAGATTGCAGGAACCACTTGGTACTATCAAACCAGCCCAACTTGGCACTGGTGCCACCATGGGTCTGGGAACCATCCTGTGTATCGTGGATTCTAATTAGCCATCCGTCCACTCCAGGCCATAGGGCCCCAGGCACAAACAACGGCGCTTTTACCTGGAAAACAAAACTCGCCTGCCAACTTTTTGATGGCCGATTGCAGGAACCACTTGGTATTATCTAGCCAGCCCAACTTGGCACTGGTGCCACCATGGGTCTGGTCACCATCCTGCCTATCGTAGCTTTTCAGGAGCCAGCCGGTCACTCCCTGCCATAGGCCCCCAGACACAAACCTCGGCCCGTTTCCCTGGCAAACAAAAGTAAGCTGCCCCGCTTCTGGATGGCAGATTGCAGGAACCACTTGTTACTATCAAACCAGCCCAACTTGGCACTGGTGCCACCATGGGTCTGGGAACCATCCTGTGTATCGTGGATTCTAATTAGCCATCCGTCCACTCCAGGCCATAGGGCCCCAGGCACAAACAACGGCGCTTTTCCCTGGAAAACAAAACTCGCCTGCCAACTTTTTGATGGCCGATTGCAGGAACCACTTGGTATTATCAAGCCAGCCCGACTTGGCACTGGTGCCACCTTGGGTCTGGGAACCATGCTGCGTATCGTGGATTCTAAGGAGCCAGCCGGCCACTCCCTGCCACAGGCCCCCAAACACAAACAACGGCGCTTTTCCCTGGAAAACAAAACTCGCCTGCCAAGTTTTTGATGGCAGATTGCAGGAGCCACTTGGTATTATCAAACCAGCCCAACTTGGCACTGGTGCCACCATGGGTCTGGTCACCATCCTGCCTATCGTAGCTTTTCAGGAGCCAGCCAGCCACCCCCAGCCAGAGGCCCCCAGACAAATATTTCGGCCCGTTTCCCTGGCAAACAAAAGTAAGCTGCCCCGCTTCTGCATGGCAGATTGCAGGAGCCACTTTGCACCGTCAAACCAGCCCAACTTGGCACTGGTGCCACCTCAGGTCTGGGAACCATCCTGCGTATCGTGGGTTCTAATTAGCCATCCGTCCACTCCAGGCCATAGGGCCCCAGGCACAAACAACGGCACTTTTCCCTGGAAAACAAAACTCGCCTGCCAACTTTTTGATGGCCGATCGCAGGAACCACTTGGTATTATCAAGCCAGCCCAACTTGGCACTGGTGCCACCATGGGTCTGGTCACCATCCTGCCTATCGTAGCTTTTCAGGAGCCAGCCGGTCACTCCCAGCCATAGGCCCCCAGACACAAACCTCGGACCGTTTCCCTGGCAAACAAAAGTAAGCTGCCCCGCTTCTGGATGGCAGATTCCCGGACGCACTTGTTACTATCAAACCAGCCCAACTTGGCACTGGTGCCACCATGGGTCTGGGAACCATCCTGTGTATCGTGGATTCTAATTAGCCATCCGTCCACTCCAGGCCATAGGGCCCCAGGCACAAACAACGGCGCTTTTCCCTGGAAAACAAAACTCGCCTGCGAACATTTTGATGGCCGATTGCAGGAACCACTTGGTATTATCAAGCCAGCCCGACTTGGCACTGGTGCCACCTTGGGTCTGGGAACCATGCTGCGTATCGTGGATTCTAAGGAGCCAGCTGGCCACTCCCAGCCACAGGCCCCCAAACACAAACAACGACGCTTTTCCCTGGAAATCAACACTCGCTTGCCGACTTTTTGATGGCAGATTGCAGGAGCCACTTGGTACTATCAAACCAGCCCAACTTGGCACTGGTGCCACCATGGGTCTGGTCACCATCCTGCCTATCGTAGCTTTTCATGAGCCAGCCGGCCACTCCCAGCCATAGGCCCCCAGACACAAACCTCGGCCCGTTTCCCTGGCAAAAAAAAGTAAGCTGCCCCGCTTCTGGATGGCAGATTGCAGGACGCACTTGTTACAATCAAACCAGCCCAACTTGGCACTGGTGCTACCTCTGGTCTGGGAACCATGCTGAGTATCGTGGATTCTAAGGAGCCAGCTGGCCACTCCCAGCCACAGGCCCCCAAACACAAACAACGGCGCTTTTCCCTGGAAAACAAAACTCGCCTGCCAACTTTTTGATGGCAGATTGCAGGAGCCACTTGGTACTATCAAACCAGCCCAACTTGGCACTGGTGCCGTCATGGGTCTGGTCACCATCATGCCTATCGTAGCTTTTCAGGAGCCAGCCGGTCACTTCCAGGCTTAGGCCCCCAGACACAATCCTCGGACCGTTTCCCTGGCAAACAAAAGTAAGCTGCCCCGCTTCTGGATGGCAGATTGCAGGAACCACTTGTTACTATCAAACCAGCCCAAGTTGGCACTGGTGCCACCATGGGTCTGGGAACCATCCTGTGTATCGTGGATTCTAATTAGCCATCCGTCCACTCCAGGCCATAGGGCCCCAGGCGCAAACAACGGCGCTTTTCCCTGGAAAACAAACTCGCCTGCCAAATTTTTGATGGCAGATTGCAGGAGCCACTTGGTACTATCAAACCAGCCCAACTTGGCACTGGTGCCACCATGGGTCTGGTCACCATCCTGCCTATCGTAGCTTTTCAGGAGCCAGCCGGTCACTCCCAGCCATAGGCCCCGAGACACAAACCTCGGCCCGTTTCCCTGGCAAACAAAAGTAAGCTACCCCGCTTCTGGATGGCAGATTGCAGGACGCACTTGGTACTATCAAACCAGCCCAACTTGGCACTGGTGCCACCTCAGGTCTGGGAACCATCCTGCGTCTCGTGGATTCTAAGGAGCCAGCCGGCCACTGCCACCCATACGCCCCCAAACAAAAACAACGGCGCTTTTCCCTGGAAAACAAAACTCGCCTGCCAACTTTTTGATGGCCGATTGCAGGAACCACTTGGTATTATCAAGCCAGCCCGACTTGGCACTGGTGCCACCTTGGGTCTGGGAACCATGCTGCGTATCGTGGATTCTAAGGAGCCAGCCGGCCACTCCCTGCCACAGGCCCCCAAACACAAACAACGGCGCTTTTCCCTGGAAATCAACACTCGCTTGCCGACTTTTTGATGGCAGATTGCAGGAGCCACTTGGTACTATCAAACCAGCCCAACTTGGCACTGGTGCCACCATGGGTCTGGTCACCATCATGCCTCTCGTAGCTTTTCAGGACCTAGCCGGTCACTCACAGCCATAGGCCCCCAGACACAAACCTTGGCCCGTTTCCCTGGGAAATAAAAGTAAGCTGCCCCGTTTCTGGATGGCAGATTTCAGTAGCAACTTTGCACCATCAAACTGGCCCGACTTGTCACTGGTGCCACTTTAGGTCTGGGAACCACCCTGCGTATCGTGGATTGTAATTAGCCATCCGGCCACTCCCACCCACAGGCCCCCAAACACAAACAACGGCGCTTTTCCCTGGAAAACAAAACTCGCCTACCAACATTTTGATGGCAGATTGCAGGAGCCACTTGGTACTATCAAATCAGCCGAACTTGGCACTGGTGCCACCATGGGTCTGGTAACCATACTGCCTATCGTACCTTTTCAGGAGCCAGCTGGTCACTCCCAGCCATAGGCCCCCAGACAAAAACCTCGGCTCCTTTCCCTGGCAAACAAAAGTAAGCAGCCCTGCTTCTGGATGGCAGATTGCAGGAGCCACTTTGCACCATCAAACTGGCCCGACTTGTCATTGTTGCCACCTCTGGTCTGGGAACCATCCTGCGTATCGTGGATTCTAATTAGCCAGCCGGCCACTCCCAGCCACAGGCCCCCAAACACAAACAACGGCGCTTTTCCCTGGAAAACAAAACTCGCCTGACAACTTTTTGATGGCAGATTGCAGGAGCCACTTGGTACTATCAAACCAGCCCAACTTGGCACTGGTGCCACCATGGGTCTGGTCACCATCCTGCCTGTCGTAGCTTTTCAGGAGCCAGCCGGTCACTCCCAGCCATAGGCCCCCAGACACAAAGCTCGGCCCGTTTCCCTGGCAAACAAAAGTAAGCTGCCCCGCTTCTGGATGGCAGATAGTAGGACGCACTTGTTAATATCAAACCAGCCCGACTTGGCACTGGTGCCACCACTGGTCTGGGAACCATCCTGCGTATCGTGGATTCTAAGGAGCCAGCCGGCCACTCCCAGCCACAGGCACCCAAACACAAACAACGGCGCTTTTCCCTGGAAAACAAAACTCGCCTGACAACTTTTTGATGGCAGATTGCAGGAGCCACTTGGTACTATCAAACCAGCCCAACTTGGCACTGGTGCCACCATGGGTCTGGTCACCATCCTGCCTATCGTAGCTTTTCAGGAGCCAGCCGGTCACTCCCAGCCATAGGCCCCCAGACAAATACCTCGGCCCGTTTCCCTGGAAAACAAAAGTAAGCTGCCCCGCTTCTGGATGGCAGATTGCAGGACGCACTTGGTACTATCAAACCAGCCCGACTTGGCACTGGTGCCACGTCAAGTCTGGGAACCATCCTGCGTATCGTGGATTCTAAGGAGCCAGCCGGCCACTCCCTGCCACAGGCCCCCAAACACAAACAACGGCGCTTTTCCCTGGAAAACAAAACTCGCCTGCCAACTTTTTGATGGCAGATTGCAGGAGCCACTTGGTACTATCAAACCAGCCCAACTTGGCACTGGTGCCACCATGGGTCTGGGAACCATCCTGCCTATCGTAACTTTTCAGGAGCCAGCCAGTCACTCCCAGCCATAGGCCCCCAGACAAAAACCTCGGCCCGTTTCCCTGGCAAACAAAAGTAAGCTGCCCCGCTTCTGGATGGCAGATTCCCGGACGCACTTGGTACTATCAAACCAGCCCAACTTGGCACTGGTGCCAACTCTGATCTGGGAACCATGCTGAGTATCGTGGATTCTAAGGAGCCAGCCGGCCACTCCCAGCCACAGGCCCCCAAACACAAACAACGGCGCTTTTCCCTGGAAAACAAAACTCGCCTGCCAAGTTTTTGATGGCAGATTGCAGGAGCCACTTGGTACTATCAAACCAGCCCAACTTGGCACTGGTGCCGTCATGGGTCTGGTCACCATCCTGCCTATCGTAGCTTTTCAGGAGCCAGCCGGTCACTCCCAGCCATAGGCCCCCAGACAAAAACCTCGGCCCGTTTCCCTGGAAAACAAAAGTAAGCTGCCCCGCTTCTGGATGGCAGATTGCAGGAACCACTTGGTACTATCAAACCAGCCCAACTTGGCACTGGTGCCACCATGGGTCTGGGAACCATCCTGTGTATCGTGGATTCTAATTAGCCATCCGTCCACTCCAGGCCATAGGGCCCCAGGCACAAACAACGGCGCTTTTCCCTGGAAAACAAAACTCGCCTGACAACTTTTTGATGGCCGATTGCAGGAACCACTTGGTATTATCTAGCCAGCCCAACTTGGCACTGGTGCCACCATGGGTCTGGTCACCATCCTGCCTATCGTAGCTTTTCAGGAGCCAGCCGGTCACTCCCAGCCATAGGCCCCCAGACAAATACCTCGGCCCGTTTCCCTGGCAAACAAAAGTAAGCTGCCCCGCTTCTGGATGGCAGATTCCCGGACGCACTTGTTACTATCAAACCAGCCCAACTTGGCACTGGTGCCACCATGGGTCTGGGAACCATCCTGTGTATCGTGGATTCTAATTAGCCATCCGTCCACTCCAGGCCATAGGGCCCCAGGCACAAACAACGGCGCTTTTCCCTGGAAAACAAAACTTGCCTGCCAACTTTTTGATGGCCGATTGCAGGAACCACTTGGTATTATCAAGCCAGCCCGACTTGGCACTGGTGCCACCTTGGGTCTGGGAACCATGCTGCGTATCGTGGATTCTAAGGAGCCAGCCGGCCACTCCCTGCCACAGGCCCCCAAACACAAACAACGGCGCTTTTCCCTGGAAAACAAAACTCGCCTGCCAAGTTTTTGATGGCAGATTGCAGGAGCCACTTGGTACTATCAAACCAGCCCAACTTGGCACTGGTGCCACCATGGGTCTGGTCACCATCCTGCATATCGTAGCTTTTCAGGAGCCAGCCATCCACCCCCAGCCAGAGGCCCCCAGAGAAATATTTCGGCCCGTTTCCCTGGCAAACAAAAGTAAGCTGCCCCGCTTCTGCATGGCAGATTGCAGGAGCCACTTTGCACCGTCAAACCAGCCCAACTTGGCACTGGTGCCACCTCAGGTCTGGGAACCATCCTGCGTATCGTGGGTTCTAATTAGCCATCCGTCCACTCCAGGCCATAGGGCCCCAGGCACAAAAAACGGCGCTTTTCCCTGGAAAACAAAACTCGCCTGCCAACTTTTTGATGGCCGATTGCAGGAACCACTTGGTATTATCAAGCCAGCCCAACTTGGCACTGGTGCCACCATGGGTCTGGTCACCATCCTGCCTATCGTAGCTTTTCAGGAGCCAGCCAGTCACTCCCAGCCATAGGCCCCCAAACACAAACAACGACGCTTTTCCCTGGAAATCAACACTCGCTTGCCGACTTTTTGATGGCAGATTGCAGGAGCCACTTGGTACTATCAAACCAGCCCAACTTGGCACTGGTGCCACCATGGGTCTGGTCACCATCCTGCCTATCGTAGCTTTTCAGGAGCCAGCCGGCCACTCCCAGCCATAGGCCCCCAGACACAAACCTCGGCCCGTTTCCCTGGCAAACAAAAGTAAGCTGCCCCGCTTCTGGATGGCAGATTCCCGGACGCACTTGTTACAATCAAACCAGCCCAACTTGGCACTGGTGCCACCTCTGGTCTGGGAACCATGCTGAGTATCGTGGATTCTAAGGAGCCAGCCGGCCACTCCCAGCCACAGGCCCCCAAACACAAACAACGGCGCTTTTCCCTGGAAAACAAAACTCGCCTGCCAAGTTTTTGATGGCAGATTGCAGGAGCCACTTGGTACTATCAAACCAGCCCAACTTGGCACTGGTGCCGTCATGGGTCTGGTCACCATCCTGCCTATCGTAGCTTTTCACGAGCCAGCCGGTCACTTCCAGGCTTAGGCCCCCAGACACAATCCTCGGACCGTTTCCCTGGCAAACAAAAGTAAGCTGCCCCGCTTCTGGATGGCAGATTGCAGGAACCACTTGTTACTATCAAACCAGCCCAAGTTGGCACTGGTGCCACCATGGGTCTGGGAACCATCCTGTGTATCGTGGATTCTAATTAGCCATCCGTCCACTCCAGGCCATAGGGCCCCAGGCGCAAACAACGGCGCTTTTCCCTGGATAACAAACTCGCCTGCCAAATTTTTGATGGCAGATTGCAGGAGCCACTTGGTACTATCAAACCAGCCCAACTTGGCACTGGTGCCACCATGGGTCTGGTCACCATCCTGCCTATCGTAGCTTTTCAGGAGCCAGCCGGTCACTCCCAGCCATAGGCCCCCAGACACAAACCTCGGCCCGTTTCCCTGGCAAACAAAAGTAAGCTACCCCGCTTCTGGATGGCAGATTGCAGGACGCACTTGGTACTATCAAACCAGCCCAACTTGGCACTGGTGCCACCTCAGGTCTGGGAACCATCCTGCGTCTCGTGGATTCTAAGGAGCCAGCCGGCCACTCCCACCCATAGGCCCCCAAACAAAAACAACGGCGCTTTTCCCTGCAAAACAAAACTCGCCTGCCAACTTTTTGATGGCCGATTGCAGGAACCACTTGGTATTATCAAGCCAGCCCGACTTGGCACTGGTGCCACCTTGGGTCTGGGAACCATGCTGCGTATCGTGGATTCTAAGGAGCCAGCCGGCCACTCCCTGCCACAGGCCCCCAAACACAAACAACGGCGCTTTTCCCTGGAAATCAACACTCGCTTGCCGACTTTTTGATGGCAGATTGCAGGAGCCACTTGGTACTATCAAACCAGCCCAACTTGGCACTGGTGCCACCATGGGTCTGGTCACCATCATGCCTCTCGTAGCTTTTCAGGACCTAGCCGGTCACTCACAGCCATAGGCCCCCAGACACAAACCTTGGCCCGTTTCCCTGGCAAACAAAAGTAAGCTGCCCCGTTTCTGGATGGCAGATTTCAGTAGCAACTTTGCACCATCAAACTGGCCCGACTTGTCACTGGTGCCACTTTAGGTCTGGGAAACATCCTGCGTATCGTGGATTCTAATTAGCCATCCGGCCACTCCCACCCACAGGCCCCCAAACACAAACAACGGCGCTTTTCCCTGGAAAACAAAACTCGCCTACCAACATTTTGATGGCAGATTGCAGGAGCCACTTGGTACTATCAAATCAGCCGAACTTGGCACTGGTGCCACCATGGGTCTGGTAACCATCCTGCCTATCGTACCTTTTCAGGAGCCAGCTGGTCACTCCCAGCCATAGGCCCCCAGACAAAAACCTCGGCTCCTTTCCCTGGCAAACAAAAGTAAGCAGCCCTGCTTCTGGATGGCAGATTGCAGGAGCCACTTTGCACCATCAAACTGGCCCGACTTGTCACTGTTGCCACCTCTGGTCTGGGAACCATCCTGCGTATCGTGGATTCTAATTAGCCAGCCGGCCACTCCCAGCCACAGGCCCCCAAACACAAACAACGGCGCTTTTCCCTGGAAAACAAAACTCGCCTGACAACTTTTTGATGGCAGATTGCAGGAGCCACTTGGTACTATCAAACCAGCCCAACTTGGCACTGGTGCCACCATGGGTCTGGTCACCATCCTGCCTATCGTAGCTTTTCAGGAGCCAGCCGGTCACTCCCTGCCACAGGCCCCCAGACACAAAGCTCGGCCCGTTTCCCTGGCAAACAAAAGTAAGCTGCCCCGCTTCTGGATGGCAGATAGTAGGACGCACTTGTTACTATCAAACCAGCCCGACTTGGCACTGGTGCCACCACTGGTCTGGGAACCATCCTGCGTATCGTGGATTCTAAGGAGCCAGCCGGCCACTCCCAGCCTCAGGCACCCAAACACAAACAACGGCGCTTTTCCCTGGAAAACAAAACTCGCCTGACAACTTTTTGATGGCAGATTGCAGGAGCCACTTGGTACTATCAAACCAGCCCAACTTGGCACTGGTGCCACCATGGGTCTGGTCACCATCCTGCCTATCGTAGCTTTTCAGGAGCCAGCCGGCCACTCTCAGCCATATGCCCCCAAAAACAAACCACGGACCTTTTCTCTGGCAAACAAAAATCAGCTGCCCCACTTCTGGATGGCAGATTGCAGGAGCCACTTGGGACTATCACACCAGCACAACATGGCACTGCTGCCACCTTGGATCTGGGAACAATCCTGCGTATCGTACATATTCAGGAACCAGCCGAACACTCCCAGCCACAGGCCCCCAAACACAAACAACGGCCCTTTTCTCTGGCAAACAAAACTCAACTGCCCCTCTTCTGGATGGCAAATTGCAGGACGCACTTGGTACTACAAAAAGAGCCCGACTTGGCAGTGGTGCCACCTTGGGTCTGGGAACCATCCTGCGTATCGAGCATTTTAAGGAGCCAGCCGGCAATTCCCAGCCGTATGCCCCAAAAAGAAACCATGGACATTTTCTCTGGCAAAAAAAACTCAGCTGTCCCGCTTCTGGATGGCAGATTGCAGGAGTCACTTTGAACCATACAACCAGCCTTACTTGGCACTGGTGCCACCTTGGATCTGGGAACCATCCTGCCTATCGTTGATTTTCAGGGGCCAGCCGGCCACTCTCAGCCATAGGCCCCCAAACACAAACCACAGCCCTTTTCTCTAGCAAACAAAATTCAACTGCCCCGCTTCTGGATGGCAAATTGCAGGAGCCACTGGGTACTACAAAAACAGCCTGACTTGGCACTGGTGCCACCTTGCGTCTGGTTACCATGCGGCGTATCGTGCATTTTAAGGAGCCAGGTGGCCACTCCCAGCCATATGCCCCCAAACACAACCCACGGCCCTTTTCTCTGGCAAACAAAACTCAGCTGCCCCGCTTCTGGATGGCAGATTGCAGGAGACACTTGGTACTATCAAACCAGCCCGACTTGGCACTGGTGCCACCTTGGGTCTGGGAACCATCCTGCGTATTGTGGATTGTCAGGAGACAGCCGACCACTCTCGGCCACAGAGCCCAATCAAAAACAAAGGTCCGTTTCCCTGGCAAAAAAAACTCAGCTGCCCCGCTTCTGGATGGGAGATTGCAGGAGGCACTTGACACTGTCAAACGAGCCCCACTTGGCACTGGTGCCACCTTGGGTCTGGGAACCATGCTGCGTATCGTGGATTTTCAGGAGCCAGCCGGCCACTCCCAGCCACAGGCCCCCAAACACAAACCACAGCCTTTTTCTCTGGCAAACAAAACTCAGCTGCCCCGCTTCTGGATGGCAGATTGCAGGAGCCACTTGGTACTATCAAACCAGCCCGACTTGGCACTGGTGCCACCTTGGGTCTGGGAACCATCCTGCCTATCGTGGATTTTAAGGAGCCAGCCGGCTACTCCCAGCCACAGGCCCCCAACAAAAACCACGGCCCTTTTTTCTCGCAAACAAAACTTAGCTGCCTCACTTCTGGATGGCAGATTGCAGGAGCCACTTGGTGTAATCAAACCAGCCCGACTTGGCACTGGTGCCACCTTGGGTCTGGGAACCATCCTGCGTATCGTGGATTCTAAGGAGCCAGCCGGCCACTCCCAGCCACAGGCCCCCAAACAAAATCAACGGCGCTGTTCCCTGGAAAACAAAACACGCCTGCCAACTTTTTGATGGAGTTTGCAGGAGCCACTTGGTACTATCAAACCAGCCCGACTTGGCACTGGTGCCACCTTGGGTCTGGGAAACATCCTGCGTATCGTGGATTCTTAGGAGCCAGCCGGCCACTCCTAGCCACAGGCCCCCAAACAAAAACCTAGGCCTATTTCTCTGGCAAACAAAAGTAAGCTGCCCTGCTTCTGGATGGCAGATTGCAGGAGACACTTGGTACTATCAAACCAGCCCGACTTGGCACTGGTGCCACCTTGGATCTGGGAACCATGCTCTGTATCGTGGATATTCAGGGGCCAGCCGGCCACTCTCAGCCATATGTCCCCAAACAGAAACCTCAGCCCGTTTCTCTGGCAAACAAAACTCAACTGCCCCTCTTCTGGATGGCAAATTGCAGGATGAACTTGATACTAAAACCGCAGGCCGACTTGGTAGTGGTGACACCTTGGGCCTGGGAACCATCATGCGTATCGAGCATTTTAAGGAGCCAGCCGGCCACTCCCAGCAATATGCCCCCAAAAACAATCCACGGAATTTTCCTCTGGCAAACAAAAATCAGCTGCCCCGCTTCTGGATGGCAGATTGCAGGAGCAACTTTGCACCATCAAACCAGCCCGACTTGGCACTGGTGCCACATTGCATCTGGGAACCATGCTGCCTAGCGTGGATTTTCAGGAGCCAGCCGGCCACTCTCAGCTATATGCCCCCAAACAAAACCCACGGCCCGTTTCCCTGGCAAACAAAATTAAGCTGCCCCGCTTCTGGATGGCAGATTGCAGGACGCACTTGGTACTATCAAACCAGCCCGACTTGGCACTGGTGCCACCTTGGGTCTGGGAACCATCCTGCATATCGTGGGTTCAAAGGAGCCAGCCGGCCACTCCCAGCCACAGGCCCCCAAATACAAACAATGTCGCTTTTCCCTGGAAAACAAAACTCGCCTGCCAACTTTTTGATGGCAGATTGCCGGAGCCACTTGGTACTATCAAACCAGCCCAACTTGGCACTGGTGCCACCATGGGTCTGGTAACCATCCTGCCTATTGTAGCTTTCCAGGAGCCAGCCGGTCTCTCCCAGCCATAGGTCCCCAGTCACAAACCTCGGCCCGTTTCCCTGGCAAACAAAAGTAAGCTACCCCGCTTCTGGATGGCAGATTGCAGGAGCCACTTGGTACTATCAAACCAGCAAAACTTGGCACTGGTGCCACCTTGGGTCTGGGAACCATGCTGCGTAACACAGATTCTAAGGCGCCAGTCGGCCACTACGAGCCACAAGCCCCCAAACACAAACAACGGCGCTATTCTCTGGCAAACAAAACTCAACTGCCCCTCTTCTGGATGGCAAATTGCAGGACGCACTTGGTACTATAAAAACAGCCCGACTTGGCACTGGTGCCCCCTTGGGTCTGGGAACCATCCTGCGTATCGATCTTTTTAATGAGACAGCCGGCCACTCCCAGCCATATGCCCCCAAACACAACCCACGGCCCTTTTCTCTGGCAAACAAAACTCAACTGCACCGCTTCTGGATGGCAGATTGCAGGAGCCACTTGGTACTATCAAACCAGCCCGACTTGGCACTGGTGCCACCTTGGGTCTGGGAACCATCCTGCGTATTGTGGGTTGTCAGGAGCCAGCCGAACACTCTCGGCCACAGACCCCAATTAAAAACAACGGCCCGTTTCACAGGCAAACAAAACTCAGCTGCCCCGCTTCTGGATGGGAGATTGCAGGAGGCACTTGACACTGTGAAACCAGCCCCACTTGGCACTGGTGCCACCTTGGGTCTGGGAACCATACTGCGTATCATGGATTTTCAGGAGCCACCCGGCCACTCCCAGCCACAGGCCCCCAAACACAAACCACAGCCTTTTTGTCTGGCAAACAAAATTCAGCTGCCCCGCTTCTGGATGGCAGATTGCAGGAGCCACTTGGGACTATCACACCAGCACAACATGGCACTGCTGCCACCTTGGATCTGGGAACCATCCTTCCTATCGTGGATTTTCAGGGGCCAGCCGGTCACTCTCAGCCATAGGCCCCAAACACAAACCACGGCCCTTTTCTCTGGAAAACAAAACTCAACTGCCCCTCTTCTGGATGGCAGATTGCAGGAGCCACTGGGTACTATGAAACCAGCCCTACTTGGCACTGATGCCACCTTGGGTCTGGGAACCATGCTGCGTATCATGGATTTTCAGGAGCCAGCCGGCCACTGCCAGCCACAGGCACCGAAACACAAACAACAGCCTTTTTCTCTGGCAAACAAAATTCAGCTGCCCCGCTTCTGGATGGCAGATTGCAGGAACCACTTGGTACTAACAAACCAGCCCGACTTGGCACTGATGCCACCTTGGGTCTGGGAACCATCCTGCGTATCGTGGATTCTAAGGAGCCAGCTGGCCACTCCCAGCCACAGGCCCCAAAACACACACAACGGTGCTTTTCCCTGGAAAACAAAACTCGCCTGCCAAACATTTGATGGCAGATTGCAGGAGCCACTTGGTATTATCAAACCAGCCCAACTTGGCACTGGTGCCACCATGGGTCTGCTCACCATCCTGCCTATCGTAGCTTTTCAGGAGCCAGCCAGCCACCCCCAGCCAGAGGCCCCCAGACAAATATTTCGGCCCGTTTCCCTGGCAAACAAAAGTAAGCTGCCCCGCTTCTGGATGGCAGATTGCAGGAGCCACTTTGCACCATCAAACCAGCCCAACTTGGCACTGGTGCCAACTCAGGTCTGGGAACCATCCTGCGTATCGTGGGTTCTAAGGAGCCAGCTGGCCACTCCCAGCCACAGGCCCCCAAACACAAACAACGGCGCTTTTCCCTGGAAAACAAAACTCGCCTGCCAACTTTTTGATGGCAGATTGCAGGAGCCACTTGGTACTATCAAACCAGCCCAACTTGGCACTGGTGCCACCATGGGTCTGGTCACCATCCTGCCTATCGTAGCTTTTCAGGAGCCAGCCGGTCACTCCCAGCCATAGGCCCCCAGACACAAACCTCGGCCCGTTTCCCTGGCAAACAAAAGTAAGCTGCCCCGCTTCTGCATGGCAGATTGCAGGAGCTACTTAGTACTATCAAACCAGCCCGACTTGGCACTGGTGACACCTCTGGTCTGGGAACCATCCTGCCTATCGTGGATTTTCAGGGGCCAGCCGGCCACTCTCAGCCATATGCCCCAAAAACAAACCACGGCCCTTTTCTCTGGCAAACAAAACTCAACTGCCCCTCTTCTGGATGGCAAATTTTAGGACGCACTTTGTACTACGAAAACCGCCCGACGTGGCACTGGTGCCACCTTGTGTCAGGGAACCATCCTGCATATCGAGCTTTTTAAGGAGCCAGCCGGCCACGCCCAGCCATATACCCCCAAAAACAAACCACGGACCATTTCTCTTGGAAACAAAAATCCGCTGCCCCGCGTCTGGATGGCAGATTGCAGGAGCCACTTTGCACCATCAAACCAGCCCGACTTGGCACTGGTGCCACCTTGGGTCTGGGAACAATCCTGCATATCGTGGATTCTAAGGAGCCAGCCGGCCACTCCCTGCCACAGGCCCCCAAACACAAACAACGGCGCTTTTCCCTGGAAAATAAAATTCGCCTGCCAGCTTTTTGATGGCAGATTGCAGGAGCCACTTGGTACTATCAAATCATCCCAACTTGGCACTGGTGCCACTATGGGTCTGGGAACCATCCTGCCTATTGTAGCATTTCAGGAGCCAGCCGGTCACTCCCAGCCATAGGCCCCCAGACAAAAACCTCGGACCGTTTCCCTGGCAAACAAAATTAAGCTGCCCCGATTCTGGATGGCAGATTGCAGGAGCCACTTGGTTGTGTCAAACCAGCCCGACTTGGCACTGGTGCCACCTTGGGTCTGGGAACCATCCTGCGTAACGTGGATTCTAAGCAGCCACCCGGCCACTCTGAGCCACAGGCCCCCAAACAAAAACAACGGCGCTTTTCCCTGGAAAACAAAACTCGCCTGCCAACTTTTTGATGGTAGATTGCAGGAGCCACTTGGTACTATCAAACCAGCCCAACTTGGCACTGGTGCCACCTCTGGTCTGGGAACCATCCTGCCTATCGTAGCTTTTCAGGAGCCAGCCGGTCACTCCCAGCCATAGACCCCCAGACACAAACCTCGGCCCGTTTCCCTGGAAAACAAAAGTATGTTACCCCGATTCTGGATGGCAGATTGCAGGAGCCACTTGGTACTATCAAATCAGCCCAACTTGGCACTGGTGCCACCATGGGTCTGGTAAACATCCTGCCTATCGTAGCTTTTCAGGAGCCAGCCGGTCACTCCCTGCCATAGGCCCCCGGACACAAACCTCGGCCCGTTTCCCTGGCAAACAAAAGTAAGCTGCCCCGCTTTTGGTGGCAGATTGCAGGATGCACTTGGTACTTACAAACCAGCCCGACTTGGCCCTGGTGCCACCTTGGCTCTGGGAACCATGCTGCGTAACGTAGATTCTACGAGGACAGGCGGCCACTCCCAGCCACAGGCCTCTAAACAAAAACAACGGCGCTTTTCCCTGGAAAACAAAACTCGCCTGCCAACTTCTTGATGGCAGATTGCAGGAGCCACTTGGTACTATCAAATCAGCCCAACTTGGCACTGCTGCCACCATGGGTCTGGTCACCATCCTGCCTATCGTAGCTTTTCAGGAGCCAGCCGCTCACTCCCAGCCATAGGCCCCCAGACAAATACCTCGGCACGTTTCCCTGGCAAACAAAAGTAGGCTGCCCCGCTTCTGGATGGCAAATTGCAGGACGCACTTGGTACTACGAAAACAGCCCGACTTGGCACTGATGCCACCTTGGGTCAGGGAACAATCCTGCGTATAGAGCTTTTTAAGGAGCCAGCCGGCCACGTCCAGTCATATACCCCCAAAAAAAAAACCACGGAACTTTTCTCCAGCAAACAAAAATCCGCTGCCCCGCGTCTGGATGGCAGATTGCAGGAGCTATTTAGTATTATCAAACCAGCCCGACTTGGCACTGGTGGCACCATGAGTCTGGTAACCATCCTGCCTATCGTAGCTTTTCAGTAGTCAGCCGGTCACTCCCAGCCATAGGCCCCCAGACAAATACCTCGGCCCGTTTCCCTGGGAAACAAAAGTAAGCTGTCCCGCTTCTGGATGGCAGATTGCAGGAGGCACTTGGTACTATCAAACCAGCCCAACTTGTTCCCAGACCCAAGGTGGCACCAGTGCCAAGTGGGGCTGGTTTGATGGTGCAACGTGGCTCCTGCAATCTGCCATCCAAAAGCGGGGCAGCTTACTTTTGTTTGCCAGGGAAACGGGCCGAGGTTTTTGTCTGGGGGTCTATGGCTGGGAGTGACCGGCTGGCTCCTGAAAAGCTACGATAGGCAGGATGGTTCCCAGACCAGAGGTGGCACCAGTGCCAAGTTGGGCTGGTTTGATAGTACCAAGTGGCTCCTGCAATCTGCCATCAAAAAGTTGGCAGGCGAGTTTTGTTTTCCAGGGAAAAGCGCCGTAGATTTTGTTTGGGGGCCTGTGGCTCAGAGTGGCCGGGTGGCTGCTTAGAATCCACGATACGCAGGATGGTTCCCAGACCCAAGGTGGCACCAGTGCCAAGTCGGGCTGGTTTGACACAACCAAATGGCTCCTGCAATCTGCCATCCAGAATCGGGGCAGCTTACTTTTGTTTGCCAGGGAAACGGTCCGAGGTTTGTGTCTGGGGGCCTATGGCTGGGAGTGACCGGCTGGCTCCTGAAAAGCTACGATAGGCAGGATGGTTCCCAGACCCATAGTGGCACCAGTGCCAAGTTGGGATGATTTGATAGTACCAAGTGGCTCCTGCAATCTGCCATCAAAAAGTTGTCAGGCGAGTTTTGTTTTCCAGGGAAAAGCGCCGTTGTTTGTGTTTGGGGGCCTGTGGCTGGGAGTGGCCGGCTGGCTCCTTAGAATCCACGATATGCAGGATTGTTCCCACACCCAAGGTGGCACCAGTGCCAAGTCGGGCTGGTTTGATGGTGCAAAGTGGCTCCTGCAATCTGCCATACAGACGCGGGGCAGCGGATTTTTGTTTCCAAGAGAAATGGTCCGTGGTTTTTTTTCGGGGGTTTATGGCTGGGCGTGGCCGGCTGGCTCCTGAAAAAGCTCGATATGCAGGATGGTTCCCTGACACAAGGTGGCACCAGTGCCACGTCGGGCGGTTTTCGTAGTACAAAGTGCGTCCTAAAATTTGCCATCCAGAAGACGGGCAGTTGAGTTTTGTTTGCCAGAGAAAAGGGCCGTGGTTTGTTTTTGGGGGCATATGGCTGAGAGTGGCCGGCTGGCTCCTGAAAAGCAACGATAGGCAGGATGTTTACCAGACCCATTGTGGCACCAGTGCCAAGTTGGGCTGATTTGATAGTACCAAGTGCCTCCTGCAATCTGCCATCCAGAATCGGGGTAGCTTACTTTTGTTTTCCAGGGAAACGGGCCGAGGTTTGTGTCTGGGGGTCTATGGTTGGGAGTGGCCGGCTGGCTCCTTAGAAACCACGATACGCAGCATGGTTCCCAGACAAGAGGTGCCACCAGTGCCAAGTTGGGCTGGTTTGATACTACCAAGTGGTTCCTGCAATCTGCCATCCAGAAGCGGGGCAGCTTACTTTTGTTTGCCAGGGAAAAGCGCTGTGGTTTGTGTTTGGGGGCCTGTGGCTGGGAGTGGCCGGCTGGCTCCTTAGAATCCACGATACGCAGGATGGTTCCCAGACGTGAGGTGGCGCCAGTGCCAAGTCGGGCTGGTTTGATAGTACCAAGTGCGTCCTGCAATCTGCCATCCAGAAGCGGGGCAGCTTACTTTTGTTTGCCAGGGAAACGGGCCGAGGTTTGTGTCTCGGGGCCTATGGCAGGGAGTGACCGGCGGGCTCCTGAAAGCTACGATAGGCAGGATGGTGACCAGACCCATGGTGGCACCAGTGCCAAGTTGGGCTGGTTTGATAGTACCAAGTGGCTCCTGCAATCTGACATCAAAAAGTTGGCAGGCGAGTTTTGTTTTCCAGGGAAAAGCGCCGTTGTTTGTGTTTGGGGGCCTGTGGTTGGGAGTGGCCGGCTGGCTCCTTAGACACCACGAAACGCAGGATGGTTCCCAGACCAGAGGTGGCACCAGTGCCAAGTCGGGCTGGTTTGATAGTACCAAGTGGCTCCTGCAATCTGCCATCCAGAAGCGGGGCAGCTTACTTTTGTTTGCCACGGAAACGGGCCGTTGTTTGTGTTTGGGGGCCTGTGGCTGGGAGTGGCCGACTGGCTCCTTAGAATCCACGATACGCAGGATGGTTCCCAGACCAGAGGTGGCACCAGTGCCAAGTTGGGCTGGTTTGATAGTACCAAGTGGTTCCTGCAATCTGCCATCCAGAAGCAGGGCAGCTTACTTTTGTTTGCCAGGGAAACGGGCCGAGGTTTTTGTCTGGGGGCCTATGGCTGCGAGTGACCGGCTGGCTCCTGAAAAGCTACGATAGGCAGGATGGTGACCAGACCCATGGTGGCACCAGTCCCAAGTTGGGCTGGTTTGATAGTACCAAGTGGCTCCTGCAATCTGCCATCAAAATTTGGCAGGCGAGTTTTTTTTTCCAGGGAAAAGCGCCGTTGTTGTGTTTAGGGGCCTGTGGCTGGGAGTGGCCGGCTGGCTCCTTAGAATCCACCATACGCAGGATGGTTCCCAGACCCAAGGTGGCACCAGTGCCTAGTCGGGATAGTTTGATGGTGCAAAGTGGCTCCTGCAATCTGCCATCCAGAAGCGGGGCAGCTTACTTTTGTTTGCCAGGGAAAAGGGCCGAGCTTTGTGTCTCGGGGCCTATGGCTGGGAGTGACCGGCTGGCTCCTGAAAAGCTACGATAGGCAGGATGGTGACCAGACCCAAGGTGGCACCAGTGCCAAGTTGGGCTGGTTTGATAGTACCAAGTGGCTCCTGCAATCTGCCATCAAAAAGTTGGCAGGCGAGTTTTGTTTTCCAGGGAAAAGCGCCGTTGTTTGTGTTTGGGGGCCTGTGGCTGGGAGTGGCCGGCTGGCTCATTAGAATCCACGATACGCAGGATGGTTCCCAGACTTGTCGTGGCACCAGTGCCAAGTCGGGCTGGTTTGATAGTACCAAGTGGATCCTGCAATCTGCCATCCAGAAGCGGGGCAGCTTACTTTTGTTTGCCAGGGAAACGGGCCGAGGATTTGTCTGGGGGCCTATGGCTGGGAGTGACCGGCAGGCTCGTGAAAACCTACGATAGGCAGGATGGTGACCAGACCCATGGTGGCAGCAGTGCCAAGTTGGGCTGGTTTGATAGTACCAAGTGGCTCCTGCAATCTGCCATCAAAAAGTTGGCAGGCGAGTTTTGTTTTCCAGGGAAAAGCGCCGTTGTTTGTGTTTGGGAGCCTGTGGCTGGGAGTGGCCGGCTGGCTCTTTAGAATCCACGATACGCAGGATGGTTCCCAGACCAGTGGTGGCACCAGTGCCAAGTCGGGCTGGTTTGATAGTAACAAGTGCGTCCTCCAATCTGCCATCCAGAAGCGGGGCAGCTTACTTTTGTTTTCCAGGGAAACGGGCCGAGGTTTTTGTCTGGGGGCCTATGGCTGGGAGTGACCGGCTGGCTCGTGAAAAGCTACGATAGGCAGGATGGTGACCAGACCCATGGCGGCACCAGTGCCAAGTTGGGCTGGTTTGATAGTACCAAGTGGCTCCTGCAATCTGCCATCAAAAAGTTGGCAGGCGAGTTTTGTTTTCCAGGGAAAAGCGCCGTTGTTTGTGTTTGGGGGCCTGTGGCTGGGAGTGGCCGGCTGGCTCCTTAGAATCCACGATACGCAGGATGGTTCCCAGACCAGAGGTGGCACCAGTGCCAAGTCGGGCTGGTTTGATAGTACCAAGTGGCTCCTGCAATCTGCCATCCAGAAGCGGGGCAGCTTACTTTTGTTTGCCAGGGAAACGGGCCGAGCTTTGTGTCTGGGGGCCTATGGCTGGGAGTGACCGGCTGGCTCCTGAAAAGCTACGATAGGCAGGATGGTGACCAGACCCATGGTGGCACCAGTGCCAAGTTGGGCTGGTTTGATAGTACCAAGTGGCTCCTGCAATCTGCCATCAAAAAGTTGGCAGGCAAGTTTTCTTTACCAGGGAAAAGCGCCGTTGTTTTTGTTTGGGGGCCTATGGCTGGGAGTGGCCGGCTGGCTCCTTAGAATCCACGATACGCAGGATGGTTCATAGACTTGACGTGGCACCAGTGCCAAGTTGGGCTGGTTTGATAGTACCAAGTGCGTCCTGCAATCTGCCATCCAGAAGTGGGGTAGCTTACTTTTGTTTGCCAGGGAAACGGGCCGAGGTTTGTGTCTCGGGGCATATGGCTGGGAGTGACCGGCTGGCTCCTGAAAAGCTACGATAGGCAGGATGGTGACCAGACCCATGGTGGCAGCAGTGCCAAGTTGGGCTGGTTTGATAGTACCAAGTGGCTCCTGCAATCTGCCATCAAAAAGTTGGCAGGCGAGTTTGTTATCCAGGGAAAAGCGCCGTTGTTTGTGCCTGGGGCCCTATGGCCTGGAGTGGACGGATGGCTAATTAGAACCCACGATACACAGGATGGTTCCCAGACCCATGGTGACACCAGTGCCAAGTTGGGCTGGTTTGATAGTACCAAGTGGATCCTGCAATCTGCCATCCAGAAGCGGGGCAGCTTACTTTTGTTTGCCAGGGAAACGGTCCGAGGATTGTGTCTGGGGGCCTAAGCCTGGAAGTGACCGGCTGGCTCGTGAAAAGCTACGATAGGCAGGATGGTGACCAGACCCATGACGGCACCAGTGCCAAGTTGGGCTGGTTTGATAGTACCAAGTGGCTCCTGCAATCTGCCATCAAAAACTTGGCAGGCGAGTTTTGTTTTCCAGGGAAAAGCGCCGTTGTTTGTGTTTGGGGTCCTGTGGCTGGGAGTGGCCGGCTGGCTCCTTAGAATCCATGATACTCAGCATGGTTCCCAGACCAGAGGTGGCACCAGTGCCAAGTTGGGCTGGTTTGATAGTACCAAGTGGTTGCTGCAATCTGCCATCCAGAAGCGGGGCTGCTTACTTTTGTTTGCCAGGGAAACGGGCCGAGGTTTGTGTCTGGGGGCCTATGGCTGGGAGTGACCGGCTGGCTCCTGAAAAGCTACGATAGGCAGGATGGTGACCAGACCCATGGTGGCACCAGTGCCAAGTTGGGCTGATTTGATAGTACCAAGTGGCTCCTGCAATCTGCCATCAAAATGTTGGCAGGCGAATTTTGTTTTCCAGGGAAAAGCGCCGTTGTTTGTGTTTGGGGTCCTGTGGCAGGGAGTGGCCGGCTGGCTCCTGAAAAGCTACGATAGGCAGGATGGTGACCAGACCCATGGTGGCACCAGTGCCAAGTTGGGCTGGTTTGATAGTAGCAAGTGGCTCCGGCAATCTGCCATCAAAAAGTTGGCAGACGAGTTTTGTTTTCCAGGGAAAAGCGCCGTTGTTTGTGTTTGGGGGCCTGTGGCTGGGAGTGGCCGGCTGGCTGCTTAGAATCTACCATACGCAGGATAGTTCCCAGACCAGAGGTGGCACCAGTGCCAAGTCGGGCTGGTTTGATAGTACCAAGTGCGTCCTGCAATCTGCCATCCAGAAGCGGGACAGCTTACTTTTGTTTGTCAGGGAAACGGGCCGAGCTTTGTGTCTCTGGGCCTACGGCTGGGAGTGACTGGCTGGCTCCTGAAAAGCTACGATAGGCAGGATGGTGACCAGACCCATGGTGGCACCAGTGCCAAGTTGGGCTGGTTTGATAGTACCAAGTGGCTCCTGCAATCTGCCATCAAAAAGTTGGCAGGCACGTTTTGTTTTCCAGGGAAAAGCGCCGTTGTTTTTGTTTGGGGGCCTATGGCTGGGAGTGGCCGGCTGGCTCCTTAGAATCCACGATACGCAGGATGGTTCCCAGACCTGAGGTGGCACCAGTGCCAAGTTGGGCTGGTTTGATAGTACCAAGTGCATCCTGCAATCTGCCATCCAGAAGCGGGGTAGCTTACTTTTGTTTGCCAGGGAAACGGGCCGAGGTTTGTGTCTCGGGGCCTATGGCTGGGAGTGACCGGCTGGCTCCTGAAAAGCTACGATAGGCAGGATGGTGACCAGACCCATGGTGGCAGCAGTGCCAAGTTGGGCTGGTTTGATAGTACCAAGTGGCTCCTGCAATCTGCCATCAAAAACTTGGCAGGCGAGTTTGTTATCCAGGGAAAAGCGCCGTTGTTTGTGTTTGGGGGCCTGTGGCTGGGAGTGGCCGGCTGGCTCCTTAGAATACATGATACGCAGGATGGTTCCCAGACCAGAGGTGGCACCAGTGCCAAGTCGGGCTGGTTTGATGGTGAAAAGTGGCTCCTGCAATCTGCCATCCAGAAGCGGGATAACTTACTTTTGTTTGCCAGGGAAACGGGCCGAGCTTTGTGTCTGGGGGCCTATGGCTGGGAGTGACCGGCAGGCTCCTGAAAAGCTACGATAGGCAGGATGGTGACCAGACCCATGGTGGCACCAGTGTCAAGGTGGGCTGGTTTGATAGTACCAAGTGGCTCCGGCAATCTGCCATCAAAATTTGGCAGGCGAGTTTTGTTTTCCAGGGAAAAGCGCCGTTGTTTGTGTTTGGGGGCCTGTGGGTGGGAGTGGCCGGATGGCTAATTAGAATCCACGATACGCAGCATGGTTCCCAGACCTGAGGTGGCACCAGTGCCAAGTCGGGCTAGTTCGATGGTGCAAAGTGGCTCCTGCAATCTGCCATCCAGTAGCGGGGCAGCTTGCTTTTGTTTGCCAGGGAAACGGGCCGAGGTTTGTGTCTGGGGGCCTATGGCTGGGAGTGACCGGCTGGCTCCTGAAAAGCTACGATAGGCAGGATGGTGACCAGACCCATGGTGGCACCAGTGCCAAGTTGGGCTGGTTTGATAGTACCAAGTGGCTCCTGCAATCTGCCATCAAAAAGTTGGCAGGCGAGTTTTGTTTTCCAGGGAAAAGCACCGTTGTTTGTGTTTGGGGGCCTGTGGCTGGGAGTGGCCGGCTGGCTGCTTAGAATCCACGATACGCAGGATGGTTCCCAGACGTGAGGTGGCGCCAGTGCCACGTCGGGCTGGTTTGATACTACCAAGTGCGTCCTGCAATCTGCCATCCAGAAGCGGGACAGCTTACTTTTGCTTGCCAGGGAAACGGGCCGAGCTTTGTGTCTGGGGGCCTATGGCTGGGAGTGACCGGCTGGCTCCTGAAAAGCTACGATAGGCAGGATGGTGACCAGACCCATGGTGGCACCAGTGCCAAGTTGGGCTGGTTTGATAGTACCAAGTGGCTCCTGCAATCTGCCATCAAAAATTGGCAGGCGAGTTTTGTTTTCCAGGGAAAAGCGCCGTTGTTGTGTTTAGGGGCCTGTGGCTGGGAGTGACCGGCTGGCTCCTTAGAATCCACCATACGCAGGATGGTTCCCAGACCCAAGGTGGCACCAGTGCCTAGTCGGGATAGTTTGATGGTGCAAAGTGGCTCCTGCAATCTGCCATCCAGAAGCGGGGCAGCTTACTTTTGTTTGCCAGGGAAAAGGGCCGAGCTTTGTGTCTCGGGGCCTATGGCTGGGAGTGACCGGCTGGCTCCTGAAAAGCTACGATAGGCAGGATGGTGACCAGACCCAAGGTGGCACCAGTGCCAAGTTGGGCTGGTTTGATAGTACCAAGTGGCTCCTGCAATCTGCCATCAAAAAGTTGGCAGGCGAGTTTTGTTTTCCAGGGAAAAGCTCCGTTGTTTGTGTTTGGGGGCCTGTGGCTGGGAGTGGCCGGCTGGCTCATTAGAATCCACGATACGCAGGATGGTTCCCAGACTTGTCGTGGCACCAGTGCCAAGTCGGGCTGGTTTGATAGTACCAAGTGGCTCCTGCAATCTGCCATCAAAAAGTTGGCAGGCAAGTTTTCTTTACCAGGGAAAAGCGCCGTTGTTTTTGTTTGGGGGCCTATGGCTGGGAGTGGCCGGCTGGCTCCTTAGAATCCACGATACGCAGGATGGTTCCTAGACTTGACGTGGCACCAGTGCCAAGTTGGGCTGGTTTGATAGTACCAAGTGCGTCCTGCAATCTGCCATCCAGAAGTGGGGTAGCTTACTTTTGTTTGCCAGGGAAACGGGCCGAGGTTTGTGTCTCGGGGCATATGGCTGGGAGTGACCGGCTGGCTCCTGAAAAGCTACGATAGGCAGGATGGTGACCAGACCCATGGTGGCACCAGTGCCAAGTTGGGCTGGTTTGATAGTACCAAGTGGCTCCTGCAATCTGCCATCAAAAATTTGGCAGGCGAGTTTGTTATCCAGGGAAAAGCGCCGTTGTTTGTGCCTGGGGCCCTATGGCCTGGAGTGGACGGATGGCTAATTAGAATCCACGATACACAGGATGGTTCCCAGACCCATGGTGACACCAGTGCCAAGTTGGGCTGGTTTGATAGTACCAAGTGGTTCCTGCAATCTGCCATCCAGAAGCGGGGCATCTTACTTTTGTTTGCCAGGGAAACGGTCCGAGGATTGTGTCTGGGGGCCTAAGCCTGGAAGTGACCGGCTGGCTCGTGAAAAGCTACGATAGGCAGGATGGTGACCAGACCCATGACGGCACCAGTGCCAAGTTGGGCTGGTTTGATAGTACCAAGTGGCTCCTGCAATCTGCCATCAAAAACTTGGCAGGCGAGTTTTGTTTTCCAGGGAAAAGCGCCGTTGTTTGTGTTTGGGGGCCTGTGGCTGGGAGTGGCCGGCTGGCTCCTTAGAATCCACGATACTCAGCATGGTTCCCAGACCAGAGGTGGCACCAGTGCCAAGTTAGGCTGGTTTGATAGTACCAAGTGGTTGCTGCAATCTGCCATCCAGAAGCGGGGCAGCTTACTTTTGTTTGCCAGGGAAACGGGCCGAGGTTTATGTCTGGGGGCCTATGGCTGGGAGTGACCGGCTGGCTCCTGAAAAGCTACGATAGGCAGGATGGTGACCAGACCCATGGTGGCACCAGTGCCAAGTTGGGCTGATTTGATAGTACCAAGTGGCTCCTGCAATCTGCCATCAAAATTTGGCAGGCGAATTTTTTTTTCCAGGGAAAAGCGCCGTTGTTTGTGTTTGGGGGCCTGTGGCAGGGAGTGGCCGGCTGGCTCCTGAAAAGCTACGATAGGCAGGATGGTTCCCAGACCCATGGTGGCACCAGTGCCAAGTTGGGCTGGTTTGATAGTACCAAGTGGCTCCGGCAATCTGCCATCAAAAAGTTGGCAGACGAGTTTTGTTTTCCAGGGAAAAGCGCCGTTGTTTGTGTTTGGGGGCCTGTGGCTGGGAGTGGCCGGCTGGCTGCTTAGAATCTACCATACGCAGGATGGTTCCCAGACCAGAGGTGGCACCAGTGCCAAGTCGGGCTAGTTTGATGGTGCAAAGTGGCTCCTGCAATCTGCCATCCAGAAGCGGGGCAGCTTGCTTTTGTTTGCCAGGGAAACGGGCCGAGGTTTGTGTCTGGGGGCCTATGGCTGGGAGTGACCGGCTGGCTCCTGAAAAGCTACGATAGGCAGGATGGTGACCAGACCCATGGTGGCAGCAGTGCCAAGTTGGGCTGGTTTGATAGTACCAAGTGGCTCCTGCAATCTGCCATCAAAAACTTGGCAGGCGAGTTTTGTTTTCCAGGGAAAAGCGCCGTTGTTTGTGTTTGGGGGCCTGTGGCTGGGAGTGGCCGGCTGGCTGCTTAGAATCCACGATATGCAGGATGGTTCCCAGACGTGAGGTGGCGCCAGTGCCAAGTCGCCTGGTTTGATACTACCAAGTGCGTCCTGCAATCTGCCATCCAGAAGCGGGACAGCTTACTTTTGCTTGCCAGGGAAACGGGCCGAGCTTTGTGTCTGGGGGCCTATGGCTGGGAGTGACCGGCTGGCTCCTGAAAAGCTACGATAGGCAGGATGGTGACCAGACCCATGGTGGCACCAGTGCCAAGTTGGGCTGGTTTGATAGTACCAAGTGGCTCCTGCAATCTGCCATCAAAAATTGGCAGGCGAGTTTTGTTTTCCAGGGAAAAGCGCCGTTGTTTGTGTTTGGGGGCCTGTGGGTGAGAGTGGCCGGATGGATAATTAGAATCCACGATACGCAGGATGGTTCCCAGACCTGAGGTGGCACCAGTGCCAAGTCGGGCTAGTTGGATGGTGCAAAGTGGCTCCTGCAATCTGCCATCCAGAAGCGGGGCAGCTTACTTTTGTTTTCCAGGGAAACGGGCCGAGGTTTGTGTCTGGGGGCCTATGGCTGGGAGTGACCGGCTGGCTCCTGAAAAGCTACGATAGGCAGGATGGTGACCAGACCCATGGTGGCACCAGTGCCAAGTTGGGCTGATTTGATAGTAGCAAGTGGCTCCTGCAATCTGCCATCAAAAAGTTGTCAGGCGAGTTTTGTTTTCCAGGGAAAAGCGCCGTTGTTTGTGTCTGGGGGCCTGTGGCAGGGAGTGACCGGCTGGCTCCTTAGAATCCACGATACGCAGGATGGTTCCCAGACCCAAGGTGGCACCAGTGCCAAGTTGGGCTGGTTTGATAGTACCAAGTGCGTCCTGCAATCTGCCATCCAGAAGCGGGGCAGCTTACTTTTGTTTGCCAGGGAAACGGGTCGAGCTTTGTGTCTGGGGGCCTATGGCTGGGAGTGACCGGCTGGCTCCTGAAAAGCTACGATAGGCAGGATGGTGACCAGACCCATGGTGGCACCAGTGCCAAGTAGGGCTGGTTTGATAGTACCAAGTGGCTCCGGCAATCTGCCATCAAAAAGTTGGCAGGCAAGTTTTGTTTTCCAGGGAAAAGCGCCGTTGTTTTTTTTGGGGGGCCAATGGCTGGGAGTGGCCGGCTGGCTCCTTAGAATCTACGATACGCAGGATGGTTCCCAGACCAGAGGTGGCACCAGTGCCAAGTCGGGCTGGTTTGATAGTACCAAGTGCGTCCTGCAATCTGCCATCCAGAAGCGGGGTAGCTTACTTTTGTTTGCCCGGGAAACGGGCCGAGGTTTTTGTCTGGGGGCCTATGGCTGGGAGTGACCGGCTGGCTCCTGAAAAGCTACGATAGGCAGGATGTTGACCAGACCCATGGTGGCACAAGTGCCAAGTTCGGCTTGTTTGATAGTACCAAGTGGCTCCTGCAATCTGCCATCAAAATGTTGGCAGGCGAATTTTGCTTTCCAGGGAAAAGCGCCGTTGTTTGTGTTTGGGGGCCTGTGGCAGGGAGTGGCCGGCTGGCTCCTGAAAAGCTACGATAGGCAGGATGGTGACCAGATCCAAGGTGGCACCTGTGCCAAGTCGGGCTGATTTGATAGTACTAAGTAGCTCCTGCAATCTGCCATGCAGAAGCGGGGCAGCTTACTTTTGTTTGCCAGGGAAACGGGACGAGGTTTGTGTTTGGGGGCCTATGGCTGAGAGTGACCGGCTGGCTCCTGAAAATCCATGATACGCAGCATGGTTCCCAGACCCAAGGTGGCACCAGTGCCAAGTGGGGCTGGTTTCACAGTGTCAAGTGCCTCCTGCAATCTCCCATCCAGAAGCGGGGCAGCTGAGTTTTGTTTGCCTGTGAAACGGGCCGTTGTTTTTAATTGGGGTCTGTGGCCGAGAGTGTTCGGCTGGCTCCTGACAACCCACAATACGCAGGATGGTTCCCAGACCCAAGGTGGCACCAGTGCCAAGTCGGGCTGTTTTTATAGTACCAAGTGCGTCCTGCAATTTGCCATCCAGAAGAGGGGCAGTTGAGTTTTGTTTGCCAGAGAATAGCGCCGTTGTTTGTGTTTGGGGGCTTGTGGCTGGGAGTGGCCGACTGCCTCCTTAGAATCTGTGTTACGCAGCATGGTTCCCAGACCCAAGGTGGCACCAGTGCCAAGTTGGGCTGGTTTGATAGTACCAAGTGGCTCCTGCAATCTGCCATCCAGAAGCGGGGCAGCTTACTTTAGTTTGCCAGGGAAACGGGCCGAGGTTTGTGACTGGGGACCTATGGCTGGGAGTGACCGGCTGGCTCCTGAAAAGCTACAATAGGCAGGATGGTTACCAGACCCATGGTGGCACCAGTGCCAAGTTGGGCTGGTTTGATAGTACCAAGTGGCTCCTGTAATCTGCCATCAAAAAGTTGGCAGGCGAGTTTTGTTTTCCAGGGAAAAGCGCCATTGTTTGTATTTGGGGGCCTGTGGCTGGGAGTGGCCGGCTGGCTCCTTTGAACCCACGATACGCAGGATGGTTCCCAGACCCAAGGTGGCACCAGTGCCAAGTCGGGCTGGTTTGATACTACCAAGTGCGTCCAGCAATCTGCAATCCAGAAGCGGGGCAGCTTAATTTTGTTTGCCAGGGAAACGGGCCGTGGGTTTTGTTTGGGGGCATATAGCTGAGAGTGGCCGGCTGGCTCCTGAAAATCCACGCTAGGCAGCATGGTTCCCAGATGCAAGGTGGCACCAGTGCCAAGTCGGGCTGGTTTGATGGTGCAAAGTGGCTCCTGCAATCTGCCATCCAGAAGCGGGGCAGCTGATTTTTGTTTGCCAGAGAAAAATTCCGTGGATTGTTTTTGGGGGCATATTGCTGGGAGTGGCCGGCTGGCTCCTTAAAATGCTCGATACGCATGATGGTTCCCAGGCCCAAGGTGTCACCACTACCAAGTCGGCCTGCGGTTTTAGTATCAAGTTCATCCTGCAATTTGCCATCCAGAAGAGGGGCAGTTGAGTTTTGTTTGCCAGAGAAACGGGCCGAGGTTTCTGTTTGGGGACATATGGCTGAGAGTGGCCAGCTGGCCCCTGAATATCCACGATACACAGCATGGTTCCCAGATCCAAGGTGGCACCAGTGCCAAGTTGGGCTGGTTTGATAGTACCAAGTGGCTCCTGCAATCTGCCATCAAAAATTGGCAGGCGAGTTTTGTTTTCCTGGGAAAAGCGCCGTTGTTTGTGTTTGGGGGCCTGTGGGTGGGAGTGGCCGGATGGCTAATTAGAATCCACGATACGCAGGATGGTTCCCAGACCTGAGGTGGCACCAGTGCCAAGTCGGGCTAGTTGGATGGTGCAAAGTGGCTCCTGCAATCTGCCATCCAGAAGCGGGGCAGCTTACTTTTGTTTTCCAGGGAAACGGGCCGAGGTTTGTGTCTGGGGGCCTATGGCTGGGAGTGACCGGCTGGCTCCTGAAAAGCTACGATAGGCAGGATGGTGACCAGACCCATGGTGGCACCAGTGCCAAGTTGGGCTGATTTGATAGTAGCAAGTGGCTCCTGCAATCTGCCATCAAAAAGTCGGCAGGCGAGTTTTGATTTCCAGGGAAAAGCGCCGTTGTTTGTGTCTGGGGGCCTGTGGCAGGGAGTGACCGGCTGGCTCCTTAGAATCCACGATACGCAGGATGGTTCCCAGACCCAAGGTGGCACCAGTGCCAAGTTGGGCTGGTTTGATAGTACCAAGTGCGTCCTGCAATCTGCCATCCAGAAGCGGGGCAGCTTACTTTTGTTTGCCAGGGAAACGGGTCGAGCTTTGTGTCTGGGGGCCTATGGCTGGGAGTGACCGGCTGGCTCCTGAAAAGCTACGATAGGCAGGATGGTGACCAGACCCATGGTGGCACCAGTGCCAAGTAGGGCTGGTTTGATAGTACCAAGTGGCTCCGGCAATCTGCCATCAAAAAGTTGGCAGGCAAGTTTTGTTTTCCAGGGAAAAGCGCCGTTGTTTTTTTTGGGGGGCCAATGGCTGGGAGTGGCCGGCTGGCTCCTTAGAATCTACGATACGCAGGATGGTTCCCAGACCAGAGGTGGCACCAGTGCCAAATCGGGCTGGTTTGATAGTACCAAGTGCGTCCTGCAATCTGCCATCCAGAAGCGGGGTAGCTTACTTTTGTTTGCCCGGGAAACGGGCCGAGGTTTTTGTCTCGGGGCCTATGGCTGGGAGTGACCGGCTGGCTCCTGAAAAGCTACGATAGGCAGGATGTTGACCAGACCCATGGTGGCACAAGTGCCAAGTTCGGCTTGTTTGATAGTACCAAGTGGCTCCTGCAATCTGCCATCAAAATGTTGGCAGGCGAATTTTGCTTTCCAGGGAAAAGCGCCGTTGTTTGTGTTTGGGGGCCTGTGGCAGGGAGTGGCCGGCTGGCTCCTGAAAAGCTACGATAGGCAGGATGGTGACCAGATCCAAGGTGGCACCTGTGCCAAGTCGGGCTGATTTGATAGTACTAAGTAGCTCCTGCAATCTGCCATGCAGAAGCGGGGCAGCTTACTTTTGTTTGCCAGGGAAACGGGACAAGGTTTGTGTTTGGGGGCCTATGGCTGAGAGTGACCGGCTGGCTCCTGAAAATCCATGATACGCAGCATGGTTCCCAGACCCAAGGTGGCACCAGTGCCAAGTGGGGCTGGTTTCACAGTGTCAAGTGCCTCCTGCAATCTCCCATCCAGAAGCGGGGCAGCTGAGTTTTGTTTGCCTGTGAAACGGGCCGTTGTTTTTAATTGGGGTCTGTGGCCGAGAGTGTTCGGCTGGCTCCTGACAACCCACAATACGCAGGATGGTTCCCAGACCCAAGGTGGCACCAGTGCCAAGTTGGGCTGTTTTTATAGTACCAAGTGCGTCCTGCAATTTGCCATCCAGAAGAGGGGCAGTTGAGTTTTGTTTGCCAGAGAATAGCGCCGTTGTTTGTGTTTGGGGGCTTGTGGCTGGGAGTGGCCGACTGCCTCCTTAGAATCTGTGTTACGCAGCATGGTTCCCAGACCCAAGGTGGCACCAGTGCCAAGTTGGGCTGGTTTGATAGTACCAAGTGGCTCCTGCAATCTGCCATCCAGAAGCGGGGCAGCTTACTTTAGTTTGCCAGGGAAACGGGCCGAGGTTTGTGACTGGGGACCTATGGCTGGGAGTGACCGGCTGGCTCCTGAAAAGCTACGATAGGCAGGATGGTTACCAGACCCATGGTGGCACCAGTGCCAAGTTGGGCTGGTTTGATAGTACCAAGTGGCTCCTGTAATCTGCCATCAAAAAGTTGGCAGGCGAGTTTTGTTTTCCAGGGAAAAGCGCCATTGTTTGTATTTGGGGGCCTGTGGCTGGGAGTGGCCGGCTGGCTCCTTTGAACCCACGATACGCAGGATGGTTCCCAGACCCATGGTGGCACCAGTGCCAAGTCGGGCTGGTTTGATACTACCAAGTGCGTCCTGCAATCTGCCATCCAGAAGCGGGGCAGCTTAATTTTGTTTGCCAGGGAAACGGGCCGTGGGTTTTGTTTGGGGGCATATAGCTGAGAGTGGCCGGCTGGCTCCTGAAAATCCACGCTAGGCAGCATGGTTCCCAGATGCAAGGTGGCACCAGTGCCAAGTCGGGCTGGTTTGATGGTGCAAAGTGGCTCCTGCAATCTGCCATCCAGAAGCGGGGCAGCTGATTTTTGTTTGCCAGAGAAAAATTCCGTGGATTGTTTTTGGGGGCATATTGCTGGGAGTGGCCGGCTGGCTCCTTAAAATGCTCGATACGCATGATGGTTCCCAGGCCCAAGGTGTCACCACTACCAAGTCGGCCTGCGGTTTTAGTATCAAGTTCATCCTGCAATTTGCCATCCAGAAGAGGGGCAGTTGAGTTTTGTTTGCCAGAGAAACGGGCCGAGGTTTCTGTTTGGGGACATATGGCTGAGAGTGGCCAGCTGGCCCCTGAATATCCACGATACACAGCATGGTTCCCAGATCCAAGGTGGCACCAGTGCCAAGTCGGGCTGGTTTGATAGTACCAAGTGTCTCCTGCAATCTGCCATCCAGAAGCAGGGCAGCTTACTTTTGTTTGCCAGAGAAATAGGCCTAGGTTTTTGTTTGGGGGCCTGTGGCTAGGAGTGGCCGGCAGGCTCCTAAGAATCCACGATACGCAGGATGTTTCCCAGACCCAAGGTGGCACCTGTGCCAAGTCGGGCTGGTTTGATAGTACCAAGTGGCTCCTGCAAACTCCATCAAAAAGTTGGCAGGCGTGTTTTGTTTTCCAGGGAACAGCGCCGTTGATTTTGTTTGGGGCCCTGTGGCTGGGAGTGGCCGGCTGGCTCCTTAGAATCCACGATACGCAGGATGGTTCCCAGACCAGAGGTGGCACCAGTGCCAAGTCGGTCTGGTTTGATAGTACCAAGTGCGTCCTGCAATCTGCCATCCAGAAGCGGGGCAGCTGAGTTTTGTTTGCCAGAGGAAAAGGCTGTGGTTTGTGTTTGGGGGCCTGTGGCTGGCAGTGGCCGGCTGGCTCCTGAAAATCCACGATACGCAGCATGGTTCCCAGACCCAAGGTGGCACCAGTGCCAAGTGGGGCTCGTTTGACAGTGTCAAGTGCGTCCTGCAATCTCCCATCCAGAAGCGGGGCAGCTGAGTTTTTTTTGCCAGGGAAACGGACCTTTGTTTTTGATTGGGCTCTGTGGCCGAGAGTGGTCGGCTGTCTCCGGACAATCCACAATACGCAGGATGGTTCCCAGACCCAAGGTGGCACCAGTGCCAAGTCGGGCTGGTTTGATAGTACCAAGTGTCTCCTGCAATCTGCCATCCAGAAGCGGGGCAGCTGAGTTTTGTTTGCCAGAGAAAAGGGCCGTGGGTTGTGTTTGGGGGCATATGGCTGGGAGTGGCCACCTGGCTCCTTAAAATGCACGATACGCCGCATGGTAACCAGACGCAAGGTGGCACCAGTGCCAAGTCAGGCTGTTTTTGTAGTACCCAGTGGCTCCTGCAATTTGCCATCCAGAAGCGGGGCAGTTGAATTTTGTTTGCTAGAGAAAAGGGCTGTGGTTTGTGTTTGGGGGCCTATGGCTGAGAGTGGCCGGCTGGCCCCTGAAAATCAACGATAGGCAGGATGGTTCCCAGATCCAAGGTGGCACCAGTGCCAAGTAAGGCTGGTTGTATGGTTCAAAGTGACTCCTGCAATCTGCCATCCAGAAGCGGGACAGCTGAGTTTTTTTTGCCAGAGAAAATGTCCATGGTTTCTTTTTGGGGCATACGGCTGGGAATTGCCGGCTGGCTCCTTAAAATGCTCGATACGCAGGATGGTTCCCAGAGCCAAGGTGGCACCACTGCCAAGTCGGGCTCTTTTTGTAGTACCAAGTGCGTCCTGCAATTTGCCATCCAGAAGAGGGGCAGTTGAGTTTTGTTTGCCAGAGAAAAGGGCCGAGGTTTGTGTTTGGGGGCATATGGCTGGGAATGACCGGCTGGCCCCTGAAAATCCACGATACGCCGGATGGTTCCCAGATCCAAGGTGGTACCATTACCAAGTCGGGCTGGTTTGATAGTCCCAAGTGGCTCCTGCAAACTGCCATCCAGAAGCGGGGCAGCTTACTTTTGTTTGCCAGGGAAATGGGCCGTTGTTTGTGTTTGGGGGCCTGTGGCTGGGAGTGTTCGGCTGGTTCCTGAATATGTACGATACGCAGGATTGTTCCCAGATCCAAGGTGGCAGCAGTGCCATGTTGTGCTGGTGTGATAGTCCCAAGTGGCTCCTGCAATCTGCCATCCAGAAGTGGGGCAGCTGATTTTTGTTTGCCAGAGAAAAGGTCCGTGGTTTGTTTTTGGGGGCATATGGCTGAGAGTGGCCGGCTGGCCCCTGAAAATCCACGATACACAGGATGGTTCCCAGATCCAAGGTGGCACCTGTGCCAAGTCGGGCTGATTTGATAGTACTAAGTAGCTCCTGCAATCTGCCATGCAGAAGCGGGGCAGCTTACTTTTGTTTGCCAGGGAAACGGGCCGAGGTTTGTGTTTGGGGGCCTATGGCTGAGAGTGACCGGCTGGCTCCTGAAAAGCTACAATAGGCAGGATGGTGACCAGACCCATGGTGGCACCAGTGCCAAGTTGGGCTGGTTTGATAGTACCAAGTGGTTCCTGCAATCTGCCATCCAGAAGCAGGGCAGCTGAGTTTTGTTTGCCAGAGAAAAGGGCCTTGGTTTGTGTTTGGGGGCATATGGCTGGGTGTGGCCAGCTGGCTCCTTAAAATGCACGATATGCAACATGGCTCCCAGACCCAAGGTGGCACCAGTGCCAAGTTGGGCTGGTTTGATAGTACCAAGTGGCTCCTGCAATCTTCCATGATCACGTGGAGAAATACTTTCTGGTTTCAGCCTCATGCTCTTTCTTCTCTCCCTCAACTTCTCTATCACCTCTCATCTGGTTCACATGCGCTGTCTTCAAGGTCCACAGGCTACTTTTCACAGAATCTTCTGGCCTGATGAAGTAAGAATGATGAATAGAACAGAGCTGGGATCTATTTTCCAGTTTGGATAAAATGCATTCTGCACACAAATCCAAGGAGAACGGGCTGCCCCGATGCCCAGAAAATCTTTCACTCCTGCTAGTGTTCTACGTCAACCGCAACTTAGTCTGAAAGAAAAGCTTTTTCTCTGAGAGCATCTGAGAGGTTTGCATGAAGCACTGATATCTGACATATGCAATTTTGAATAGGAGAGGAAAAAGAAAATGGCAAGGAGTTTTTAATTTTAGTGGTTTCAATTTTAATTTCCGTGCACTTTTTCAAAACTTGTCAGCTCAAATGCCCATCAACATCTTTTAGTCATCTGTAAGTCAGTATTCATATAAAATGTGCTTCAAATCCAAAGAATTTCAAATTTGCACTCCAAGCTTCTATGCCTAGATTTATGATTTCCTACACATATTAGATGAAAGGAAGGCCTTTTTTACTGTGGGAGTGCTGGAACACTGGAACAGGTTGCCCAGAGAAGTTGTGGGTGTCCCATCCCTGAAAGTATTCAAGGTCACCTTGGACAGGGCTTGGAGCAGCAACAAAGGAGAAGCTTGATGGTAGAGAAACAAAGTTGGACTATAGAAGAAACTCGGATTGAAGTATAGGATCAAGTTTTCTCTCAGCTCTTGGGGTAAATTCAAAGTTGTACAAAATGACATTTATCTGTGCTATTCACTACTGTAACAGAAAGTTTCATGAAAACTGTACAGAAGATAGTAAATTTTAAAAGAGATAAGAATTACAGCATAAAATCCATGGGATAGGTTACAACATGAGACACTCTCTAAGAGAAAATCTCTGTGTTTCAGCACTTCATCAGGGTAAGATTTCATGAAGTGCCAAAGAAGGCGGCAAAATATCATTCGGGACATTATTTACTGGAATTCAGCCTGGCCATTAGTAGGAACTGCCTTTGAACATATCATGTAGATATACCACACACACTTTCCCTTCACTGAAAAATTACTGTTTACAACAAATAAGCAATTGACGATCAAAATTGATTGAAAGCATCTTAAACATGTCAAGTATTTCATTGTAGATGATCTGTGATCCAAATGCTTCTTCCACCTTCGAGAGGGACAGAAGAATTCTTCCATATCATGATGGTTTAAAATTGTATCAACCAATGTTTTCTGCTGAAAAGATATCATCTATTTTTTTCTATTTTTGGAAGAAAATATTCCTAGACATACAACAGGTGAGAACTAAGTAATTTTAAAGAAACAAATGAAATGAAAATATTCTGTAAATAGAATGAAATGAAAAGCTGTGTTTTAAATAGGAGCTAAATATTAAACAGAATTTTTGTACCAGGCATTTGAATTACTGCACCAGCTCTTTTGCCCATCAAGAGAGGCATTTAGCATTTCAGTCTTTTCCAAGGTGTTCATGATCTGCTATGCTGATCTCTGTGTGTGCCTAGGTGTGTGTGGAGGGGGGGGCATATGAAGGGGAGTGTGTATGTTTGCTTTACAATTGTTGTGGCAGATTCATGCCTCAGCTCCACATTTTGTTTTAAAAAGGTCACACCGAGTGGATATGAAGTTTACTATCAACAAGAGATCGATTCCCAAATCATCCATTTGACTCTCCCTTATAAATCATGTGCTTTGTTGCATATTTTATCAAATATACTTTCAAGCCAGAGGGAGGAAGGAGGATGTGGGAATCCCTCCACCATCTTGCAACTTTTATGTAAGTAGGTTTTCAAGAAAATCATCATTTCTCTTTTAAATATGTCTGGAACAGGCATGATGGTAGTGTCAACCTGTTGGAGTTTTTGTTGCTGGAAGAAGTTGTACAAAAGGATTGGTTTTTACATTGACCAGTTACTGAATCAAGCGCAGGAATACATTGGAAATTTAGCTGGGGGTTCCTTTTCCCAGCAGACTACTTCTAGAACGAGCTTGTACACTGAAGCTGACTCTTTTGCTCTCTTTTTGTTTCTTTCCTATTTTCTTGGCTTCTTTGCCACTATCTAGACAATTTTGGAACTTTGTTCCCAACTAAAATGGTTTCAATAGTCTGATTGTGATCATACATTTTTACAAGGAATTTTTAAAATCTTTCCTCGAGTCCAGAAAGTCAAGGACTTAGATCTTTTTCTTCCCTTATCAATATTGCCATGAAATTGATAAATAAAGACCAACTCTTTATTTTTGTTTTTAACCCACGTAGATAATTCCCATCCATTAATCCATTTTGTGGACCAATAGCTGCCATTCTGATGGAAGCTGTCACTTCTTAACAATAGGCATTCTGTGACTATGTTGACAGCACTTTGGGTGAAGATCCTAACTGGTCTTAGATATACATAGGGAGAAATTTGCTCAGCCAGTGTCAGTCTTAAGCATGCGTATCAGAAGATCTTTCTAGAGCTGGGAATTTTCCCATGAAAGGGATTCAGTTAGGGAAGAGACACTTGTGTCAGAGTTTTACATTCTTCTTGAACACTGCTTAAGGAACTTAGATGCCATGTCCATTTGGATCTCTGTCTGCACAGAACTTTGTCATGCCAGTGTTTTGAAATGCATCTTGAAGAGAATTCACTAGCACAGAATGAAAGAGAGTGGAAGGGGTTGGTGGGGCTAACCAGGCCCAACCCCCCTGCCTAAACCAGGATACCTAGAGCCTCTTGCCCAGGATTCTATCTGGGTGTACTTTTAATGTCTTCAAAGATCCAGGCTCCACAATCTTTCTGGGCAGTCTGTGCCGTGGTTCAGTCACCCTGACAGTAAAGAAACATTTACTGATGTTCAAAGGCAATCTCCTGTATTTCAGTGTGTGCCCACTGCCTCTTGTCTTTTCCCTCAGCATCACTGAAAAGACACTGATTCCCTCCCCTTTGCACTATTGCTTCCATATGTATGTGTGATGCCATGTAGAGGTATGTCAAAAACCTCCCTGAAGCCCAGGCAGATAATATTCCCTTCATCTACCAGTCAAGTTGATTCATCAGAGGAGTTTAAAGTGATGTTCAGCATGAAATTCCCCTGAAAAATCATGCTAACTACATTATTTGGTCATCTGTCATGTGCCTGGCAAGGATTTCCAGGAAGAGCTGCTTCATCAACTTCCTGGGGATAAAAAAGAGGCTGGCTGGTTTGTACTATGGCGAGTCCTCTTAATTGCCTTTTTTGAAGATGGGTGTCATTTGCTAACATCCACTCTTTAGCCTCTCTTGTCGTCTACATCTTAGCAAAACGCTTTTCCACTATGTCTGGCTAGGAAAAACTGTGCCAGCACAGAAAACATCTCCCATCGTGTTCTAGAAGTTGCACGGATGTCTGCCAAGTGTTTGGCAGGAAGAAAAGAAAAGTTGTCCAAAACAGCTTCCAATCGAATGTTCCTGTGATTGGAAAAGTCAGGAGAGTGCAAAGGTACTGTTTTCTATCAGTTGGCAAGGTGCGCACACAATCCCAGTGTTGTACAGCTTGCTTCTTCACCTTCCCGAAGCTGCCGCTCTCGCCGGCTGCCGGAGCCCAAGAAGCGGCTTCTTCGCGCAAAGACGATTGTGCCGCTCACAGGGCTCTCCTTAGCGCGGCTTCTGCCGAAAGACGCCCGGCAGCGGCTCTTACCTCCGGAGAGCATCCTACCTTCGTCTTTAGCTCCTCTTCTCATCTACACCTCGGCAAAAAGCTTCTCCACTATGTCTGGCTAGGAAAAACTGTGCCAGCACAGAAAACATCTCCCATCGTGTTCTAGAAGTTGCACGGATGTCTGCCAAGTGTTTGGCAGGAAGAAAAGAAAAGTTGTCCAAAACAGCTTCCAATCGAATGTTCCTGTGATTGGAAAAGTCAGGAGAGTGCAAAGGTACTGTTTTCTATCAGTTGGCAAGGTGCGCACACAATCCCAGTGTTGTACAGCTTGCTTCTTCACCTTCCCGAAGCTGCCGCTCTCGCCGGCTGCCGGAGCCCAAGAAGCGGCTTCTTCGCGCAAAGACGATTGTGCCGCTCACAGGGCTCTCCTTAGCGCGGCTTCTGCCGAAAGACGCCCGGCAGCGGCTCTTACCTCCGGAGAGCATCCTACCTTCGTCTTTAGCTCCTCTTCTCATCTACACCTCGGCAAAAAGCTTCTCCACTATGTCTGGCTAGGAAAAACTGTGCCAGCACAGAAAACATCTCCCATCGTGTTCTAGAAGTTGCACGGATGTCTGCCAAGTGTTTGGCAGGAAGAAAAGAAAAGTTGTCCAAAACAGCTTCCAATCGAATGTTCCTGTGATTGGAAAAGTCAGGAGAGTGCAAAGGTACTGTTTTCTATCAGTTGGCAAGGTGCGCACACAATCCCAGTGTTGTACAGCTTGCTTCTTCACCTTCCCGAAGCTGCCGCTCTCGCCGGCTGCCGGAGCCCAAGAAGCGGCTTCTTCGCGCAAAGACGATTGTGCCGCTCACAGGGCTCTCCTTAGCGCGGCTTCTGCCGAAAGACGCCCGGCAGCGGCTCTTACCTCCGGAGAGCATCCTACCTTCGTCTTTAGCTCCTCTTCTCATCTACACCTCGGCAAAAAGCTTCTCCACTATGTCTGGCTAGGAAAAACTGTGCCAGCACAGAAAACATCTCCCATCGTGTTCTAGAAGTTGCACGGATGTCTGCCAAGTGTTTGGCAGGAAGAAAAGAAAAGTTGTCCAAAACAGCTTCCAATCGAATGTTCCTGTGATTGGAAAAGTCAGGAGAGTGCAAAGGTACTGTTTTCTATCAGTTGGCAAGGTGCGCACACAATCCCAGTGTTGTACAGCTTGCTTCTTCACCTTCCCGAAGCTGCCGCTCTCGCCGGCTGCCGGAGCCCAAGAAGCGGCTTCTTCGCGCAAAGACGATTGTGCCGCTCACAGGGCTCTCCTTAGCGCGGCTTCTGCCGAAAGACGCCCGGCAGCGGCTCTTACCTCCGGAGAGCATCCTACCTTCGTCTTTAGCTCCTCTTCTCATCTACACCTCGGCAAAAAGCTTCTCCACTATGTCTGGCTAGGAAAAACTGTGCCAGCACAGAAAACATCTCCCATCGTGTTCTAGAAGTTGCACGGATGTCTGCCAAGTGTTTGGCAGGAAGAAAAGAAAAGTTGTCCAAAACAGCTTCCAATCGAATGTTCCTGTGATTGGAAAAGTCAGGAGAGTGCAAAGGTACTGTTTTCTATCAGTTGGCAAGGTGCGCACACAATCCCAGTGTTGTACAGCTTGCTTCTTCACCTTCCCGAAGCTGCCACTTTCAGGAGGTAAGAGCCGCTGCCGGGCGTCTTTCGGCAGAAGCTGCGCTAAGGAGAGCACTGTGAGCGGCACAATCGTCTTTGCGCGAAGAAGCCGCTTCTTGGGCTCCGGCAGCCGGCGAGAGCGGCAGCTTCGGGAAGGTGAAGAAGCAAGCTGTACAACACTGGGATTGTGTGCGCACCTTGCCAACTGATAGAAAACAGTACCTTTGCACTCTCCTGACTTTTCCAATCACAGGAACATTCGATTGGAAGCTGTTTTGGACAACTTTTCTTTTCTTCCTGCCAAACACTTGGCAGACATCCGTGCAACTTCTAGAACACGATGGGAGATGTTTTCTGTGCTGGCACAGTTTTTCCTAGCCAGACATAGTGGAAAAGCTTTTTGCTAAGGTGTAGACTACAAAAGACGCGAAAGACGAAGGTAGGATGCTCTCCGGAGGTAAGAGCCGCTGCCGGGCGTCTTTCGGCAGAAGCCGCGCTAAGGAGAGCACTGTGAGCGGCACAATCGTCTTTGCGCGAAGAAGCCGCTTCTTGGGCTCCGGCAGCCGGCGAGAGCGGCAGCTTCGGGAAGGTGAAGAAGCAAGCTGTACAACACTGGGATTGTGTGCGCACCTTGCCAACTGATAGAAAACAGTACCTTTGCACTCTCCTGACTTTTCCAATCACAGGAACATTCGATTGGAAGCTGTTTTGGACAACTTTTCTTTTCTTCCTGCCAAACACTTGGCAGACATCCGTGCAACTTCTAGAACACGATGGGAGATGTTTTCTGTGCTGGCACAGTTTTTCCTAGCCAGACATAGTGGAAAAGCTTTTTGCCGAGGTGTAGATGAGAAGAGGAGCTAAAGACGAAGGTAGGATGCTCTCCGGAGGTAAGAGCCGCTGCCGGGCGTCTTTCGGCAGAAGCCGCGCTAAGGAGAGCACTGTGAGCGGCACAATCGTCTTTGCGCGAAGAAGCCGCTTCTTGGGCTCCGGCAGCCGGCGAGAGCGGCAGCTTCGGGAAGGTGAAGAAGCAAGCTGTACAACACTGGGATTGTGTGCGCACCTTGCCAACTGATAGAAAACAGTACCTTTGCACTCTCCTGACTTTTCCAATCACAGGAACATTCGATTGGAAGCTGTTTTGGACAACTTTTCTTTTCTTCCTGCCAAACACTTGGCAGACATCCGTGCAACTTCTAGAACACGATGGGAGATGTTTTCTGTGCTGGCACAGTTTTTCCTAGCCAGACATAGTGGAAAAGCGTTTTGCTAAGATGTAGACGACAAGAGAGGCTAAAGAGTGGATGTTAGCAAATGACACCCATCTTCAAAAAAGGCAATTAAGAGGACTCGCCATAGTACAAACCAGCCAGCCTCTTTTTTATCCCCAGGAAGTTGATGAAGCAGCTCTTCCTGGAAATCCTTGCCAGGCACATGACAGATGACCAAATAATGTAGTTAGCATGATTTTTCAGGGGAATTTCATGCTGAACATCACTTTAAACTCCTCTGATGAATCAACTTGACTGGTAGATGAAGGGAATATTATCTGCCTGGGCTTCAGGGAGGTTTTTGACATACCTCTACATGGCATCACACATACATATGGAAGCAATAGTGCAAAGGGGAGGGAATCAGTGTCTTTTCAGTGATGCTGAGGGAAAAGACAAGAGGCAGTGGGCACACACTGAAATACAGGAGATTGCCTTTGAACATCAGTAAATGTTTCTTTACTGTCAGGGTGACTGAACCACGGCACAGACTGCCCAGAAAGATTGTGGAGCCTGGATCTTTGAAGACATTAAAAGTACACCCAGATAGAATCCTGGGCAAGAGGCTCTAGGTATCCTGGTTTAGGCAGGGGGGTTGGGCCTGGTTAGCCCCACCAACCCCTTCCACTCTCTTTCATTCTGTGCTAGTGAATTCTCTTCAAGATGCATTTCAAAGCACTGGCATGACAAAGTTCTGTGCAGACAGAGATCCAAATGGACATGGCATCTAAGTTCCTTAAGCAGTGTTCAAGAAGAATGTAAAACTCTGGCACAAGTGTCTCTTCCCTAACTGAATCCCTTTCATGGGAAAATTCCCAGCTCTAGAAAGATCTTCTGATACGCATGCTTAAGACTGACACTGGCTGAGCAAATTTCTCCCTATGTATATCTAAGACCAGTTAGGATCTTCACCCAAAGTGCTGTCAACATAGTCACAGAATGCCTATTGTTAAGAAGTGACAGCTTCCATCAGAATGGCAGCTATTGGTCCACAAAATGGATTAATGGATGGGAATTATCTACGTGGGTTAAAAACAAAAATAAAGAGTTGGTCTTTATTTATCAATTTCATGGCAATATTGATAAGGGAAGAAAAAGATCTAAGTCCTTGACTTTCTGGACTCGAGGAAAGATTTTAAAAATTCCTTGTAAAAATGTATGATCACAATCAGACTATTGAAACCATTTTAGTTGGGAACAAAGTTCCAAAATTGTCTAGATAGTGGCAAAGAAGCCAAGAAAATAGGAAAGAAACAAAAAGAGAGCAAAAGAGTCAGCTTCAGTGTACAAGCTCGTTCTAGAAGTAGTCTGCTGGGAAAAGGAACCCCCAGCTAAATTTCCAATGTATTCCTGCGCTTGATTCAGTAACTGGTCAATGTAAAAACCAATCCTTTTGTACAACTTCTTCCAGCAACAAAAACTCCAACAGGTTGACACTACCATCATGCCTGTTCCAGACATATTTAAAAGAGAAATGATGATTTTCTTGAAAACCTACTTACATAAAAGTTGCAAGATGGTGGAGGGATTCCCACATCCTCCTTCCTCCATCTGGCTTGAAAGTATATTTGATAAAATATGCAACAAAGCACATGATTTATAAGGGAGAGTCAAATGGATGATTTGGGAATCGATCTCTTGTTGATAGTAAACTTCATATCCACTCGGTGTGACCTTTTTAAAACAAAATGTGGAGCTGAGGCATGAATCTGCCACAACAATTGTAAAGCAAACATACACACTCCCCTTCATATGCCCCCCCCTCCACACACACCTAGGCACACACAGAGATCAGCATAGCAGATCATGAACACCTTGGAAAAGACTGAAATGCTAAATGCCTCTCTTGATGGGCAAAAGAGCTGGTGCAGTAATTCAAATGCCTGGTACAAAAATTCTGTTTAATATTTAGCTCCTATTTAAAACACAGCTTTTCATTTCATTCTATTTACAGAATATTTTCATTTCATTTGTTTCTTTAAAATTACTTAGTTCTCACCTGTTGTATGTCTAGGAATATTTTCTTCCAAAAATAGAAAAAAATAGATGATATCTTTTCAGCAGAAAACATTGGTTGATACAATTTTAAACCATCATGATATGGAAGAATTCTTCTGTCCCTCTCGAAGGTGGAAGAAGCATTTGGATCACAGATCATCTACAATGAAATACTTGACATGTTTAAGATGCTTTCAATCAATTTTGATCGTCAATTGCTTATTTGTTGTAAACAGTAATTTTTCAGTGAAGGGAAAGTGTGTGTGGTATATCTACATGATATGTTCAAAGGCAGTTCCTACTAATGGCCAGGCTGAATTCCAGTAAATAATGTCCCGAATGATATTTTGCCGCCTTCTTTGGCACTTCATGAAATCTTACCCTGATGAAGTGCTGAAACACAGAGATTTTCTCTTAGAGAGTGTCTCATGTTGTAACCTATCCCATGGATTTTATGCTGTAATTCTTATCTCTTTTAAAATTTACTATCTTCTGTACAGTTTTCATGAAACTTTCTGTTACAGTAGTGAATAGCACAGATAAATGTCATTTTGTACAACTTTGAATTTACCCCAAGAGCTGAGAGAAAACTTGATCCTATACTTCAATCCGAGTTTCTTCTATAGTCCAACTTTGTTTCTCTACCATCAAGCTTCTCCTTTGTTGCTGCTCCAAGCCCTGTCCAAGGTGACCTTGAATACTTTCAGGGATGGGACACCCACAACTTCTCTGGGCAACCTGTTCCAGTGTTCCAGCACTCCCACAGTAAAAAAGGCCTTCCTTTCATCTAATATGTGTAGGAAATCATAAATCTAGGCATAGAAGCTTGGAGTGCAAATTTGAAATTCTTTGGATTTGAAGCACATTTTATATGAATACTGACTTACAGATGACTAAAAGATGTTGATGGGCATTTGAGCTGACAAGTTTTGAAAAAGTGCACGGAAATTAAAATTGAAACCACTAAAATTAAAAACTCCTTGCCATTTTCTTTTTCCTCTCCTATTCAAAATTGCATATGTCAGATATCAGTGCTTCATGCAAACCTCTCAGATGCTCTCAGAGAAAAAGCTTTTCTTTCAGACTAAGTTGCGGTTGACGTAGAACACTAGCAGGAGTGAAAGATTTTCTGGGCATCGGGGCAGCCCGTTCTCCTTGGATTTGTGTGCAGAATGCATTTTATCCAAACTGGAAAATAGATCCCAGCTCTGTTCTATTCATCATTCTTACTTCATCAGGCCAGAAGATTCTGTGAAAAGTAGCCTGTGGACCTTGAAGACAGCGCATGTGAACCAGATGAGAGGTGATAGAGAAGTTGAGGGAGAGAAGAAAGAGCATGAGGCTGAAACCAGAAAGTATTTCTCCACGTGATCATGGAAGATTGCAGGAGCCACTTGGTACTATCAAACCAGCCCAACTTGGCACTGGTGCCACCTTGGGTCTGGGAGCCATGTTGCATATCGTGCATTTTAAGGAGCCAGCTGGCCACACCCAGCCATATGCCCCCAAACACAAACCAAGGCCCTTTTCTCTGGCAAACAAAACTCAGCTGCCCTGCTTCTGGATGGCAGATTGCAGGAACCACTTGGTACTATCAAACCAGCCCAACTTGGCACTGGTGCCACCATGGGTCTGGTCACCATCCTGCCTATTGTAGCTTTTCAGGAGCCAGCCGGTCACTCTCAGCCATAGGCCCCCAAACACAAACCTCGGCCCGTTTCCCTGGCAAACAAAAGTAAGCTGCCCCGCTTCTGCATGGCAGATTGCAGGAGCTACTTAGTACTATCAAATCAGCCCGACTTGGCACAGGTGCCACCTTGGATCTGGGAACCATCCTGTGTATCGTGGATTTTCAGGGGCCAGCCGGCCACTCTCAGCCATATGCCCCCAAAAACAAACCACGGACCTTTTCTCTGGCAAACAAAAATCAGCTGCCCCACTTCTGGATGGCAGATTGCAGGAGCCACTTGGGACTATCACACCAGCACAACATGGCACTGCTGCCACCTTGGATCTGGGAACAATCCTGCGTATCGTACATATTCAGGAACCAGCCGAACACTCCCAGCCACAGGCCCCCAAACACAAACAACGGCCCATTTCCCTGGCAAACAAAAGTAAGCTGCCCCGCTTCTGGATGGCAGTTTGCAGGAGCCACTTGGGACTATCAAACCAGCCCGACTTGGTAATGGTACCACCTTGGATCTGGGAACCATCCGGCGTATCGTGGATTTTCAGGGGCCAGCCGGTCATTCCCAGCCATATGCCCCCAAACACAAACCTCGGCCCTTTTCTCTGGCAAACAAAACTCAACTGCCCCTCTTCTGGATGGCAAATTGCAGGACGCACTTGGTACTACAAAAAGAGCCCGACTTGGCAGTGGTGCCACCTTGGCTCTGGGAACCATCCTGCGTATCGAGCATTTTAAGGAGCCAGCCGGCAATTCCCAGCCGTATGCCCCAAAAAGAAACCATGGACATTTTCTCTGGCAAAAAAAACTCAGCTGTCCCGCTTCTGGATGGCAGATTGTAGGAGTCACTTTGAACCATACAACCAGCCCAACTTGGCACTGGTGCCACCATGGGTCTGGTCACCATCCTGCCTATCGTAGCTTTTCAGGAGCCAGCCGGTCACTCCCAGCCATAGGTCCCCAGTCACAAACCTCGGCCCGTTTCCCTGGCAAACTAAAGTAAGCTGCCCCGCTTCTGGATGGCAGATTGCAGGAGCCACTTGGTACTATCAAACCAGCCCAACTTGGCACTGGTGCCACCATGGGTCTGGGAACCATGCTGCGTAACACAGATTCTAAGGAGGCAGTCGGCCACTCCCAGCCACAAGCCCCCAAACACAAACAACGGCGCTATTCTCTGGCAAACAAAACTCAACTGCCCCTCTTCTGGATGGCAAATTGCAGGACGCACTTGGTACTATAAAAACAGCCCGACTTGGCACTGGTGCCACCTTGGGTCTGGGAACCATCCTGCGTATTGTGGGTTGTCAGGAGCCAGCCGAACACTCTCGGCCACAGACCCCAATTAAAAACAACGGCCCGTTTCACAGGCAAACAAAACTCAGCTGCCCCGCTTCTGGATGGGAGATTGCAGGAGGCACTTGACACTGTGAAACCAGCCCCACTTGGCACTGGTGCCACCTTGGGTCTGGGAACCATGCTGCGTATCATGGATTTTCAGGAGCCAGCCGGTCACTCTCAGCCATAGGCCCCCAAACACAAACCTCGTCCCGTTTCCCTGGCAAACAAAAGTAAGCTGCCCCGCTTCTGCATGGCAGATTGCAGGAGCTACTTAGTACTATCAAATCAGCCTGACTTGGCACAGGTGCCACCTTGGATCTGGTCACCATCCTGCCTATCGTAGCTTTTCAGGAGCCAGCCGGCCACTCCCTGCCACAGGCCCCCAAACACAAACAACGGCGCTTTTCCCTGGAAAGCAAAATTCGCCTGCCAACATTTTGATGGCAGATTGCAGGAGCCACTTGGTACTATCAAACAAGCCGAACTTGGCACTTGTGCCACCATGGGTCTGGTCAACATCCTGCCTATCGTAGCTTTTCAGGAGCCAGCCGGTCACTCCCAGCCATAGGCCCCGAGACAAAAACCTCGGCCCGTTTCCCGGGCAAACAAAAGTAAGCTATCCCGCTTCTGGATGGCAGATTGCAGGACGCACTTGGTACTATCAAACCAGCCCGACTTGGCACTGGTGCCACCTCTGGTCTGGGAACCATCCTGCGTATCGTAGATTCTAAGGAGCCAGCCGGCCACTCCCAGACATTGGCCCCCCAAAAAAAACAACGGCGCTTTTCCCTGGAAAACAAAACTTGCCTGCCAACTTTTTGATGGCAGATTGCCGGAGCCACTTGGTACTATCAAACCAGCCCTACTTGGCACTGGTGCCACCATGGGTCTGGTCACCATCCTGCCTATCGTAGCTTTTCAGGAGCCAGCCGGTCACTCCCAGCCATAGGCCCCCAGACACAAAGCTCGACCCGTTTCCCTGGCAAACAAAAGTAAGCTGCCCCGCTTCTGGATGGCAGATTGCAGGAGCCACTTGGTACTATCAAACCAGCCCAACTTGGCACTGGTGCCACCTTGGGTCTGGGAACCATCCTGCGTATCGTGGATTCTAAGGAGCCAGCCGGTCACTCCCTGCCACAGGCCCCCAGACACAAACAACGGCGCTTTTCCCTGGAAAACAAAACTCGCCTGCCGACTTTTTGATGGCAGATTGCAGGAGCCACTTAGTACTATCAAATCAGCCCAACTTGGCACTGGTGCCACCATGGGTCTGGTCACCATCCTGCCTATCGTAGCTTTTCAGGAGCCAGCCGGTCACTCCCAGCCATAGGCCCCCAGACACAAACCTCGGCCCGTTTCCCTGGAAAACAAAAGTAAGCTGCCCCGCTTCTGGATGGCAGATTGCAGGAGCCACTTTGCACCATCCAACTAGCCCGACTTGGCACTGGTGCCACCTCAGGTCTGGGAACCATCCTGCGTATCGTGGATTCTAATTATCCAGCCGGCCACTCCCAGCCACAGGCCCCCAAACACAAACAACGGCGCTTTTCCCTGGAAAACAAAACTCGCCTGCCAATTTTTGATGGCAGATTGCAGGAGCCACTTGGTACTATCAAACCAGCCCAACTTGGCACTGGTGCCACCATGGGTCTGGTCACCATCCTGCCTATCGTAGCTTTTCAGGAGCCAGCCGGTCACTCCCAGCCATAGGCCCCCAGACACAAACCTCGGCCCGTTTCCCTGGCAAACAAAAGTAAGCTGCCCCGCTTCTGGATGGCAGATTGCAGGAGCCACTTTGCACCATCAAACTAGCCCGACTTGGCACTGGTGCCACCTCTGGTGTGGGAACCATCCTGCGTATGGTAGATTCTAAGCAGCCAGCCGGCCACTCCCAGCCACAGGCCCCCAAACACAAACAACGGCGCTTTTCCCTGGAAAACAAAACTCGTCTGCCAACTTTTTGATGGCAGATTGCCGGAGCCACTTGGTACTATCAAACCAGCCCAACTTGGCACTGGTGCCACCATGGGTCTGGTCACCATCCTGCCTATCGTAGCTTTTCAGGAGCCAGCCGGCCACTCCCTGCCACAGGCCCCCAAACACAAACAACGGCGCTTTTCCCTGGAAAAAAAAATTCGCCTGCCAACTTTTTGATGGCAGATTGCAGGAGCCACTTGGTACTATCAAATCAGCCCAACTTGGCACTGGTGCCACCATGGGTCTGGTCACCATCCTGCCTATCGTAGCTTTTCAGGAGCCAGCCGGTCACTCCCAGCCATAGGCCCCCAGACATAAACCTCGGCCCGTTTCCCTGGCAAACAAAAGTAAGCTGCCCCGCTTCTGGATGGCAGATTGCAGCAACCACTTGGTACTATCAAACCAGCCCAACTTGGCACTGGTGCCACCTCTGGTCTGGGAACCATGCTGAGTATCGTGGATTCTAAGGAGCCAGCCGGCCACTCCCAGCCACAGGCCCCCAAACACAAACAACGGCGCTTTTCCCTGGAAAACAAAACTCGCCTGCCAAGTTTTTGATGGCAGATTGCAGGAGCCACTTGGTACTATCAAACCAGCCCAACTTGGCACTGGTGCCGTCATGGGTCTGGTCACCATCCTGCCTATCGTAGCTTTTCACGAGCCAGCCGGTCACTTCCAGGCTTAGGCCCCCAGACACAATCCTCGGACCGTTTCCCTGGCAAACAAAAGTAAGCTGCCCCGCTTCTGGATGGCAGATTGCAGGAACCACTTGGTACTATCAAACCAGCCCAACTTGGCACTGGTGTCACCATGGGTCTGGGAACCATCCTGTGTATCGTGGATTCTAATTAGCCATCCGTCCACTCCAGGCCATAGGGCCCCAGGCACAAACAACGGCGCTTTTCCCTGGATAACAAACTCGCCTGCCAACTTTTTGATGGCAGATTGCAGGAGCCACTTGGTACTATCAAACCAGCCCAACTTGGCACTGCTGCCACCATGGGTCTGGTCACCATCCTGCCTATCGTAGCTTTTCAGGAGCCAGCCGGTCACTCCCAGCCATATGCCCCGAGACACAAACCTCGGCCCGTTTCCCTGGCAAACAAAAGTAAGCTACCCCACTTCTGGATGGCAGATTGCAGGACGCACTTGGTACTATCAAACCAGCCCAACTTGGCACTGGTGCCACGTCAAGTCTAGGAACCATCCTGCATATCGTGGATTCTAAGGAGCCAGCCGGCCACTCCCAGCCATAGGCCCCCAAACAAAAACAACGGCGCTTTTCCCTGGTAAAGAAAACTTGCCTGCCAACTTTTTGATGGCAGATTGCAGGAGCCACTTGGTACTATCAAACCAGCCCGACTTGGCACTGGTGCCACGACAAGTCTGGGAACCATCCTGCGTATCGTGGATTCTAATGAGCCAGCCGGCCACTCCCAGCCACAGGCCCCCAAACACAAACAACGGAGCTTTTCCCTGGAAAACAAAACTCGCCTGCCAACTTTTTGATGGCAGATTGCAGGAGCCACTTGGTACTATCAAACCAGCCCAACTTGGCACTGGTGCCACCTTGGGTCTGGTCACCATCCTGCCTATCGTAGCTTTTCAGGAGCCAGCCGGTCACTCCCAGCCATAGGCCCCGAGACACAAAGCTCGGCCCTTTTCCCTGGCAAACAAAAGTAAGCTGCCCCGCTTCTGGATGGCAGATTGCAGGAGCCACTTTGCACCATCAAACTATCCCGACTAGGCACTGGTGCCACCTTGGGTCTGGGAACCATCCTGCGTATGGTGGATTCTAAGGAGCCAGCCGGCCACTCCCAGCCACAGGCCCCTAAACACAACAACGGCGCTTTTCCCTGGAAAACAAAACTCGCCTGCCAATTTTTGATGGCAGATTGCAGGAGCCACTTGGTACTATCAAACCAGCCCAACTTGGAACTGGTGCCACCATGGGTCTGGTCACCATCCTGCCTATCGTAGCTTTTCAGGAGCCAGCCGGTCACTCCCAGCCATAGGCCCCCAGACACAAAGCTCGGCCCGTTTCCCTGGCAAGCAAAAGTAAGCTGTCCCGCTTCTGGATGGCAGATTGCAGGACGCACTTGGTAGTATCAAACCAGCCCGACTTGGCACTGGCGCCACCTCACGTCTGGGAACCATCCTGCGTATCGTGGATTCTAAGCAGCCAGCCGGCCACTCCCAGCCACAGGCCCCCAAACACAAACAACGGTGCTTTTCCCTGGAAAACAAAACTCGCCTGCCAACTTTTTGATGGCAGATTGCAGGAGCCACTTGGTACTATCAAACCAGCCCAACTTGGCACTGGTGCCACCATGGGTCTGGTCACCATCCTGCCTATCGTAGCTTTTCAGGAGCCAGCCGGTCACTCCCAGCCATAGGCCCCCAGACACAAACCTCGGCCCGTTTCCCTGGCAAACAAAAGCAAGCTGCCCCGCTACTGGATGGCAGATTGCAGGAGCCACTTTGCACCATCAAACTAGCCCGACTTGGCACTGGTGCCACCTCAGGTCTGGGAACCATGCTGCGTATCGTGGATTCTAATTAGCCATCCGGCCACTCCCACCCACAGGCCCCCAAACACAAACAACGGCGCTTTTCCCTGGAAAACAAAACTCGCCTGCCAAATTTTGATGGCAGATTGCCGGAGCCACTTGGTACTATCAAACCAGCCCACCTTGACACTGGTGCCACCATGGGTCTGGTCACCATCCTGCACATCGTAGCTTTTCAGGAGCCAGCCGGTCACTCCCAGCCATAGGCCCCCAGACACAAAGCTCGGCCCGTTTCCCTGGCAAACAAAAGTAAGTTATCCCGCTTCTGGATGGCAGATTGCAGGAGCCACTTTTCACCATCAATCCAGCCCGACTTGGCACTGGTGCCACCTCTGGTCTGGGAACCATCCTGCGTATCATGGATTCTAAGGAGCCAGCCGGCCACTCCCAGCCACAGGCCCCCAAACACAAACAACGGCGCTTTTCCCTGGATAACAAACTCGCCTGCCAAGTTTTTGATAGCAGATTGCAGGAGCCACTTGGTACTATCAAACCAGCCCAACTTGGCACTGGTGCCACCATGGGTCTGGTCACCATCCTGCCTATCGTAGCTTTTCAGGAGCCAGCCGGTCACTCCCAGCCATAGGCCCCGAGACACAAACCTCGGCCCGTTTCCCTGGCAAACAAAAGTAAGCTACCCCGCTTCTGGATGGCAGATTGCAGGATGCACTTGGTACTATCAAACCAGCCCAACTTGGCACTGGTGCCACCTCAGGTCTGGGAACCATCCTGCGTATCGTGGATTCTAAGGAGCCAGCCGGCCACTCCCAGCCATAGGCCCCCAAACAAAAACAACGGCGCTTTTCCCTGGAAAACAAAACTCGCCTGCCAACTTTTTGATGGCAGATTGCAGGAGCCACTTGGTACTATCAAACCAGCCCAACTTGGCACTGGTGCCACCATGGGTCTGGTCACCATCCTGCCTATCGTAGCTTTTCAGGAGCCAGCCAGTCACTCCCAGCCGTAGGCCCAGAGACACAAAGCTCGGCCCGTTTCCCTGACAAACAAAAGTAAGCTGTCCCGCTTCTGGATGGCAGATTGCAGGACGCACTTTGTACTATCAAACCAGCCCGACTTGGCACTGGTGCCACCTCTGGTCTGGGAACTATCCTGCGTATGGTAGATTCTAAGCAGCCAGCCGGCCACTCCCAGCCACAGGCCCCCAAACACAAACAACGGCGCTTTTCCCTGGAAAACAAAACTCGTCTGCCAACTTTTTGATGGCAGATTGCCGGAGCCACTTGCTACTATCAAACCAGCCCAACTTGGCACTGGTGCCACCATGGGTCTGGTCACCATCCTGCCTATCGTAGCTTTTCAGGAGCCAGCCGGCCACTCCCTGCCACAGGCCCCCAAACACAAACAACGGCGCTTTTCCCTGGAAAACAAAATTCGCCTGCCAACATTTTGATGGCAGATTGCAGGAGCCACTTGGTACTATCAAATCAGCCCAACTTGGCACTGGTGCCACCATGGGTCTGGTCACCATCCTGCCTATCGTAGCTTTTCAGGAGCCAGCCGGTCACTCCCAGCCATAGGCCCCCAGACACAAACCTCGGCCCGTTTCCCTGGCAAACAAAAGTAAGCAGCCCCGCTTCTGGATGGCAGATTGCAGCAACCACTTGGTACTATCAAACCAGCCCAACTTGGCACTGGTGCCACCTCTGGTCTGGGAACCATGCTGAGTATCATGGATTCTAAGGAGCCAGCCGGCCACTCCCAGCCACAGGCCCCCAAACACAAACAACGGCGCTTTTCCCTGGAAAACAAAACTCGCCTGCCAAGTTTTTGATGGCAGATTGCAGGAGCCACTTGGTACTATCAAACCAGCCCAACTTGGCACTGGTGCCGTCATGGGTCTGGTCACCATCCTGCCTATCGTAGCTTTTCACGAGCCAGCCGGTCACTTCCAGGCTTAGGCCCCCAGACACAATCCTCGGACCGTTTCCCTGGCAAACAAAAGTAAGCTGCCCCGCTTCTGGATGGCAGATTGCAGGATCCACTTGGTACTATCAAACCAGCCCAACTTGGCACTGGTGCCACCATGGGTCTGGGAACCATCCTGTGTATCGTGGGTTCTAATTAGCCATCCGTCCACTCCAGGCCATAGGGCCCCAGGCACAAACAACGGCGCTTTTCCCTGGATAACAAACTCGCCTGCCAACTTTTTGATGGCAGATTGCAGGAGCCACTTGGTACTATCAAACCAGCCCAACTTGGCACTGGTGCCACCATGGGTCTGGTCACCATCCTGCCTATCGTAGCTTTTCAGGAGCCAGCCGGTCACTCCCAGCCATATGCCCCGAGACACAAACCTCGGCCCGTTTCCCTGGCAAACAAAAGTAAGCTACCCCACTTCTGGATGGCAGATTGCAGGACGCACTTGGTACTATCAAACCAGCCCAACTTGGCACTGGTGCCACGTCAAGTCTAGGAACCATCCTGCGTATCGTGGATTCTAAGGAGCCAGCCGGCCACTCCCAGCCATAGGCCCCCAAACAAAAACAACGGCGCTTTTCCCTGGTAAAGAAAACTTGCCTGCCAACTTTTTGATGGCAGATTGCAGGAGCCACTTGGTACTATCAAACCAGCCCAACTTGGCACTGGTGCCACCATGGGTCTGGTCACCATCCTGCCTATCGTAGCTTTTCAGGAGCCAGCCGGTCACTCCCAGCCATAGGCCCCCAGACACAAAGCTCGGCCCGTTTCCCTGGCAAACAAAAGTAAGCTGCCCCGCTTCTGGATGGCAGATTGCAGGAGCCACTTGGTACTATCAAACCAGCCCGACTTGGCACTGGTGCCACCTCTGGTCTGGGAACCATCCTGCGTATCGTGGATTCTAAGGAGCCAGCCGGCCACTCCCAGCCACAGGCCCCCAAACACAAACAACGGCGCTTTTCCCTGGAAAACAAAACTCGCCTGCCAACCTTTTGATGGCAGATTGCAGGAGCCACTTGGTACTATCAAACCAGCCCAACTTGGCACTGGTGCCGCCATGGGTCTGGTCACCATCCTGCCTATCGTAGCTTTTCACGAGCCAGCCGGTCACTCCCAGCCATAGGCCCCCAGACAAAAACCTCTGCCCGTTTCCCTGGAAAACAAAAGTAAGCTGCCCCGCTTCTGGATGGCAGATTGGAGGACGCACTTGTTACTATCAAACCAGCCCGACTTGGCACTGGTGCCACCACTGGTCTGGGAACCATCCTGCGTATCGTGGATTCTAAAGAGCCAGCCGGCCACTCCCAGCCACAGGCTCCCAAACACAAACAACGGCGCTTTTCCCTGGAAAACAAAACTCGCCTGCCAACTTTTTGATGGCAGATTGCAGGAGCCACTTGGTACTATCAAACCAGCCCTACTTGGCACTGCTGCCACCATGGGTCTGGTCACCATCCTGCCTATCGTAGGTTTTCACGAGCCTGCCGGTCACTCCCAGCCATAGGCCCCCAGACAAATCCTCGGCCCGTTTCCCTGGCAAACAAAAGTAAGCTGCCCCGCTTCTGGATGGCAGATTGCAGGATCCACTTGGTACTATCAAACCAGCCCGACTTGGCACTGGTGCCACGACAAGTCTGGGAACCATCCTGCGTATCGTGGATTCTAATGAGCCAGCCGGCCACTCCCAGCCACAGGCCCCCAAACACAAACAACGGCGCTTTTCCCTGGAAAACAAAACTCGCCTGCCAACTTTTTGATGGCAGATTGCAGGAGCCACTTGGTACTATCAAACCAGCCCAACTTGGCACTGGTGCCACCTTGGGTCTGGTCACCATCCTGCCTATCGTAGCTTTTCAGGAGCCAGCCGGTCACTCCCAGCCATAGGCCCCAAGACACAAAGCTCGGCCCTTTTCCCTGGCAAACAAAAGTAAGCTGCCCCGCTTCTGGATGGCAGATTGCAGGAGCCACTTTGCACCATCAAACTATCCCGACTAGGCACTGGTGCCACCTTGGGTCTGGGAACCATCCTGCGTATGGTGGATTCTAAGGAGCCAGCCGGCCACTCCCAGCCACAGGCCCCTAAACACAACAACGGCGCTTTTCCCTGGAAAAAAAAACTCGCCTGCCAAATTTTGATGGCAGATTGCAGGAGCCACTTGGTACTATCAAACCAGCCCAACTTGGGACTGGTGCCACCATGGGTCTGGTCACCATCCTGCCTATCGTAGCTTTTCAGGAGCCAGCCGGTCACTCCCAGCCATAGGCCCCCAGACAAAAACCTCGGCCCGTTTCCCTGGCAAACAAAAGTAAGCTGCCCTGCTTCTGGATGGCAGATTGCAGGACGCACTTGGTACTATCAAACCAGCCCGACTTGGCACTGGTGCCACCTCTGGTCTGGGAACCATCCTGCGTATCGTGGATTCTAAGGAGCCAGTCGGCCACTCCCAGCCACAGGCCCCCAAACACAAACAACGGCCCGTTTCCGTGGCAAACAAAAGTAAGCTGCCCCGCTTCTGGATGGTAGATTGCAGGAGCCACTTGGTACTATCAAACCAGCCCGACTTGGCACTGGTGCCACCTCTGGTCTGGGAACCATCCTGCGTATCGTGGTGTCTAAGGAGCCAGCCGGCCACTCCCAACCACAGGCCCCCAAACACAAACAACGGCGCTTTTCCCTGGAAAACAAAACTCGCCTGCCAACTTTTTGATGTCAGATTGCAGGAGCCACTTGGTACTATCAAACCAGCCCAACTTGGCACTGGTGCCACCATGGGTCTGGTCACCATCCTGCCTATCGTAGCTTTCAGGAGCCCGCCGGTCACTCCCTGCCATAGGCCCCGAGACACAAACCTCGGCCCGTTTCCCTGGCAAACAAAAGTAAGCTGCCCCGCTTCTGGATGGCAGATTGCAGGACGCACTTGGTACTATCAAACCAGCCCGACTTGGCACTGGGGCCACCTCACGTCTGGGAACCATCCTGCGTATCGTGGATTCTAAGCAGCCAGCCGGCCACTCCCAGCCACAGGCCCCCAAACACAAACAACGGCGCTTTTCCCTGGCAAACAAAAGTAAGCTGCCCCGCTTCTGGATGGCAGATTGCAGGAACCACTTGGTAGTATCAAACCAGCCCAACTTGGCACTGGTGGCACCTCTTGTCTGGGAACCATGCTGCGTATCGTGGTTTCTAAGGAGCCAGCCGGCCACTCCCAACCATAGACCCCCAGACACAAACCTCGGCCCGTTTCCCTGGAAAACAAAAGTAAGCTACCCCGATTCTGGATGGCAGATTGCAGGAGGCACTTGGTACTATCAAATCAGCCCAACTTGGCACTGGTGCCACAATGGGTCTGGTAAACATCCTGCCTATCGTAGCTTTTCAGGAGCCAGCCGGCCACTCTCAGCCATATGCCCCCAAAAACAAACCACGGACCTTTTCTCTGGCAAACAAAACTCAACTGCCCCTCTTCTGGATGGCAAATTTTAGGACGCACTTTGTACTACGAAAACCGCCCGACGTGGCACTGGTGCCACCTTGTGTCAGGGAACCATCCTGCATATCGAGCTTTTTAAGGAGCCAGCCGGCCACGCCCAGCCATAAACCCCCAAAAACAAACCACGGACCATTTCTCTTGGAAACAAAAATCCGCTGCCCCGCGTCTGTATGGCAGATTGCAGGAGCCACTTTGCACCATCAAACCAGCCCGACTTGGCACTGGTGCCACCTTGGGTGTGGGAACAATCCTGCATATCGTGGATTCTAAGGAGCCAGCCGGCCACTCCCAGCCACAGGCCCCCAAACACAAACAACGGCGCTTTTCCCTGGAAAACAAAACTCGCCTGCCAACTTTTTGATGGCAGATTGCAGGAGCCACTTGGTACTATCAAATCATCCCAACTTGGCACTGGTGCCACTATGGGTCTGGGAACCATCCTGCCTATCGTAGCTTTTCAGGAGCCAGCCGGTCACTCCCAGCCATAGGCCCCCAGACACAAACCTCGGACCGTTTCCCTGGCAAACAAAAGTAAGCTGCCCCGATTCTGGATGGCAGATTGCAGGAGCCACTTGGTTGTGTCAAACCAGCCCAACTTGGCACTGGTGCCACCTTGGGTCTGGGAACCATCCTGCGTATCGTGGATTCTAAGCAGCCACCCGGCCACTCTGAGCCACAGGCCCCCAAACAAAATCTACGGCGCTTTTCCCTGGAAAACAAAACTCGCCTGCCAACTTTTTGATGGCAGATTGCAGGAGCCACTTGGTACTATCAAACCAGCCCAACTTGGCACTGGTGCCACCTCTGGTCTGGGAACCATCCTGCCTATCGTAGCTTTTCAGGAGCCAGCCGGTCACTCCCAGCCATAGACCCCCAGACACAAACCTCGGCCCGTTTCCCTGGCAAACAAAAGTAAGCTGCCCCGCTTTTGGATGGCAGATTGCAGGAGCCACGTTGCACCATCAAACCAGCCCCACTTGGCACTGGTGCCACCTTGGGTCTGGGAACAAGTTGGGCTGGTTTGATAGTACCAAGTGCCTCCTGCAATCTGCCATCCAGAAGCGGGACAGCTTACTTTTGTTTCCCAGGGAAACGGGCCGAGGTATTTGTCTGGGGGCCTATGGCTGGGAGTGACCGGCTGACTACTGAAAAGCTACGATAGGCAGGATGGTTACCAGACTCATGGTGCCACCAGTGCCAAGTCGGGCTGGTTTGATAATACTAAATAGCTCCTGCTATCTGCCATCCAGACGCGGGGCAGCGGATTTTTGTTTGCTGGAGAAAAGTTCCGTGGTTTTTTTTTTGGGGGTATATGACTGGACGTGGCCGGCTGGCTCCTTAAAAAGCTCTATACGCAGGATTGTTCCCTGACCCAAGGTGGCATCAGTGCCAAGTCGGGCTGTTTTCGTAGTACCAAGTGCGTCCTGCAATTTGCCATCCAGAAGCGGGGCAGCCTACTTTTGTTTGCCAGGGAAACGTGCCGAGGTATTTGTCTGGGGGCTATGGCTGGGAGTGAGCGGCTGGCTCCTGAAAAGCTACGATAGGCAGGATGGTGACCAGACCCATGGTGGCACCAGTGCCAAGTTGGGCTGGTTTGATAGTACCAAGTGGCTCCTGCAATCTGCCATCAAGAAGTTGGCAGGCGAGTTTTGTTTTCCAGGGAAAAGCGCCGTTGTTTTTGTTTAGAGGCCTGTGGCTGGGAGTGGCCGCCTGTCCTCGTAGAATCTACGTTACGCAGCATGGTTCCCAGAGCCAAGGTGGCACCAGGGCCAAGTCGGGCTGGTTTGTAAGTACCAAGTGCATCCTGCAATCTGCCACCAAAAGCGGGGCAGCTTACTTTAGTTTGCCAGGGAAACGGGCCGAGGTTTGTGTCCGGGGGCCTATGGCAGGGAGTGACCGGCTGGCTCCTGAAAAGCTACGATAGGCAGGATGTTTACCAGACCCATGGTGGCACCAGTGCCAAGTTGGGCTGATTTGATAGTACCAAGTGGCTCCTGCAATCTGCCATCCAGAATCGGGGTAACATACTTTTGTTTTCCAGGGAAACGGGCCTAGGTTTGTGTCTGGGGGTCTATGGCTGGGAGTGACCGGCTGGCTCCTGAAAAGCTACGATAGGCAGGATGGTTCCCAGACCAGAGGTGGCACCAGTGCCAAGTTGGGCTGGTTTGATAGTACCAAGTGGCTCCTGCAATCTACCATCAAAAAGTTGGCAGGCGAGTTTTGTTTTCCAGGGAAAAGCGCCGTTGTTTGTGTTTGGGGGCCTGTGGCTCAGAGTGGCCGGGTGGCTGCTTAGAATCCACGTTACGCAGGATGGTTCCCAGACCCAAGGTGGCACCAGTGCCAAGTCGGGCTGGTTTGACACAACCAAGTGGCTCCTGCAATCTGCCATCCAGAATCGGGGCAGCTTAATTTTGTTTGCCAGGGAAACGGTCCGAGGTTTGTGTCTGGGGGCCTATGGCTGGGAGTGACCGGCTGGCTCCTGAAATGCTACAATAGGCAGGATGGTTCCCAGACCCATGGTGGCACCAGTGCCAAGTTGGGATGATTTGATAGTACCAAGTGGCTCCTGCAATCTGCCATCAAAAAGCTGGCAGGCGAATTTTATTTTCCAGGGAAAAGCGCCGTTGTTTGTGTTTGGGGGCCTGTGGCAGGGAGTGGCCGGCTGGCTCCTTAGAATCCACGATATGCAGGATTGTTCCCAGACCCAAGGTGGCACCAGTGCCAAGTCGGGCTGGTTTGATGGTGCAAAGTGGCTCCTGCAATCTGCCATCCAGACGCGGGGCAGCGGATTTTTGTTTCCAAGAGAAATGGTCCGTGGTTTGTTTTTGGGGGTATATGGCTGGGCGTGGCCGGCTGGCTCCTTAAAAATCTCGATATGCAGGATGGTTCCCTGACACAAGGTGGCACCAGTGCCACGTCGGGCGGTTTTCGTAGTACAAAGTGCGTCCTAAAATTTGCCATCCAGAAGAGGGGCAGTTGAGTTTTGTTTGCCAGAGAAAAGGGCCGTGGTTTGTTTTTGGGGCATATGGCTGAGAGTGGCCGGCTGGCCCCTGAAAATCCACGATAGGCAGGATGGTTCCCAGACCAGAGGTGTCACCAGTGCCAAGTCGGGCTGGTTTGATAGTACTAAGTAGCTCCTGCAATCTGCCATGCAGAAGCGGGGCAGCTTACTTTTGTTTGCCAGGGAAACGGGCCGAGGTTTTTGTCTGGGGGCCTATGGCTGGGAGTGACCGGCTGGCTCCTGAAAAGCTACGATAGGCAGGATGGTGACCAGACCCATGGTGGCACCAGTGCCAAGTTGGGCTGGTTTGATAGTACCAAGTGGCTCCTGCAATCTGCCATCAAAAAGTTGGCAGGCGAGTTTTGTTTTCCAGGGAAAAGCGCCGTTGTTTGTGTTTGGGGGCCTGTGGCTGGGAGTGGCCAGCTGGCTCCTTAGAACCCACGATACGCAGGATGGTTCCCAGACCTGAGTTGGCACCAGTGCCAAGTTGGGCTGGTTTGATGGTGCAAAGTGGCTCCTGCAATCTGCCATCCAGAAGCGGGGCAGCTTACTTTTGTTTGCCAGGGAAACGGGCCGAAATATTTGTCTGGGGGCCTCTGGCTGGGGGTGGCTGGCTGGCTCCTGAAAAGCTACGATAGGCAGGATGGTGACTAGACCCATGGTGGCACCAGTGCCAAGTTGGGCTGGTTTGATAATACCAAGTGGCTCCTGCAATCTGCCATCAAATGTTTGGCAGGCGAGTTTTGTTTTCCAGGGAAAAGCACCGTTGTGTGTGTTTTGGGGCCTGTGGCTGGGAGTGGCCAGCTGGCTCCTTAGAATCCACGATACGCAGGATGGTTCCCAGACCCAAGGTGGCATCAGTGCCAAGTCGGGCTGGTTTGTTAGTACCAAGTGGTTCCTGCAATCTGCCATCCAGAAGCGGGGCAGCTGAATTTTGTTTGCCAGAGAAAAAGGCTGTTGTTTGTGTTTCGGTGCCTGTGGCTGGCAGTGGCCGGCTGGCTCCTGAAAATCCATGATACGCAGCATGGTTCCCAGACCCAAGGTGGCATCAGTGCCAAGTAGGGCTGGTTTCATAGTACCCAGTGGCTCCTGCAATCTGCCATCCAGAAGAGGGGCAGTTGAGTTTTGTTTTCCAGAGAAAAGGGCCGTGGTTTGTGTTTGGGGCCTATGGCTGAGAGTGACCGGCTGGCCCCTGAAAATCCACGATAGGAAGGATGGTTCCCAGATCCAAGGTGGCAGCAGTGCCATGTTGTGCTGGTGTGATAGTCCCAAGTGGCTCCTGCAATCTGCCATCCAGAAGCGGGGCAGCTGAATTTTGTTTGCCAGACAAAAAGGCTGTGGTTTGTGTTTGGGGGCCTGTGGCTGGGAGTGGCCGGGTGGCTCCTGAAAATCCATGATACGCAGTATGGTTCCCAGACCCAAGGTGGCACCAGTGCCAAGTGGGGCTGGTTTCACAGTGTCAAGTGCCTCCTGCAATCTCCCATCCAGAAGCGGGGCAGCTGAGTTTTGTTTGCCTGTGAAACGGGCCGTTGTTTTTAATTGGGGTCTGTGGCCGAGAGTGTTCGGCTGGCTCCTGACAACCCACAATACGCAGGATGGTTCCCAGACCCAAGGTGGCACCAGTGCCAAGTCGGGCTGGTTTGATAGTACCAAGTGGCTCCTGCAATCTGCCATCCAGAAGCGGTGCAGTTGAGTTTTGTTTGCCAGAGAAAAGGGCCGTGGGTTGTGTTTGGGGGCATATGGCTGGGAGTGGCCGGCTGTCTCATTAAAAAGATCGATACGCAGGATGGTTCCCAGACCCAAGGGGGCACCAGTGCCAAGTCGGGCTGTTTTTATAGTACCAAGTGCGTCCTGCAATTTGCCATCCAGAAGAGGGGCAGTTGAGTTTTGTTTGCCAGAGAATAGCGCCGTTGTTTGTGTTTGGGGGCTTGTGGCTCGTAGTGGCCGACTGGCGCCTTAGAATCTGTGTTACGCAGCATGGTTCCCAGACCCAAGGTGGCACCAGTGCCAAGTTGGGCTGGTTTGATAGTACCAAGTGGCTCCTGCAATCTGCCATCCAGAAGCGGGGTAGCTTACTTTTGTTTGCCAGGGAAACGGGCCGAGGTTTGTGACTGGGGACCTATGGCTGGGAGAGACCGGCTGGCTCCTGGAAAGCTACAATAGGCAGGATGGTTACCAGACCCATGGTGGCACCAGTGCCAAGTTGGGCTGGTTTGATAGTACCAAGTGGCTCCGGCAATCTGCCATCAAGAAGTTGGCAGGCGAGTTTTGTTTTCCAGGGAAAAGCGACATTGTTTGTATTTGGGGGCCTGTGGCTGGGAGTGGCCGGCTGGCTCCTTTGAACCCACGATATGCAGGATGGTTCCCAGACCCAAGGTGGCACCAGTGCCAAGTCGGGCTGGTTTGATACTACCAAGTGCGTCCTGCAATCTGCCATCCAGAAGCGGGGCAGCTTAATTTTGTTTGCCAGGGAAACGGGCCGTGGGTTTTGTTTGGGGGCATATAGCTGAGAGTGGCCGGCTGGCTCCTGAAAATCCACGCTAGGCAGCATGGTTCCCAGATGCAATGTGGCACCAGTGCCAAGTCGGGCTGGTTTGATGGTGCAAAGTGGCTCCTGCAATCTGCCATCCAGAAGCGGGGCAGCTGATTTTTGTTTGCCAGAGGAAAATTCCGTGGATTGTTTTTGGGGGCATATTGCTGGGAGTGGCCGGCTGGCTCCTTAAAATGCTCGATACGCATGATGGTTCCCAGGCCCAAGGTGTCACCACTACCAAGTCGGCCTGCGGTTTTAGTATCAAGTTCATCCTGCAATTTGCCATCCAGAAGAGGGGCAGTTGAGTTTTGTTTGCCAGAGAAACGGGCTGAGGTTTCTGTTTGGGGACATATGGCTGAGAGTGGCCGGCTGGCCCCTGAATATCCACGATACAGAGCATGGTTCCCAGATCCAAGGTGGCACCAGTGCCAAGTCGGGCTGGTTTGATAGTACCAAGTGTCTCCTGCAATCTGCCATCCAGAAGCAGGGCAGCTTACTTTTGTTTGCCAGAGAAATAGGCCTAGGTTTTTGTTTGGGGGCCTGTGGCTAGGAGTGGCCGGCTGGCTCCTAAGAATCCACGATACGCAGGATGTTTCCCAGACCCAAGGTGGCACCAGTGCCAAGTCGGGCTGGTTTGATAGTACCAAGTGGCTCCTGCAAACTCCATCAAAAAGTTGGCAGGCGTGTTTTGTTTTCCAGGGAACAGCGCCGTTGATTTTGTTTGGGGGCCTGTGGCTGGGAGTGGCCGGCTGGCTCCTTAGAATCCACGATACGCAGGATGGTTCCCAGACCCAAGGTGGCACCAGTGCCAAGTCGGGCTGGTTTGATTACACCAAGTGGCTCCTGCAATCTGCCATCCAGAAGTGAGGCAGCTAAGTTTTGTTTGCGAGAAAAAAGGGCCGTGGTTTTTGTTGGGGGCCTGTGGCTGGGAGTAGCCGGCTGGCTCCTTAAAATCCACGATAGGCAGGATGGTTCCCAGACCCAAGGTGGCACCAGTGCCAAGTCGGGCTGGTTTGATAGTACCAAGTGGCTCCTGCAATCTGCCATCCAGAAGCGGGGCAGCTGAGTTTTGTTTGCCAGAGAAAAAGGCTGTGGTTTGTGTTTGGGGGCCTGTGGCTGGGAGTGGCCGGCTGGCTCCTGAAAATCCACGATACGCAGCATGGTTCCCAGACCCAAGGTGGCACCAGTGCCAAGTTGGGCTGGTTTGATTGTAACAAGTGCGTCCGGGAATCTGCCATCCAGAAGCGGGGCAGCTTACTTTTGTTTGCCAGGGAAACGGGCCGAGGTTTGTGTCTGGGGGCCTATGGCTGGGAGTGGCCGGCTGGCTCCTGAAAAGCTACGATAGGCAGGATGGTGACCAGACCCATGGTGGCACCAGTGCCAAGTTGGGCTGGTTTGATAGTACCAAGTGGCTCCTGCAATCTGCCATCAAAAAGTCGGCAAGCGAGTGTTGATTTCCAGGGAAAAGCGTCGTTGTTTGTGTTTGGGGGCCTGTGGCTGGGAGTGGCCGGCTGGCTCCTTAGAATCCACAATACGCAGCATGGTTCCCAGACCCAAGGTGGCACCAGTGCCAAGTCGGGCTGGCTTGATAATACCAAGTGGTTCCTGCAATCGGCCATCAAAAAGTTGGCAGGCGAGTTTTGTTTTCCAGGGAAAAGCGCCGTTGTTTGTGCCTGGGGCCCTATGGCCTGGAGTGGACGGATGGCTAATTAGAATCCACGATACACAGGATGGTTCCCAGACCCATGGTGGCACCAGTGCCAAGTTGGGCTGGTTTGATAGTACCAAGTGGTTCCTGCAATCTGCCATCCAGAAGCGGGGCTGCTTACTTTTGTTTGCCAGGGAAACGGTCCGAGGTTTGTGTCTGGGGGCCTATGGCTGGGAGTGACCGGCTGGCTCCTGAAAAGCTACGATAGGCAGGATGGTGACCAGACCCATGGTGGCACCAGTGCCAAGTTGGGCTGGCTTGATAATACCAAGTGGTTCCTGCAATCGGCCATCAAAAAGTTGGCAGGCGAGTTTTGTTTTCCAGGGAAAAGCGCCGTTTTTTGTGCCTGGGGCCCTATGGCCTGGAGTGGACGGATGGCTAATTAGAACCCACGATACGCAGGATGGTTCCCAGACCTGAGGTGGCACCAGTGCCAAGTTGGGCTGGTTTGACGGTGCAAAGTGGCTCCTGCAATCTGCCATGCAGAAGCGGGGCAGCTTACTTTTGTTTGCCAGGGAAACGGGCCGAAATATTTGTCTGGGGGCCTCTGGCTGGGGGTGGCTGGCTGGCTCCTGAAAAGCTACGATAGGCAGGATGGTGACCAGACCCATGGTGGCACCAGTGCCAAGTTGGGCTGGTTTGATAGTACCAAGTGGCTCCTGCAATCTGCCATCAAAAACTTGGCAGGCGAGTTTTGTTTTCCAGGGAAAAGCGCCGTTGTTTGTGTTTGGGGGCCTGTGGCAGGGAGTGGCCGGCTGGCTACTTAGAATCCACGATACGCAGCATGGTTCCCAGACCCAAGGTGGCACAAGTGCCAAGTCGGGCTGGCTTGATAATACCAAGTGGTTCCTGCAATCGGCCATCAAAAAGTTGGCAGGCAAGTTTTGTTTTCCAGGGAAAAGCGCCGTTGTTTGTGCCTGGGGCCCTATGGCCTGGAGTGGACGGATGGCTAATTAGAATCCACGATACACAGGATGGTTCCCAGACCCATGGTGGCACCAGTGCCAAGTTGGGCTGGTTTGATAGTAACAAGTGGTTCCTGCAATCTGCCATCCAGAAGCGGGGCAGCTTACTTTTGTTTGCCAGGGAAACGGTCCGAGGTTTGTGTCTGGGGGCCTATGGCTGGGAGTGACCGGCTGGCTCCTGAAAAGCTACGATAGGCAGGATGGTGACCAGACCCATGGTGGCACCAGTGCCAAGTTGGGCTGGCTAGATAATACCAAGTGGTTCCTGCAATCGGCCATCAAAAAGTTGTCAGGCGAGTTTTGTTTTCCAGGGAAAAGCGCCGTTGTTTGTGCCTGGGGCCCTATGGCCTGGAGTGGATGGATGGCTAATTAGAATCCACGATACACAGGATGGTTCCCAGACCCATGGTGGCACCAGTGCCAAGTTGGGCTGGTTTGATAGTACCAAGTGGTTCCTGCAATCTGCCATCCAGAAGCGGGGCAGCTTACTTTTGTTTTCCAGGGAAACGGGCCGAGGTTTTTGTCTGGGGGCCTATGGCTGGGAGTGACCGGCTGGCTCCTGAAAAGCTACGATAGGCAGGATGGTGACCAGACCCATGACGGCACCAGTGCCAAGTTGGGCTGGTTTGATAGTACCAAGTGGCTCCTGCAATCTGCCATCAAAAAGTTGTCAGGCGAGTTTTGTTTTCCAGGGAAAAGCGCCGTTGTTTGTGTTTGGGGGCCTGTGGCTGGGAGTGGCCGGCTGGCTCCTTAGAATCCACGATACTCAGCATGGTTCCCAGATCAGAGGTGGCACCAGTGCCAAGTTGGGCTGGTTTGATAGTACCAAGTGCGTCCGGGAATCTGCCATCCAGAAGCGGGGCAGCTTACTTTTGTTTGCCAGGGAAACGGGCCGAGGTTTTTGTCTGGGGGCCTATGGCTGGGAGTGACTGGCTGGCTCCTGAAAAGTTACGATAGGCAGGATGGTTCCCAGACCCATGGTGGCACCAGTGCCAAGTTGGGCTGGTTTGATAGTACCAAGTGGCTCCTGCAATCTGCCATCAAAAAGTTGGCAGGCGAGTTTTATTTTCCAGGGAAAAGCGCCGTTGTTTGTGTTTGGGGGCCTGTGGCAGGGAGTGGCCGGCTGGCTCCTTAGAATCCACGATACGCAGGATGGTTCCCAGACCAGTGGTGGCACCAGTGCCAAGTCGGGCTGGTTTGATAGTACCAAGTGGCTCCTGCAATCTGCCATCCAGAAGCGGGGCAGCTTACTTTTGTTTTCCAGGGAAACGGGCCGAGGTATTTGTCTGGGGGCCTATGGCTGGGAGTGACCGGCTGGCTCCTGAAAAGCTACGATAGGCAGGATGGTGACCAGACCCATGGTGGCACCAGTGCCAAGTTGGGCTGGTTTGATAGTACCAAGTGGCTCCTGCAATCTGCCATCAAAAAGTTGTCAGGCGAGTTTTGTTTTCCAGGGAAAAGCGCCGTTGTTTGTGTTTGGGTGCCTGTGGCTGGGAGTGGCCGGCTGGCTCCTTAGAATCCACGATACGCAGGATGGTTCCCAGACCAGTGGTGGCACCAGTGCCACGTCGGGCTGGTTTGATATTAACAAGTGCGTCCTACTATCTGCCATCCAGAAGCGGGGCAGCTTACTTTTGTTTGCCAGGGAAACGGGCCGAGCTTTGTGTCTGGGGGCCTATGGCTGGGAGTGACCGGCTGGCTCCTGAAAAGCTACGACAGGCAGGATGGTGACCAGACCCATGGTGGCACCAGTGCCAAGTTGGGCTGGTTTGATAGTACCAAGTGGCTCCTGCAATCTGCCATCAAAAAGTTGTCAGGCGAGTTTTGTTTTCCAGGGAAAAGCGCCGTTGTTTTTGTTTGGGGGCCTGTGGCTGGGAGTGGCCGGCTGGCTAATTAGAATCCACGATACGCAGGATGGTTCCCAGACCAGAGGTGGCAACAATGACAAGTCGGGCCAGTTTGATGGTGCAAAGTGGCTCCTGCAATCTGCCATCCAGAAGCAGGGCTGCTTACTTTTGTTTGCCAGGGAAAGGAGCCGAGGTTTTTGTCTGGGGGCCTATGGCTGGGAGTGACCAGCTGGCTCCTGAAAAGGTACGATAGGCAGTAGGGTTACCAGACCCATGGTGGCACCAGTGCCAAGTTCGGCTGATTTGATAGTACCAAGTGGCTCCTGCAATCTGCCATCAAAATGTTGGTAGGCGAGTTTTGTTTTCCAGGGAAAAGCGCCGTTGTTTGTGTTTGGGGGCCTGTGGGTGGGAGTGGCCGGATGGCTAATTACAATCCACGATACGCAGGGTGGTTCCCAGACCTAAAGTGGCACCAGTGACAAGTCGGGCCAGTTTGATGGTGCAAAGTTGCTACTGAAATCTGCCATCCAGAAACGGGGCAGCTTACTTTTGTTTGCCAGGGAAACGGGCCAAGGTTTGTGTCTGGGGGCCTATGGCTGTGAGTGACCGGCTAGGTCCTGAAAAGCTACGAGAGGCATGATGGTGACCAGACCCATGGTGGCACCAGTGCCAAGTTGGGCTGGTTTGATAGTACCAAGTGGCTCCTGCAATCTGCCATCAAAAAGTCGGCAAGCGAGTGTTGATTTCCAGGGAAAAGCGCCGTTGTTTGTGTTTGGGGGCCTGTGGCAGGGAGTGGCCGGCTGGCTCCTTAGAATCCACGATACGCAGCATGGTTCCCAGACCCAAGGTAGCACCAGTGCCAAGTCGGGCTGGCTTGATAATACCAAGTGGTTCCTGCAATCGGCCATCAAAAAGTTGGCAGGCGAGTTTTGTTTTCCAGGGAAAAGCGCCGTTGTTTTTGTTTGGGGGCCTATGGGTGGGAGTGGCCGGCTGGCTCCTTAGAATCCACGAGACGCAGGATGGTTCCCAGACCTGAGGTGGCACCAGTGCCAAGTTGGGCTGGTTTGATAGTACCAAGTGCGTCCTGCAATCTGCCATCCAGAAGCGGGGTAGCTTACTTTTGTTTGCCAGGGAAACGGGCCGAGGTTTGTGTCTCGGGGCCTATGGCTGGGAGTGACCGGCTGGCTCCTGAAAAGCTACGATAGGCAGGATGGTGACCAGACCCATGGTGGCACCAGTGCCAAGTTGGGCTGGTTTGATAGTACCAAGTGGCTCCTGCAATCTGCCATCAAAATTTGGCAGGCGAGTTTGTTTTCCAGGGAAAAGCGCCGTTGTTTGCGCCTGGGGCCCTATGGCCTGGAGTGGACGGATGGCTAATTAGAATCCACGATACACAGGATGGTTCCCAGACCCATGGTGGCACCAGTGCCAACTTGGGCTGGTTTGATAGTAACAAGTGGTTCCTGCAATCTGCCATCCAGAAGCGGGGCAGCTTACTTTTGTTTGCCAGGGAAACGGTCCGAGGATTGTGTCTGGGGGCCTAAGCCTGGAAGTGACCGGCTGGCTCCTGAAAAGCTACGATAGGCATGATGGTGACCAGACCCATGACGGCACCAGTGCCAAGTTGGGCTGGTTTGATAGTACCAAGTGGCTCCTGCAATCTGCCATCAAAAACTTGGCAGGCGAGTTTTGTTTTCCAGGGAAAAGCGCCGTTGTTTGTGTTTGGGGGCCTGTGGCTGGGAGTGGCCAGCTGGCTCCTTAGAATCCACGATACTCAGCATGGTTCCCAGACCAGAGGTAGCACCAGTGCCAAGTTGGGCTGGTTTGATTGTAACAAGTGCGTCCTGCAATCTGCCATCCAGAAGCGGGGCAGCTTACTTTTTTTTGCCAGGGAAACGGGCCGAGGTTTGTGTCTGGGGGCCTATGGCTGGGAGTGGCCGGCTGGCTCATGAAAAGCTACGATAGGCAGGATGGTGACCAGACCCATGGTGGCACCAGTGCCAAGTTGGGCTGGTTTGATAGTACCAAGTGGCTCCTGCAATCTGCCATCAAAAAGTCGGCAAGCGAGTGTTGATTTCCAGGGAAAAGCGTCGTTGTTTGTGTTTGGGGGCCTGTGGCTGGGAGTGGCCAGCTGGCTCCTTAGAATCCACGATACGCAGCATGGTTCCCAGACCCAAGGTGGCACCAGTGCCAAGTCGGGCTGGCTTGATAATACCAAGTGGTTCCTGCAATCGGCCATCAAAATGTTCGCAGGCGAGTTTTGTTTTCCAGGGAAAAGCGCCGTTGTTTGTGCCTGGGGCCCTATGGCCTGGAGTGGACGGATGGCTAATTAGAATCCACGATACACAGGATGGTTCCCAGACCCATGGTGGCACCAGTGCCAAGTTGGGCTGGTTTGATAGTAACAAGTGCGTCCGGGAATCTGCCATCCAGAAGCGGGGCAGCTTACTTTTGTTTGCCAGGGAAACGGTCCGAGGTTTGTGTCTGGGGGCCTATGGCTGGGAGTGACCGGCTGGCTCCTGAAAAGCTACGATAGGCAGGATGGTGACCAGACCCATGGTGGCACCAGTGCCAAGTTGGGCTGGCTTGATAATACCAAGTGGTTCCTGCGATCGGCCATCAAAAAGTTGGCAGGCGAGTTTTGTTTTCCAGGGAAAAGCGCCGTTGTTTGTGCCTGGGGCCCTATGGCCTGGAGTGGACGGATGGCTAATTAGAACCCACGATACGCAGGATGGTTCCCAGACCTGAGGTGGCACCAGTGCCAAGTTGGGCTGGTTTGACGGTGCAAAGTGGCTCCTGCAATCTGCCATGCAGAAGCGGGGCAGCTTACTTTTGTTTGCCAGGGAAACGGGCCGAAATATTTGTCTGGGGGCCTCTGGCTGGGGGTGGCTGGCTGGCTCCTGAAAAGCTACGATAGGCAGGATGGTGACCAGACCCATGGTGGCACCAGTGCCAAGTTGGGCTGGTTTGATAGTACCAAGTGGCTCCTGCAATCTGCCATCAAAAACTTGGCAGGCGAGTTTTGTTTTCCAGGGAAAAGCGCCGTTGTTTGTGTTTGGGGGCCTGTGGCAGGGAGTGGCCGGCTGGCTCCTTAGAATCCACGATACGCAGCATGGTTCCCAGACCCAAGGTGGCACCAGTGCCAAGTCGGGCTGGCTTGATAATACCAAGTGGTTCCTGCAATCGGCCATCAAAAAGTTGGCAGGCGAGTTTTGTTTTCCAGGGAAAAGCGCCGTTGTTTGTGCCTGGGGCCCTATGGCCTGGAGTGGACGGATGGCTAATTAGAATCCACGATACACAGGATGGTTCCCAGACCCATGGTGGCACCAGTGCCAAGTTGGGCTGGTTTGATAGTACCAAGTGGTTCCTGCAATCTGCCATCCAGAAGCGGGGCAGCTTACTTTTGTTTGCCAGGGAAACGGTCCGAGGTTTGTGTCTGGGGGCCTATGGCAGGGAGTGACCGGCTGGCTCCTGAAAAGCTACGATAGGCAGGATGGTGACCAGACCCATGGTGGCACCAGTGCCAAGTTGGGCTGGCTAGATAATACCAAGTGGTTCCTGCAATCTGCCATCAAAAAGTTGGCAGGCGAGTTTTGTTTTCCAGGTAAAAGCGCCGTTGTTTGTGCCTGGGGCCCTATGGCCTGGAGTGGACGGATGGCTAATTAGAATCCACGATACACAGGATGGTTCCCAGACCCATGGTGGCACCAGTGCCAAGTTGGGCTGGTTTGATAGTACCAAGTGGTTCCTGCAATCTGCCATCCAGAAGCGGGGCAGCTTACTTTTGTTTGCCAGGGAAACGGTCCGAGGTTTTTGTCTGGGGGCCTATGGCTGGGAGTGACCGGCTGGCTCCTGAAAAGCTACGATAGGCAGGATGGTGACCAGACCCATGACGGCACCAGTGCCAAGTTGGGCTGGTTTGATAGTACCAAGTGGCTCCTGCAATCTGCCATCAAAAACTTGGCAGGCGAGTTTTGTTTTCCAGGGAAAAGCGCCGTTGTTTGTGTTTGGGGGCCTGTGGCTGGGAGTGGCCGGCTGGCTCCTTAGAATCCACGATACTCAGCATGGTTCGAAGATCAGAGGTGGCACCAGTGCCAAGTTGGGCTGGTTTGATAGTACCAAGTGCGTCCGGGAATCTGCCATCCAGAAGCGGGGCAGCTTACTTTTGTTTGCCAGGGAAACGGGCCGAGGTTTTTGTCTGGGGGCCTATGGCTGGGAGTGACCGGCTGGCTCCTGAAAAGTTACGATAGGCAGGATGGTGACCAGACCCATGGTGGCACCAGTGCCAAGTTGGGCTGGTTTGATAGTACCAAGTGGCTCCTGCAATCTGCCATCAAAAAGTTGGCAGGCGAGTTTTGTTTTCCAGGGAAAAGCGCCGTTGTTTGTGTTTGGGGGCCTGTGGCAGGGAGTGGCCGGCTGGCTCCTTAGAATCCACGATACGCAGGATGGTTCCCAGACCAGTGGTGGCACCAGTGCCAAGTCAGGCTGGTTTGATAGTACCAAGTGCGTCCTGCAATCTGCCATCCAGAAGCGGGGCAGCTTACTTTTGTTTGCCAGGGAAACGGGCCGAGGTATTTGTCTGGGGGCCTATGGCTGGGAGTGACCGGCTGGCTCCTGAAAAGCTACGATAGTCAGGATGGTGACCAGACCCATGGTGGCACCAGTGCCAAGTTGGGCTGGTTTGATAGTACCAAGTGGCTCCTGCAATCTGCCATCAAAAAGTTGGCAGGCGAGTTTTGTTTTCCAGGGAAAAGCGCCGTTGTTTGTGTTTGGGGGCCTGTGGGTGGGAGTGGCCGGCTGGCTCCTTAGAATCCACGATACGCAGGATGGTTCCCAGACCAGTGGTGGCACCAGTGCCAAGTCGGGCTGGTTTGATAGTACCAAGTGCGTCCGGGAATCTGCCATCCAGAAGCGGGGCAGCTTACTTTTGTTTGCCAGGGAAACGGGCCGAGCTTTGTGTCTGGGGGCCTATGGCTGGGAGTGACCGGCTGGCTCCTGAAAAGCTACGATAGGCAGGATGGTGACCAGACCCATGGTGGCACCAGTGCCAAGTTGGGCTGGTTTGATAGTACCAAGTGGCTCCTGCAATCTGCCATCAAAAAGTTGTCAGGCGAGTTTTGTTTTCCAGGGAAAAGCGCCGTTGTTTGTGTTTGGGGGCCTGTGGCTGGGAGTGGCCGGCTGGCTAATTAGAATCCACGATACGCAGGATGGTTCCCAGACCAGAGGTGGCAACAGTGACAAGTCGGGCCAGTTTGATGGTGCAAAGTGGCTCCTGCAATCTGCCATCCAGAAGCAGGGCTGCTTACTTTTGTTTGCCAGGGAAAGGAGCCGAGGTTTTTGTCTGGGGGCCTATGGCTGGGAGTGACCGGCTGGCTCCTGAAAAGGTACGATAGGCAGGATGGTTACCAGACCCATGGTGGCACCAGTGCCAAGTTCGGCTGATTTGATAGTACCAAGTGGCTCCTGCAATCTGCCATCAAAAAGTTGGCAGGCGAGTTTTGTTTTCCAGGGAAAAGCGCCGTTGTTTGTGTTTGGGGGCCTGTGGGTGGGAGTGGCCGGATGGCTAATTAGAATCCACGATACGCAGGATGTTTCCCAGACCTAAAGTGGCACCAGTGACAAGTCGGGCCAGTTTGATGGTGCAAAGTTGCTACTGAAATCTGCCATCCAGAAACGGGGCAGCTTACTTTTGATTGCCAGGGAAACGGGCCAAGGTTTGTGTCTGGGGGCCTATGGCTGTGAGTGACCGGCTAGGTCCTGAAAAGCTACGAGAGGCATGATGGTGACCAGACCCATGGTGGCACCAGTGCCAAGTTGGGCTGGTTTGATAGTACCAAGTGGCTCCTGCAATCTGCCATCAAAAAGTCGGCAAGCGAGTGTTGATTTCCAGGGAAAAGCGCCGTTGTTTGTGTTTGGGGGCCTGTGGCAGGGAGTGGCCGGCTGGCTCCTTAGAATCCACGATACGCAGCATGGTTCCCAGACCCAAGGTGGCACCAGTGCCAAGTCGGGCTGGCTTGATAATACCAAGTGGTTCCTGCAATCTGCCATCAAAAAGTTGGCAGGCGAGTTTTGTTTTCCAGGGAAAAGCGCCGTTGTTTTTGTTTGGGGGCCTATGGGTGGGAGTGGCCGGCTGGCTCCTTAGAATCCACGAGACGCAGGATGGTTCACAGACCTGAGGTGGCACCAGTGCCAAGTTGGGCTGGTTTGATAGTACCAAGTGCGTCCTGCAATCTGCCATCCAGAAGCGGGGTAGCTTACTTTTGTTTGACAGGGAAACGGGCCGAGGTTTGTGTCTGGGGGCCTATGGCGGGGAGTGACCGGCTGGCTCCTGAAAAGCTACGATAGGCAGGATGGTGACCAGACCCATGGTGGCACCAGTGCCAAGTTGGGCGGGTTTGATAGTACCAAGTGGCTCCTGCAATCTGCCATCAAACACTTGGCAGGCGAGTTTTGTTTTCCAGGGAAAAGCGCCGTTGTTTGTGTTTGGGGGCCTGTGGCTGGGAGTGGCCGGCTGGCTCCTTAGAATCCACGATACTCAGCATGGTTCCCAGACCAGAGGTGGCACCAGTGCCAAGTTGGGCTGGTTTGATTGTAACAAGTGCGTCCGGGAATCTGCCATCCAGAAGCGGGGCAGCTTACTTTTGTTTGCCAGGGAAACAGGCCGAGGTTTGTGCATGGGGGCCTATGGCTGGGAGTGGCCGGCTGGCTCCTGAAAAGCTACGATAGGCAGGATGGTGACCAGACCCATGGTGGCACCAGTGCCAAGTTGGGCTGGTTTGATAGTACCAAGTGGCTCCTGCAATCTGCCATCAAAAAGTTGGCAGGAGAGTTTTGTTTTCCAGGGAAAAGCGCCCTTCTTTTTGTTTGGGGGCCTGTGGCTGGGAGTGGCCGGCTGGCTCCTTAGAATCCACGATACGCAGGATGTTTCCCAGACCCAAGTTGGCACCAGTACCAAGTAGGGCTGGTTTGATACTACCAAGTGGCTCCTGCAATCTGCCATCCAGAAGCGGGGCAGCTTACTTTTGTTTGCCAGGGAAACGGGCCGAGGTTTGGGTCTGGGGGCCTATGGCTGGGAGTGACCGGCTGGCTCCTGAAAAGCTACGATAGGCAGGATGTTGACCAGACCCATGGTGGCACCAGTGCCAAGTTGGGCTGATTTGATAGTACCAAGTGGCTCCTGCAATCTGCCATCAAAAATTTGGCAGGCGAATTTTGTTTTCCAGGGAAAAGCGCCGTTGTTTGTGTTTGGGGGCCTGTGGCAGGGAGTGGCCGGCTGGCTCCTGAAAAGCTACGATAGGCAGGATGGTGACCAGACCCATGGTGGCACCAGTGCCAAGTTGGGCTGGTTTATAGTACCAAGTGGCTCCAGCAATCTGCCATCAAAAAGATGGCAGACGAGTTTTGTTTTCCAGGGAAAAGCGCCGTTGTTTGTGTTTGGGGGCCTGTGCCTGGGAGTGGACGGATGGCTAATTAGAATCTACGATACGCAGGATGGTTCCCAGACCAGAGGTGGCACCAGTGCCAAGTCGGGTGGTTTGATAGTAGCAAGTGGCTCCTGCAATCTGCCATCCAGAAGCGGGACAGCTTACTTTTGTTTGTCAGGGAAACCGGCCGAGTTTTGTGTCTGTGGGCCTACGGCTGGGAGTGACCGGCTGGCTCCTGAAAAGCTACGATAGGCAGGATGGTGACCAGACCCATGGTGGCACCAGTGCCAAGTTGGGCTGGTTTGATAGTACCAAGTGGCTCCTGCAATCTGCCATCAAAAAGTTGGCAGGCAAGTTTTGTTTTCCAGGGAAAAGCGCCGTTGTTTTTGTTTGGGGGCCTATGGCTGGGAGTGGCCGGCTGGCTCCTTAGAATCCACGATACGCAGGATGGTTCCCAGACCTGAGGTGGCACCAGTGCCAAGTTGGGCTGGTTTGATAGTACCAAGTGCGTCCTGCAATCTGCCATCCAGAAGCGGGGTAGCTTACTTTTGTTTGCCAGGGAAACGGGCCGAGGTTTGTGTCTGGGGGCCTATGGCTGGGAGTGACCGGCTGGCTCCTGAAAAGCTACGATAGGCAGGATGGTTCCCAGACCCATGGTGGCACCAGTGCCAAGTTGGGCTGGTTTGATAGTACCAAGTGGCTCCTGCAATCTGCCATCAAAAAGTTGTCAGGCGAGTTTTGTTTTCCAGGGAAAAGCGCCGTTGTTTGTGTTTGGGTGCCTGTGGCTGGGAGTGGCCGGCTGGCTCCTTAGAATCCACGATACGCAGGATGGTTCCCAGACCAGAGGTGGCAGCAATGCCAAGTCGGGCTGGTTTGATGGTGAAAAGTGGCTCCTGCAATCTGCCATCCAGAAGCGGGATAACTTACTTTTGTTTGCCACGGAAACGGGCCGAGCTTTGTGTCTGGGGGCCTATGGCTGGGAGTGACCGGCTGGCTCCTGAAAAGCTACGATAGGCAGGATGGTGACCAGACCCATGACGGCACCAGTGTCAAGTTGGGCTGGTTTGATAGTACCAAGTGGCTCCGGGAATCTGCCATCAAAATTTGGCAGGCGAGTTTTGTTGTCCAGGGAAAAGCGCCGTTGTTTGTGTCTGGGGGCCCGTGGCTGGGAGTGACCGGCTGGCTCTTTAGAATCCACGATACGCAGGATGGTTCCCAGGCCAGAGTTGGCACCAGTGCCAAGTTGGGCTGGTTTGATACTACCAAGTGCGTCCTGGAATCTGCCATCCAGAAGCGGGGCAGCTTACTTTTGTTTGCCAGGGAAATGGGCCGAGGTTTTTCTCTGGGGGCCTATGGCAGGGAGGGACCGGCTGTCTCCTGAAAAGCTACGATAGGCAGGATGGTGACCAGACCCATGGTGGCACCAGTGCCAAGTTGGGCTGATTTGATAGTAGCAAGTGGCTCCTGCAATCTGCCATCAAAAAGTTGGCAGGCGAGTTTTGTTTTCCAGGGAAAAGCGCTGTGGTTTGTGTTTGGGGGCCTGTGGCTGGGAGTGACCGGCTGGCTCCTTAGAATCCACGATACGCAGGATGGTTCCCAGACTAGAGGTGGCACCAATGCCAAGATGGGCTGGTTTGATAGTACCAAGTGGCTCCTGCAATCTGCCATCCAGAAGCGGGGCAGCTTGCTTTTGTTTGCCAGGGAAACGGGTCGAGCTTTGTGTCTGGGGGCCTATGGCTGGGAGTGACCGGCTGGCTCCTGATAAGCTACGATAGGCAGGATGGTGACCAGACCCATGGTGGCACCAGTGCCAAGTAGGGCTGGTTTGATAGTACCAAGTGGCTCCTGCAATCTGCCATCAAAAAGTTAGCAGGCAAGTTTTGTTTTCCAGGGAAAAGCGCCGTTGTTTTTGTTTGGGGGCCTATGGCTGGGAGTGGCCGGCTGGCTCCTTAGAATCCACGATACGCAGGATGGTTCCCAGACCTGAGGTGGCACCAGTGCCAAGTCGGGCTGGTTTGATAGTACCAAGTGGCTCCTGCAATCTGCCATCCAGAAGCGGGGTAGCTTACTTTTGTTTGCCAGGGAAACGGGCCGAGGTTTGTGTCTCGGGGCCTATGGCTGGGAGTGACCGGCTGGCTCCTGAAAAGCTACGATAGGCAGGATGGTGACCAGACCCATGGTGGCACCAGTGCCAAGTTGGGCTGGTTTGATAGTACCAAGTGGCTCCTGCAATCTACCATCAAAAACTTGGCAGGCGAGTTTTGTTTTCCAGGAAATAGCCCTGTGGTTTTGTTTGGGGGCCTGTGGCTGGGAGCGACCGGCTGGCTCCTTAGAATCCACGATACGCAGGATGGTTCCCAGACCCAAGGTGGCGCCAGTGCCAAGTTGGGCTGGTTTGATAGTACCAAGTGGTTCCTGCCATCTGCCATCCAGAAGCGGGGCAGCTTACTTTTGTTTGCCAGGGAAACGGGCCGAGGTTTTTGTCTGGGGGCCTATGGCTGGGAGTGACCGGCTGGCTCGTGAAAAGCTACGATAGGCAGGATGGTGACCAGACCCATGACGGCACCAGTGCCAAGTTGGGCTGGTTTGATAGTACCAAGTGGCTCCTGCAATCTGCCATCAAAAACTTGGCAGGCGAGTTTTGTTTTCCAGGGAAAAGCGCCGTTGTTTGTGTTTGGGGGCCTGTGGCTGGGAGTGGCCGGCTGGCTCCTTAGAATCCACGATACTCAGCATGGTTCCCAGATCAGAGGTGGCACCAGTGCCAAGTTGGGCTGGTTTGATAGTACCAAGTGCGTCCGGGAATCTGCCATCCAGAAGCGGGGCAGCTTACTTTTGTTTGCCAGGGAAACGGGCCGAGGTTTTTGTCTGGGGGCCTATGGCTGGGAGTGACCGGCTGGCTCCTGAAAAGTTACGATAGGCAGGATGGTGACCAGACCCATGGTGGCACCAGTGCCAAGTTGGGCTGGTTTGATAGTACCAAGTGGCTCCTGCAATCTGCCATCAAAAACTTGGCAGGCGAGTTTTGTTTTCCAGGGAAAAGCGCCGTTGTTTGTGTTTGGGTGCCTGTGGCTGGGATTGGCCGGCTGGCTCCTTAGAATCCACGATACGCAGGATGGTTCCCAGACCAGTGGTGGCACCAGTGCCAAGTCGGGCTGGTTTGATAGTAACAAGTGCGTCCTACTATCTGCCATCCAGAAGCGGGGCAGCTTACTTTTGTTTGCCAGGGAAACGGGCCGAGCTTTGTGTCTGGGGGCCTATGGCTGGGAGTGACCGGCTGGCTCCTGAAAAGCTACGATAGGCAGGATGGTGACCAGACCCATGGTGGCACCAGTGCCAAGTTGGGCTGGTTTGATAGTACCAAGTGGCTCCTGCAATCTGCCATCAAAAAGTTGTCAGGCGAGTTTTGTTTTCCAGGGAAAAGCGCCGTTGTTTGTGTTTGGGGGCCTGTGGCTGGGAGTGGCCGGCTGGCTAATTAGAATCCACGATACGCAGGATGGTTCCCAGACCAGAGGTGGCAACAGTGACAAGTCGGGCCAGTTTGATGGTGCAAAGTGGCTCCTGCAATCTGCCATCCAGAAGCAGGGCTGCTTACTTTTGTTTGCCAGGGAAAGGAGCCGAGGTTTTTGTCTGGGGGCCTATGGCTGGGAGTGACCAGCTGGCTCCTGAAAAGGTACGATAGGCAGGATGGTTACCAGACCCATGGTGGCACCAGTGCCAAGTTCGGCTGATTTGATAGTACCAAGTGGCTCCTGCAATCTGCCATCAAAATGTTGGTAGGCGAGTTTTGTTTTCCAGGGAAAAGCGCCGTTGTTTGTGTTTGGGGGCCTGTGGCTGGGAGTGGCCGGCTGGCTCCTTAGAATCCACGATACGCAGGATGTTTCCCAGACCCAAGTTGGCACCAGTACCAAGTAGGGCTGGTTTGATACTACCAAGTGGCTCCTGCAATCTGCCATCCAGAAGCGGGGCAGCTTACTTTTGTTTGCCAGGGAAACGGGCCGAGGTTTGGGTCTGAGGGCCTATGGCTGGGAGTGACCGGCTGGCTCCTGAAAAGCTACGATAGGCAGGATGTTGACCAGACCCATGGTGGCACCAGTGCCAAGTTGGGCTGATTTGATAGTACCAAGTGGCTCCTGCAATCTGCCATCAAAAAGTTGGCAGGCGAATTTTGTTTTCCAGGGAAAAGCGCCGTTGTTTGTGTTTGGGGGCCTGTGGCAGGGAGTGGCCGGCTGGCTCCTGAAAAGCTACGATAGGCAGGATGGTGACCAGACCCATGGTGGCACCAGTGCCAAGTTGGGCTGGTTTGATAGTACCAAGTGGCTCCGGCAATCTGCCATCAAAAAGATGGCAGACGAGTTTTGTTTTCCAGGGAAAAGCGCCGTTGTTTGTGTTTGGGGGCCTGTGCCTGGGAGTGGACGGATGGCTAATTAGAATCTACGATACGCAGGATGGTTCCCAGACCAGAGGTGGCACCAGTGCCAAGTCGGGTGGTTTGATAGTAGCAAGTGGCTCCTGCAATCTGCCATCCAGAAGCGGGACAGCTTACTTTTGTTTGTCAGGGAAACGGGCCGAGTTTTGTGTCTGTGGGCCTACGGCTGGGAGTGACCGGCTGGCTCCTGAAAAGCTACGATAGGCAGGATGGTGACCAGACCCATGGTGGCACCAGTGCCAAATTGGGCTGGTTTGATAGTACCAAGTGGCTCCTGCAATCTGCCATCCAGAAGCGGGGCAGCTGAGTTTTGTTTGCCAGAGAAAAGGCCCGTGGGTTGTGTTTGGGGGCATATGGCTGGGAGTGGCCACCTGGCTCCTTAAAATGCACGATACGCCGCATGGTAACCAGACGCAAGGTGGCACCAGTGCCAAGTCAGGCTGTTTTTGTAGTACCCAGTGGCTCCTGCAATTTGCCATCCAGAAGCGGGGCAGTTGAATTTTGTTTGCTAGAGAAAAGGGCTGTGGTTTGTGTTTGGGGGCCTATGGCTGAGAGTGGCCGGCTGGCCCCTGAAAATCAACGATAGGCAGGATGGTTCCCAGATCCAAGGTGGCACCAGTGCCAAGTAAGGCTGGTTGTAGGGTTCAAAGTGACTCCTGCAATCTGCCATCCAGAAGCGGGACAGCTGAGTTTTTTTTGCCAGAGAAAATGTCCATGGTTTCTTTTTGGGGCATACGGCTGGGAATTGCCGGCTGGCTCCTTAAAATGCTCGATACGCAGGATGGTTCCCAGAGCCAAGGTGGCACCACTGCCAAGTCGGGCTCTTTTTGTAGTACCAAGTGCGTCCTGCAATTTGCCATCCAGAAGAGGGGCAGTTGAGTTTTGTTTGCCAGAGAAAAGGGCCGAGGTTTGTGTTTGGGGGCATATGGCTGGGAATGACCGGCTGGCCCCTGAAAATCCACGATACGCCGGATGGTTCCCAGATCCAAGGTGGTACCATTACCAAGTCGGGCTGGTTTGATAGTCCCAAGTGGCTCCTGCAAACTGCCATCCAGAAGCGGGGCAGCTGAGTTTTGTTTTCCAGGGAAATGGGCCTTTGTTTGTGTTTGGGGGCCTGTGGCTGGGAGTGTTCGGCTGGTTCCTGAATATGTACGATACGTAGGATTGTTCCGAGATCCAAGTTGGCAGCAGTGCCATGTTGTGCTGGTGTGATAGTCCCAAGTGGCTCCTGCAATCTGCCATCCAGAAGTGGGGCAGTTGATTTTTGTTTGCCAGAGAAAAGGTCCGTGGTTTGTTTTTGGGGGCATATGGCTGAGAGTGGCTGGCTGGCCCCTGAAAATCCACGATACACAGGATGGTTCCCAGACCTGAGGTGGCACCTGTGCCAAGTCGGGCTGATTTGATAGTACTAAGTAGCTCCTGCAATCTGCCATCCAGAAGCGGGGCAGCTTACTTTTGTTTGCCAGGGAAACGGGCCGAGTTTTGTGTCTCGGGGCCTATGGCTGAGAGTGACCGGCTGGCTCATGAAAAGCAACAATAGGCAGGATGGTGACCAGACCCATGGTGGCACCAGTGCCAAGTTGGGCTGGTTTGATAGTACCAAGTGGTTCCTGCAATCTGCCCTCCAGAAGCAGGGCAGCTGAGTTTTGTTTTCCAGGGAAAAGCGCCGTTGTTTGTGTCTGCGGGCCTGTGGCTGGAGTGGCCGGCTGGCTCCTTTCAACACACGATGCGCCGGATGGTTCCCAGACCCAAGGTGGCACCAGTGCCAGGTTGGGCTGGTTTGATAGTACCAAGTGCTTCCTGCAATCTGCCATCAAAATGTTGGCAGGCGAGTTTTGTTTTCCAGGGAAAAGCGCCGTTCTTTGTGTTTGGGGGCCTGTGGCTGGGAGTGGCCGTCTTGCTAATTGGAATCCACGATACGCAGGATGGTTCCCAGACCTGAGGTGGCACCAGTGACAAGTCGGGCCAGTTTGATGGTGCAAAGTGGCTCCTGCAATCTGCCATCCAGAAGCGGGGCAGCTTACTTTTGTTTTCCAGGGAAACGGGCCGAGGTTTGTGTCTGGGGGCCTATGGCTGGGAGTGACCGGCTGGCTCCTGAAAAGCTACGATAGGCAGGATGGTGACCAGACCCATGGTGGCACCAGTGCCAAGTTGGGCTGATTTGATTTTACCAAGTGGCTCCTGCAATCTGCCATCAAAAATTTGGCAGGCGAGTTTTGATTTCCAGGGAAAAGCGCCGTTGTTTGTGTTTGGGGGCCTGTGGCTGAGAGTGGCCGGCTTGCTAATTGGAATCCACGATACGCAGGATGGTTCCCAGACCTGACGTGGCACCAGTGCCAAGTCGGGCTAGTTTGATGCTGCAAAGTGGCTCCTGCAATCTGCCAAGCAGAAGCGGGGTAGCTTACTTTTGTTTGCCAGGGAAAATGGCCGAGGTTTTTGTCTGGGGGCCTATGGCTGGGAGTGACCGGCTGGCTCCTGAAAAGCTACGATAGGCAGGATGGTGACCAGACCCATGGTGGCACCAGTGCCAAGTTGGGCTGATTTGATAGTAGCAAGTTGCTCCTGCAATCTGCCATCAAAAAGTTGGCAGGCGAGTTTTATTTTCCAGGGAAAAGCGCCGTTGTTTGTGTTTGGGGGCCTGTGGCTGGGAGTGGCCGGCTGGCTCCTTAGAATCCACGATACGCAGCATGGTATCCAGACCCAAGGTGGCACCAGTGCCAAGTTGGGCTGGTTTGATAATACCAAGTGGTTCCTGCAATCTGCCATCCAGAAGCGGGGCAGCTTACTTTTGTTTGCCAGGGAAACGGGCCGAGGTTTGTGTCTGGGGGCCTATGGCTGGGAGTGACCGGATGGCTCCTGAAAAGCTACCATAGGCAGGATGGTGACCAGACCCATGGTGGCACCAGTGCCAAGTTGGGCTGGTTTGATAGTACCAAGTGGCTCCTGCAATCTGCCATCAAAATTTGGCAGGCGAGTTTTGTTTTCCAGGGAAAAGCGCCGTGTTTTGGGTTTGAGGGCCTGCGGCTGGGAGTGGCCGGCTGGCTCCTTAGAATCCACGATACGCAGGATGGTTCCCAGACCAGAGGTGGCACCAGTGCCAAGTCGGGCTGGTTTGATTATACCAAGTGGCTCCTGCAATCTGCCATCCAGAAGCGGGGCAGCTTACTTTTGTTTGCCACGGAAACGGGTCGAGCTTTGTGTCTGGGGGCCTATGGCTGGGAATGACCGGCTGGTTCCTGAAGAGCTACGATGTGCAGGATGGTGACCAGACCCATGGTGGCACCAGTGCCAAGTTGGGCTGGTTTGATAGCACCAAGTGGCTCCTGCAATCTGTCATCAAAATTTGGCAGGCGAGTTTTGTTTTCCAGGGAAAAGCGTCGTTGTTTGTGTTTGGGGGCCTGTGGCTGGGAGTGGCCGGATGGCTAATTAGAATCCACGATACGCAGGATGGTTCCCAGACCCAAGGTGGCACCAGTGCCACATTGGGCTGGTTTGATAGTACCAAGTGCGTCCGGCAATCTGCCATCCAGAAGCGGGGCAGCTTTCTTTTTTTTGCCAGGGAAACGGGCCGAGCTTTGTGTCTTGGGGCCTATGGCTGGGAGTGACCGGCTGGCTCCTGGAAAGCTACGATAGGCAGGATGGTGACCAGACCCATGGTGGCACCAGTGCCAAGTTGGGCTGGTTTGATAGTACCAAGTGGCTCCTGCAATCTGCCATCAAAATTTGGCAGGCGAGTTTTGTTTTCCAGGGAAAAGCGCCGTGTTTTGGGTTTGAGGGCCTGCGGCTGGGAGTGGCCGGCTGGCTCCTTAGAATCCACGATACGCAGGATGGTTCCCAGACCAGAGGTGGCACCAGTGCCAAGTCGGGCTGGTTTGATTATACCAAGTGGCTCCTGCAATCTGCCATCCAGAAGCGGGGCAGCTTACTTTTGTTTGCCACGGAAACGGGTCGAGCTTTGTGTCTGGGGGCCTATGGCTGGGAATGACCGGCTGGTTCCTGAAGAGCTACGATGTGCAGGATGGTGACCAGACCCATGGTGGCACCAGTGCCAAGTTGGGCTGGTTTGATAGCACCAAGTGGCTCCTGCAATCTGTCATCAAAATTTGGCAGGCGAGTTTTGTTTTCCAGGGAAAAGCGTCGTTGTTTGTGTTTGGGGGCCTGTGGCTGGGAGTGGCCGGATGGCTAATTAGAATCCACGATACGCAGGATGGTTCCCAGACCCAAGGTGGCACCAGTGCCACATTGGGCTGGTTTGATAGTACCAAGTGCGTCCGGCAATCTGCCATCCAGAAGCGGGGCAGCTTTCTTTTTTTTGCCAGGGAAACGGGCCGAGCTTTGTGTCTTGGGGCCTATGGCTGGGAGTGACCGGCTGGCTCCTGGAAAGCTACGATAGGCAGGATGGTGACCAGACCCATGGTGGCACCAGTGCCAAGTTGGGCTGGTTTGATAGTACCAAGTGGCTCCTGCAATCTGCCATCAAAAAGTTGGCAGGCGAGTTTTGTTTTCCAGGGAAAAGCGTCGTTGTTTGTGTTTGAGGGCCTGTGGCTGGGAGTGGCCGGCTGGCTCCTTAGAATCCACGATACGCAGGATGGTTCCCAGACTTGACGTGGCACCAGTGCCAAGTCGGGCTGGTTTGATAGTACCAAGTGCGTCCTGCAATCTGCCATCCAGAAGTGGGGCAGCTTACTTTTGTTTTCCAGGGAAACGGGCCGAGGTTTTTGTCTGGGGGCCTATGGCTGGGAGTGACCGGCTGGCTCCTGAAAAGCTACGATAGGCAGGATGGTGACCAGACCCATGGTGGCACCAGTGCCAAGTTGGGCTGGTTTGATAGTACCAAGTGGCTCCTGCAATCTGCCATCAAAAATTTGTCAGGCGAGTTTTGTTTTCCAGGGAAAAGCGCCGTTGTTTGTGTTTGAGGGCCTGTGGCTGGGAGTGGCCGGCTGGCTCCTTAGAATCCACGATACGCAGCATGGTATCCAGACCCAAGGTGGCACCAGTGCCAAGTTGGGCTGGTTTGATAATACCAAGTGGTTCCTGCAATCTGCCATCCAGAAGCGGGGCAGCTTACTTTTGTTTGCCAGGGAAACGGGCCGAGGTTTGTGTCTGGGGGCCTATGGCTGGGAGTGACCGGATGGCTCCTGAAAAGCTACCATAGGCAGGATGGTGACCAGACCCATGGTGGCACCAGTGCCAAGTTGGGCTGGTTTGATAGTACCAAGTGGCTCCTGCAATCTGCCATCAAAATTTGGCAGGCGAGTTTTGTTTTCCAGGGAAAAGCGCCGTGTTTTGGGTTTGAGGGCCTGCGGCTGGGAGTGGCCGGCTGGCTCCTTAGAATCCACGATACGCAGGATGGTTCCCAGACCAGAGGTGGCACCAGTGCCAAGTCGGGCTGGTTTGATTATACCAAGTGGCTCCTGCAATCTGCCATCCAGAAGCGGGGCAGCTTACTTTTGTTTGCCACGGAAACGGGTCGAGCTTTGTGTCTGGGGGCCTATGGCTGGGAATGACCGGCTGGTTCCTGAAGAGCTACGATGTGCAGGATGGTGACCAGACCCATGGTGGCACCAGTGCCAAGTTGGGCTGGTTTGATAGCACCAAGTGGCTCCTGCAATCTGTCATCAAAATTTGGCAGGCGAGTTTTGTTTTCCAGGGAAAAGCGTCGTTGTTTGTGTTTGGGGGCCTGTGGCTGGGAGTGGCCGGATGGCTAATTAGAATCCACGATACGCAGGATGGTTCCCAGACCCAAGGTGGCACCAGTGCCACATTGGGCTGGTTTGATAGTACCAAGTGCGTCCGGCAATCTGCCATCCAGAAGCGGGGCAGCTTTCTTTTTTTTGCCAGGGAAACGGGCCGAGCTTTGTGTCTTGGGGCCTATGGCTGGGAGTGACCGGCTGGCTCCTGGAAAGCTACGATAGGCAGGATGGTGACCAGACCCATGGTGGCACCAGTGCCAAGTTGGGCTGGTTTGATAGTACCAAGTGGCTCCTGCAATCTGCCATCAAAAAGTTGGCAGGCGAGTTTTGTTTTCCAGGGAAAAGCGTCGTTGTTTGTGTTTGAGGGCCTGTGGCTGGGAGTGGCCGGCTGGCTCCTTAGAATCCACGATACGCAGGATGGTTCCCAGACTTGACGTGGCACCAGTGCCAAGTTGGGCTGGTTTGATAGTACCAAGTGCGTCCTGCAATCTGCCATCCAGAAGTGGGGCAGCTTACTTTTGTTTTCCAGGGAAACGGGCCGAGGTTTTTGTCTGGGGGCCTATGGCTGGGAGTGACCGGCTGGCTCCTGAAAAGCTACGATAGGCAGGATGGTGACCAGACCCATGGTGGCACCAGTGCCAAGTTGGGCTGGTTTGATAGTACCAAGTGGCTCCTGCAATCTGCCATCAAAAAGTTGTCAGGCGAGTTTTGTTTTCCAGGGAAAAGCGCCGTTGTTTGTGTTTGAGGGCCTGTGGCTGGGAGTGGCCGGCTGGCTCCTTAGAATCCACGATACGCAGCATGGTATCCAGACCCAAGGTGGCACCAGTGCCAAGTTGGGCTGGTTTGATAATACCAAGTGGTTCCTGCAATCTGCCATCCAGAAGCGGGGCAGCTTACTTTTGTTTGCCAGGGAAACGGGCCGAGGTTTGTGTCTGGGGGCCTATGGCTGGGAGTGACCGGATGGCTCCTGAAAAGCTACCATAGGCAGGATGGTGACCAGACCCATGGTGGCACCAGTGCCAAGTTGGGCTGGTTTGATAGTACCAAGTGGCTCCTGCAATCTGCCATCAAAATTTGGCAGGCGAGTTTTGTTTTCCAGGGAAAAGCGCCGTGTTTTGGGTTTGAGGGCCTGCGGCTGGGAGTGGCCGGCTGGCTCCTTAGAATCCACGATACGCAGGATGGTTCCCAGACCAGAGGTGGCACCAGTGCCAAGTCGGGCTGGTTTGATTATACCAAGTGGCTCCTGCAATCTGCCATCCAGAAGCGGGGCAGCTTACTTTTGTTTGCCACGGAAACGGGTCGAGCTTTGTGTCTGGGGGCCTATGGCTGGGAATGACCGGCTGGTTCCTGAAGAGCTACGATGTGCAGGATGGTGACCAGACCCATGGTGGCACCAGTGCCAAGTTGGGCTGGTTTGATAGCACCAAGTGGCTCCTGCAATCTGTCATCAAAATTTGGCAGGCGAGTTTTGTTTTCCAGGGAAAAGCGTCGTTGTTTGTGTTTGGGGGCCTGTGGCTGGGAGTGGCCGGATGGCTAATTAGAATCCACGATACGCAGGATGGTTCCCAGACCCAAGGTGGCACCAGTGCCACATTGGGCTGGTTTGATAGTACCAAGTGCGTCCGGCAATCTGCCATCCAGAAGCGGGGCAGCTTTCTTTTTTTTGCCAGGGAAACGGGCCGAGCTTTGTGTCTTGGGGCCTATGGCTGGGAGTGACCGGCTGGCTCCTGGAAAGCTACGATAGGCAGGATGGTGACCAGACCCATGGTGGCACCAGTGCCAAGTTGGGCTGGTTTGATAGTACCAAGTGGCTCCTGCAATCTGCCATCAAAAAGTTGGCAGGCGAGTTTTGTTTTCCAGGGAAAAGCGTCGTTGTTTGTGTTTGAGGGCCTGTGGCTGGGAGTGGCCGGCTGGCTCCTTAGAATCCACGATACGCAGGATGGTTCCCAGACTTGACGTGGCACCAGTGCCAAGTCGGGCTGGTTTGATAGTACCAAGTGCGTCCTGCAATCTGCCATCCAGAAGTGGGGCAGCTTACTTTTGTTTTCCAGGGAAACGGGCCGAGGTTTTTGTCTGGGGGCCTATGGCTGGGAGTGACCGGCTGGCTCCTGAAAAGCTACGATAGGCAGGATGGTGACCAGACCCATGGTGGCACCAGTGCCAAGTTGGGCTGGTTTGATAGTACCAAGTGGCTCCTGCAATCTGCCATCAAAAAGTTGTCAGGCGAGTTTTGTTTTCCAGGGAAAAGCGCCGTTGTTTGTGTTTGGGGGCCTGTGGCTGGGAGTGGCCGGCTGGCTCCTTAGAATCCACGATACGCAGCATGGTATCCAGACCCAAGGTGGCACCAGTGCCAAGTTGGGCTGGTTTGATAATACCAAGTGGTTCCTGCAATCTGCCATCCAGAAGCGGGGCAGCTTACTTTTGTTTGCCAGGGAAACGGGCCGAGGTTTGTGTCTGGGGGCCTATGGCTGGGAGTGACCGGATGGCTCCTGAAAAGCTACCATAGGCAGGATGGTGACCAGACCCATGGTGGCACCAGTGCCAAGTTGGGCTGGTTTGATAGTACCAAGTGGCTCCTGCAATCTGCCATCAAAATTTGGCAGGCGAGTTTTGTTTTCCAGGGAAAAGCGCCGTGTTTTGGGTTTGAGGGCCTGCGGCTGGGAGTGGCCGGCTGGCTCCTTAGAATCCACGATACGCAGGATGGTTCCCAGACCAGAGGTGGCACCAGTGCCAAGTCGGGCTGGTTTGATTATACCAAGTGGCTCCTGCAATCTGCCATCCAGAAGCGGGGCAGCTTACTTTTGTTTGCCACGGAAACGGGTCGAGCTTTGTGTCTGGGGGCCTATGGCTGGGAATGACCGGCTGGTTCCTGAAGAGCTACGATGTGCAGGATGGTGACCAGACCCATGGTGGCACCAGTGCCAAGTTGGGCTGGTTTGATAGCACCAAGTGGCTCCTGCAATCTGTCATCAAAATTTGGCAGGCGAGTTTTGTTTTCCAGGGAAAAGCGTCGTTGTTTGTGTTTGGGGGCCTGTGGCTGGGAGTGGCCGGATGGCTAATTAGAATCCACGATACGCAGGATGGTTCCCAGACCAGAGGTGGCACCAGTGCCACATTGGGCTGGTTTGATAGTACCAAGTGCGTCCGGCAATCTGCCATCCAGAAGCGGGGCAGCTTACTTTTGTTTGCCAGGGAAACGGGCCGAGCTTTGTGTCTGGGGTCTATGGCTGGGAGTGACCGGCTGGCTCCTGAAAAGCTACGATAGGCAGGATGGTGACCAGACCCATGGTGGCACCAGTGCCAAGTTGGGCTGGTTTGATAGTACCAAGTGGCTCCTGTAATCTGCCATCAAAATTTGGCAGGCGAGTTTTGTTTTCTAGGGAAAAGCGCCGTTGTTTGTGTTTGGGGGCCTGTGGCTGGGAGTGGCCGGCTGGCTCCTTAGAATCCACAATACGCAGGATGGTTCCCAGACCTGAGGTGGCACCAGTGCCAAGTTGGGCTGGTTTGATAGTACCAAGTGCGTCCTGCAATCTGCCATCCAGAAGCGGGGCAGCTTACTTTTGTTTTCCAGGGAAACGGGCCGAGGTATTTGTCTGGGGGCCTATGGCTGGGAGTGACCGGCTGGCTCCTGAAAAGCTACGATAGGCAGGATGGTGACCAGACCCATGGTGGCACCAGTGCCAAGTTGGGCTGGTTTGATAGTACCAAGTGGCTCCTGCAATCTGCCATCAAAAAGTTGTCAGGCGAGTTTTGTTTTCCAGGGAAAAGCGCCGTTGTTTGTGTTTGGGTGCCTGTGGCTGGGAGTGGCCGGCTGGCTCCTTAGAATCCACGATACGCAGGATGGTTCCCAGACCAGTGGTGGCACCAGTGCCAAGTCGGGCTGGTTTGATAGTAACAAGTGCGTCCTACTATCTGCCATCCAGAAGCGGGGCAGCTTACTTTTGTTTGCCAGGGAAACGGGCCGAGCTTTGTGTCTGGGGGCCTATGGCTGGGAGTGACCGGCTGGCTCCTGAAAAGCTACGATAGGCAGGATGGTGACCAGACCCATGGTGGCACCAGTGCCAAGTTGGGCTGGTTTGATAGTACCAAGTGGCTCCTGCAATCTGCCATCAAAAAGTTGTCAGGCGAGTTTTGTTTTCCAGGGAAAAGCGCCGTTGTTTGTGTTTGGGGGCCTGTGGCTGGGAGTGGCCGGCTGGCTAATTAGAATCCACGATACGCAGGATGGTTCCCAGACCAGAGGTGGCAACAATGACAAGTCGGGCCAGTTTGATGGTGCAAAGTGGCTCCTGCAATCTGCCATCCAGAAGCAGGGCTGCTTACTTTTGTTTGCCAGGGAAAGGAGCCGAGGTTTTTGTCTGGGGGCCTATGGCTGGGAGTGACCAGCTGGCTCCTGAAAAGGTACGATAGGCAGTATGGTTACCAGACCCATGGTGGCACCAGTGCCAAGTTCGGCTGATTTGATAGTACCAAGTGGCTCCTGCAATCTGCCATCAAAATGTTGGTAGGCGAGTTTTGTTTTCCAGGGAAAAGCGCCGTTGTTTGTGTTTGGGGGCCTGTGGGTGGGAGTGGCCGGATGGCTAATTACAATCCACGATACGCAGGGTGGTTCCCAGACCTAAAGTGGCACCAGTGACAAGTCGGGCCAGTTTGATGGTGCAAAGTTGCTACTGAAATCTGCCATCCAGAAACGGGGCAGCTTACTTTTGTTTGCCAGGGAAACGGGCCAAGGTTTGTGTCTGGGGGCCTATGGCTGTGAGTGACCGGCTAGGTCCTGAAAAGCTACGAGAGGCATGATGGTGACCAGACCCATGGTGGCACCAGTGCCAAGTTGGGCTGGTTTGATAGTACCAAGTGGCTCCTGCAATCTGCCATCAAAAAGTCGGCAAGCGAGTGTTGATTTCCAGGGAAAAGCGCCGTTGTTTGTGTTTGGGGGCCTGTGGCAGGGAGTGGCCGGCTGGCTCCTTAGAATCCACGATACGCAGCATGGTTCCCAGACCCAAGGTAGCACCAGTGCCAAGTCGGGCTGGCTTGATAATACCAAGTGGTTCCTGCAATCGGCCATCAAAAAGTTGGCAGGCGAGTTTTGTTTTCCAGGGAAAAGCGCCGTTGTTTTTGTTTGGGGGCCTATGGGTGGGAGTGGCCGGCTGGCTCCTTAGAATCCACGAGACGCAGGATGGTTCCCAGACCTGAGGTGGCACCAGTGCCAAGTTGGGCTGGTTTGATAGTACCAAGTGCGTCCTGCAATCTGCCATCCAGAAGCGGGGTAGCTTACTTTTGTTTGCCAGGGAAACGGGCCGAGGTTTGTGTCTCGGGGCCTATGGCTGGGAGTGACCGGCTGGCTCCTGAAAAGCTACGATAGGCAGGATGGTGACCAGACCCATGGTGGCACCAGTGCCAAGTTGGGCTGGTTTGATAGTACCAAGTGGCTCCTGCAATCTGCCATCAAAAATTTGGCAGGCGAGTTTGTTTTCCAGGGAAAAGCGCCGTTGTTTGCGCCTGGGGCCCTATGGCCTGGAGTGGACGGATGGCTAATTAGAATCCACGATACACAGGATGGTTCCCAGACCCATGGTGGCACCAGTGCCAACTTGGGCTGGTTTGATAGTAACAAGTGGTTCCTGCAATCTGCCATCCAGAAGCGGGGCAGCTTACTTTTGTTTGCCAGGGAAACGGTCCGAGGATTGTGTCTGGGGGCCTAAGCCTGGAAGTGACCGGCTGGCTCCTGAAAAGCTACGATAGGCATGATGGTGACCAGACCCATGACGGCACCAGTGCCAAGTTGGGCTGGTTTGATAGTACCAAGTGGCTCCTGCAATCTGCCATCAAAAACTTGGCAGGCGAGTTTTGTTTTCCAGGGAAAAGCGCCGTTGTTTGTGTTTGGGGGCCTGTGGCTGGGAGTGGCCAGCTGGCTCCTTAGAATCCACGATACTCAGCATGGTTCCCAGACCAGAGGTAGCACCAGTGCCAAGTTGGGCTGGTTTGATTGTAACAAGTGCGTCCTGCAATCTGCCATCCAGAAGCGGGGCAGCTTACTTTTTTTTGCCAGGGAAACGGGCCGAGGTTTGTGTCTGGGGGCCTATGGCTGGGAGTGGCCGGCTGGCTCATGAAAAGCTACGATAGGCAGGATGGTGACCAGACCCATGGTGGCACCAGTGCCAAGTTGGGCTGGTTTGATAGTACCAAGTGGCTCCTGCAATCTGCCATCAAAAAGTCGGCAAGCGAGTGTTGATTTCCAGGGAAAAGCGTCGTTGTTTGTGTTTGGGGGCCTGTGGCTGGGAGTGGCCAGCTGGCTCCTTAGAATCCACGATACGCAGCATGGTTCCCAGACCCAAGGTGGCACCAGTGCCAAGTCGGGCTGGCTTGACAATACCAAGTGGTTCCTGCAATCGGCCATCAAAATGTTCGCAGGCGAGTTTTGTTTTCCAGGGAAAAGCGCCGTTGTTTGTGCCTGGGGCCCTATGGCCTGGAGTGGACGGATGGCTAATTAGAATCCACGATACACAGGATGGTTCCCAGACCCATGGTGGCACCAGTGCCAAGTTGGGCTGGTTTGATAGTAACAAGTGCGTCCGGGAATCTGCCATCCAGAAGCGGGGCAGCTTACTTTTGTTTGCCAGGGAAACGGTCCGAGGTTTGTGTCTGGGGGCCTATGGCTGGGAGTGACCGGCTGGCTCCTGAAAAGCTACGATAGGCAGGATGGTGACCAGACCCATGGTGGCACCAGTGCCAAGTTGGGCTGGCTTGATAATACCAAGTGGTTCCTGCGATCGGCCATCAAAAAGTTGGCAGGCGAGTTTTGTTTTCCAGGGAAAAGCGCCGTTGTTTGTGCCTGGGGCCCTATGGCCTGGAGTGGACGGATGGCTAATTAGAACCCACGATACGCAGGATGGTTCCCAGACCTGAGGTGGCACCAGTGCCAAGTTGGGCTGGTTTGACGGTGCAAAGTGGCTCCTGCAATCTGCCATGCAGAAGCGGGGCAGCTTACTTTTGTTTGCCAGGGAAACGGGCCGAAATATTTGTCTGGGGGCCTCTGGCTGGGGGTGGCTGGCTGGCTCCTGAAAAGCTACGATAGGCAGGATGGTGACCAGACCCATGGTGGCAGCAGTGCCAAGTTGGGCTGGTTTGATAGTACCAAGTGGCTCCTGCAATCTGCCATCAAAAACTTGGCAGGCGAGTTTTGTTTTCCAGGGAAAAGCGCCGTTGTTTGTGTTTGGGGGCCTGTGGCAGGGAGTGGCCGGCTGGCTCCTTAGAATCCACGATACGCAGCATGGTTCCCAGACCCAAGGTGGCACCAGTGCCAAGTCGGGCTGGCTTGATAATACCAAGTGGTTCCTGCAATCGGCCATCAAAAAGTTGGCAGGCGAGTTTTGTTTTCCAGGGAAAAGCGCCGTTGTTTGTGCCTGGGGCCCTATGGCCTGGAGTGGACGGATGGCTAATTAGAATCCACGATACACAGGATGGTTCCCAGACCCATGGTGGCACCAGTGCCAAGTTGGGCTGGTTTGATAGTAACAAGTGGTTCCTGCAATCTGCCATCCAGAAGCGGGGCAGCTTACTTTTGTTTGCCAGGGAAACGGTCCGAAGTTTGTGTCTGGGGGCCTATGGCAGGGAGTGACCGGCTGGCTCCTGAAAAGCTACGATAGGCAGGATGGTGACCAGACCCATGGTGGCACCAGTGCCAAGTTGGGCTGGCTAGATAATACCAAGTGGTTCCTGCAATCGGCCATCAAAAAGTTGGCAGGCGAGTTTTGTTTTCCAGGTAAAAGCGCCGTTGTTTGTGCCTGGGGCCCTATGGCCTGGAGTGGACGGATGGCTAATTAGAATCCACGATACACAGGATGGTTCCCAGACCCATGGTGGCACCAGTGCCAAGTTGGGCTGGTTTGATAGTACCAAGTGGTTCCTGCAATCTGCCATCCAGAAGCGGGGCAGCTTACTTTTGTTTGCCAGGGAAACGGTCCGAGGTTTTTGTCTGGGGGCCTATGGCTGGGAGTGACCGGCTGGCTCCTGAAAAGCTACGATAGGCAGGATGGTGACCAGACCCATGACGGCACCAGTGCCAAGTTGGGCTGGTTTGATAGTACCAAGTGGCTCCTGCAATCTGCCATCAAAAAGTTGGCAGGCGAGTTTTGTTTTCCAGGGAAAAGCGCCGTTGTTTGTGTTTGGGGGCCTGTGGCTGGGAGTGGCCGGCTGGCTCCTTAGAATCCACGATACTCAGCATGGTTCGAAGATCAGAAGTGGCACCAGTGCCAAGTTGGGCTGGTTTGATAGTACCAAGTGCGTCCGGGAATCTGCCATCCAGAAGCGGGGCAGCTTACTTTTGTTTGCCAGGGAAACGGGCCGAGGTTTTTGTCTGGGGGCCTATGGCTGGGAGTGACCGGCTGGCTCCTGAAAAGTTACGATAGGCAGGATGGTGACCAGACCCATGGTGGCACCAGTGCCAAGTTGGGCTGGTTTGATAGTACCAAGTGGCTCCTGCAATCTGCCATCAAAAAGTTGGCAGGCGAGTTTTGTTTTCCAGGGAAAAGCGCCGTTGTTTGTGTTTGGGGGCCTGTGGCAGGGAGTGGCCGGCTGGCTCCTTAGAATCCACGATACGCAGGATGGTTCCCAGACCAGTGGTGGCACCAGTGCCAAGTCAGGCTGGTTTGATAGTACCAAGTGCGTCCTGCAATCTGCCATCCAGAAGCGGGGCAGCTTACTTTTGTTTGCCAGGGAAACGGGCCGAGGTATTTGTCTGGGGGCCTATGGCTGGGAGTGACCGGCTGGCTCCTGAAAAGCTACGATAGTCAGGATGGTGACCAGACCCATGGTGGCACCAGTGCCAAGTTGGGCTGGTTTGATAGTACCAAGTGGCTCCTGCAATCTGCCATCAAAAAGTTGGCAGGCGAGTTTTGTTTTCCAGGGAAAAGCGCCGTTGTTTGTGTTTGGGGGCCTGTGGGTGGGAGTGGCCGGCTGGCTCCTTAGAATCCACGATACGCAGGATGGTTCCCAGACCAGTGGTGGCACCAGTGCCAAGTCGGGCTGGTTTGATAGTAACAAGTGCGTCCTACTATCTGCCATCCAGAAGCGGGGCAGCTTACTTTTGTTTGCCAGGGAAACGGGCCGAGCTTTGTGTCTGGGGGCCTATGGCTGGGAGTGACCGGCTGGCTCCTGAAAAGCTACGATAGGCAGGATGGTGACCAGACCCATGGTGGCACCAGTGCCAAGTTGGGCTGGTTTGATAGTACCAAGTGGCTCCTGCAATCTGCCATCAAAAAGTTGTCAGGCGAGTTTTGTTTTCCAGGGAAAAGCGCCGTTGTTTGTGTTTGGGGGCCTGTGGCTGGGAGTGGCCGGCTGGCTAATTAGAATCCACGATACGCAGGATGGTTCCCAGACCAGAGGTGGCAACAGTGACAAGTCGGGCCAGTTTCATGGTGCAAAGTGGCTCCTGCAATCTGCCATCCAGAAGCAGGGCTGCTTACTTTTGTTTGCCAGGGAAAGGAGCCGAGGTTTTTGTCTGGGGGCCTATGGCTGGGAGTGACCGGCTGGCTCCTGAAAAGGTACGATAGGCAGGATGGTTACCAGACCCATGGTGGCACCAGTGCCAAGTTCGGCTGATTTGATAGTACCAAGTGGCTCCTGCAATCTGCCATCAAAAAGTTGGCAGGCGAGTTTTGTTTTCCAGGGAAAAGCGCCGTTGTTTGTGTTTGGGGGCCTGTGGGTGGGAGTGGCCGGATGGCTAATTAGAATCCACGATACGCAGGATGTTTCCCAGACCTAAAGTGGCACCAGTGACAAGTCGGGCCAGTTTGATGGTGCGAAGTTGCTACTGAAATCTGCCATCCAGAAACGGGGCAGCTTACTTTTGTTTGCCAGGGAAACGGGCCAAGGTTTGTGTCTGGGGGCCTATGGCTGTGAGTGACCGGCTAGGTCCTGAAAAGCTACGAGAGGCATGATGGTGACCAGACCCATGGTGGCACCAGTGCCAAGTTGGGCTGGTTTGATAGTACCAAGTGGCTCCTGCAATCTGCCATCAAAAAGTCGGCAAGCGAGTGTTGATTTCCAGGGAAAAGCGCCGTTGTTTGTGTTTGGGGGCCTGTGGCAGGGAGTGGCCGGCTGGCTCCTTAGAATCCACGATACGCAGCATGGTTCCCAGACCCAAGGTGGCACCAGTGCCAAGTCGGGCTGGCTTGATAATACCAAGTGGTTCCTGCAATCTGCCATCAAAAAGTTGGCAGGCGAGTTTTGTTTTCCAGGGAAAAGCGCCGTTGTTTTTGTTTGGGGGCCTATGGGTGGGAGTGGCCGGCTGGCTCCTTAGAATCCACGAGACGCAGGATGGTTCACAGACCTGAGGTGGCACCAGTGCCAAGTTGGGCTGGTTTGATAGTACCAAGTGCGTCCTGCAATCTGCCATCCAGAAGCGGGGTAGCTTACTTTTGTTTGACAGGGAAACGGGCCGAGGTTTGTGTCTGGGGGCCTATGGCGGGGAGTGACCGGCTGGCTCCTGAAAAGCTACGATAGGCAGGATGGTGACCAGACCCATGGTGGCACCAGTGCCAAGTTGGGCGGGTTTGATAGTACCAAGTGGCTCCTGCAATCTGCCATCAAACACTTGGCAGGCGAGTTTTGTTTTCCAGGGAAAAGCGCCGTTGTTTGTGTTTGGGGGCCTGTGGCTGGGAGTGGCCGGCTGGCTCCTTAGAATCCACGATACTCAGCATGGTTCCCAGACCAGAGGTGGCACCAGTGCCAAGTTGGGCTGGTTTGATTGTAACAAGTGCGTCCGGGAATCTGCCATCCAGAAGCGGGGCAGCTTACTTTTGTTTGCCAGGGAAACGGGCCGAGGTTTTTGCCTGGGGGCCTATGGCTGGGAGTGGCCGGCTGGCTCCTGAAAATCTACGATAGGCAGGATGGTGACCAGACCCATGGTGGCACCAGTGCCAAGTTGGGCTGGTTTGATAGTACCAAGTGGCTCCTGCAATCTGCCATCAAAAAGTTGGCAGGAGAGTTTTGTTTTCCAGGGAAAAGCGCCCTTGTATGTGTTTGGGGGCCTGTGGCTGGGAGTGGCCGGCTGGCTCCTTAGAATCCACAATACGCAGGATGTTTCCCAGACCCAAGTTGGCACCAGTACCAAGTAGGGCTGGTTTGATACTACCAAGTGGCTCCTGCAATCTGCCATCCAGAAGCGGGGCAGCTTACTTTTGTTTGCCAGGGAAACGGGCCGAGGTTTGGGTCTGGGGGCCTATGGCTGGGAGTGACCGGCTGGCTCCTGAAAAGCTACGATAGGCAGGATGTTGACCAGACCCATGGTGGCACCAGTGCCAAGTTGGGCTGATTTGATAGTACCAAGTGGCTCCTGCAATCTGCCATCAAAAATTTGGCAGGCGAATTTTGTTTTCCAGGGAAAAGCGCCGTTGTTTGTGTTTGGGGGCCTGTGGCAGGGAGTGGCCGGCTGGCTCCTGAAAAGCTACGATAGGCAGGATGGTGACCAGACCCATGGTGGCACCAGTGCCAAGTTGGGCTGGTTTATAGTACCAAGTGGCTCCGGCAATCTGCCATCAAAAAGATGGCAGACGAGTTTTGTTTTCCAGGGAAAAGCGCCGTTGTTTGTGTTTGGGGGCCTGTGCCTGGGAGTGGACGGATGGCTAATTAGAATCTACGATACGCAGGATGGTTCCCAGACCAGAGGTGGCACCAGTGCCAAGTCGGGTGGTTTGATAGTAGCAAGTGGCTCCTGCAATCTGCCATCCAGAAGCGGGACAGCTTACTTTTGTTTGTCAGGGAAACCGGCCGAGTTTTGTGTCTGTGGGCCTACGGCTGGGAGTGACCGGCTGGCTCCTGAAAAGCTACGATAGGCAGGATGGTGACCAGACCCATGGTGGCACCAGTGCCAAGTTGGGCTGGTTTGATAGTACCAAGTGGCTCCTGCAATCTGCCATCAAAAAGTTGGCAGGCAAGTTTTGTTTTCCAGGGAAAAGCGCCGTTGTTTTTGTTTGGGGGCCTATGGCTGGGAGTGGCCGGCTGGCTCCTTAGAATCCACGATACGCAGGATGGTTCCCAGACCTGAGGTGGCACCTGTGCCAAGTTGGGCTGGTTTGATAGTACCAAGTGCGTCCTGCAATCTGCCATCCAGAAGCGGGGTAGCTTACTTTTGTTTGCCAGGGAAACGGGCCGAGGTTTGTGTCTGGGGGCCTATGGCTGGGAGTGACCGGCTGGCTCCTGAAAAGCTACGATAGGCAGGATGGTTCCCAGACCCATGGTGGCACCAGTGCCAAGTTGGGCTGGTTTGATAGTACCAAGTGGCTCCTGCAATCTGCCATCAAAAAGTTGTCAGGCGAGTTTTGTTTTCCAGGGAAAAGCGCCGTTGTTTGTGTTTGGGTGCCTGTGGCTGGGAGTGGCCGGCTGGCTCCTTAGAATCCACGATACGCAGGATGGTTCCCAGACCAGAGGTGGCAGCAATGCCAAGTCGGGCTGGTTTGATGGTGAAAAGTGGCTCCTGCAATCTGCCATCCAGAAGCGGGATAACTTACTTTTGTTTGCCACGGAAACGGGCCGAGCTTTGTGTCTGGGGGCCTATGGCTGGGAGTGACCGGCTGGCTCCTGAAAAGCTACGATAGGCAGGATGGTGACCAGACCCATGACGGCACCAGTGTCAAGTTGGGCTGGTTTGATAGTACCAAGTGGCTCCGGGAATCTGCCATCAAAATTTGGCAGGCGAGTTTTGTTGTCCAGGGAAAAGCGCCGTTGTTTGTGTCTGGGGGCCTGTGGCTGGGAGTGACCGGCTGGCTCTTTAGAATCCACGATACGCAGGATGGTTCCCAGGCCAGAGTTGGCACCAGTGCCAAGTTGGGCTGGTTTGATACTACCAAGTGCGTCCTGGAATCTGCCATCCAGAAGCGGGGCAGCTTACTTTTGTTTGCCAGGGAAATGGGCCGAGGTTTTTCTCTGGGGGCCTATGGCAGGGAGGGACCGGCTGTCTCCTGAAAAGCTACGATAGGCAGGATGGTGACCAGACCCATGGTGGCACCAGTGCCAAGTTGGGCTGATTTGATAGTAGGAAGTGGCTCCTGCAATCTGCCATCAAAAAGTTGGCAGGCGAGTTTTGTTTTCCAGGGAAAAGCGCTGTGGTTTGTGTTTGGGGGCCTGTGGCTGGGAGTGACCGGCTGGCTCCTTAGAATCCACGATACGCAGGATGGTTCCCAGACTAGAGGTGGCACCAATGCCAAGATGGGCCGGTTTGATAGTACCAAGTGGCTCCTGCAATCTGCCATCCAGAAGCGGGGCAGCTTGCTTTTGTTTGCCAGGGAAACGGGTCGAGCTTTGTGTCTGGGGGCCTATGGCTGGGAGTGACCGGCTGGCTCCTGATAAGCTACGATAGGCAGGATGGTGACCAGACCCATGGTGGCACCAGTGCCAAGTAGGGCTGGTTTGATAGTACCAAGTGGCTCCTGCAATCTGCCATCAAAAAGTTAGCAGGCAAGTTTTGTTTTCCAGGGAAAAGCGCCGTTGTTTTTGTTTGGGGGCCTATGGCTGGGAGTGGCCGGCTGGCTCCTTAGAATCCACGATACGCAGGATGGTTCCCAGACCTGAGGTGGCACCAGTGCCAAGTCGGGCTGGTTTGATAGTACCAAGTGGCTCCTGCAATCTGCCATCCAGAAGCGGGGTAGCTTACTTTTGTTTGCCAGGGAAACGGGCCGAGGTTTGTGTCTCGGGGCCTATGGCTGGGAGTGACCGGCTGGCTCCTGAAAAGCTACGATAGGCAGGATGGTGACCAGACCCATGGTGGCACCAGTGCCAAGTTGGGCTGGTTTGATAGTACCAAGTGGCTCCTGCAATCTACCATCAAAAACTTGGCAGGCGAGTTTTGTTTTCCAGGAAATAGCCCTGTGGTTTTGTTTGGGGGCCTGTGGCTGGGAGCGACCGGCTGGCTCCTTAGAATCCACGATACGCAGGATGGTTCCCAGACCCAAGGTGGCACCAGTGCCAAGTTGGGCTGGTTTGATAGTACCAAGTGGTTCCTGCCATCTGCCATCCAGAAGCGGGGCAGCTTACTTTTGTTTTCCAGGGAAACGGGCCGAGGTTTTTGTCTGGGGGCCTATGGCTGGGAGTGACCGGCTGGCTCGTGAAAAGCTACGATAGGCAGGATGGTGACCAGACCCATGACGGCACCAGTGCCAAGTTGGGCTGGTTTGATAGTACCAAGTGGCTCCTGCAATCTGCCATCAAAAAGTTGGCAGGCGAGTTTTGTTTTCCAGGGAAAAGCGCCGTTGTTTGTGTTTGGGGGCCTGTGGCTGGGAGTGGCCGGCTGGCTCCTTAGAATCCACGATACTCAGCATGGTTCCCAGATCAGAGGTGGCACCAGTGCCAAGTTGGGCTGGTTTGATAGTACCAAGTGCGTCCGGGAATCTGCCATCCAGAAGCGGGGCAGCTTACTTTTGTTTGCCAGGGAAACGGGCCGAGGTTTTTGTCTGGGGGCCTATGGCTGGGAGTGACCGGCTGGCTCCTGAAAAGTTACGATAGGCAGGATGGTGACCAGACCCATGGTGGCACCAGTGCCAAGTTGGGCTGGTTTGATAGTACCAAGTGGCTCCTGCAATCTGCCATCAAAAAGTTGGCAGGCGAGTTTGTTTTCCAGGGAAAAGCGCCGTTGTTTGTGTTTGGGGGCCTGTGGCAGGGAGTGGCCGGCTGGCTCCTTAGAATCCACGATACGCAGGATGGTTCCCAGACCCAAGGTGGCACCAGTGCCAAGTTGGGCTGTTTTGATACTACCAAGTGCGTCCTGGAATCTGCCATCCAGAAGCGGGGCAGCTTACTTTTGTTTGCCAGGGAAACGGGCCGAGGTATTTGTCTGGGGGCCTATGGCTGGGAGTGACCGGCTGGCTCCTGAAAAGCTACGATAGGCAGGATGGTGACCAGACCCATGGTGGCACCAGTGCCAAGTTGGGCTGGTTTGATAGTACCAAGTGGCTCCTGCAATCTGCCATCAAAAACTTGGCAGGCGAGTTTTGTTTTCCAGGGAAAAGCGCCGTCGTTTGTGTTTGGGTGCCTGTGGCTGGGATTGGCCGGCTGGCTCCTTAGAATCCACGATACGCAGGATGGTTCCCAGACCAGTGGTGGCACCAGTGCCAAGTCGGGCTGGTTTGATAGTAACAAGTGCGTCCTACTATCTGCCATCCAGAAGCGGGGCAGCTTACTTTTGTTTGCCAGGGAAACGGGCCGAGCTTTGTGTCTGGGGGCCTATGGCTGGGAGTGACCGGCTGGCTCCTGAAAAGCTACGATAGGCAGGATGGTGACCAGACCCATGGTGGCACCAGTGCCAAGTTGGGCTGGTTTGATAGTACCAAGTGGCTCCTGCAATCTGCCATCAAAAAGTTGTCAGGCGAGTTTTGTTTTCCAGGGAAAAGCGCCGTTGTTTGTGTTTGGGGGCCTGTGGCTGGGAGTGGCCGGCTGGCTAATTAGAATCCACGATACGCAGGATGGTTCCCAGACCAGAGGTGGCAACAGTGACAAGTCGGGCCAGTTTGATGGTGCAAAGTGGCTCCTGCAATCTGCCATCCAGAAGCAGGGCTGCTTACTTTTGTTTGCCAGGGAAAGGAGCCGAGGTTTTTGTCTGGGGGCCTATGGCTGGGAGTGACCAGCTGGCTCCTGAAAAGGTACGATAGGCAGGATGGTTACCAGACCCATGGTGGCACCAGTGCCAAGTTCGGCTGATTTGATAGTACCAAGTGGCTCCTGCAATCTGCCATCAAAATGTTGGTAGGCGAGTTTTGTTTTCCAGGGAAAAGCGCCGTTGTTTGTGTTTGGGGGCCTGTGGCTGGGAGTGGCCGGCTGGCTCCTTAGAATCCACGATACGCAGGATGTTTCCCAGACCCAAGTTGGCACCAGTACCAAGTAGGGCTGGTTTGATACTACCAAGTGGCTCCTGCAATCTGCCATCCAGAAGCGGGGCAGCTTACTTTTGTTTGCCAGGGAAACGGGCCGAGGTTTGGGTCTGAGGGCCTATGGCTGGGAGTGACCGGCTGGCTCCTGAAAAGCTACGATAGGCAGGATGTTGACCAGACCCATGGTGGCACCAGTGCCAAGTTGGGCTGATTTGATAGTACCAAGTGGCTCCTGCAATCTGCCATCAAAAAGTTGGCAGGCGAATTTTGTTTTCCAGGGAAAAGCGCCGTTGTTTGTGTTTGGGGGCCTGTGGCAGGGAGTGGCCGGCTGGCTCCTGAAAAGCTACGATAGGCAGGATGGTGACCAGACCCATGGTGGCACCAGTGCCAAGTTGGGCTGGTTTGATAGTACCAAGTGGCTCCGGCAATCTGCCATCAAAAAGATGGCAGACGAGTTTTGTTTTCCAGGGAAAAGCGCCGTTGTTTGTGTTTGGGGGCCTGTGCCTGGGAGTGGACGGATGGCTAATTAGAATCTACGATACGCAGGATGGTTCCCAGACCAGAGGTGGCACCAGTGCCAAGTCGGGTGGTTTGATAGTAGCAAGTGGCTCCTGCAATCTGCCATCCAGAAGCGGGACAGCTTACTTTTGTTTGTCAGGGAAACGGGCCGAGTTTTGTGTCTGTGGGCCTACGGCTGGGAGTGACCGGCTGGCTCCTGAAAAGCTACGATAGGCAGGATGGTGACCAGACCCATGGTGGCACCAGTGCCAAATTGGGCTGGTTTGATAGTACCAAGTGGCTCCTGCAATCTGCCATCCAGAAGCGGGGCAGCTGAGTTTTGTTTGCCAGAGAAAAGGGCCGTGGGTTGTGTTTGGGGGCATATGGCTGGGAGTGGCCACCTGGCTCCTTAAAATGCACGATACGCCGCATGGTAACCAGACGCAAGGTGGCACCAGTGCCAAGTCAGGCTGTTTTTGTAGTACCCAGTGGCTCCTGCAATTTGCCATCCAGAAGCGGGGCAGTTGAATTTTGTTTGCTAGAGAAAAGGGCTGTGGTTTGTGTTTGGGGGCCTATGGCTGAGAGTGGCCGGCTGGCCCCTGAAAATCAACGATAGGCAGGATGGTTCCCAGATCCAAGGTGGCACCAGTGCCAAGTAAGGCTGGTTGTAGGGTTCAAAGTGACTCCTGCAATCTGCCATCCAGAAGCGGGACAGCTGAGTTTTTTTTGCCAGAGAAAATGTCCATGGTTTCTTTTTGGGGCATACGGCTGGGAATTGCCGGCTGGCTCCTTAAAATGCTCGATACGCAGGATGGTTCCCAGAGCCAAGGTGGCACCACTGCCAAGTCGGGCTCTTTTTGTAGTACCAAGTGCGTCCTGCAATTTGCCATCCAGAAGAGGGGCAGTTGAGTTTTGTTTGCCAGAGAAAAGGGCCGAGGTTTGTGTTTGGGGGCATATGGCTGGGAATGACCGGCTGGCCCCTGAAAATCCACGATACGCCGGATGGTTCCCAGATCCAAGGTGGTACCATTACCAAGTCGGGCTGGTTTGATAGTCCCAAGTGGCTCCTGCAAACTGCCATCCAGAAGCGGGGCAGCTGAGTTTTGTTTTCCAGGGAAATGGGCCTTTGTTTGTGTTTGGGGGCCTGTGGCTGGGAGTGTTCGGCTGGTTCCTGAATATGTACGATACGTAGGATTGTTCCGAGATCCAAGTTGGCAGCAGTGCCATGTTGTGCTGGTGTGATAGTCCCAAGTGGCTCCTGCAATCTGCCATCCAGAAGTGGGGCAGTTGATTTTTGTTTGCCAGAGAAAAGGTCCGTGGTTTGTTTTTGGGGGCATATGGCTGAGAGTGGCTGGCTGGCCCCTGAAAATCCACGATACACAGGATGGTTCCCAGATCCAAGGTGGCACCTGTGCCAAGTCGGGCTGATTTGATAGTACTAAGTAGCTCCTGCAATCTGCCATCCAGAAGCGGGGCAGCTTACTTTTGTGTGCCAGGGAAACGGGCCGAGTTTTGTGTCTCGGGGCCTATGGCTGAGAGTGACCGGCTGGCTCATGAAAAGCTACAATAGGCAGGATGGTGACCAGACCCATGGTGGCACCAGTGCCAAGTTGGGCTGGTTTGATAGTACCAAGTGGTTCCTGCAATCTGCCATCCAGAAGCAGGGCAGCTGAGTTTTGTTTTCCAGGGAAAAGCGCCGTTGTTTGTGTCTGCGGGCCTGTGGCTGGAGTGGCCGGCTGGCTCCTTTCAACACACGATACGCCGGATGGTTCCCAGACCCAAGGTGGCACCAGTGCCAGGTTGGGCTGGTTTGATAGTACCAAGTGCTTCCTGCAATCTGCCATCAAAATGTTGGCAGGCGAGTTTTGTTTTCCAGGGAAAAGCGCCGTTCTTTGTGTTTGGGGGCCTGTGGCTGGGAGTGGCCGTCTTGCTAATTGGAATCCACGATACGCAGGATGGTTCCCAGACCTGAGGTGGCACCAGTGACAAGTCGGGCCAGTTTGATGGTGCAAAGTGGCTCCTGCAATCTGCCATCCAGAAGCGGGGTAGCTTACTTTTGTTTGCCAGGGAAAATGGCCGAGGTTTTTGTCTGGGGGCCTATGGCTGGGAGTGACCGGCTGGCTCCTGAAAAGCTACGATAGGCAGGATGGTGACCAGACCCATGGTGGCACCAGTGCCAAGTTGGGCTGATTTGATAGTAGCAAGTTGCTCCTGCAATCTGCCATCAAAAAGTTGGCAGGCGAGTTTTATTTTCCAGGGAAAAGCGCCGTTGTTTGTGTTTGGGGGCCTGTGGCTGGGAGTGGCCGGCTGGCTCCTTAGAATCCACGATACGCAGCATGGTATCCAGACCCAAGGTGGCACCAGTGCCAAGTTGGGCTGGTTTGATAATACCAAGTGGTTCCTGCAATCTGCCATCCAGAAGCGGGGCAGCTTACTTTTGTTTGCCAGGGAAACGGGCCGAGGTTTGTGTCTGGGGGCCTATGGCTGGGAGTGACCGGATGGCTCCTGAAAAGCTACCATAGGCAGGATGGTGACCAGACCCATGGTGGCACCAGTGCCAAGTTGGGCTGGTTTGATAGTACCAAGTGGCTCCTGCAATCTGCCATCAAAATTTGGCAGGCGAGTTTTGTTTTCCAGGGAAAAGCGCCGTGTTTTGGGTTTGAGGGCCTGCGGCTGGGAGTGGCCGGCTGGCTCCTTAGAATCCACGATACGCAGGATGGTTCCCAGACCAGAGGTGGCACCAGTGCCAAGTCGGGCTGGTTTGATTATACCAAGTGGCTCCTGCAATCTGCCATCCAGAAGCGGGGCAGCTTACTTTTGTTTGCCACGGAAACGGGTCGAGCTTTGTGTCTGGGGGCCTATGGCTGGGAATGACCGGCTGGTTCCTGAAGAGCTACGATGTGCAGGATGGTGACCAGACCCATGGTGGCACCAGTGCCAAGTTGGGCTGGTTTGATAGCACCAAGTGGCTCCTGCAATCTGTCATCAAAATTTGGCAGGCGAGTTTTGTTTTCCAGGGAAAAGCGTCGTTGTTTGTGTTTGGGGGCCTGTGGCTGGGAGTGGCCGGATGGCTAATTAGAATCCACGATACGCAGGATGGTTCCCAGACCCAAGGTGGCACCAGTGCCACATTGGGCTGGTTTGATAGTACCAAGTGCGTCCGGCAATCTGCCATCCAGAAGCGGGGCAGCTTTCTTTTTTTTGCCAGGGAAACGGGCCGAGCTTTGTGTCTTGGGGCCTATGGCTGGGAGTGACCGGCTGGCTCCTGGAAAGCTACGATAGGCAGGATGGTGACCAGACCCATGGTGGCACCAGTGCCAAGTTGGGCTGGTTTGATAGTACCAAGTGGCTCCTGCAATCTGCCATCAAAAAGTTGGCAGGCGAGTTTTGTTTTCCAGGGAAAAGCGTCGTTGTTTGTGTTTGAGGGCCTGTGGCTGGGAGTGGCCGGCTGGCTCCTTAGAATCCACGATACGCAGGATGGTTCCCAGACTTGACGTGGCACCAGTGCCAAGTCGGGCTGGTTTGATAGTACCAAGTGCGTCCTGCAATCTGCCATCCAGAAGTGGGGCAGCTTACTTTTGTTTTCCAGGGAAACGGGCCGAGGTTTTTGTCTGGGGGCCTATGGCTGGGAGTGACCGGCTGGCTCCTGAAAAGCTACGATAGGCAGGATGGTGACCAGACCCATGGTGGCACCAGTGCCAAGTTGGGCTGGTTTGATAGTACCAAGTGGCTCCTGCAATCTGCCATCAAAAAGTTGTCAGGCGAGTTTTGTTTTCCAGGGAAAAGCGCCGTTGTTTGTGTTTGAGGGCCTGTGGCTGGGAGTGGCCGGCTGGCTCCTTAGAATCCACGATACGCAGCATGGTATCCAGACCCAAGGTGGCACCAGTGCCAAGTTGGGCTGGTTTGATAATACCAAGTGGTTCCTGCAATCTGCCATCCAGAAGCGGGGCAGCTTACTTTTGTTTGCCAGGGAAACGGGCCGAGGTTTGTGTCTGGGGGCCTATGGCTGGGAGTGACCGGATGGCTCCTGAAAAGCTACCATAGGCAGGATGGTGACCAGACCCATGGTGGCACCAGTGCCAAGTTGGGCTGGTTTGATAGTACCAAGTGGCTCCTGCAATCTGCCATCAAAATTTGGCAGGCGAGTTTTGTTTTCCAGGGAAAAGCGCCGTGTTTTGGGTTTGAGGGCCTGCGGCTGGGAGTGGCCGGCTGGCTCCTTAGAATCCACGATACGCAGGATGGTTCCCAGACCAGAGGTGGCACCAGTGCCAAGTCGGGCTGGTTTGATTATACCAAGTGGCTCCTGCAATCTGCCATCCAGAAGCGGGGCAGCTTACTTTTGTTTGCCACGGAAACGGGTCGAGCTTTGTGTCTGGGGGCCTATGGCTGGGAATGACCGGCTGGTTCCTGAAGAGCTACGATGTGCAGGATGGTGACCAGACCCATGGTGGCACCAGTGCCAAGTTGGGCTGGTTTGATAGCACCAAGTGGCTCCTGCAATCTGTCATCAAAATTTGGCAGGCGAGTTTTGTTTTCCAGGGAAAAGCGTCGTTGTTTGTGTTTGGGGGCCTGTGGCTGGGAGTGGCCGGATGGCTAATTAGAATCCACGATACGCAGGATGGTTCCCAGACCAGAGGTGGCACCAGTGCCACATTGGGCTGGTTTGATAGTACCAAGTGCGTCCGGCAATCTGCCATCCAGAAGCGGGGCAGCTTTCTTTTTTTTGCCAGGGAAACGGGCCGAGCTTTGTGTCTTGGGGCCTATGGCTGGGAGTGACCGGCTGGCTCCTGGAAAGCTACGATAGGCAGGATGGTGACCAGACCCATGGTGGCACCAGTGCCAAGTTGGGCTGGTTTGATAGTACCAAGTGGCTCCTGCAATCTGCCATCAAAAAGTTAGGAGGCGAGTTTTGTTTTCCAGGGAAAAGCGTCGTTGTTTGTGTTTGAGGGCCTGTGGCTGGGAGTGGCCGGCTGGCTAATTAGAATCCACGATACGCAGGATGGTTCCCAGACTTGACGTGGCACCAGTGCCAAGTCGGGCTGGTTTGATAGTACCAAGTGCGTCCTGCAATCTGCCATCCAGAAGTGGGGCAGCTTACTTTTGTTTTCCAGGGAAACGGGCCGAGGTATTTGTCTGGGGGCCTATGGCTGGGAGTGACCGGCTGGCTCCTGAAAAGCTACGATAGGCAGGATGGTGACCAGACCCATGGTGGCACCAGTGCCAAGTTGGGCTGGTTTGATAGTACCAAGTGGCTCCTGCAATCTGCCATCAAAAAGTTGTCAGGCGAGTTTTGTTTTCCAGGGAAAAGCGCCGTTGTTTGTGTTTGAGGGCCTGTGGCTGGGAGTGGCCGGCTGGTTCCTTAGAATCCACGATACGCAGGATGGTTCCCAGACCTGAGGTGGCACCAGTGCCAAGTCGGGCTAGTTTGATGGTGCAAAGTGGCTCCTGCAATCTGCCATCCAGAAGCGGGGCAGCTTACTTTTGTTTGCCAGGGAAACGGGCCGAGCTTTGTGTCTGGGGTCTATGGCTGGGAGTGACCGGCTGGCTCCTGAAAAGCTACGATAGGCAGGATGGTGACCAGACCCATGGTGGCACCAGTGCCAAGTTGGGCTGGTTTGATAGTACCAAGTGGCTCCTGTAATCTGCCATCAAAATTTGGCAGGCGAGTTTTGTTTTCTAGGGAAAAGCGCCGTTGTTTGTGTTTGGGGGCCTGTGGCTGGGAGTGGCCGGCTGGCTCCTTAGAATCCACAATACGCAGGATGGTTCCCAGACCTGAGGTGGCACCAGTGCCAAGTCGGGCTGGTTTGATAGTAACAAGTGCGTCCTGCAATCTGCCATCCAGAAGTGGGGCAGCTTACTTTTGTTTTCCAGGGAAACGGGCCGAGGTTTTTGTCTGGGGGCCTATGGCTGGGAGTGACCGGCTGGCTCCTGAAAAGCTACGATAGGCAGGATGGTGACCAGACCCATGGTGGCACCAGTGCCAAGTTGGGCTGGTTTGATAGTACCAAGTGGCTCCTGCAATCTGCCATCAAAAAGTTGTCAGGCGAGTTTTGTTTTCCAGGGAAAAGCGCCGTTGTTTGTGTTTGGGTGCCTGTGGCTGGGAGTGGCCGGCTGGCTCCTTAGAATCCACGATACGCAGGATGGTTCCCAGACCAGTGGTGGCACCAGTGCCAAGTCGGGCTGGTTTGATATTAACAAGTGCGTCCTACTATCTGCCATCCAGAAGCGGGGCAGCTTACTTTTGTTTGCCAGGGAAACGGGCCGAGCTTTGTGTCTGGGGGCCTATGGCTGGGAGTGACCGGCTGGCTCCTGAAAAGCTACGATAGGCAGGATGGTGACCAGACCCATGGTGGCACCAGTGCCAAGTTGGGCTGGTTTGATAGTACCAAGTGGCTCCTGCAATCTGCCATCAAAAAGTTGTCAGGCGAGTTTTGTTTTCCCGGGAAAAGCGCCGTTGTTTGTGTTTGGGGGCCTGTGGCTGGGAGTGGCCGGCTGGCTAATTAGAATCCACGATACGCAGGATGGTTCCCAGACCAGAGGTGGCAACAATGACAAGTCGGGCCAGTTTGATGGTGCAAAGTGGCTCCTGCAATCTGCCATCCAGAAGCAGGGCTGCTTACTTTTGTTTGCCAGGGAAAGGAGCCGAGGTTTTTGTCTGGGGGCCTATGGCTGGGAGTGACCAGCTGGCTCCTGAAAAGGTACGATAGGCAGTATGGTTACCAGACCCATGGTGGCACCAGTGCCAAGTTCGGCTGATTTGATAGTACCAAGTGGCTCCTGCAATCTGCCATCAAAATGTTGGTAGGCGAGTTTTGTTTTCCAGGGAAAAGCGCCGTTGTTTGTGTTTGGGGGCCTGTGGGTGGGAGTGGCCGGATGGCTAATTACAATCCACGATACGCAGGGTGGTTCCCAGACCTAAAGTGGCACCAGTGACAAGTCGGGCCAGTTTGATGGTGCAAAGTTGCTACTGAAATCTGCCATCCAGAAACGGGGCAGCTTACTTTTGTTTGCCAGGGAAACGGGCCAAGGTTTGTGTCTGGGGGCCTATGGCTGTGAGTGACCGGCTAGGTCCTGAAAAGCTACGAGAGGCATGATGGTGACCAGACCCATGGTGGCACCAGTGCCAAGTTGGGCTGGTTTGATAGTACCAAGTGGCTCCTGCAATCTGCCATCAAAAAGTCGGCAAGCGAGTGTTGATTTCCAGGGAAAAGCGCCGTTGTTTGTGTTTGGGGGCCTGTGGCAGGGAGTGGCCGGCTGGCTCCTTAGAATCCACGATACGCAGCATGGTTCCCAGACCCAAGGTAGCACCAGTGCCAAGTCGGGCTGGCTTGATAATACCAAGTGGTTCCTGCAATCGGCCATCAAAAAGTTGGCAGGCGAGTTTTGTTTTCCAGGGAAAAGCGCCGTTGTTTTTGTTTGGGGGCCTATGGGTGGGAGTGGCCGGCTGGCTCCTTAGAATCCACGAGACGCAGGATGGTTCCCAGACCTGAGGTGGCACCAGTGCCAAGTTGGGCTGGTTTGATAGTACCAAGTGCGTCCTGCAATCTGCCATCCAGAAGCGGGGTAGCTTACTTTTGTTTGCCAGGGAAACGGGCCGAGGTTTGTGTCTCGGGGCCTATGGCTGGGAGTGACCGGCTGGCTCCTGAAAAGCTACGATAGGCAGGATGGTGACCAGACCCATGGTGGCACCAGTGCCAAGTTGGGCTGGTTTGATAGTACCAAGTGGCTCCTGCAATCTGCCATCAAAAATTTGGCAGGCGAGTTTGTTTTCCAGGGAAAAGCGCCGTTGTTTGCGCCTGGGGCCCTATGGCCTGGAGTGGACGGATGGCTAATTAGAATCCACGATACACAGGATGGTTCCCAGACCCATGGTGGCACCAGTGCCAACTTGGGCTGGTTTGATAGTAACAAGTGGTTCCTGCAATCTGCCATCCAGAAGCGGGGCAGCTTACTTTTGTTTGCCAGGGAAACGGGCCGAGGATTGTGTCTGGGGGCCTAAGCCTGGAAGTGACCGGCTGGCTCCTGAAAAGCTACGATAGGCATGATGGTGACCAGACCCATGACGGCACCAGTGCCAAGTTGGGCTGGTTTGATAGTACCAAGTGGCTCCTGCAATCTGCCATCAAAAACTTGGCAGGCGAGTTTTGTTTTCCAGGGAAAAGCGCCGTTGTTTGTGTTTGGGGGCCTGTGGCTGGGAGTGGCCAGCTGGCTAATTAGAATCCACGATACTCAGCATGGTTCCCAGACCAGAGGTAGCACCAGTGCCAAGTTGGGCTGGTTTGATTGTAACAAGTGCGTCCTGCAATCTGCCATCCAGAAGCGGGGCAGCTTACTTTTTTTTGCCAGGGAAACGGGCCGAGGTTTGTGTCTGGGGGCCTATGGCTGGGAGTGGCCGGCTGGCTCATGAAAAGCTACGATAGGCAGGATGGTGACCAGACCCATGGTGGCACCAGTGCCAAGTTGGGCTGGTTTGATAGTACCAAGTGGCTCCTGCAATCTGCCATCAAAAAGTCGGCAAGCGAGTGTTGATTTCCAGGGAAAAGCGTCGTTGTTTGTGTTTGGGGGCCTGTGGCTGGGAGTGGCCAGCTGGCTCCTTAGAATCCACGATACGCAGCATGGTTCCCAGACCCATGGTGGCACCAGTGCCAAGTTGGGCTGGTTTGATAGTAACAAGTGCGTCCGGGAATCTGCCATCCAGAAGCGGGGCAGCTTACTTTTGTTTGCCAGGGAAACGGTCCGAGGTTTGTGTCTGGGGGCCTATGGCTGGGAGTGACCGGCTGGCTCCTGAAAAGCTACGATAGGCAGGATGGTGACCAGACCCATGGTGGCACCAGTGCCAAGTTGGGCTGGCTTGATAATACCAAGTGGTTCCTGCGATCGGCCATCAAAAAGTTGGCAGGCGAGTTTTGTTTTCCAGGGAAAAGCGCCGTTGTTTGTGCCTGGGGCCCTATGGCCTGGAGTGGACGGATGGCTAATTAGAACTCACGATACGCAGGATGGTTCCCAGACCTGAGGTGGCACCAGTGCCAAGTTGGGCTGGTTTGACGGTGCAAAGTGGCTCCTGCAATCTGCCATGCAGAAGCGGGGCAGCTTACTTTTGTTTGCCAGGGAAACGGGCCGAAATATTTGTCTGGGGGCCTCTGGCTGGGGGTGGCTGGCTGGCTCCTGAAAAGCTACGATAGGCAGGATGGTGACCAGACCCATGGTGGCACCAGTGCCAAGTTGGGCTGGTTTGATAGTACCAAGTGGCTCCTGCAATCTGCCATCAAAAACTTGGCAGGCGAGTTTTGTTTTCCAGGGAAAAGCGCCGTTGTTTGTGTTTGGGGGCCTGTGGCAGGGAGTGGCCGGCTGGCTCCTTAGAATCCACGATACGCAGCATGGTTCCCAGACCCAAGGTGGCACCAGTGCCAAGTCGGGCTGGCTTGATAATACCAAGTGGTTCCTGCAATCGGCCATCAAAAAGTTGGCAGGCGAGTTTTGTTTTCCAGGGAAAAGCGCCGTTGTTTGTGCCTGGGGCCCTATGGCCTGGAGTGGACGGATGGCTAATTAGAATCCACGATACACAGGATGGTGACCAGACCCATGGTGGCACCAGTGCCAAGTTGGGCTGGTTTGATAGTAACAAGTGGTTCCTGCAATCTGCCATCCAGAAGTGGGGCAGCTTACTTTTGTTTGCCAGGGAAACGGTCCGAGGTTTGTGTCTGGGGGCCTATGGCAGGGAGTGACCGGCTGGCTCCTGAAAAGCTACGATAGGCAGGATGGTGACCAGACCCATGGTGGCACCAGTGCCAAGTTGGGCTGGCTAGATAATACCAAGTGGTTCCTGCAATCGGCCATCAAAAAGTTGGCAGGCGAGTTTTGTTTTCCAGGTAAAAGCGCCGTTGTTTGTGCCTGGGGCCCTATGGCCTGGAGTGGACGGATGGCTAATTAGAATCCACGATACACAGGATGGTTCCCAGACCCATGGTGGCACCAGTGCCAAGTTGGGCTGGTTTGATAGTACCAAGTGGTTCCTGCAATCTGCCATCCAGAAGCGGGGCAGCTTACTTTTGTTTGCCAGGGAAACGGTCCGAGGTTTTTGTCTGGGGGCCTATGGCTGGGAGTGACCGGCTGGCTCCTGAAAAGCTACGATAGGCAGGATGGTGACCAGACCCATGACGGCACCAGTGCCAAGTTGGGCTGGTTTGATAGTACCAAGTGGCTCCTGCAATCTGCCATCAAAAACTTGGCAGGCGAGTTTTGTTTTCCAGGGAAAAGCGCCGTTGTTTGTGTTTGGGGGCCTGTGGCTGGGAGTGGCCGGCTGGCTCCTTAGAATCCACGATACTCAGCATGGTTCGAAGATCAGAGGTGGCACCAGTGCCAAGTTGGGCTGGTTTGATAGTACCAAGTGCGTCCGGGAATCTGCCATCCAGAAGCGGGGCAGCTTACTTTTGTTTGCCAGGGAAACGGGCCGAGGTTTTTGTCTGGGGGCCTATGGCTGGGAGTGACCGGCTGGCTCCTGAAAAGTTACGATAGGCAGGATGGTGACCAGACCCATGGTGGCACCAGTGCCAAGTTGGGCTGGTTTGATAGTACCAAGTGGCTCCTGCAATCTGCCATCAAAAAGTTGGCAGGCGAGTTTTGTTTTCCAGGGAAAAGCGCCGTTGTTTGTGTTTGGGGGCCTGTGGCAGGGAGTGGCCGGCTGGCTCCTTAGAATCCACGATACGCAGGATGGTTCCCAGACCAGTGGTGGCACCAGTGCCAAGTCGGGCTGGTTTGATAGTACCAAGTGCGTCCTGCAATCTGCCATCCAGAAGCGGGGCAGCTTACTTTTGTTTGCCAGGGAAACGGGCCGAGGTATTTGTCTGGGGGCCTATGGCTGGGAGTGACCGGCTGGCTCCTGAAAAGCTACGATAGTCAGGATGGTGACCAGACCCATGGTGGCACCAGTGCCAAGTTGGGCTGGTTTGATAGTACCAAGTGGCTCCTGCAATCTGCCATCAAAAAGTTGGCAGGCGAGTTTTGTTTTCCAGGGAAAAGCGCCGTTGTTTGTGTTTGGGGGCCTGTGGCAGGGAGTGGCCGGCTGGCTCCTTAGAATCCACGATACGCAGGATGGTTCCCAGACCAGTGGTGGCACCAGTGCCAAGTCGGGCTGGTTTGATAGTAACAAGTGCGTCCTACTATCTGCCATCCAGAAGCGGGGCAGCTTACTTTTGTTTGCCAGGGAAACGGGCCGAGCTTTGTGTCTGGGGGCCTATGGCTGGGAGTGACCGGCTGGCTCCTGAAAAGCTACGATAGGCAGGATGGTGACCAGACCCATGGTGGCACCAGTGCCAAGTTGGGCTGGTTTGATAGTACCAAGTGGCTCCTGCAATCTGCCATCAAAAAGTTGTCAGGCGAGTTTTGTTTTCCAGGGAAAAGCGCCGTTGTTTGTGTTTGGGGGCCTGTGGCTGGGAGTGGCCGGCTGGCTAATTAGAATCCACGATACGCAGGATGGTTCCCAGACCAGAGGTGGCAACAGTGACAAGTCGGGCCAGTTTGATGCTGCAAAGTGGCTCCTGCAATCTGCCATCCAGAAGCAGGGCTGCTTACTTTTGTTTGCCAGGGAAAGGAGCCGAGGTTTTTGTCTGGGGGCCTATGGCTGGGAGTGACCAGCTGGCTCCTGAAAAGGTACGATAGGCAGGATGGTTACCAGACCCATGGTGGCACCAGTGCCAAGTTCGGCTGATTTGATAGTACCAAGTGGCTCCTGCAATCTGCCATCAAAAAGTTGGCAGGCGAGTTTTGTTTTCCAGGGAAAAGCGCCGTTGTTTGTGTTTGGGGGCCTGTGGGTGGGAGTGGCCGGATGGCTAATTAGAATCCACGATACGCAGGATGTTTCCCAGACCTAAAGTGGCACCAGTGACAAGTCGGGCCAGTTTGATGGTGCAAAGTTGCTACTGAAATCTGCCATCCAGAAACGGGGCAGCTTACTTTTGTTTGCCAGGGAAACGGGCCAAGGTTTGTGTCTGGGGGCCTATGGCTGTGAGTGACCGGCTAGGTCCTGAAAAGCTACGAGAGGCATGATGGTGACCAGACCCATGGTGGCACCAGTGCCAACTTGGGCTGGTTTGATAGTACCAAGTGGCTCCTGCAATCTGCCATCAAAATTTGGCAGGCGAGTTTTGTTTTCCAGGGAAAAGCGCCGTGTTTTGGGTTTGAGGGCCTGCGGCTGGGAGTGGCCGGCTGGCTCCTTAGAATCCACGATACGCAGGATGGTTCCCAGACCAGAGGTGGCACCAGTGCCAAGTCGGGCTGGTTTGATTATACCAAGTGGCTCCTGCAATCTGCCATCCAGAAGCGGGGCAGCTTACTTTTGTTTGCCACGGAAACGGGTCGAGCTTTGTGTCTGGGGGCCTATGGCTGGGAATGACCGGCTGGTTCCTGAAGAGCTACGATGTGCAGGATGGTGACCAGACCCATGGTGGCACCAGTGCCAAGTTGGGCTGGTTTGATAGCACCAAGTGGCTCCTGCAATCTGTCATCAAAATTTGGCAGGCGAGTTTTGTTTTCCAGGGAAAAGCGTCGTTGTTTGTGTTTGGGGGCCTGTGGCTGGGAGTGGCCGGATGGCTAATTAGAATCCACGATACGCAGGATGGTTCCCAGACCCAAGGTGGCACCAGTGCCACATTGGGCTGGTTTGATAGTACCAAGTGCGTCCGGCAATCTGCCATCCAGAAGCGGGGCAGCTTTCTTTTTTTTGCCAGGGAAACGGGCCGAGCTTTGTGTCTTGGGGCCTATGGCTGGGAGTGACCGGCTGGCTCCTGGAAAGCTACGATAGGCAGGATGGTGACCAGACCCATGGTGGCACCAGTGCCAAGTTGGGCTGGTTTGATAGTACCAAGTGGCTCCTGCAATCTGCCATCAAAAAGTTGGCAGGCGAGTTTTGTTTTCCAGGGAAAAGCGTCGTTGTTTGTGTTTGAGGGCCTGTGGCTGGGAGTGGCCGGCTGGCTCCTTAGAATCCACGATACGCAGGATGGTTCCCAGACTTGACGTGGCACCAGTGCCAAGTCGGGCTGGTTTGATAGTAACAAGTGCGTCCTGCAATCTGCCATCCAGAAGTGGGGCAGCTTACTTTTGTTTTCCAGGGAAACGGGCCGAGGTTTTTGTCTGGGGGCTATGGCTGGGAGTGACCGGCTGGCTCCTGAAAAGCTACGATAGGCAGGATGGTGACCAGACCCATGGTGGCACCAGTGCCAAGTTGGGCTGGTTTGATAGTACCAAGTGGCTCCTGCAATCTGCCATCAAAAAGTTGTCAGGCGAGTTTTGTTTTCCAGGGAAAAGCGCCGTTGTTTGTGTTTGAGGGCCTGTGGCTGGGAGTGGCCGGCTGGCTCCTTAGAATCCACGATACGCAGCATGGTATCCAGACCCAAGGTGGCACCAGTGCCAAGTTGGGCTGGTTTGATAATACCAAGTGGTTCCTGCAATCTGCCATCCAGAAGCGGGGCAGCTTACTTTTGTTTGCCAGGGAAACGGGCCGAGGTTTGTGTCTGGGGGCCTATGGCTGGGAGTGACCGGATGGCTCCTGAAAAGCTACCATAGGCAGGATGGTGACCAGACCCATGGTGGCACCAGTGCCAAGTTGGGCTGGTTTGATAGTACCAAGTGGCTCCTGCAATCTGCCATCAAAATTTGGCAGGCGAGTTTTGTTTTCCAGGGAAAAGCGCCGTGTTTTGGGTTTGAGGGCCTGCGGCTGGGAGTGGCCGGCTGGCTCCTTAGAATCCACGATACGCAGGATGGTTCCCAGACCAGTGGTGGCACCAGTGCCAAGTCGGGCTGGTTTGATAGTACCAAGTGCGTCCTGCAATCTGCCATCCAGAAGCGGGGCAGCTTACTTTTGTTTGCCAGGGAAACGGGCCGAGGTATTTGTCTGGGGGCCTATGGCTGGGAGTGACCGGCTGGCTCCTGAAAAGCTACGATAGTCAGGATGGTGACCAGACCCATGGTGGCACCAGTGCCAAGTTGGGCTGGTTTGATAGTACCAAGTGGCTCCTGCAATCTGCCATCAAAAAGTTGGCAGGCGAGTTTTGTTTTCCAGGGAAAAGCGCCGTTGTTTGTGTTTGGGGGCCTGTGGGTGGGAGTGGCCGGCTGGCTCCTTAGAATCCACGATACGCAGGATGGTTCCCAGACCAGTGGTGGCACCAGTGCCAAGTCGGGCTGGTTTGATAGTAACAAGTGCGTCCTACTATCTGCCATCCAGAAGCGGGGCAGCTTACTTTTGTTTGCCAGGGAAACGGGCCGAGCTTTGTGTCTGGGGGCCTATGGCTGGGAGTGACCGGCTGGCTCCTGAAAAGCTACGATAGGCAGGATGGTGACCAGACCCATGGTGGCACCAGTGCCAAGTTGGGCTGGTTTGATAGTACCAAGTGGCTCCTGCAATCTGCCATCAAAAAGTTGTCAGGCGAGTTTTGTTTTCCAGGGAAAAGCGCCGTTGTTTGTGTTTGGGGGCCTGTGGCTGGGAGTGGCCGGCTGGCTAATTAGAATCCACGATACGCAGGATGGTTCCCAGACCAGAGGTGGCAACAGTGACAAGTCGGGCCAGTTTGATGCTGCAAAGTGGCTCCTGCAATCTGCCATCCAGAAGCAGGGCTGCTTACTTTTGTTTGCCAGGGAAAGGAGCCGAGGTTTTTGTCTGGGGGCCTATGGCTGGGAGTGACCAGCTGGCTCCTGAAAAGGTACGATAGGCAGGATGGTTACCAGACCCATGGTGGCACCAGTGCCAAGTTCGGCTGATTTGATAGTACCAAGTGGCTCCTGCAATCTGCCATCAAAAAGTTGGCAGGCGAGTTTTGTTTTCCAGGGAAAAGCGCCGTTGTTTGTGTTTGGGGGCCTGTGGGTGGGAGTGGCCGGATGGCTAATTAGAATCCACGATACGCAGGATGTTTCCCAGACCTAAAGTGGCACCAGTGACAAGTCGGGCCAGTTTGATGGTGCAAAGTTGCTACTGAAATCTGCCATCCAGAAACGGGGCAGCTTACTTTTGTTTGCCAGGGAAACGGGCCAAGGTTTGTGTCTGGGGGCCTATGGCTGTGAGTGACCGGCTAGGTCCTGAAAAGCTACGAGAGGCATGATGGTGACCAGACCCATGGTGGCACCAGTGCCAACTTGGGCTGGTTTGATAGTACCAAGTGGCTCCTGCAATCTGCCATCAAAATTTGGCAGGCGAGTTTTGTTTTCCAGGGAAAAGCGCCGTGTTTTGGGTTTGAGGGCCTGCGGCTGGGAGTGGCCGGCTGGCTCCTTAGAATCCACGATACGCAGGATGGTTCCCAGACCAGAGGTGGCACCAGTGCCAAGTCGGGCTGGTTTGATTATACCAAGTGGCTCCTGCAATCTGCCATCCAGAAGCGGGGCAGCTTACTTTTGTTTGCCACGGAAACGGGTCGAGCTTTGTGTCTGGGGGCCTATGGCTGGGAATGACCGGCTGGTTCCTGAAGAGCTACGATGTGCAGGATGGTGACCAGACCCATGGTGGCACCAGTGCCAAGTTGGGCTGGTTTGATAGCACCAAGTGGCTCCTGCAATCTGTCATCAAAATTTGGCAGGCGAGTTTTGTTTTCCAGGGAAAAGCGTCGTTGTTTGTGTTTGGGGGCCTGTGGCTGGGAGTGGCCGGATGGCTAATTAGAATCCACGATACGCAGGATGGTTCCCAGACCCAAGGTGGCACCAGTGCCACATTGGGCTGGTTTGATAGTACCAAGTGCGTCCGGCAATCTGCCATCCAGAAGCGGGGCAGCTTTCTTTTTTTTGCCAGGGAAACGGGCCGAGCTTTGTGTCTTGGGGCCTATGGCTGGGAGTGACCGGCTGGCTCCTGGAAAGCTACGATAGGCAGGATGGTGACCAGACCCATGGTGGCACCAGTGCCAAGTTGGGCTGGTTTGATAGTACCAAGTGGCTCCTGCAATCTGCCATCAAAAAGTTGGCAGGCGAGTTTTGTTTTCCAGGGAAAAGCGTCGTTGTTTGTGTTTGAGGGCCTGTGGCTGGGAGTGGCCGGCTGGCTCCTTAGAATCCACGATACGCAGGATGGTTCCCAGACTTGACGTGGCACCAGTGCCAAGTCGGGCTGGTTTGATAGTAACAAGTGCGTCCTGCAATCTGCCATCCAGAAGTGGGGCAGCTTACTTTTGTTTTCCAGGGAAACGGGCCGAGGTTTTTGTCTGGGGGCCTATGGCTGGGAGTGACCGGCTGGCTCCTGAAAAGCTACGATAGGCAGGATGGTGACCAGACCCATGGTGGCACCAGTGCCAAGTTGGGCTGGTTTGATAGTACCAAGTGGCTCCTGCAATCTGCCATCAAAAAGTTGTCAGGCGAGTTTTGTTTTCCAGGGAAAAGCGCCGTTGTTTGTGTTTGAGGGCCTGTGGCTGGGAGTGGCCGGCTGGCTCCTTAGAATCCACGATACGCAGCATGGTATCCAGACCCAAGGTGGCACCAGTGCCAAGTTGGGCTGGTTTGATAATACCAAGTGGTTCCTGCAATCTGCCATCCAGAAGCGGGGCAGCTTACTTTTGTTTGCCAGGGAAACGGGCCGAGGTTTGTGTCTGGGGGCCTATGGCTGGGAGTGACCGGATGGCTCCTGAAAAGCTACCATAGGCAGGATGGTGACCAGACCCATGGTGGCACCAGTGCCAAGTTGGGCTGGTTTGATAGTACCAAGTGGCTCCTGCAATCTGCCATCAAAATTTGGCAGGCGAGTTTTGTTTTCCAGGGAAAAGCGCCGTGTTTTGGGTTTGAGGGCCTGCGGCTGGGAGTGGCCGGCTGGCTCCTTAGAATCCACGATACGCAGGATGGTTCCCAGACCAGAGGTGGCACCAGTGCCAAGTCGGGCTGGTTTGATTATACCAAGTGGCTCCTGCAATCTGCCATCCAGAAGCGGGGCAGCTTACTTTTGTTTGCCACGGAAACGGGTCGAGCTTTGTGTCTGGGGGCCTATGGCTGGGAATGACCGGCTGGTTCCTGAAGAGCTGCGATGTGCAGGATGGTGACCAGACCCATGGTGGCACCAGTGCCAAGTTGGGCTGGTTTGATAGCAACAAGTGGCTCCTGCAATCTGTCATCAAAATTTGGCAGGCGAGTTTTGTTTTCCAGGGAAAAGCGTCGTTGTTTGTGTTTGGGGGCCTGTGGCTGGGAGTGGCCGGATGGCTAATTAGAATCCACGATACGCAGGATGGTTCCCAGACCAGAGGTGGCACCAGTGCCACATTGGGCTGGTTTGATAGTACCAAGTGCGTCCGGCAATCTGCCATCCAGAAGCGGGGCAGCTTTCTTTTTTTTGCCAGGGAAACGGGCCGAGCTTTGTGTCTTGGGGCCTATGGCTGGGAGTGACCGGCTGGCTCCTGGAAAGCTACGATAGGCAGGATGGTGACCAGACCCATGGTGGCACCAGTGCCAAGTTGGGCTGGTTTGATAGTACCAAGTGGCTCCTGCAATCTGCCATCAAAAAGTTGGCAGGCGAGTTTTGTTTTCCAGGGAAAAGCGTCGTTGTTTGTGTTTGAGGGCCTGTGGCTGGGAGTGGCCGGCTGGCTCCTTAGAATCCACGATACGCAGGATGGTTCCCAGACTTGACGTGGCACCAGTGCCAAGTCGGGCTGGTTTGATAGTACCAAGTGCGTCCTGCAATCTGCCATCCAGAAGTGGGGCAGCTTACTTTTGTTTTCCAGGGAAACGGGCCGAGGTATTTGTCTGGGGGCCTATGGCTGGGAGTGACCGGCTGGCTCCTGAAAAGCTACGATAGGCAGGATGGTGACCAGACCCATGGTGGCACCAGTGCCAAGTTGGGCTGGTTTGATAGTACCAAGTGGCTCCTGCAATCTGCCATCAAAAAGTTGTCAGGCGAGTTTTGTTTTCCAGGGAAAAGCGCCGTTGTTTGTGTTTGAGGGCCTGTGGCTGGGAGTGGCCGGCTGGTTCCTTAGAATCCACGATACGCAGGATGGTTCCCAGACCTGAGGTGGCACCAGTGCCAAGTCCGGCTAGTTTGATGGTGCAAAGTGGCTCCTGCAATCTGCCATCCAGAAGCGGGGCAGCTTACTTTTGTTTGCCAGGGAAACGGGCCGAGCTTTGTGTCTGGGGTCTATGGCTGGGAGTGACCGGCTGGCTCCTGAAAAGCTACGATAGGCAGGATGGTGACCAGACCCATGGTGGCACCAGTGCCAAGTTGGGCTGGTTTGATAGTACCAAGTGGCTCCTGTAATCTGCCATCAAAATTTGGCAGGCGAGTTTTGTTTTCTAGGGAAAAGCGCCGTTGTTTGTGTTTGGGGGCCTGTGGCTGGGAGTGGCCGGCTGGCTCCTTAGAATCCACAATACGCAGGATGGTGACCAGACCCATGGTGGCACCAGTGCCAAGTTGGGCTGGTTTGATAGTACCAAGTGCGTCCTGCAATCTGCCATCCAGAAGCGGGGCAGCTTACTTTTGTTTTCCAGGGAAACGGGCCGAGGTATTTGTCTGGGGGCCTATGGCTGGGAGTGACCGGCTGGCTCCTGAAAAGCTACGATAGGCAGGATGGTGACCAGACCCATGGTGGCACCAGTGCCAAGTTGGGCTGGTTTGATAGTACCAAGTGGCTCCTGCAATCTGCCATCAAAAAGTTGTCAGGCGAGTTTTGTTTTCCAGGGAAAAGCGCCGTTGTTTGTGTTTGGGTGCCTGTGGCTGGGAGTGGCCGGCTGGCTCCTTAGAATCCACGATACGCAGGATGGTTCCCAGACCAGTGGTGGCACCAGTGCCAAGTCGGGCTGGTTTGATATTAACAAGTGCGTCCTACTATCTGCCATCCAGAAGCGGGACAGCTTACTTTTGTTTGCCAGGGAAACGGGCCGAGCTTTGTGTCTGGGGGCCTATGGCTGGGAGTGACCGGCTGGCTCCTGAAAAGCTACGATAGGCAGGATGGTGACCAGACCCATGGTGGCACCAGTGCCAAGTTGGGCTGGTTTGATAGTACCAAGTGGCTCCTGCAATCTGCCATCAAAAAGTTGTCAGGCGAGTTTTGTTTTCCAGGGAAAAGCGCCGTTGTTTGTGTTTGGGGGCCTGTGGCTGGGAGTGGCCGGCTGGCTAATTAGAATCCACGATACGCAGGATGGTTCCCAGACCAGAGGTGGCAACAATGACAAGTCGGGCCAGTTTGATGGTGCAAAGTGGCTCCTGCAATCTGCCATCCAGAAGCAGGGCTGCTTACTTTTGTTTGCCAGGGAAAGGAGCCGAGGTTTTTGTCTGGGGGCCTATGGCTGGGAGTGACCAGCTGGCTCCTGAAAAGGTACGATAGGCAGTATGGTTACCAGACCCATGGTGGCACCAGTGCCAAGTTCGGCTGATTTGATAGTACCAAGTGGCTCCTGCAATCTGCCATCAAAATGTTGGTAGGCGAGTTTTGTTTTCCAGGGAAAAGCGCCGTTGTTTGTGTTTGGGGGCCTGTGGGTGGGAGTGGCCGGATGGCTAATTACAATCCACGATACGCAGGGTGGTTCCCAGACCTAAAGTGGCACCAGTGACAAGTCGGGCCAGTTTGATGGTGCAAAGTTGCTACTGAAATCTGCCATCCAGAAACGGGGCAGCTTACTTTTGTTTGCCAGGGAAACGGGCCAAGGTTTGTGTCTGGGGGCCTATGGCTCTGAGTGACCGGCTAGGTCCTGAAAAGCTACGAGAGGCATGATGGTGACCAGACCCATGGTGGCACCAGTGCCAAGTTGGGCTGGTTTGATAGTACCAAGTGGCTCCTGCAATCTGCCATCAAAAAGTCGGCAAGCGAGTGTTGATTTCCAGGGAAAAGCGCCGTTGTTTGTGTTTGGGGGCCTGTGGCAGGGAGTGGCCGGCTGGCTCCTTAGAATCCACGATACGCAGCATGGTTCCCAGACCCAAGGTAGCACCAGTGCCAAGTCGGGCTGGCTTGATAATACCAAGTGGTTCCTGCAATCGGCCATCAAAAAGTTGGCAGGCGAGTTTTGTTTTCCAGGGAAAAGCGCCGTTGTTTTTGTTTGGGGGCCTATGGGTGGGAGTGGCCGGCTGGCTCCTTAGAATCCACGAGACGCAGGATGGTTCCCAGACCTGAGGTGGCACCAGTGCCAAGTTGGGCTGGTTTGATAGTACCAAGTGCGTCCTGCAATCTGCCATCCAGAAGCGGGGTAGCTTACTTTTGTTTGCCAGGGAAACGGGCCGAGGTTTGTGTCTCGGGGCCTATGGCTGGGAGTGACCGGCTGGCTCCTGAAAAGCTACGATAGGCAGGATGGTGACCAGACCCATGGTGGCACCAGTGCCAAGTTGGGCTGGTTTGATAGTACCAAGTGGCTCCTGCAATCTGCCATCAAAAATTTGGCAGGCGAGTTTGTTTTCCAGGGAAAAGCGCCGTTGTTTGCGCCTGGGGCCCTATGGCCTGGAGTGGACGGATGGCTAATTAGAATCCACGATACACAGGATGGTTCCCAGACCCATGGTGGCACCAGTGCCAACTTGGGCTGGTTTGATAGTAACAAGTGGTTCCTGCAATCTGCCATCCAGAAGCGGGGCAGCTTACTTTTGTTTGCCAGGGAAACGGGCCGAGGATTGTGTCTGGGGGCCTAAGCCTGGAAGTGACCGGCTGGCTCCTGAAAAGCTACGATAGGCATGATGGTGACCAGACCCATGACGGCACCAGTGCCAAGTTGGGCTGGTTTGATAGTACCAAGTGGCTCCGGCAATCTGCCATCAAAAACTTGGCAGGCGAGTTTTGTTTTCCAGGGAAAAGCGCCGTTGTTTGTGTTTGGGGGCCTGTGGCTGGGAGTGGCCAGCTGGCTCCTTAGAATCCACGATACTCAGCATGGTTCCCAGACCAGAGGTAGCACCAGTGCCAAGTTGGGCTGGTTTGATTGTAACAAGTGCGTCCTGCAATCTGCCATCCAGAAGCGGGGCAGCTTACTTTTTTTTGCCAGGGAAACGGGCCGAGGTTTGTGTCTGGGGGCCTATGGCTGGGAGTGGCCGGCTGGCTCATGAAAAGCTACGATAGGCAGGATGGTGACCAGACCCATGGTGGCACCAGTGCCAAGTTGGGCTGGTTTGATAGTACCAAGTGGCTCCTGCAATCTGCCATCAAAAAGTCGGCAAGCGAGTGTTGATTTCCAGGGAAAAGCGCCGTTGTTTGTGTTTGGGGGCCTGTGGCTGGGAGTGGCCAGCTGGCTCCTTAGAATCCACGATACGCAGCATGGTTCCCAGACCCATGGTGGCACCAGTGCCAAGTTGGGCTGGTTTGATAGTAACAAGTGCGTCCGGGAATCTGCCATCCAGAAGCGGGGCAGCTTACTTTTGTTTGCCAGGGAAACGGTCCGAGGTTTGTGTCTGGGGGCCTATGGCTGGGAGTGACCGGCTGGCTCCTGAAAAGCTACGATAGGCAGGATGGTGACCAGACCCATGGTGGCACCAGTGCCAAGTTGGGCTGGCTTGATAATACCAAGTGGTTCCTGCGATCGGCCATCAAAAAGTTGGCAGGCGAGTTTTGTTTTCCAGGGAAAAGCGCCGTTGTTTGTGCCTGGGGCCCTATGGCCTGGAGTGGACGGATGGCTAATTAGAACCCACGATACGCAGGATGGTTCCCAGACCTGAGGTGGCACCAGTGCCAAGTTGGGCTGGTTTGACGGTGCAAAGTGGCTCCTGCAATCTGCCATGCAGAAGCGGGGCAGCTTACTTTTGTTTGCCAGGGAAACGGGCCGAAATATTTGTCTGGGGGCCTCTGGCTGGGGGTGGCTGGCTGGCTCCTGAAAAGCTACGATAGGCAGGATGGTGACCAGACCCATGGTGGCACCAGTGCCAAGTTGGGCTGGTTTGATAGTACCAAGTGGCTCCTGCAATCTGCCATCAAAAACTTGGCAGGCGAGTTTTGTTTTCCAGGGAAAAGCGCCGTTGTTTGTGTTTGGGGGCCTGTGGCAGGGAGTGGCCGGCTGGCTCCTTAGAATCCACGATACGCAGCATGGTTCCCAGACCCAAGGTGGCACCAGTGCCAAGTCGGGCTGGCTTGATAATACCAAGTGGTTCCTGCAATCGGCCATCAAAAAGTTGGCAGGCGAGTTTTGTTTTCCAGGGAAAAGCGCCGTTGTTTGTGCCTGGGGCCCTATGGCCTGGAGTGGACGGATGGCTAATTAGAATCCACGATACACAGGATGGTTCCCAGACCCATGGTGGCACCAGTGCCAAGTTGGGCTGGTTTGATAGTAACAAGTGGTTCCTGCAATCTGCCATCCAGAAGCGGGGCAGCTTACTTTTGTTTGCCAGGGAAACGGTCCGAGGTTTGTGTCTGGGGGCCTATGGCAGGGAGTGACCGGCTGGCTCCTGAAAAGCTACGATAGGCAGGATGGTGACCAGACCCATGGTGGCACCAGTGCCAAGTTGGGCTGGCTAGATAATACCAAGTGGTTCCTGCAATCGGCCATCAAAAAGTTGGCAGGCGAGTTTTGTTTTCCAGGTAAAAGCGCCGTTGTTTGTGCCTGGGGCCCTATGGCCTGGAGTGGACGGATGGCTAATTAGAATCCACGATACACAGGATGGTTCCCAGACCCATGGTGGCACCAGTGCCAAGTTGGGCTGGTTTGATAGTACCAAGTGGTTCCTGCAATCTGCCATCCAGAAGCGGGGCAGCTTACTTTTGTTTGCCAGGGAAACGGTCCGAGGTTTTTGTCTGGGGGCCTATGGCTGGGAGTGACCGGCTGGCTCCTGAAAAGCTACGATAGGCAGGATGGTGACCAGACCCATGACGGCACCAGTGCCAAGTTGGGCTGGTTTGATAGTACCAAGTGGCTCCTGCAATCTGCCATCAAAAACTTGGCAGGCGAGTTTTGTTTTCCAGGGAAAAGCGCCGTTGTTTGTGTTTGGGGGCCTGTGGCTGGGAGTGGCCGGCTGGCTCCTTAGAATCCACGATACTCAGCATGGTTCGAAGATCAGAGTTGGCACCAGTGCCAAGTTGGGCTGGTTTGATAGTACCAAGTGCGTCCGGGAATCTGCCATCCAGAAGCGGGGCAGCTTAATTTTGTTTGCCAGGGAAACGGGCCGAGGTTTTTGTCTGGGGGCCTATGGCTGGGAGTGACCGGCTGGCTCCTGAAAAGTTACGATAGGCAGGATGGTGACCAGACCCATGGTGGCACCAGTGCCAAGTTGGGCTGGTTTGATAGTACCAAGTGGCTCCTGCAATCTGCCATCAAAAGTTGGCAGGCGAGTTTTGTTTTCCAGGGAAAAGCGCCGTTGTTTGTGTTTGGGGGCCTGTGGCAGGGAGTGGCCGGCTGGCTCCTTAGAATCCACGATACGCAGGATGGTTCCCAGACCAGTGGTGGCACCAGTGCCAAGTCGGGCTGGTTTGATAGTACCAAGTGCGTCCTGCAATCTGCCATCCAGAAGCGGGGCAGCTTACTTTTGTTTGCCAGGGAAACGGGCCGAGGTATTTGTCTGGGGGCCTATGGCTGGGAGTGACCGGCTGGCTCCTGAAAAGCTACGATAGTCAGGATGGTGACCAGACCCATGGTGGCACCAGTGCCAAGTTGGGCTGGTTTGATAGTACCAAGTGGCTCCTGCAATCTGCCATCAAAAACTTGGCAGGCGAGTTTTGTTTTCCAGGGAAAAGCGCCGTTGTTTGTGTTTGGGGGCCTGTGGGTGGGAGTGGCCGGCTGGCTCCTTAGAATCCACGATACGCAGGATGGTTCCCAGACCAGTGGTGGCACCAGTGCCAAGTCGGGCTGGTTTGATAGTAACAAGTGCGTCCTACTATCTGCCATCCAGAAGCGGGGCAGCTTACTTTTGTTTGCCAGGGAAACGGGCCGAGCTTTGTGTCTGGGGGCCTATGGCTGGGAGTGACCGGCTGGCTCCTGAAAAGCTACGATAGGCAGGATGGTGACCAGACCCATGGTGGCACCAGTGCCAAGTTGGGCTGGTTTGATAGTACCAAGTGGCTCCTGCAATCTGCCATCAAAAAGTTGTCAGGCGAGTTTTGTTTTCCAGGGAAAAGCGCCGTTGTTTGTGTTTGGGGGCCTGTGGCTGGGAGTGGCCGGCTGGCTAATTAGAATCCACGATACGCAGGATGGTTCCCAGACCAGAGGTGGCAACAGTGACAAGTCGGGCCAGTTTGATGGTGCAAAGTGGCTCCTGCAATCTGCCATCCAGAAGCAGGGCTGCTTACTTTTGTTTGCCAGGGAAAGGAGCCGAGGTTTTTGTCTGGGGGCCTATGGCTGGGAGTGACCAGCTGGCTCCTGAAAAGGTACGATAGGCAGGATGGTGACCAGACCCATGGTGGCACCAGTGCCAAGTTCGGCTGATTTGATAGTACCAAGTGGCTCCTGCAATCTGCCATCAAAAAGTTGGCAGGCGAGTTTTGTTTTCCAGGGAAAAGCGCCGTTGTTTGTGTTTGGGGGCCTGTGGGTGGGAGTGGCCGGATGGCTAATTAGAATCCACGATACGCAGGATGTTTCCCAGACCTAAAGTGGCACCAGTGACAAGTCGGGCCAGTTTGATGGTGCAAAGTTGCTACTGAAATCTGCCATCCAGAAACGGGGCAGCTTACTTTTGTTTGCCAGGGAAACGGGCCAAGGTTTGTGTCTGGGGGCCTATGGCTGTGAGTGACCGGCTAGGTCCTGAAAAGCTACGAGAGGCATGATGGTGACCAGACCCATGGTGGCACCAGTGCCAAGTTGGGCTGGTTTGATAGTACCAAGTGGCTCCTGCAATCTGCCATCAAAAAGTCGGCAAGCGAGTGTTGATTTCCAGGGAAAAGCGCCGTTGTTTGTGTTTGGGGGCCTGTGGCAGGGAGTGGCCGGCTGGCTCCTTAGAATCCACGATACGCAGCATGGTTCCCAGACCCAAGGTGGCACCAGTGCCAAGTCGGGCTGGCTTGATAATACCAAGTGGTTCCTGCAATCTGCCATCAAAAAGTTGGCAGGCGAGTTTTGTTTTCCAGGGAAAAGCGCCGTTGTTTTTGTTTGGGGGCCTATGGGTGGGAGTGGCCGGCTGGCTCCTTAGAATCCACGAGACGCAGGATGGTTCACAGACCTGAGGTGGCACCAGTGCCAAGTTGGGCTGGTTTGATAGTACCAAGTGCGTCCTGCAATCTGCCATCCAGAAGCGGGGTAGCTTACTTTTGTTTGACAGGGAAACGGGCCGAGGTTTGTGTCTGGGGGCCTATGGCGGGGAGTGACCGGCTGGCTCCTGAAAAGCTACGATAGGCAGGATGGTGACCAGACCCATGGTGGCACCAGTGCCAAGTTGGGCGGGTTTGATAGTACCAAGTGGCTCCTGCAATCTGCCATCAAACACTTGGCAGGCGAGTTTTGTTTTCCAGGGAAAAGCGCCGTTGTTTGTGTTTGGGGGCCTGTGGCTGGGAGTGGCCGGCTGGCTCCTTAGAATCCACGATACTCAGCATGGTTCCCAGACCAGAGGTGGCACCAGTGCCAAGTTGGGCTGGTTTGATTGTAACAAGTGCGTCCGGGAATCTGCCATCCAGAAGCGGGGCAGCTTACTTTTGTTTGCCAGGGAAACGGGCCGAGGTTTGTGCCTGGGGGCCTATGGCTGGGAGTGGCCGGCTGGCTCCTGAAAAGCTACGATAGGCAGGATGGTGACCAGACCCATGGTGGCACCAGTGCCAAGTTGGGCTGGTTTGATAGTACCAAGTGGCTCCTGCAATCTGCCATCAAAAAGTTGGCAGGAGAGTTTTGTTTTCCAGGGAAAAGCGCCCTTGTTTGTGTTTGGGGGCCTGTGGCTGGGAGTGGCCGGCTGGCTCCTTAGAATCCACGATACGCAGGATGTTTCCCAGACCCAAGTTGGCACCAGTACCAAGTAGGGCTGGTTTGATACTACCAAGTGGCTCCTGCAATCTGCCATCCAGAAGCGGGGCAGCTTACTTTTGTTTGCCAGGGAAACGGGCCGAGGTTTTTGTCTGGGGGCCTATGGCTGGGAGTGACCGGCTGGCTCCTGAAAAGCTACGATAGGCAGGATGTTGACCAGACCCATGGTGGCACCAGTGCCAAGTTGGGCTGATTTGATAGTACCAAGTGGCTCCTGCAATCTGCCATCAAAAAGTTGGCAGGCGAATTTTGTTTTCCAGGGAAAAGCGCCGTTGTTTGTGTTTGGGGGCCTGTGGCAGGGAGTGGCCGGCTGGCTCCTGAAAAGCTACGATAGGCAGGATGGTGACCAGACCCATGGTGGCACCAGTGCCAAGTTGGGCTGGTTTATAGTACCAAGTGGCAACGGCAATCTGCCATCAAAAAGTTGGCAGGCAAGTTTTGTTTTCCAGGGAAAAGCGCCGTTGTTTTTGTTTGGGGGCCTATGGCTGGGAGTGGCCGGCTGGCTCCTTAGAATCCACGATACGCAGGATGGTTCCCAGACCTGAGGTGGCACCAGTGCCAAGTTGGGCTGGTTTGATAGTACCAAGTGCGTCCTGCAATCTGCCATCCAGAAGCGGGGTAGCTTACTTTTGTTTGCCAGGGAAACGGGCCGAGGTTTGTGTCTGGGGGCCTATGGCTGGGAGTGACCGGCTGGCTCCTGAAAAGCTACGATAGGCAGGATGGTTCCCAGACCCATGGTGGCACCAGTGCCAAGTTGGGCTGGTTTGATAGTACCAAGTGGCTCCTGCAATCTGCCATCAAAAAGTTGTCAGGCGAGTTTTGTTTTCCAGGGAAAAGCGCCGTTGTTTGTGTTTGGGTGCCTGTGGCTGGGAGTGGCCGGATGGCTCCTTAGAATCCACGATACGCAGGATGGTTCCCAGACCAGAGGTGGCAGCAATGCCAAGTCGGGCTGGTTTGATGGTGAAAAGTGGCTCCTGCAATCTGCCATCCAGAAGCGGGATAACTTACTTTTGTTTGCCACGGAAACGGGCCGAGCTTTGTGTCTGGGGGCCTATGGCTGGGAGTGACCGGCTGGCTCCTGAAAAGCTACGATAGGCAGGATGGTGACCAGACCCATGACGGCACCAGTGTCAAGTTGGGCTGGTTTGATAGTACCAAGTGGCTCCGGGAATCTGCCATCAAAATTTGGCAGGCGAGTTTTGTTGTCCAGGGAAAAGCGCCGTTGTTTGTGTCTGGGGGCCTGTGGCTGGGAGTGACCGGCTGGCTCTTTAGAATCCACGATGCGCAGGATGGTTCCCAGGCCAGAGGTGGCACCAGTGCCAAGTTGGGCTGGTTTGATACTACCAAGTGCGTCCTGGAATCTGCCATCCAGAAGCGGGGCAGCTTACTTTTGTTTGCCAGGGAAATGGGCCGAGGTTTTTCTCTGGGGGCCTATGGCAGGGAGGGACCGGCTGTCTCCTGAAAAGCTACGATAGGCAGGATGGTGACCAGACCCATGGTGGCACCAGTGCCAAGTTGGGCTGATTTGATAGTAGCAAGTGGCTCCTGCAATCTGCCATCAAAAAGTTGGCAGGCGAGTTTTGTTTTCCAGGGAAAAGCGCTGTGGTTTGTGTTTGGGGGCCTGTGGCTGGGAGTGACCGGCTGGCTCCTTAGAATCCACGATACGCAGGATGGTTCCCAGACTAGAGGTGGCACCAATGCCAAGATGGGCTGGTTTGATAGTACCAAGTGGCTCCTGCAATCTGCCATCCAGAAGCGGGGCAGCTTGCTTTTGTTTGCCAGGGAAACGGGTCGAGCTTTGTGTCTGGGGGCCTATGGCTGGGAGTGACCGGCTGGCTCCTGATAAGCTACGATAGGCAGGATGGTGACCAGACCCATGGTGGCACCAGTGCCAAGTAGGGCTGGTTTGATAGTACCAAGTGGCTCCTGCAATCTGCCATCAAAAAGTTAGCAGGCAAGTTTTGTTTTCCAGGGAAAAGCGCCGTTGTTTTTGTTTGGGGGCCTATGGCTGGGAGTGGCCGGCTGGCTCCTTAGAATCCACGATACGCAGGATGGTTCCCAGACCTGAGGTGGCACCAGTGCCAAGTCGGGCTGGTTTGATAGTACCAAGTGGCTCCTGCAATCTGCCATCCAGAAGCGGGGTAGCTTACTTTTGTTTGCCAGGGAAACGGGCCGAGGTTTGTGTCTCGGGGCCTATGGCTGGGAGTGACCGGCTGGCTCCTGAAAAGCTACGATAGGCAGGATGGTGACCAGACCCATGGTGGCACCAGTGCCAAGTTGGGCTGGTTTGATAGTACCAAGTGGCTCCTGCAATCTACCATCAAAAACTTGGCAGGCGAGTTTTGTTTTCCAGGAAATAGCCCTGTGGTTTTGTTTGGGGGCCTGTGGCTGGGAGCGACCGGCTGGCTCCTTAGAATCCACGATACTCAGCATGGTTCCCAGATCAGAGGTGGCACCAGTGCCAAGTTGGGCTGGTTTGATAGTACCAAGTGCGTCCGGGAATCTGCCATCCAGAAGCGGGGCAGCTTACTTTTGTTTGCCAGGGAAACGGGCCGAGGTTTTTGTCTGGGGGCCTATGGCTGGGAGTGACCGGCTGGCTCCTGAAAAGTTACGATAGGCAGGATGGTGACCAGACCCATGGTGGCACCAGTGCCAAGTTGGGCTGGTTTGATAGTACCAAGTGGCTCCTGCAATCTGCCATCAAAAAGTTGGCAGGCGAGTTTGTTTTCCAGGGAAAAGCGCCGTTGTTTGTGTTTGGGGGCCTGTGGCAGGGAGTGGCCGGCTGGCTCCTTAGAATCCACGATACGCAGGATGGTTCCCAGACCCAAGGTGGCACCAGTGCCAAGTTGGGCTGGTTTGATACTACCAAGTGCGTCCTGGAATCTGCCATCCAGAAGCGGGGCAGCTTACTTTTGTTTGCCAGGGAAACGGGCCGAGGTATTTGTCTGGGGGCCTATGGCTGGGAGTGACCGGCTGGCTCCTGAAAAGCTACGATAGGCAGGATGGTGACCAGACCCATGGTGGCACCAGTGCCAAGTTGGGCTGGTTTGATAGTACCAAGTGGCTCCTGCAATCTGCCATCAAAAACTTGGCAGGCGAGTTTTGTTTTCCAGGGAAAAGCGCCGTTGTTTGTGTTTGGGTGCCTGTGGCTGGGATTGGCCGGCTGGCTCCTTAGAATCCACGATACGCAGGATGGTTCCCAGACCAGTGGTGGCACCAGTGCCAAGTCGGGCTGGTTTGATAGTACCAAGTGCGTCCTACTATCTGCCATCCAGAAGCGGGGCAGCTTACTTTTGTTTGCCAGGGAAACGGGCCGAGCTTTGTGTCTGGGGGCCTATGGCTGGGAGTGACCGGCTGGCTCCTGAAAAGCTACGATAGGCAGGATGGTGACCAGACCCATGGTGGCACCAGTGCCAAGTTGGGCTGGTTTGATAGTACCAAGTGGCTCCTGCAATCTGCCATCAAAAAGTTGTCAGGCGAGTTTTGTTTTCCAGGGAAAAGCGCCGTTGTTTGTGTTTGGGGGCCTGTGGCTGGGAGTGGCCGGCTGGCTAATTAGAATCCACGATACGCAGGATGGTTCCCAGACCAGAGGTGGCAACAGTGACAAGTCGGGCCAGTTTGATGGTGCAAAGTGGCTCCTGCAATCTGCCATCCAGAAGCAGGGCTGCTTACTTTTGTTTGCCAGGGAAAGGAGCCGAGGTTTTTGTCTGGGGGCCTATGGCTGGGAGTGACCAGCTGGCTCCTGAAAAGGTACGATAGGCAGGATGGTTACCAGACCCATGGTGGCACCAGTGCCAAGTTCGGCTGATTTGATAGTACCAAGTGGCTCCTGCAATCTGCCATCAAAATGTTGGTAGGCGAGTTTTGTTTTCCAGGGAAAAGCGCCGTTGTTTGTGTTTGGGGGCCTGTGGCTGGGAGTGGCCGGCTGGCTCCTTAGAATCCACGATACGCAGGATGTTTCCCAGACCCAAGTTGGCACCAGTACCAAGTAGGGCTGGTTTGATACTACCAAGTGGCTCCTGCAATCTGCCATCCAGAAGCGGGGCAGCTTACTTTTGTTTGCCAGGGAAACGGGCCGAGGTTTGGGTCTGAGGGCCTATGGCTGGGAGTGACCGGCTGGCTCCTGAAAAGCTACGATAGGCAGGATGTTGACCAGACCCATGGTGGCACCAGTGCCAAGTTGGGCTGATTTGATAGTACCAAGTGGCTCCTGCAATCTGCCATCAAAAAGTTGGCAGGCGAATTTTGTTTTCCAGGGAAAAGCGCCGTTGTTTGTGTTTGGGGGCCTGTGGCAGGGAGTGGCCGGCTGGCTCCTGAAAAGCTACGATAGGCAGGATGGTGACCAGACCCATGGTGGCACCAGTGCCAAGTTGGGCTGGTTTGATAGTACCAAGTGGCTCCGGCAATCTGCCATCAAAAAGATGGCAGACGAGTTTTGTTTTCCAGGGAAAAGCGCCGTTGTTTGTGTTTGGGGGCCTGTGCCTGGGAGTGGACGGATGGCTAATTAGAATCTACGATACGCAGGATGGTTCCCAGACCAGAGGTGGCACCAGTGCCAAGTCGGGTGGTTTGATAGTAGCAAGTGGCTCCTGCAATCTGCCATCCAGAAGCGGGACAGCTTACTTTTGTTTGTCAGGGAAACGGGCCGAGTTTTGTGTCTGTGGGCCTACGGCTGGGAGTGACCGGCTGGCTCCTGAAAAGCTACGATAGGCAGGATGGTGACCAGACCCATGGTGGCACCAGTGCCAAATTGGGCTGGTTTGATAGTACCAAGTGGCTCCTGCAATCTGCCATCCAGAAGCGGGGCAGCTGAGTTTTGTTTGCCAGAGAAAAGGGCCGTGGGTTGTGTTTGGGGGCATATGGCTGGGAGTGGCCACCTGGCTCCTTAAAATGCACGATACGCCGCATGGTAACCAGACGCAAGGTGGCACCAGTGCCAAGTCAGGCTGTTTTTGTAGTACCCAGTGGCTCCTGCAATTTGCCATCCAGAAGCGGGGCAGTTGAATTTTGTTTGCTAGAGAAAAGGGCTGTGGTTTGTGTTTGGGGGCCTATGGCTGAGAGTGGCCGGCTGGCCCCTGAAAATCAACGATAGGCAGGATGGTTCCCAGATCCAAGGTGGCACCAGTGCCAAGTAAGGCTGGTTGTAGGGTTCAAAGTGACTCCTGCAATCTGCCATCCAGAAGCGGGACAGCTGAGTTTTTTTTGCCAGAGAAAATGTCCATGGTTTCTTTTTGGGGCATACGGCTGGGAATTGCCGGCTGGCTCCTTAAAATGCTCGATACGCAGGATGGTTCCCAGAGCCAAGGTGGCACCACTGCCAAGTCGGGCTCTTTTTGTAGTACCAAGTGCGTCCTGCAATTTGCCATCCAGAAGAGGGGCAGTTGAGTTTTGTTTGCCAGAGAAAAGGGCCGAGGTTTGTGTTTGGGGGCATATGGCTGGGAATGACCGGCTGGCCCCTGAAAATCCACGATACGCCGGATGGTTCCCAGATCCAAGGTGGTACCATTACCAAGTCGGGCTGGTTTGATAGTCCCAAGTGGCTCCTGCAAACTGCCATCCAGAAGCGGGGCAGCTGAGTTTTGTTTTCCAGGGAAATGGGCCTTTGTTTGTGTTTGGCGGCCTGTGGCTGGGAGTGTTCGGCTGGTTCCTGAATATGTACGATACGTAGGATTGTTCTGAGATCCAAGTTGGCAGCAGTGCCATGTTGTGCTGGTGTGATAGTCCCAAGTGGCTCCTGCAATCTGCCATCCAGAAGTGGGGCAGTTGATTTTTGTTTGCCAGAGAAAAGGTCCGTGGTTTGTTTTTGGGGGCATATGGCTGAGAGTGGCTGGCTGGCCCCTGAAAATCCACGATACACAGGATGGTTCCCAGATCCAAGGTGGCACCTGTGCCAAGTCGGGCTGATTTGATAGTACTAAGTAGCTCCTGCAATCTGCCATCCAGAAGCGGGGCAGCTTACTTTTGTTTGCCAGGGAAACGGGCCGAGTTTTGTGTCTCGGGGCCTATGGCTGAGAGTGACCGGCTGGCTCATGAAAAGCTACAATAGGCAGGATGGTGACCAGACCCATGGTGGCACCAGTGCCAAGTTGGGCTGGTTTGATAGTACCAAGTGGTTCCTGCAATCTGCCATCCAGAAGCAGGGCAGCTGAGTTTTGTTTTCCAGGGAAAAGCGCCGTTGTTTGTGTCTGCGGGCCTGTGGCTGGAGTGGCCGGCTGGCTCCTTTCAACACACGATACGCCGGATGGTTCCCAGACCCAAGGTGGCACCAGTGCCAGGTTGGGCTGGTTTGATAGTACCAAGTGCTTCCTGCAATCTGCCATCAAAATGTTGGCAGGCGAGTTTTGTTTTCCAGGGAAAAGCGCCGTTCTTTGTGTTTGGGGGCCTGTGGCTGGGAGTGGCCGTCTTGCTAATTGGAATCCACGATACGCAGGATGGTTCCCAGACCTGAGGTGGCACCAGTGACAAGTCGGGCCAGTTTGATGGTGCAAAGTGGCTCCTGCAATCTGCCATCCAGAAGCGGGGCAGCTTACTTTTGTTTTCCAGGGAAACGGGCCGAGGTTTGTGTCTGGGGGCCTATGGCTGGGAGTGACCGGCTGGCTCCTGAAAAGCTACGATAGGCAGGATGGTGACCAGACCCATGGTGGCACCAGTGCCAAGTTGGGCTGATTTGATATTACCAAGTGGCTCCTGCAATCTGCCATCAAAAATTTGGCAGGCGAGTTTTGATTTCCAGGGAAAAGCGCCGTTGTTTGTGTTTGGGGGCCTGTGGCTGAGAGTGGCCGGCTTGCTAATTGGAATCCACGATACGCAGGATGGTTCCCAGACCTGACGTGGCACCAGTGCCAAGTCGGGCTAGTTTGATGCTGCAAAGTGGCTCCTGCAATCTGCCAAGCAGAAGCGGGGTAGCTTACTTTTGTTTGCCAGGGAAAATGGCCGAGGTTTTTGTCTGGGGGCCTATGGCTGGGAGTGACCGGCTGGCTCCTGAAAAGCTACGATAGGCAGGATGGTGACCAGACCCATGGTGGCACCAGTGCCAAGTTGGGCTGATTTGATAGTAGCAAGTTGCTCCTGCAATCTGCCATCAAAAAGTTGGCAGGCGAGTTTTATTTTCCAGGGAAAAGCGCCGTTGTTTGTGTTTGGGGGCCTGTGGCTGGGAGTGGCCGGCTGGCTCCTTAGAATCCACGATACGCAGCATGGTATCCAGACCCAAGGTGGCACCAGTGCCAAGTTGGGCTGGTTTGATAATACCAAGTGGTTCCTGCAATCTGCCATCCAGAAGCGGGGCAGCTTACTTTTGTTTGCCAGGGAAACGGGCCGAGGTTTGTGTCTGGGGGCCTATGGCTGGGAGTGACCGGATGGCTCCTGAAAAGCTACCATAGGCAGGATGGTGACCAGACCCATGGTGGCACCAGTGCCAAGTTGGGCTGGTTTGATAGTACCAAGTGGCTCCTGCAATCTGCCATCAAAATTTGGCAGGCGAGTTTTGTTTTCAAGGGAAAAGCGCCGTGTTTTGGGTTTGAGGGCCTGCGGCTGGGAGTGGCCGGCTGGCTCCTTAGAATCCACGATACGCAGGATGGTTCCCAGACCAGAGGTGGCACCAGTGCCAAGTCGGGCTGGTTTGATTATACCAAGTGGCTCCTGCAATCTGCCATCCAGAAGCGGGGCAGCTTACTTTTGTTTGCCACGGAAACGGGTCGAGCTTTGTGTCTGGGGGCCTATGGCTGGGAATGACCGGCTGGTTCCTGAAGAGCTACGATGTGCAGGATGGTGACCAGACCCATGGTGGCACCAGTGCCAAGTTGGGCTGGTTTGATAGCACCAAGTGGCTCCTGCAATCTGTCATCAAAATTTGGCAGGCGAGTTTTGTTTTCCAGGGAAAAGCGTCGTTGTTTGTGTTTGGGGGCCTGTGGCTGGGAGTGGCCGGATGGCTAATTAGAATCCACGATACGCAGGATGGTTCCCAGACCCAAGGTGGCACCAGTGCCACATTGGGCTGGTTTGATAGTACCAAGTGCGTCCGGCAATCTGCCATCCAGAAGCGGGGCAGCTTTCTTTTTTTTGCCAGGGAAACGGGCCGAGCTTTGTGTCTGGGGGCCTATGGCTGGGAGTGACCGGCTGGCTCCTGGAAAGCTACGATAGGCAGGATGGTGACCAGACCCATGGTGGCACCAGTGCCAAGTTGGGCTGGTTTGATAGTACCAAGTGGCTCCTGCAATCTGCCATCAAAAAGTTGGCAGGCGAGTTTTGTTTTCCAGGGAAAAGCGTCGTTGTTTGTGTTTGAGGGCCTGTGGATGGGAGTGGCCGGCTGGCTCCTTAGAATCCACGATACGCAGGATGGTTCCCAGACTTGACGTGGCACCAGTGCCAAGTCGGGCTGGTTTGATAGTACCAAGTGCGTCCTGCAATCTGCCATCCAGAAGTGGGGCAGCTTACTTTTGTTTTCCAGGGAAACGGGCCGAGGTTTGTGTCTGGGGGTCTATGGTTGGGAGTGGCCGGCTGGCTCCTGAAAAGCTACGATAGGCAGGATGGTGACCAGACCCATGGTGGCACCAGTGCCAAGTTGGGCTGGTTTGATAGTACCAAGTGGCTCCTGCAATCTACCATCAAAAACTTGGCAGGCGAGTTTTGTTTTCCCGGAAATAGCCCTGTGGTTTTGTTTGGGGGCCTGTGGCTGGGAGCGACCGGCTGGCTCCTTAGAATCCACGATACGCAGGATGGTTCCCAGACCCAAGGTGGCACCAGTGCCAAGTTGGGCTGGTTTGATAGTACCAAGTGGTTCCTGCCATCTGCCATCCAGAAGCGGGGCAGCTTACTTTTGTTTTCCAGGGAAACGGGCCGAGGTTTTTGTCTGGGGGCCTATGGCTGGGAGTGACCGGCTGGCTCGTGAAAAGCTACGATAGGCAGGATGGTGACCAGACCCATGACGGCACCAGTGCCAAGTTGGGCTGGTTTGATAGTACCAAGTGGCTCCTGCAATCTGCCATCAAAAACTTGGCAGGCGAGTTTTGTTTTCCAGGGAAAAGCGCCGTTGTTTGTGTTTGGGGGCCTGTGGCTGGGAGTGGCCGGCTGGCTCCTTAAAATCCACGATACTCAGCATGGTTCCCAGATCAGAGGTGGCACCAGTGCCAAGTTGGGCTGGTTTGATAGTACCAAGTGCGTCCGGGAATCTGCCATCCAGAAGCGGGGCAGCTTACTTTTGTTTGCCAGGGAAACGGGCCGAGGTTTTTGTCTGGGGGCCTATGGCTGGGAGTGACCGGCTGGCTCCTGAAAAGTTACGATAGGCAGGATGGTGACCAGACCCATGGTGGCACCAGTGCCAAGTTGGGCTGGTTTGATAGTACCAAGTGGCTCCTGCAATCTGCCATCAAAAAGTTGGCAGGCGAGTTTGTTTTCCAGGGAAAAGCGCCGTTGTTTGTGTTTGGGGGCCTGTGGCAGGGAGTGGCCGGCTGGCTCCTTAGAATCCACGATACGCAGGATGGTTCCCAGACCCAAGGTGGCACCAGTGCCAAGTTGGGCTGGTTTGATACTACCAAGTGCGTCCTGGAATCTGCCATCCAGAAGCGGGGCAGCTTACTTTTGTTTGCCAGGGAAACGGGCCGAGGTATTTGTCTGGGGGCCTATGGCTGGGAGTGACCGGCTGGCTCCTGAAAAGCTACGATAGGCAGGATGGTGACCAGACCCATGGTGGCACCAGTGCCAAGTTGGGCTGGTTTGATAGTACCAAGTGGCTCCTGCAATCTGCCATCAAAAACTTGGCAGGCGAGTTTTGTTTTCCAGGGAAAAGCGCCGTTGTTTGTGTTTGGGTGCCTGTGGCTGGGATTGGCCGGCTGGCTCCTTAGAATCCACGATACGCAGGATGGTTCCCAGACCAGTGGTGGCACCAGTGCCAAGTCGGGCTGGTTTGATAGTAACAAGTGCGTCCTACTATCTGCCATCCAGAAGCGGGGCAGCTTACTTTTGTTTGCCAGGGAAACGGGCCGAGCTTTGTGTCTGGGGGCCTATGGCTGGGAGTGACCGGCTGGCTCCTGAAAAGCTACGATAGGCAGGATGGTGACCAGACCCATGGTGGCACCAGTGCCAAGTTGGGCTGGTTTGATAGTACCAAGTGGCTCCTGCAATCTGCCATCAAAAAGTTGTCAGGCGAGTTTTGTTTTCCAGGGAAAAGCGCCGTTGTTTGTGTTTGGGGGCCTGTGGCTGGGAGTGGCCGGCTGGCTAATTAGAATCCACGATACGCAGGATGGTTCCCAGACCAGAGGTGGCAACAGTGACAAGTCGGGCCAGTTTGATGGTGCAAAGTGGCTCCTGCAATCTGCCATCCAGAAGCAGGGCTGCTTACTTTTGTTTGCCAGGGAAAGGAGCCGAGGTTTTTGTCTGGGGGCCTATGGCTGGGAGTGACCAGCTGGCTCCTGAAAAGGTACGATAGGCAGGATGGTTACCAGACCCATGGTGGCACCAGTGCCAAGTTCGGCTGATTTGATAGTACCAAGTGGCTCCTGCAATCTGCCATCAAAAAGTTGGCAGGCGAATTTTGTTTTCCAGGGAAAAGCGCCGTTGTTTGTGTTTGGGGGCCTGTGGCAGGGAGTGGCCGGCTGGCTCCTGAAAAGCTACGATAGGCAGGATGGTGACCAGACCCATGGTGGCACCAGTGCCAAGTTGGGCTGGTTTGATAGTACCAAGTGGCTCCGGCAATCTGCCATCAAAAAGATGGCAGACGAGTTTTGTTTTCCAGGGAAAAGCGCCGTTGTTTGTGTTTGGGGGCCTGTGCCTGGGAGTGGACGGATGGCTAATTAGAATCTACGATACGCAGGATGGTTCCCAGACCAGAGGTGGCACCAGTGCCAAGTCGGGTGGTTTGATAGTAGCAAGTGGCTCCTGCAATCTGCCATCCAGAAGCGGGACAGCTTACTTTTGTTTGTCAGGGAAACGGGCCGAGTTTTGTGTCTGTGGGCCTACGGCTGGGAGTGACCGGCTGGCTCCTGAAAAGCTACGATAGGCAGGATGGTGACCAGACCCATGGTGGCACCAGTGCCAAATTGGGCTGGTTTGATAGTACCAAGTGGCTCCTGCAATCTGCCATCCAGAAGCGGGGCAGCTGAGTTTTGTTTGCCAGAGAAAAGGGCCGTGGGTTGTGTTTGGGGGCATATGGCTGGGAGTGGCCACCTGGCTCCTTAAAATGCACGATACGCCGCATGGTAACCAGACGCAAGGTGGCACCAGTGCCAAGTCAGGCTGTTTTTGTAGTACCCAGTGGCTCCTGCAATTTGCCATCCAGAAGCGGGGCAGTTGAATTTTGTTTGCTAGAGAAAAGGGCTGTGGTTTGTGTTTGGGGGCCTATGGCTGAGAGTGGCCGGCTGGCCCCTGAAAATCAACGATAGGCAGGATGGTTCCCAGATCCAAGGTGGCACCAGTGCCAAGTAAGGCTGGTTGTAGGGTTCAAAGTGACTCCTGCAATCTGCCATCCAGAAGCGGGACAGCTGAGTTTTTTTTGCCAGAGAAAATGTCCATGGTTTCTTTTTGGGGCATACGGCTGGGAATTGCCGGCTGGCTCCTTAAAATGCTCGATACGCAGGATGGTTCCCAGAGCCAAGGTGGCACCACTGCCAAGTCGGGCTCTTTTTGTAGTACCAAGTGCGTCCTGCAATTTGCCATCCAGAAGAGGGGCAGTTGAGTTTTGTTTGCCAGAGAAAAGGGCCGAGGTTTGTGTTTGGGGGCATATGGCTGGGAATGACCGGCTGGCCCCTGAAAATCCACGATACGCCGGATGGTTCCCAGATCCAAGGTGGTACCATTACCAAGTCGGGCTGGTTTGATAGTCCCAAGTGGCTCCTGCAAACTGCCATCCAGAAGCGGGGCAGCTGAGTTTTGTTTTCCAGGGAAATGGGCCTTTGTTTGTGTTTGGGGGCCTGTGGCTGGGAGTGTTCGGCTGGTTCCTGAATATGTACGATACGTAGGATTGTTCCGAGATCCAAGTTGGCAGCAGTGCCATGTTGTGCTGGTGTGATAGTCCCAAGTGGCTCCTGCAATCTGCCATCCAGAAGTGGGGCAGTTGATTTTTGTTTGCCAGAGAAAAGGTCCGTGGTTTGTTTTTGGGGGCATATGGCTGAGAGTGGCTGGCTGGCCCCTGAAAATCCACGATACACAGGATGGTTCCCAGATCCAAGGTGGCACCTGTGCCAAGTCGGGCTGATTTGATAGTACTAAGTAGCTCCTGCAATCTGCCATCCAGAAGCGGGGCAGCTTACTTTTGTTTGCCAGGGAAACGGGCCGAGTTTTGTGTCTCGGGGCCTATGGCTGAGAGTGACCGGCTGGCTCATGAAAAGCTACAATAGGCAGGATGGTGACCAGACCCATGGTGGCACCAGTGCCAAGTTGGGCTGGTTTGATAGTACCAAGTGGTTCCTGCAATCTGCCATCCAGAAGCAGGGCAGCTGAGTTTTGTTTTCCAGGGAAAAGCGCCGTTGTTTGTGTCTGCGGGCCTGTGGCTGGAGTGGCCGGCTGGCTCCTTTCAACACACGATACGCCGGATGGTTCCCAGACCCAAGGTGGCACCAGTGCCAGGTTGGGCTGGTTTGATAGTACCAAGTGCTTCCTGCAATCTGCCATCAAAATGTTGGCAGGCGAGTTTTGTTTTCCAGGGAAAAGCGCCGTTCTTTGTGTTTGGGGGCCTGTGGCTGGGAGTGGCCGTCTTGCTAATTGGAATCCACGATACGCAGGATGGTTCCCAGACCTGAGGTGGCACCAGTGACAAGTCGGGCCAGTTTGATGGTGCAAAGTGGCTCCTGAAATCTGCCATCCAGAAGCGGGGCAGCTTACTTTTGTTTTCCAGGGAAACGGGCCGAGGTTTGTGTCTGGGGGCCTATGGCTGGGAGTGACCGGCTGGCTCCTGAAAAGCTACGATAGGCAGGATGGTGACCAGACCCATGGTGGCACCAGTGCCAAGTTGGGCTGATTTGATATTACCAAGTGGCTCCTGCAATCTGCCATCAAAAATTTGGCAGGCGAGTTTTGATTTCCAGGGAAAAGCGCCGTTGTTTGTGTTTGGGGGCCTGTGGCTGAGAGTGGCCGGCTTGCTAATTGGAATCCACGATACGCAGGATGGTTCCCAGACCTGACGTGGCACCAGTGCCAAGTCGGGCTAGTTTGATGCTGCAAAGTGGCTCCTGCAATCTGCCAAGCAGAAGCGGGGTAGCTTACTTTTGTTTGCCAGGGAAAATGGCCGAGGTTTTTGTCTGGGGGCCTATGGCTGGGAGTGACTGGCTGGCTCCTGAAAAGCTACGATAGGCAGGATGGTGACCAGACCCATGGTGGCACCAGTGCCAAGTTGGGCTGATTTGATAGTAGCAAGTTGCTCCTGCAATCTGCCATCAAAAAGTTGGCAGGCGAGTTTTATTTTCCAGGGAAAAGCGCCGTTGTTTGTGTTTGGGGGCCTGTGGCTGGGAGTGGCCGGCTGGCTCCTTAGAATCCACGATACGCAGCATGGTATCCAGACCCAAGGTGGCACCAGTGCCAAGTTGGGCTGGTTTGATAATACCAAGTGGTTCCTGCAATCTGCCATCCAGAAGCGGGGCAGCTTAATTTTGTTTGCCAGGGAAACGGGCCGAGGTTTGTGTCTGGGGGCCTATGGCTGGGAGTGACCGGATGGCTCCTGAAAAGCTACCATAGGCAGGATGGTGACCAGACCCATGGTGGCACCAGTGCCAAGTTGGGCTGGTTTGATAGTACCAAGTGGCTCCTGCAATCTGCCATCAAAATTTGGCAGGCGAGTTTTGATTTCCAGGGAAAAGCGCCGTGTTTTGGGTTTGAGGGCCTGCGGCTGGGAGTGGCCGGCTGGCTCCTTAGAATCCACGATACGCAGGATGGTTCCCAGACCAGAGGTGGCACCAGTGCCAAGTCGGGCTGGTTTGATTATACCAAGGGGCTCCTGCAATCTGCCATCCAGAAGCGGGGCAGCTTACTTTTGTTTGCCACGGAAACGGGTCGAGCTTTGTGTCTGGGGGCCTATGGCTGGGAATGACCGGCTGGTTCCTGAAGAGCTACGATGTGCAGGATGGTGACCAGACCCATGGTGGCACCAGTGCCAAGTTGGGCTGGTTTGATAGCACCAAGTGGCTCCTGCAATCTGTCATCAAAATTTGGCAGGCGAGTTTTGTTTTCCAGGGAAAAGCGTCGTTGTTTGTGTTTGGGGGCCTGTGGCTGGGAGTGGCCGGATGGCTAATTAGAATCCACGATACGCAGGATGGTTCCCAGACCCAAGGTGGCACCAGTGCCACATTGGGCTGGTTTGATAGTACCAAGTGCGTCCGGCAATCTGCCATCCAGAAGCGGGGCAGCTTTCTTTTTTTTGCCAGGGAAACGGGCCGAGCTTTGTGTCTTGGGGCCTATGGCTGGGAGTGACCGGCTGGCTCCTGGAAAGCTACGATAGGCAGGATGGTGACCAGACCCATGGTGGCACCAGTGCCAAGTTGGGCTGGTTTGATAGTACCAAGTGGCTCCTGCAATCTGCCATCAAAAAGTTGGCAGGCGAGTTTTGTTTTCCAGGGAAAAGCGTCGTTGTTTGTGTTTGAGGGCCTGTGGCTGGGAGTGGCCGGCTGGCTCCTTAGAATCCACGATACGCAGGATGGTTCCCAGACTTGACGTGGCACCAGTGCCAAGTCGGGCTGGTTTGATAGTACCAAGTGCGTCCTGCAATCTGCCATCCAGAAGTGGGGCAGCTTACTTTTGTTTTCCAGGGAAACGGGCCGAGGTATTTGTCTGGGGGCCTATGGCTGGGAGTGACCGGCTGGCTCCTGAAAAGCTACGATAGGCAGGATGGTGACCAGACCCATGGTGGCACCAGTGCCAAGTTGGGCTGGTTTGATAGTACCAAGTGGCTCCTGCAATCTGCCATCAAAAAGTTGTCAGGCGAGTTTTGTTTTCCAGGGAAAAGCGCCGTTGTTTGTGTTTGAGGGCCTGTGGCTGGGAGTGGCCGGCTGGCTCCTTAGAATCCACGATACGCAGCATGGTATCCAGACCCAAGGTGGCACCAGTGCCAAGTTGGGCTGGTTTGATAATACCAAGTGGTTCCTGCAATCTGCCATCCAGAAGCGGGGCAGCTTACTTTTGTTTGCCAGGGAAACGGGCCGAGGTTTGTGTCTGGGGGCCTATGGCTGGGAGTGACCGGATGGCTCCTGAAAAGCTACCATAGGCAGGATGGTGACCAGACCCATGGTGGCACCAGTGCCAAGTTGGGCTGGTTTGATAGTACCAAGTGGCTCCTGCAATCTGCCATCAAAATTTGGCAGGCGAGTTTTGTTTTCCAGGGAAAAGCGCCGTGTTTTGGGTTTGAGGGCCTGCGGCTGGGAGTGGCCGGCTGGCTCCTTAGAATCCACGATACACAGGATGGTTCCCAGACCAGAGGTGGCACCAGTGCCAAGTCGGGCTGGTTTGATTATACCAAGTGGCTCCTGCAATCTCCCATCCAGAAGCGGGGCAGCTTACTTTTGTTTGCCACGGAAACGGGTCGAGCTTTGTGTCTGGGGGCCTATGGCTGGGAATGACCGGCTGGTTCCTGAAGAGCTACGATGTGCAGGATGGTGACCAGACCCATGGTGGCACCAGTGCCAAGTTGGGCTGGTTTGATAGCACCAAGTGGCTCCTGCAATCTGTCATCAAAATTTGGCAGGCGAGTTTTGTTTTCCAGGGAAAAGCGTCGTTGTTTGTGTTTGGGGGCCTGTGGCTGGGAGTGGCCGGATGGCTAATTAGAATCCACGATACGCAGGATGGTTCCCAGACCAGAGGTGGCACCAGTGCCACATTGGGCTGGTTTGATAGTACCAAGTGCGTCCGGCAATCTGCCATCCAGAAGCGGGGCAGCTTTCTTTTGTTTGCCAGGGAAACGGGCCGAGCTTTGTGTCTTGGGGCCTATGGCTGGGAGTGACCGGCTGGCTCCTGGAAAGCTACGATAGGCAGGATGGTGACCAGACCCATGGTGGCACCAGTGCCAAGTTGGGCTGGTTTGATAGTACCAAGTGGCTCCTGCAATCTGCCATCAAAAAGTTGGCAGGCGAGTTTTGTTTTCCAGGGAAAAGCGTCGTTGTTTGTGTTTGAGGGCCTGTGGCTGGGAGTGGCCGGCTGGCTCCTTAGAATCCACGATACGCAGGATGGTTCCCAGACTTGACGTGGCACCAGTGCCAAGTCGGGCTGGTTTGATAGTACCAAGTGCGTCCTGCAATCTGCCATCCAGAAGTGGGGCAGCTTACTTTTGTTTTCCAGGGAAACGGGCCGAGGTATTTGTCTGGGGGCCTATGGCTGGGAGTGACCGGCTGGCTCCTGAAAAGCTACGATAGGCAGGATGGTGACCAGACCCATGGTGGCACCAGTGCCAAGTTGGGCTGGTTTGATAGTACCAAGTGGCTCCTGCAATCTGCCATCAAAAAGTTGTCAGGCGAGTTTTGTTTTCCAGGGAAAAGCGCCGTTGTTTGTGTTTGAGGGCCTGTGGCTGGGAGTGGCCGGCTGGCTCCTTAGAATCCACGATACGCAGGATGGTTCCCAGACCTGAGGTGGCACCAGTGCCAAGTCCGGCTAGTTTGATGGTGCAAAGTGGCTCCTGCAATCTGCCATCCAGAAGCGGGGCTGCTTACTTTTGTTTGCCAGGGAAACGGGCCGAGCTTTGTGTCTGGGGTCTATGGCTGGGAGTGACCGGCTGGCTCCTGAAAAGCTACGATAGGCAGGATGGTGACCAGACCCATGGTGGCACCAGTGCCAAGTTGGGCTGGTTTGATAGTACCAAGTGGCTCCTGTAATCTGCCATCAAAATTTGGCAGGCGAGTTTTGTTTTCTAGGGAAAAGCGCCGTTGTTTGTGTTTGGGGGCCTGTGGCTGGGAGTGGCCGGCTGGCTCCTTAGAATCCACAATACGCAGGATGGTTCCCAGACCTGAGGTGGCACCAGTGCCAAGTTGGGCTGGTTTGATAGTACCAAGTGCGTCCTGCAATCTGCCATCCAGAAGCGGGGCAGCTTACTTTTGTTTGCCAGGGAAACGGGCCGAGCTTTGTGTCTGGGGGCCTATGGCTGGGAGTGACCGGCTGGCTCGTGAAAAGCTACGATAGGCAGGATGGTGACCAGACCCATGGTGGCACCAGAGCCATGTTCGGCTGATTTCAAAGTACAAAGTGGCTCCTGCAATCTTCCATCAAAAAGTCAGCAGGCGAGTTTTGTTTTCCAGGGAAAAGCGCCGTTGTTTTTGTCTGCGGGCCTGTGGCTGGTGTGGCCGGCTGGCTCCTTTCAACACACGATACGCCGGATGGTTCCCAGACCCAAGGTGGCACCAGTGCCAAGTTGGGCTGGTTTGATAGTACCAAGTGGTTCCTGCAATCTGCCATCAAAATGTTGGCAGGCGAGTTTTGTTTTCCAGGGAAAAGCGCCGTTGTTTGTGTTTGGGGGCCTGTGGCTGGGAGTGGCCGGCTGGCTCCTTAGAATCCACGATACGCAGGATGGTTCCCAGACCAGAGGTGGCACCAGTACCAAGTCGGGCTGGTTTGATAATAACAAGTGGATCCTGCAATCTGCCATCCAGAAGCGGGGCAGCTTACTTTTGTTTGCCAGGGAAACGGGCCGAGCTTTGTGTCTGGGGGCCTATGGCTGGGAGTGACCGGCTGGCTCCTGAAAAGCTACGATAGGCAGGATGGTGACCAGACCCATGGTGGCACCAGTGCCAAGTTGGGCTGGTTTGATAGTACCAAGTGGCTCCTGCAATCTGCCATCAAAAAGTTGGCAGGCGAGTTTTGTTTTCCAGGGAAAAGCGCCGTTCTTTTTGTTTGGGGGCCTGTGGCTGGGAGTGGTCGTCTTGCTAATTGGAATCCACGATACTCAGGATGGTTCCCAGACCTGAGGTGGCACCAGTGACAAGTCGGGCCAGTTTGATGGTGCAAAGTGGCTCCTGCAATCTGCCATCCAGAAGCGGGGCAGCTTACTTTTGTTTGCCAGGGAAACGGGCCGAGGTTTGTGTCTGGGGGCCTATGGCTGGGAGTGACCGGCTGGCTCCTGAAAAGCTACGATAGGCAGGATGGTGACCAGACCCATGGTGGCACCAGTGCCAAGTTGGGCTGATTTGATAGTACCAAGTGGCTCCTGCAATCTGTCATCAAAAAGTTGGCAGGCGAGTTTTGTTTTCCAGGGAAAAGCGCTGTGGTTTGTATTTGGGGGCCTGTGGCTGGGAGTGACCGGCTGGCTCCTTAGAATCCACGATACGCAGGATGGTTCCCAGACCCAAGGTGGCACCATTTCCAAGTTGGGCTGGTTTGATAGTACCAATTGCGTCCTGCAATCTGCCATCCAGAAGCGGGGCAGCTTACTTTTGTTTGCCAGGGAAACGGGCCGAGGTTTTTGTCTGGGGGCCTATGGCTGGGAGTGACCGGCTGGCTCCTGAAAAGCTACGATAGGCAGGATGGTGACCCGACCAGAGGTGGCACCAGTGCCAAGTTGGGCTGGTTTGATAGTACCAAGTAGCTCCTGCAATCTGCCATCAAAAAGTTGTCAGGCGAGTTTTGTTTTCCAGGGAAAAGCGCCGTTGTTTGTGTTTGGGGGCCTGTGGCTGGGAGTGGCCAGCTGGCTCCTTAGAATCCACGATACGCAGGATGGTTCCCAGACCTGAGGTGGCACCAGTGCCAAGTTGGGCTGGTTTGATTATAACAAGTGGATCCTGCAATCTGCCATCCAGAAGCGGGGCAGCTTACTTTTGTTTGCCAGGGAAATGGGCCGAGCTTTTTGTCTGGGGGCCTATGGCTGGGAGTGACCTGCTAGGTCCTGAAAAGCTACGATAGGCAGGATGGTGACCAGACCCATGGTGGCACCAGTGCCAAGTTGGGCTGGTTTGATAGTACCAAGTGGCTCCTGCAATCTGCCATCAAAAAGTTGGCAGGCGAGTTTTGTTTTCCAGGAAAAAGCGCCGTTGTTTGTGTTTGGGGGCCTGTGGCTGGGAGTGGCCGGCTGGCTCCTTAGAATCCACGATACGCAGCATTGTTCCCAGACCAGAGGTGGCACCAGTGCCAAGTCGGGCTAGTTTGATGGTGCAAAGTGGCTCCTGCAATCTGCCATCCAGTAGCGGGGTAGCTTACTTTTTTTTGCCAGGGAAACGGGCCGAGGTTTTTGTCTAGAGGCCTATGGCTAGGAGTGACCGGCTGGCTCGTGAAAAGCTACGATAGGCAGGATGGTGACCAGACCCATGGTGGCACCAGTGCCAAGTTGGGCTGATTTGATAGTACCAAGTGGCTCCTGCAATCTGCCATCAAAACGTTGGCAGGCGAGTTTTGTTTTCCAGGGAAAAGCGCCGTTGTTTGTGTTTGCGGGCCTGTGGCTGGGAGTGGCCGGCTGGCTCCTTAGAATCCACGATACGCAGGATGGTTCCCAGACCCAAGATGGCACCAGTGCCAAGTCGGGCTGGTTTGATAGTACCAAGTGGTTCCTGCAATCTGCCATCCAGAAGCGGGGTAGCTTACTTTTGTTTTCCAGGGAAACGGGCCGAGGTTTGTGTTTGGGGGCCTGTGGCTGGCAGTGGCCAGTTGGCTCCTGAAAATCCATGATACGCAGCATGGTTCCCAGACCCAAGAGGGCACCAGTGCCAAGTGGGGCTGGTTTGACAGTGTCAAGTGCCTCATGCAGTCTCCCATCCAGAAACGGGGCAGCTGAGTTCTTTTGCCTGTGAACCGGCCGTTGTTTTTGATTGGGGTCTGTGGCCGAGAATGGTCGACTGGCTACTGACAATCCACAATACGCAGGATGGTTCCCAGACTCAAGGTGGCACCAGGGCCAAGTCGGGCTCGTTTGATAGTACCAAGTGGCTCCTGCAATCTGCCATCCTGACGGGGGGCAGCGGATCTTTGTTTGCCAGAGTAAAGTTCCGTGGTTTGTTTTTGGGGGCATATGGCTGGGAGTGGCCGGCTGGCTCCTTAAGAAGCTCGATACGCAGGATGGTTCCCAGATCCATGGTGGCACCATTGCCTAGTTTGGCTGTTTTTGTAGTACCAAGTGCGTCCTGCAATTTTCCATCCAGAAGAAGGGCAGTTGAGTTTTGTTTTCCAGGGAAAAGCGCCGTTGTTTTTGATTGGAGGCCTGTGGCTGGGAGTGGCCGGCTGGCTCCTTTCAACACACGATACGCCGGATGGTTCCCAGACCCAAGGTGGCAACAGTGCAAAGTCGGGCTGGTTTGATACTACCAAGTGGTTCCTGCAATCTGCCATCCAGAAGCGGGGCAGCTTACTTTTGTTTGCCAGGGAAACGGGCCGAGGTTTGTGTCTCAGGGCCTATGGCTGGGAGTGACCGGCTGGCTCCTGAAAAGCTACGATAGGCAGGATGGTGACCAGACCCATGGTGGCACCAGTGCCAAGTTGGGCTGGTTTGATAGTACCAAGTGGCTCCTGCAATCTACCATGAAATAGTTGGCAGGCGAGTTTTGTTTTCCAGGGAAAAGTGCCGTTGTTTGTGTTTGGGGGCCTGTGGCTGGGAGTGGCCGGCTGGCTCCTTAGAATCCACGATACGCAGCATGGTATCCAGACCCAAGGTGGCACCAGTGCCAAGTTGGGCTGGTTTGATAATACCAAGTGGTTCCCTCAATCTGCCATCCAGAAGCGGGGCAGCTTACTTTTGTTTGCCAGGGAAACGTGCCGAGGTTTGTGTCTGGGGGCCTATGGCTGGGAGTGACCGGCTGGCTCCTGAAAAGCTACGATAGGCAGGATGGTGACCAGACCCATGGTGGCACCAGTGCCAAGTTGGGCTGGTTTGATAGTACCAAGTGGCTCCTGCAATCTGCCATCAAAAACTTGGCAGGCGAGTTTTGTTTTCCAGGGAAAAGCGCCGTTGTTTGTGTTTGGGGGCCTGTGGCTGGGAGTGGCCGGCTGGCTCCTTAGAATCCACGATACGGAGGATGGTTCCCAGACTTGAGGTGGCACCAGTGCCAAGTTGGGCTGGTTTGATGGTGCAAAGTGGCTCCTGCAATCTGCCATCCAGAAGCGGGGTAGCTTACTTGTGTTTGCCAGGGAAACGGGCCGAAATATTTGTCTACGGGCCTCTGGCTGGGGGTGGCTGGCTGGCTCCTGAAAAGCTACGATAGGCAGGATGGTGACCAGACCCATGGTGGCACCAGTGCCAAGTTGGGCTGGTTTGATAGTACCAAGTGGCTCCTGCAATCTGCCATCAAATGTTTGGCAGGCGAGTTTTGTTTTCCAGGGAAAAGCACCGTTGTGTGTGTTTTGGGGCCTGTGGCTGGGACTGGCCAGCTGGCTCCTTAGAATCCACGATACGCAGGATGGTTCCCAGACCCAAGGTGGCACCAGTGCCAAGTCGGGCTGGTTTGTTAGTACCAAGTGGTTCCTGCAATCTGCCATCCAGAAGCGGGGCAGCTGAATTTTGTTTGCCAGAGAAAAAGGCTGTTGTTTGTGTTTCGGGGCCTGTGGCTGGCAGTGGCCGACTGGCTCCTGAAAATCCATGATACGCAGCATGGTTCCCAGACCCAAGGTGGCACCAGTGCCAAGTAGGGCTGGTTTCATAGTACCCAGTGGCTCCTGCAATCTGCCATCCAGAAGAGGGGCAGTTGAGTTTTGTTTTCCAGAGAAAAGGGCCGTGGTTTGTGTTTGGGGCCTATGGCTGAGAGTGACCGGCTGGCCCCTGAAAATCCACGATAGGACGGATGGTTCCCAGATCCAAGGTGGCAGCAGTGCCATGTTGTGCTGGTGTGATAGTCCCAAGTGGCTCCTGCAATCTGCCATCCAGAAGCGGGGCAGCTGAATTTTGTTTGCCAGAGAAAAAGGCTGTGGTTTGTGTTTGGGGGCCTGAGGCTGGGAGTGGCCGGCTGGCTCCTGAAAATCCATGATACGCAGCATGGTTCCCAGACCCAAGGTGGCACCAGTGCCAAGTGGGGCTGGTTTCACAGTGTCAAGTGCCTCCTGCAATCTCCCATCCAGAAGCGGGGCAGCTGAGTTTTGTTTGCCTGTGAAACGGGCCGTTGTTTTTGATTGGGGTCTGTGGCCGAGAGTGTTCGGCTGGCTCCTGACAACCCACAATACGCAGGATGGTTCCCAGACCCAAGGTGGCACCAGTGCCAAGTCGGGCTGGTTTGTTAGTACAAAGTGGTTCCTGCAATCTGCCATCCAGAAGCGGGGCAGCTGAATTTTGTTTGCCAGAGAAAAAGGCTGTTGTTTGTGTTTCGGGGCCTGTGGCTGGCAGTGGCCGGCTGGCTCCTGAAAATCCATGATACGCAGCATGGTTCCCAGACCCAAGGTGGCACCAGTGCCAAGTAGGGCTGGTTTCATAGTACCCAGTGGCTCCTGCAATCTGCCATCCAGAAGAGGGGCAGTTGAGTTTTGTTTTCCAGAGAAAAGGGCCGTGGTTTGTGTTTGGGGCCTATGGCTGAGAGTGACCGGCTGGCCCCTGAAAATCCACGATAGGACGGATGGTTCCCAGATCCAAGGTGGCAGCAGTGCCATGTTGTGGTGGTGTGATAGTCCCAAGTGGCTCCTGCAATCTGCCATCCAGAAGCGGGGCAGCTGAATTTTGTTTGCCAGAGAAAAAGGCTGTGGTTTGTGTTTGGGGGCCTGTGGCTGGGAGTGGCCGGCTGGCTCCTGAAAATCCATGATACGCAGCATGGTTCCCAGACCCAAGGTGGCACCAGTGCCAAGTGGGGCTGGTTTCACAGTGTCAAGTGCCTCCTGCAATCTCCCATCCAGAAGCGGGGCAGCTGAGTTTTGTTTGCCTGTGAAACGGGCCGTTGTTTTTGATTGGGGTCTGTGGCCGAGAGTGTTCGGCTGGCTCCTGACAACCCACAATACGCAGGATGGTTCCCAGACCCAAGGTGGCACCAGTGCCAAGTCGGGCTGGTTTGATAGTACCAAGTGGCTCCTGCAATCTGCCATCCAGAAGCGGTGCAGTTGAGTTTTGTTTGCCAGAGAAAAGGGCCGTGGGTTGTGTTTGGGGGCATATGGCTGGGAGTGACCGGCTGTCTCATTAAAAAGATCGGTACGCAGGATGGTTCCCAGACCCAAGGGGGCACCAGTGCCAAGTCGGGCTGTTTTTATAGTACCAAGTGCGTCCTGCAATTTGCCATCCAGAAGAGGGGCAGTTGAGTTTTGTTTGCCAGAGAATAGCGCCGTTGTTTGTGTTTGGGGGCTTGTGGCTGGGAGTGGCCGACTGGCGCCTTAGAATCTGCGTTACGCAGCATGGTTCCCAGACCAGAGGTGGCACCAGTGCCAAGTTTGGCTGGTTTGATAGTACCAAGGGGCTCCTGCAATCTGCCATCCAGAAGCGGGGCAGCTTACTTTTGTTTGCCAGGGAAACGGGCCGAGGTTTGTGACTGGGGACCTATGGCTGGGAGTGACCGGCTGGCTCCTGGAAAGCTACAATAGGCAGGATGGTGACCAGACCCATGGTGGCACCAGTGCCAAGTTGGGCTGGTTTGATAGTACCAAGTGGCTCCTGCAATCTGCCATGAAAAAGTTGGCAGGCGAGTTTTGTTTTCCAGGGAAAAGCGCCGTTGTTTGTATTTGGGGGCCTGTGGCTGGGAGTGGCCGGCTGGCTCCTTTGAACCCACGATACGCATGATGGTTCCCAGACCCAAGGTGTCACCAGTGCCAAGTCGGGCTGGTTTGATACTACCAAGTGCGTCCTGCAATCTGCCATCCAGAAGCGGGGCAGCTTAATTTTGTTTGCCAGGGAAACGGGCCGTGGGTTTTGTTTGGGGGCCTATGGCTGAGAGTGGCCGGCTGGCTCCTGAAAATCCACGCTAGGCAGCATGGTTCCCAGATGCAAGGTGGCACCAGTGCCAAGTCGGGCTGGTTTGATTGTGCAAAGTGGCTCCTGCAATCTGCCATCCAGAAGCGGGGCAGCTGATTTTGTTTGCCAGAGAAAAATTCCGTGGATTGTTTTTGGGGGCATATTGCTGGGAGTGGCCGGCTGGCTCCTTAAAATGCTCGATACGCATGATGGTTCCCAGGCCCAAGGTGTCACCACTACCAAGTCGGCCTGCGGTTTTAGTATCAAGTTCATCCTGCAATTTGCCATCCAGAAGAGGGGCAGTTGAGTTTTGTTTGCCAGAGAAACGGGCCGAGGTTTCTGTTTGGGGACATATGGCTGAGAGTGGCCGGCTGGCCCCTGAATATCCACGATACACAGCATGGTTCCCAGATCCAAGGTGGCACCAGTGCCAAGTTGGGCTGGTTTGATAGTACCAAGTGTCTCCTGCAATCTGCCATCCAGAAGCGGGGCAGCTTACTTTTGTTTGCCAGAGAAATAGGCCTAGGTTTTTGTTTGGGGGCCTGTGGCTAGGAGTGGCCGGCTGGCTCCTAAGAATCCACGATACGCAGGATGTTTCCCAGACCCAAGGTGGCACCAGTGCCAAGTCGGGCTGGTTTGATAGTACCAAGTGGCTCCTGCAAACTCCATCAAAAAGTTGGCAGGCGTGTTTTGTTTTCCAGGGAACAGCGCCGTTGATTTTGTTTGGGGGCCTGTGGCTGGGAGTGGCCGGCTGGCTCCTTAGAATCCACGATACGCAGGATGGTTCCCAGACCCAAGGTGGCACCAGTGCCAAGTCGGGCTGGTTTGATTACACCAAGTGGCTCCTGCAATCTGCCATCCAGAAGTGAGGCAGCTAAGTTTTGTTTGCCAGAAAAAAGGGCCGTGGTTTTTGTTGGGGGCCTGTGGCTGGGAGTAGCCGGCTGGCTCCTTAAAATCCACGATACGCAGGATGGTTCCCAGACCCAAGGTGGCACCAGTGCCAAGTTGGGCTGGTTTGATAGTACCAAGTGGCTCCGGCAAACTGCCATCCAGAAGCGGGGCAGCTCAGTTTTGTTTTCCAGGGAAATGGGCCTTTGTTTGTGTTTGGGGGCCTGTGGCTGGGAGTGTTCGGCTGGTTCCTGAATATGTACGATACGTAAGATTGTTCCGAGATCCAAGTTGGCAGCAGTGCCATGTTGTGCTGGTGTGATAGTCCCAAGTGGCTCCTGCAATCTGCCATCCAGAAGTGGGGCAGTTGATTTTTGTTTGCCAGAGAAAAGGTCCGTGGTTTGTTTTTGGGGGCATATGGCTGAGAGTGGCTGGCTGGCCCCTGAAAATCCACGATACACAGGATGGTTCCCAGATCCAAGGTGGCACCTGTGCCAAGTCGGGCTGATTTGATAGTACTAAGTAGCTCCTGCAATCTGCCATGCAGAAGCGGGGCAGCTTACTTTTGTTTGCCAGGGAAACGGGCCGAGTTTTGTGTCTCGGGGCCTATGGCTGAGAGTGACCGGCTGGCTCCTGAAAAGCTACAATAGGCAGGATGGTGACCAGACCCATGGTGGCACCAGTGCCAAGTTGGGCTGGTTTGATAGTACCAAGTGGTTCCTGCAATCTGCCATCCAGAAGCAGGGCAGCTGAGTTTTGTTTGCCAGAGAAAAGGGCCTTGGTTTGTGTTTGGGGGCATATGGCTGGGTGTGGCCAGCTGGCTCCTTAAAATGCACGATATGCAACATGGCTCCCAGACCCAAGGTGGCACCAGTGCCAAGTTGGGCTGGTTTGATAGTACCAAGTGGCTCCTGCAATCTTCCATGATCACGTGGAGAAATACTTTCTGGTTTCAGCCTCATGCTCTTTCTTCTCTCCCTCAACTTCTCTATCACCTCTCATCTGGTTCACATGCGCTGTCTTCAAGGTCCACAGGCTACTTTTCACAGAATCTTCTGGCCTGATGAAGTAAGAATGATGAATAGAACAGAGCTGGGATCTATTTTCCAGTTTGGATAAAATGCATTCTGCACACAAATCCAAGGAGAACGGGCTGCCCCGATGCCCAGAAAATCTTTCACTCCTGCTAGTGTTCTACGTCAACCGCAACTTAGTCTGAAAGAAAAGCTTTTTCTCTGAGAGCATCTGAGAGGTTTGCATGAAGCACTGATATCTGACATATGCAATTTTGAATAGGAGAGGAAAAAGAAAATGGCAAGGAGTTTTTAATTTTAGTGGTTTCAATTTTAATTTCCGTGCACTTTTTCAAAACTTGTCAGCTCAAATGCCCATCAACATCTTTTAGTCATCTGTAAGTCAGTATTCATATAAAATGTGCTTCAAATCCAAAGAATTTCAAATTTGCACTCCAAGCTTCTATGCCTAGATTTATGATTTCCTACACATATTAGATGAAAGGAAGGCCTTTTTTACTGTGGGAGTGCTGGAACACTGGAACAGGTTGCCCAGAGAAGTTGTGGGTGTCCCATCCCTGAAAGTATTCAAGGTCACCTTGGACGGGGCTTGGAGCAGCAACAAAGGAGAAGCTTGATGGTAGAGAAACAAAGTTGGACTATAGAAGAAACTCGGATTGAAGTATAGGATCAAGTTTTCTCTCAGCTCTTGGGGTAAATTCAAAGTTGTACAAAATGACATTTATCTGTGCTATTCACTACTGTAACAGAAAGTTTCATGAAAACTGTACAGAAGATAGTAAATTTTAAAAGAGATAAGAATTACAGCATAAAATCCATGGGATAGGTTACAACATGAGACACTCTCTAAGAGAAAATCTCTGTGTTTCAGCACTTCATCGGGGTAAGATTTCATGAAGTGCCAAAGAAGGCGGCAAAATATCATTCGGGACATTATTTACTGGAATTCAGCCTGGCCATTAGTAGGAACTGCCTTTGAACATATCATGTAGATATACCACACACACTTTCCCTTCACTGAAAAATTACTGTTTACAACAAATAAGCAATTGACGATCAAAATTGATTGAAAGCATCTTAAACATGTCAAGTATTTCATTGTAGATGATCTGTGATCCAAATGCTTCTTCCACCTTCGAGAGGGACAGAAGAATTCTTCCATATCATGATGGTTTAAAATTGTATCAACCAATGTTTTCTGCTGAAAAGATATCATCTATTTTTTTCTATTTTTGGAAGAAAATATTCCTAGACATACAACAGGTGAGAACTAAGTAATTTTAAAGAAACAAATGAAATGAAAATATTCTGTAAATAGAATGAAATGAAAAGCTGTGTTTTAAATAGGAGCTAAATATTAAACAGAATTTTTGTACCAGGCATTTGAATTACTGCACCAGCTCTTTTGCCCATCAAGAGAGGCATTTAGCATTTCAGTCTTTTCCAAGGTGTTCATGATCTGCTATGCTGATCTCTGTGTGTGCCTAGGTGTGTGTGGAGGGGGGGGCATATGAAGGGGAGTGTGTATGTTTGCTTTACAATTGTTGTGGCAGATTCATGCCTCAGCTCCACATTTTGTTTTAAAAAGGTCACACCGAGTGGATATGAAGTTTACTATCAACAAGAGATCGATTCCCAAATCATCCATTTGACTCTCCCTTATAAATCATGTGCTTTGTTGCATATTTTATCAAATATACTTTCAAGCCAGATGGAGGAAGGAGGATGTGGGAATCCCTCCACCATCTTGCAACTTTTATGTAAGTAGGTTTTCAAGAAAATCATCATTTCTCTTTTAAATATGTCTGGAACAGGCATGATGGTAGTGTCAACCTGTTGGAGTTTTTGTTGCTGGAAGAAGTTGTACAAAAGGATTGGTTTTTACATTGACCAGTTACTGAATCAAGCGCAGGAATACATTGGAAATTTAGCTGGGGGTTCCTTTTCCCAGCAGACTACTTCTAGAACGAGCTTGTACACTGAAGCTGACTCTTTTGCTCTCTTTTTGTTTCTTTCCTATTTTCTTGGCTTCTTTGCCACTATCTAGACAATTTTGGAACTTTGTTCCCAACTAAAATGGTTTCAATAGTCTGATTGTGATCATACATTTTTACAAGGAATTTTTAAAATCTTTCCTCGAGTCCAGAAAGTCAAGGACTTAGATCTTTTTCTTCCCTTATCAATATTGCCATGAAATTGATAAATAAAGACCAACTCTTTATTTTTGTTTTTAACCCACGTAGATAATTCCCATCCATTAATCCATTTTGTGGACCAATAGCTGCCATTCTGATGGAAGCTGTCACTTCTTAACAATAGGCATTCTGTGACTATGTTGACAGCACTTTGGGTGAAGATCCTAACTGGTCTTAGATATACATAGGGAGAAATTTGCTCAGCCAGTGTCAGTCTTAAGCATGCGTATCAGAAGATCTTTCTAGAGCTGGGAATTTTCCCATGAAAGGGATTCAGTTAGGGAAGAGACACTTGTGCCAGAGTTTTACATTCTTCTTGAACACTGCTTAAGGAACTTAGATGCCATGTCCATTTGGATCTCTGTCTGCACAGAACTTTGTCATGCCAGTGCTTTGAAATGCATCTTGAAGAGAATTCACTAGCACAGAATGAAAGAGAGTGGAAGGGGTTGGTGGGGCTAACCAGGCCCAACCCCCCTGCCTAAACCAGGATACCTAGAGCCTCTTGCCCAGGATTCTATCTGGGTGTACTTTTAATGTCTTCAAAGATCCAGGCTCCACAATCTTTCTGGGCAGTCTGTGCCGTGGTTCAGTCACCCTGACAGTAAAGAAACATTTACTGATGTTCAAAGGCAATCTCCTGTATTTCAGTGTGTGCCCACTGCCTCTTGTCTTTTCCCTCAGCATCACTGAAAAGACACTGATTCCCTCCCCTTTGCACTATTGCTTCCATATGTATGTGTGATGCCATGTAGAGGTACGTCAAAAACCTCCCTGAAGCCCAGGCAGATAATATTCCCTTCATCTACCAGTCAAGTTGATTCATCAGAGGAGTTTAAAGTGATGTTCAGCATGAAATTCCCCTGAAAAATCATGCTAACTACATTATTTGGTCATCTGTCATGTGCCTGGCAAGGATTTCCAGGAAGAGCTGCTTCATCAACTTCCTGGGGATAAAAAAGAGGCTGGCTGGTTTGTACTATGGCGAGTCCTCTTAATTGCCTTTTTTGAAGATGGGTGTCATTTGCTAACATCCACTCTTTAGCCTCTCTTGTCGTCTACATCTTAGCAAAACGCTTTTCCACTATGTCTGGCTAGGAAAAACTGTGCCAGCACAGAAAACATCTCCCATCGTGTTCTAGAAGTTGCACGGATGTCTGCCAAGTGTTTGGCAGGAAGAAAAGAAAAGTTGTCCAAAACAGCTTCCAATCGAATGTTCCTGTGATTGGAAAAGTCAGGAGAGTGCAAAGGTACTGTTTTCTATCAGTTGGCAAGGTGCGCACACAATCCCAGTGTTGTACAGCTTGCTTCTTCACCTTCCCGAAGCTGCCGCTCTCGCCGGCTGCCGGAGCCCAAGAAGCGGCTTCTTCGCGCAAAGACGATTGTGCCGCTCACAGTGCTCTCCTTAGCGCGGCTTCTGCCGAAAGACGCCCGGCAGCGGCTCTTACCTCCGGAGAGCATCCTACCTTCCTCTTTAGCTCCTCTTCTCATCTACACCTCGGCAACAAGCTTTTCCACTATGTCTGGCTAGGAAAAACTGTGCCAGCACAGAAAACATCTCCCATCGTGTTCTAGAAGTTGCACGGATGTCTGCCAAGTGTTTGGCAGGAAGAAAAGAAAAGTTGTCCAAAACAGCTTCCAATCGAATGTTCCTGTGATTGGAAAAGTCAGGAGAGTGCAAAGGTACTGTTTTCTATCAGTTGGCAAGGTGCGCACACAATCCCAGTGTTGTACAGCTTGCTTCTTCACCTTCCCGAAGCTGCCGCTCTCGCCGGCTGCCGGAGCCCAAGAAGCGGCTTCTTCGCGCAAAGACGATTGTGCCGCTCACAGTGCTCTCCTTAGCGCGGCTTCTGCCGAAAGACGCCCGGCAGCGGCTCTTACCTCCGGAGAGCATCCTACCTTCCTCTTTAGCTCCTCTTCTCATCTACACCTCGGCAACAAGCTTTTCCACTATGTCTGGCTAGGAAAAACTGTGCCAGCACAGAAAACATCTCCCATCGTGTTCTAGAAGTTGCACGGATGTCTGCCAAGTGTTTGGCAGGAAGAAAAGAAAAGTTGTCCAAAACAGCTTCCAATCGAATGTTCCTGTGATTGGAAAAGTCAGGAGAGTGCAAAGGTACTGTTTTCTATCAGTTGGCAAGGTGCGCACACAATCCCAGTGTTGTACAGCTTGCTTCTTCACCTTCCCGAAGCTGCCGCTCTCGCCGGCTGCCGGAGCCCAAGAAGCGGCTTCTTCGCGCAAAGACGATTGTGCCGCTCACAGTGCTCTCCTTAGCGCGGCTTCTGCCGAAAGACGCCCGGCAGCGGCTCTTACCTCCGGAGAGCACCCTACCTTCCTCTTTAGCTCCTCTTCTCATCTACACCTCGGCAACAAGCTTTTCCACTATGTCTGGCTAGGAAAAACTGTGCCAGCACAGAAAACATCTCCCATCGTGTTCTAGAAGTTGCACGGATGTCTGCCAAGTGTTTGGCAGGAAGAAAAGAAAAGTTGTCCAAAACAGCTTCCAATCGAATGTTCCTGTGATTGGAAAAGTCAGGAGAGTGCAAAGGTACTGTTTTCTATCAGTTGGCAAGGTGCGCACACAATCCCAGTGTTGTACAGCTTGCTTCTTCACCTTCCCGAAGCTGCCGCTCTCGCCGGCTGCCGGAGCCCAAGAAGCGGCTTCTTCGCGCAAAGACGATTGTGCCGCTCACAGTGCTCTCCTTAGCGCGGCTTCTGCCGAAAGACGCCCGGCAGCGGCTCTTACCTCCGGAGAGCATCCTACCTTCGTCTTTCGCGTCTTTTGTAGTCTACATCTTAGCAAAACGCTTTTCCACTATGTCTGGCTAGGAAAACCCGTGCCAGCACAGAAAACATCTCCCATCGTGTTCTAGAAGTTGCACGGATGTCTGCCAAGTGTTTGGCAGGAAGAAAAGAAAAGTTGTCCAAAACAGCTTCCAATCGAATGTTCCTGTGATTGGAAAAGTCAGGAGAGTGCAAAGGTACTGTTTTCTATCAGTTGGCAAGGTGCGCACACAATCCCAGTGTTGTACAGCTTGCTTCTTCACCTTCCCGAAGCTGCCGCTCTCGCCGGCTGCCGGAGCCCAAGAAGCGGCTTCTTCGCGCAAAGACGATTGTGCCGCTCACAGTGCTCTCCTTAGCGCGGCTTCTGCCGAAAGACGCCCGGCAGCGGCTCTTACCTCCGGAGAGCATCCTACCTTCCTCTTTAGCTCCTCTTCTCATCTACACCTCGGCAACAAGCTTTTCCACTATGTCTGGCTAGGAAAAACTGTGCCAGCACAGAAAACATCTCCCATCGTGTTCTAGAAGTTGCACGGATGTCTGCCAAGTGTTTGGCAGGAAGAAAAGAAAAGTTGTCCAAAACAGCTTCCAATCGAATGTTCCTGTGATTGGAAAAGTCAGGAGAGTGCAAAGGTACTGTTTTCTATCAGTTGGCAAGGTGCGCACACAATCCCAGTGTTGTACAGCTTGCTTCTTCACCTTCCCGAAGCTGCCGCTCTCGCCGGCTGCCGGAGCCCAAGAAGCGGCTTCTTCGCGCAAAGACGATTGTGCCGCTCACAGTGCTCTCCTTAGCGCGGCTTCTGCCGAAAGACGCCCGGCAGCGGCTCTTACCTCCGGAGAGCATCCTACCTTCGTCTTTCGCGTCTTTTGTAGTCTACATCTTAGCAAAACGCTTTTCCACTATGTCTGGCTAGGAAAACCCGTGCCAGCACAGAAAACATCTCCCATCGTGTTCTAGAAGTTGCACGGATGTCTGCCAAGTGTTTGGCAGGAAGAAAAGAAAAGTTGTCCAAAACAGCTTCCAATCGAATGTTCCTGTGATTGGAAAAGTCAGGAGAGTGCAAAGGTACTGTTTTCTATCAGTTGGCAAGGTGCGCACACAATCCCAGTGTTGTACAGCTTGCTTCTTCACCTTCCCGAAGCTGCCGCTCTCGCCGGCTGCCGGAGCCCAAGAAGCGGCTTCTTCGCGCAAAGACGATTGTGCCGCTCACAGGGCTCTCCTTAGCGCGGCTTCTGCCGAAAGACGCCCGGCAGCGGCTCTTACCTCCGGAGAGCATCCTACCTTCGTCTTTAGCTCCTCTTCTCATCTACACCTCGGCAAAAAGCTTCTCCACTATGTCTGGCTAGGAAAAACTGTGCCAGCACAGAAAACATCTCCCATCGTGTTCTAGAAGTTGCACGGATGTCTGCCAAGTGTTTGGCAGGAAGAAAAGAAAAGTTGTCCAAAACAGCTTCCAATCGAATGTTCCTGTGATTGGAAAAGTCAGGAGAGTGCAAAGGTACTGTTTTCTATCAGTTGGCAAGGTGCGCACACAATCCCAGTGTTGTACAGCTTGCTTCTTCACCTTCCCGAAGCTGCCGCTCTCGCCGGCTGCCGGAGCCCAAGAAGCGGCTTCTTCGCGCAAAGACGATTGTGCCGCTCACAGTGCTCTCCTTAGCGCGGCTTCTGCCGAAAGACGCCCGGCAGCGGCTCTTACCTCCGGAGAGCATCCTACCTTCGTCTTTCGCGTCTTTTGTAGTCTACATCTTAGCAAAATGCTTTTCCACTATGTCTGGCTAGGAAAAACTGTGCCAGCACAGAAAACATCTCCCATCGTGTTCTAGAAGTTGCACGGATGTCTGCCAAGTGTTTGGCAGGAAGAAAAGAAAAGTTGTCCAAAACAGCTTCCAATCGAATGTTCCTGTGATTGGAAAAGTCAGGAGAGTGCAAAGGTACTGTTTTCTATCAGTTGGCAAGGTGCGCACACAATCCCAGTGTTGTACAGCTTGCTTCTTCACCTTCCCGAAGCTGCCGCTCTCGCCGGCTGCCGGAGCCCAAGAAGCGGCTTCTTCGCGCAAAGACGATTGTGCCGCTCACAGGGCTCTCCTTAGCGCGGCTTCTGCCGAAAGACGCCCGGCAGCGGCTCTTACCTCCGGAGAGCATCCTACCTTCGTCTTTCTCGTCTTTTGTAGTCTACATCTTAGCAAAACGCTTTTCCACTATGTCTGGCTAGGAAAAACTGTGCCAGCACAGAAAACATCTCCCATCGTGTTCTAGAAGTTGCACGGATGTCTGCCAAGTGTTTGGCAGGAAGAAAAGAAAAGTTGTCCAAAACAGCTTCCAATCGAATGTTCCTGTGATTGGAAAAGTCAGGAGAGTGCAAAGGTACTGTTTTCTATCAGTTGGCAAGGTGCGCACACAATCCCAGTGTTGTACAGCTTGCTTCTTCACCTTCCCGAAGCTGCCGCTCTCGCCGGCTGCCGGAGCCCAAGAAGCGGCTTCTTCGCGCAAAGACGATTGTGCCGCTCACAGGGCTCTCCTTAGCGCGGCTTCTGCCGAAAGACGCCCGGCAGCGGCTCTTACCTCCGGAGAGCATCCTACCTTCGTCTTTCGCGTCTTTTGTAGTCTACATCTTAGCAAAACGCTTTTCCACTATGTCTGGCTAGGAAAACCCGTGCCAGCACAGAAAACATCTCCCATCGTGTTCTAGAAGTTGCACGGATGTCTGCCAAGTGTTTGGCAGGAAGAAAAGAAAAGTTGTCCAAAACAGCTTCCAATCGAATGTTCATGTGATTGGAAAAGTCAGGAGAGTGCAAAGGTACTGTTTTCTATCAGTTGGCAAGGTGCGCACACAATCCCAGTGTTGTACAGCTTGCTTCTTCACCTTCCCGAAGCTGCCACTCTCAGGAGGTAAGAGCCGCTGCCGGGCGTCTTTCGGCAGAAGCTGCGCTAAGGAGAGCACTGTGAGCGGCACAATCGTCTTTGCGCGAAGAAGCCGCTTCTTGGGCTCCGGCAGCCGGCGAAAGCGGCAGCTTCGGGAAGGTGAAGAAGCAAGCTGTACAACACTGGGATTGTGTGCGCACCTTGCCAACTGATAGAAAACAGTACCTTTGCACTCTCCTGACTTTTCCAATCACAGGAACATTCGATTGGAAGCTGTTTTGGACAACTTTTCTTTTCTTCCTGCCAAACACTTGGCAGACATCCGTGCAACTTCTAGAACACGATGGGAGATGTTTTCTGTGCTGGCACAGTTTTTCCTAGCCAGACATAGTGGAAAAGCGTTTTGCTAAGATGTAGACTACAAAAGACGCGAAAGACGAAGGTAGGATGCTCTCCGGAGGTAAGAGCCGCTGCCGGGCGTCTTTCGGCAGAAGCCGCGCTAAGGAGAGCCCTGTGAGCGGCACAATCGTCTTTGCGCGAAGAAGCCGCTTCTTGGGCTCCGGCAGCCGGCGAGAGCGGCAGCTTCGGGAAGGTGAAGAAGCAAGCTGTACAACACTGGGATTGTGTGCGCACCTTGCCAACTGATAGAAAACAGTACCTTTGCACTCTCCTGACTTTTCCAATCACATGAACATTCGATTGGAAGCTGTTTTGGACAACTTTTCTTCCTGCCAAACACTTGGCAGACATCCGTGCAACTTCTAGAACACGATGGGAGATGTTTTCTGTGCTGGCACAGTTTTTCCTAGCCAGACATAGTGGAAAAGCGTTTTGCTAAGATGTAGACTACAAAAGACGAGAAAGACGAAGGTAGGATGCTCTCCGGAGGTAAGAGCCGCTGCCGGGCGTCTTTCGGCAGAAGCCGCGCTAAGGAGAGCACTGTGAGCGGCACAATCGTCTTTGCGCGAAGAAGCCGCTTCTTGGGCTCCGGCAGCCGGCGAGAGCGGCAGCTTCGGGAAGGTGAAGAAGCAAGCTGTACAACACTGGGATTGTGTGCGCACCTTGCCAACTGATAGAAAACAGTACCTTTGCACTCTCCTGACTTTTCCAATCACAGGAACATTCGATTGGAAGCTGTTTTGGACAACTTTTCTTTTCTTCCTGCCAAACACTTGGCAGACATCCGTGCAACTTCTAGAACACGATGGGAGATGTTTTCTGTGCTGGCACAGTTTTTCCTAGCCAGACATAGTGGAAAAGCGTTTTGCTAAGATGTAGACTACAAAAGACGCGAAAGACGAAGGTAGGATGCTCTCCGGAGGTAAGAGCCGCTGCCGGGCGTCTTTCGGCAGAAGCCGCGCTAAGGAGAGCCCTGTGAGCGGCACAATCGTCTTTGCGCGAAGAAGCCGCTTCTTGGGCTCCGGCAGCCGGCGAGAGCGGCAGCTTCGGGAAGGTGAAGAAGCAAGCTGTACAACACTGGGATTGTGTGCGCACCTTGCCAACTGATAGAAAACAGTACCTTTGCACTCTCCTGACTTTTCCAATCACAGGAACATTCGATTGGAAGCTGTTTTGGACAACTTTTCTTTTCTTCCTGCCAAACACTTGGCAGACATCCGTGCAACTTCTAGAACACGATGGGAGATGTTTTCTGTGCTGGCACAGTTTTTCCTAGCCAGACATAGTGGAAAAGCGTTTTGCTAAGATGTAGACTACAAAAGACGCGAAAGACGAAGGTAGGATGCTCTCCGGAGGTAAGAGCCGCTGCCGGGCGTCTTTCGGCAGAAGCCGCGCTAAGGAGAGCACTGTGAGCGGCACAATCGTCTTTGCGCGAAGAAGCCGCTTCTTGGGCTCCGGCAGCCGGCGAGAGCGGCAGCTTCGGGAAGGTGAAGAAGCAAGCTGTACAACACTGGGATTGTGTGCGCACCTTGCCAACTGATAGAAAACAGTACCTTTGCACTCTCCTGACTTTTCCAATCACAGGAACATTCGATTGGAAGCTGTTTTGGACAACTTTTCTTTTCTTCCTGCCAAACACTTGGCAGACATCCGTGCAACTTCTAGAACACGATGGGAGATGTTTTCTGTGCTGGCACAGTTTTTCCTAGCCAGACATAGTGGAAAAGCGTTTTGCCGAGGTGTAGATGAGAAGAGGAGCTAAAGACGAAGGTAGGGCGCTCTCCGGAGGTAAGAGCCGCTGCCGGGCGTCTTTCGGCAGAAGCCGCGCTAAGGAGAGCACTGTGAGCGGCACAATCGTCTTTGCGCGAAGAAGCCGCTTCTTGGGCTCCGGCAGCCGGCGAGAGCGGCAGCTTCGGGAAGGTGAAGAAGCAAGCTGTACAACACTGGGATTGTGTGCGCACCTTGCCAACTGATAGAAAACAGTACCTTTGCACTCTCCTGACTTTTCCAATCACAGGAACATTCGATTGGAAGCTGTTTTGGACAACTTTTCTTTTCTTCCTGCCAAACACTTGGCAGACATCCGTGCAACTTCTAGAACACGATGGGAGATGTTTTCTGTGCTGGCACAGTTTTTCCTAGCCAGACATAGTGGAAAAGCGTTTTGCTAAGATGTAGACTACAAAAGACGCGAAAGACGAAGGTAGGATGCTCTCCGGAGGTAAGAGCCGCTGCCGGGCGTCTTTCGGCAGAAGCCGCGCTAAGGAGAGCACTGTGAGCGGCACAATCGTCTTTGCGCGAAGAAGCCGCTTCTTGGGCTCCGGCAGCCGGCGAGAGCGGCAGCTTCGGGAAGGTGAAGAAGCAAGCTGTACAACACTGGGATTGTGTGCGCACCTTGCCAACTGATAGAAAACAGTACCTTTGCACTCTCCTGACTTTTCCAATCACAGGAACATTCGATTGGAAGCTGTTTTGGACAACTTTTCTTTTCTTCCTGCCAAACACTTGGCAGACATCCGTGCAACTTCTAGAACACGATGGGAGATGTTTTCTGTGCTGGCACAGTTTTTCCTAGCCAGACATAGTGGAAAAGCTTGTTGCCGAGGTGTAGATGAGAAGAGGAGCTAAAGAGGAAGGTAGGATGCTCTCCGGAGGTAAGAGCCGCTGCCGGGCGTCTTTCGGCAGAAGCCGCGCTAAGGAGAGCACTGTGAGCGGCACAATCGTCTTTGCGCGAAGAAGCCGCTTCTTGGGCTCCGGCAGCCGGCGAGAGCGGCAGCTTCGGGAAGGTGAAGAAGCAAGCTGTACAACACTGGGATTGTGTGCGCACCTTGCCAACTGATAGAAAACAGTACCTTTGCACTCTCCTGACTTTTCCAATCACAGGAACATTCGATTGGAAGCTGTTTTGGACAACTTTTCTTTTCTTCCTGCCAAACACTTGGCAGACATCCGTGCAACTTCTAGAACACGATGGGAGATGTTTTCTGTGCTGGCACAGTTTTTCCTAGCCAGACATAGTGGAAAAGCGTTTTGCTAAGATGTAGACGACAAGAGAGGCTAAAGAGTGGATGTTAGCAAATGACACCCATCTTCAAAAAAGGCAATTAAGAGGACTCGCCATAGTACAAACCAGCCAGCCTCTTTTTTATCCCCAGGAAGTTGATGAAGCAGCTCTTCCTGGAAATCCTTGCCAGGCACATGACAGATGACCAAATAATGTAGTTAGCATGATTTTTCAGGGGAATTTCATGCTGAACATCACTTTAAACTCCTCTGATGAATCAACTTGACTGGTAGATGAAGGGAATATTATCTGCCTGGGCTTCAGGGAGGTTTTTGACGTACCTCTACATGGCATCACACATACATATGGAAGCAATAGTGCAAAGGGGAGGGAATCAGTGTCTTTTCAGTGATGCTGAGGGAAAAGACAAGAGGCAGTGGGCACACACTGAAATACAGGAGATTGCCTTTGAACATCAGTAAATGTTTCTTTACTGTCAGGGTGACTGAACCACGGCACAGACTGCCCAGAAAGATTGTGGAGCCTGGATCTTTGAAGACATTAAAAGTACACCCAGATAGAATCCTGGGCAAGAGGCTCTAGGTATCCTGGTTTAGGCAGGGGGGTTGGGCCTGGTTAGCCCCACCAACCCCTTCCACTCTCTTTCATTCTGTGCTAGTGAATTCTCTTCAAGATGCATTTCAAAGCACTGGCATGACAAAGTTCTGTGCAGACAGAGATCCAAATGGACATGGCATCTAAGTTCCTTAAGCAGTGTTCAAGAAGAATGTAAAACTCTGGCACAAGTGTCTCTTCCCTAACTGAATCCCTTTCATGGGAAAATTCCCAGCTCTAGAAAGATCTTCTGATACGCATGCTTAAGACTGACACTGGCTGAGCAAATTTCTCCCTATGTATATCTAAGACCAGTTAGGATCTTCACCCAAAGTGCTGTCAACATAGTCACAGAATGCCTATTGTTAAGAAGTGACAGCTTCCATCAGAATGGCAGCTATTGGTCCACAAAATGGATTAATGGATGGGAATTATCTACGTGGGTTAAAAACAAAAATAAAGAGTTGGTCTTTATTTATCAATTTCATGGCAATATTGATAAGGGAAGAAAAAGATCTAAGTCCTTGACTTTCTGGACTCGAGGAAAGATTTTAAAAATTCCTTGTAAAAATGTATGATCACAATCAGACTATTGAAACCATTTTAGTTGGGAACAAAGTTCCAAAATTGTCTAGATAGTGGCAAAGAAGCCAAGAAAATAGGAAAGAAACAAAAAGAGAGCAAAAGAGTCAGCTTCAGTGTACAAGCTCGTTCTAGAAGTAGTCTGCTGGGAAAAGGAACCCCCAGCTAAATTTCCAATGTATTCCTGCGCTTGATTCAGTAACTGGTCAATGTAAAAACCAATCCTTTTGTACAACTTCTTCCAGCAACAAAAACTCCAACAGGTTGACACTACCATCATGCCTGTTCCAGACATATTTAAAAGAGAAATGATGATTTTCTTGAAAACCTACTTACATAAAAGTTGCAAGATGGTGGAGGGATTCCCACATCCTCCTTCCTCCATCTGGCTTGAAAGTATATTTGATAAAATATGCAACAAAGCACATGATTTATAAGGGAGAGTCAAATGGATGATTTGGGAATCGATCTCTTGTTGATAGTAAACTTCATATCCACTCGGTGTGACCTTTTTAAAACAAAATGTGGAGCTGAGGCATGAATCTGCCACAACAATTGTAAAGCAAACATACACACTCCCCTTCATATGCCCCCCCCTCCACACACACCTAGGCACACACAGAGATCAGCATAGCAGATCATGAACACCTTGGAAAAGACTGAAATGCTAAATGCCTCTCTTGATGGGCAAAAGAGCTGGTGCAGTAATTCAAATGCCTGGTACAAAAATTCTGTTTAATATTTAGCTCCTATTTAAAACACAGCTTTTCATTTCATTCTATTTACAGAATATTTTCATTTCATTTGTTTCTTTAAAATTACTTAGTTCTCACCTGTTGTATGTCTAGGAATATTTTCTTCCAAAAATAGAAAAAAATAGATGATATCTTTTCAGCAGAAAACATTGGTTGATACAATTTTAAACCATCATGATATGGAAGAATTCTTCTGTCCCTCTCGAAGGTGGAAGAAGCATTTGGATCACAGATCATCTACAATGAAATACTTGACATGTTTAAGATGCTTTCAATCAATTTTGATCGTCAATTGCTTATTTGTTGTAAACAGTAATTTTTCAGTGAAGGGAAAGTGTGTGTGGTATATCTACATGATATGTTCAAAGGCAGTTCCTACTAATGGCCAGGCTGAATTCCAGTAAATAATGTCCCGAATGATATTTTGCCGCCTTCTTTGGCACTTCATGAAATCTTACCCCGATGAAGTGCTGAAACACAGAGATTTTCTCTTAGAGAGTGTCTCATGTTGTAACCTATCCCATGGATTTTATGCTGTAATTCTTATCTCTTTTAAAATTTACTATCTTCTGTACAGTTTTCATGAAACTTTCTGTTACAGTAGTGAATAGCACAGATAAATGTCATTTTGTACAACTTTGAATTTACCCCAAGAGCTGAGAGAAAACTTGATCCTATACTTCAATCCGAGTTTCTTCTATAGTCCAACTTTGTTTCTCTACCATCAAGCTTCTCCTTTGTTGCTGCTCCAAGCCCCGTCCAAGGTGACCTTGAATACTTTCAGGGATGGGACACCCACAACTTCTCTGGGCAACCTGTTCCAGTGTTCCAGCACTCCCACAGTAAAAAAGGCCTTCCTTTCATCTAATATGTGTAGGAAATCATAAATCTAGGCATAGAAGCTTGGAGTGCAAATTTGAAATTCTTTGGATTTGAAGCACATTTTATATGAATACTGACTTACAGATGACTAAAAGATGTTGATGGGCATTTGAGCTGACAAGTTTTGAAAAAGTGCACGGAAATTAAAATTGAAACCACTAAAATTAAAAACTCCTTGCCATTTTCTTTTTCCTCTCCTATTCAAAATTGCATATGTCAGATATCAGTGCTTCATGCAAACCTCTCAGATGCTCTCAGAGAAAAAGCTTTTCTTTCAGACTAAGTTGCGGTTGACGTAGAACACTAGCAGGAGTGAAAGATTTTCTGGGCATCGGGGCAGCCCGTTCTCCTTGGATTTGTGTGCAGAATGCATTTTATCCAAACTGGAAAATAGATCCCAGCTCTGTTCTATTCATCATCCTTACTTCATCAGGCCAGAAGATTCTGTGAAAAGTAGCCTGTGGACCTTGAAGACAGCGCATGTGAACCAGATGAGAGGTGATAGAGAAGTTGAGGGAGAGAAGAAAGAGCATGAGGCTGAAACCAGAAAGTATTTCTCCACGTGATCATGGAAGATTGCAGGAGCCACTTGGTACTATCAAACCAGCCCAACTTGGCACTTGTGCCACCTTGGGTCTGGGAGCCATGTTGCATATCGTGCATTTTAAGGAGCCAGCTGGCCACACCCAGCCATATGCCCCCAAACACAAACCAAGGCCCTTTTCTCTGGCAAACAAAACTCAGCTGCCCTGCTTCTGGATGGCAGATTGCAGGAACCACTTGGTACTATCAAACCAGCCCAACTTGGCACTGGTGCCACCATGGGTCTGGTCACCATCCTGCCTATTGTAGCTTTTCAGGAGCCAGCCGGTCACTCTCAGCCATAGGCCCCCAACACAAACCTCGGCCCGTTTCCCTGGCAAACAAAAGTAAGCTGCCCCGCTTCTGCATGGCAGATTGCAGGAGCTACTTAGTACTATCAAATCAGCCCGACTTGGCACAGGTGCCACCTTGGATCTGGGAACCATCCTGTGTATCGTGGATTTTCAGGGGCCAGCCGGCCACTCTCAGCCATATGCCCCCAAAAACAAACCACGGACCTTTTCTCTGGCAAACAAAAATCAGCTGCCCCACTTCTGGATGGCAGATTGCAGGAGCCACTTGGGACTATCACACCAGCACAACATGGCACTGCTGCCACCTTGGATCTGGGAACAATCCTGCGTATCGTACATATTCAGGAACCAGCCGAACACTCCCAGCCACAGGCCCCCAAACACAAACAACGGCCCTTTTCTCTGGCAAACAAAACTCAACTGCCCCTCTTCTGGATGGCAAATTGCAGGACGCACTTGGTACTACAAAAAGAGCCCGACTTGGCAGTGGTGCCACCTTGGCTCTGGGAACCATCCTGCGTATCGAGCATTTTAAGGAGCCAGCCGGCAATTCCCAGCCGTATGCCCCAAAAAGAAACCATGGACCTTTTCTCTGGCAAAAAAAACTCAGCTGTCCCGCTTCTGGATGGCAGATTGCAGGAGTTACTTTGAACCATACAACCAGCCTTACTTGGCACTGGTGCCACCTTGGATCTGGGAACCATCCTGCCTATCGTTGATTTTCAGGGGCCAGCCGGCCACTCTCAGCCATAGGCCCCCAAACACAAACCACAGCCCTTTTCTCTAGCAAACAAAATTCAACTGCCCCGCTTCTGGATGGCAAATTGCAGGAGCCACTGGGTACTACAAAAACAGCCTGACTTGGCACTGGTGCCACCTTGCGTCTGGTTACCATGCGGCGTATCGTGCATTTTAAGGAGCCAGGTGGCCACTCCCAGCCATATGCCCCCAAACACAACCCACGGCCCTTTTCTCTGGCAAACAAAACTCAGCTGCCCCGCTTCTGGATGGCAGATTGCAGGAGACACTTGGTACTATCAAACCAGCCCGACTTGGCACTGGTGCCACCTTGGGTCTGGGAACCATCCTGCGTATTGTGGATTGTCAGGAGACAGCCGACCACTATCGGCCACAGAGCCCAATCAAAAACAAAGGTCCGTTTCCCTGGCAAAAAAAACTCAGCTGCCCCGCTTCTGGATGGGAGATTGCAGGAGGCACTTGACACTGTCAAACGAGCCCCACTTGGCACTGGTGCCACCTTGGGTCTGGGAACCATGCTGCGTATCGTGGATTTTCAGGAGCCAGCCGGCCACTGCCAGCCACAGGCCCCCAAACACAAACCACAGCCTTTTTCTCTGGCAAACAAAACTCAGCTGCCCCGCTTCTGGATGGCAGATTGCAGGAGCCACTTGGTACTATCAAACCAGCCCGACTTGGCACTGGTGCCACCTTGGGTCTGGGAACCATCCTGCCTATCGTGGATTTTAAGGAGCCAGCCGGCTACTCCCAGCCACAGGCCCCCAACAAAAACCACGGCCCTTTTTTCTCGCAAACAAAACTTAGCTGCCTCACTTCTGGATGGCAGATTGCAGGAGCCACTTGGTACTATCAAACCAGCCCGACTTGGCACTGGTGCCACCTTGGGTCTGGGAACCATCCTGCGTATCGTGGATTCTAAGGAGCCAGCCGGCCACTCCCAGCCACAGGCCCCCAAACAAAATCAACGGCGCTGTTCCCTGGAAAACAAAACACGCCTGCCAACTTTTTGATGGAGTTTGCAGGAGCCACTTGGTACTATCAAACCAGCCCGACTTGGCACTGGTGCCACCTTGGGTCTGGGAAACATCCTGCGTATCGTGGATTCTTAGGAGCCAGCCGGCCACTCCTAGCCACAGGCCCCCAAACAAAAACCTAGGCCTATTTCTCTGGCAAACAAAAGTAAGCTGCCCTGCTTCTGGATGGCAGATTGCAGGAGACACTTGGTACTATCAAACCAGCCCGACTTGGCACTGGTGCCACCTTGGATCTGGGAACCATGCTCTGTATCGTGGATATTCAGGGGCCAGCCGGCCACTCTCAGCCATATGTCCCCAAACAGAAACCTCGGCCCGTTTCTCTGGCAAACAAAACTCAACTGCCCCTCTTCTGGATGGCAAATTGCAGGATGAACTTGATACTAAAACCGCAGGCCGACTTGGTAGTGGTGACACCTTGGGCCTGGGAACCATCATGCGTATCGAGCATTTTAAGGAGCCAGCCGGCCACTCCCAGCAATATGCCCCCAAAAACAATCCACGGAATTTTCCTCTGGCAAACAAAAATCAGCTGCCTCGCTTCTGGATGGCAGATTGCAGGAGCCACTTTGCACCATCAAACCAGCCCGACTTGGCACTGGTGCCACATTGCATCTGGGAACCATGCTGCCTAGCGTGGATTTTCAGGAGCCAGCCGGCCACTCTCAGCTATATGCCCCCAAACAAAACCCACGGCCCGTTTCCCTGGCAAACAAAATTAAGCTGCCCCGCTTCTGGATGGCAGATTGCAGGACGCACTTGGTAGTATCAAACCAGCAAAACTTGGCACTGGTGCCACCTTGGGTCTGGGAACCATCCTGCGTATCGTGGGTTCAAAGGAGCCAGCCGGTCACTCCCAGCCACAGGCCCCCAAATACAAACAATGTCGCTTTTCCCTGGAAAACAAAACTCGCCTGCCAACTTTTTGATGGCAGATTGCAGGAGCCACTTGGTACTATCAAACCAGCCCAACTTGGCACTGGTGCCACCATGGGTCTGGTAACCATCCTGCCTATTGTAGCTTTCCAGGAGCCAGCCGGTCACTCCCAGCCATAGGTCCCCAGTCACAAACCTCGGCCCGTTTCCCTGGCAAACAAAAGTAAGCTACCCCGCTTCTGGATGGCAGATTGCAGGAGCCACTTGGTACTATCAAACCAGCCCAACTTGGCACTGGTGCCACCTTGGGTCTGGGAACCATGCTGCGTAACACAGATTCTAAGGCGCCAGTCGGCCACTACGAGCCACAAGCCCCCAAACACAAACAACGGCGCTATTCTCTGGCAAACAAAACTCAACTGCCCCTCTTCTGGATGGCAAATTGCAGGACGCACTTGGTACTATAAAAACAGCCCGACTTGGCACTGGTGCCCCCTTGGGTCTGGGAACCATCCTGCGTATCGATCTTTTTAATGAGACAGCCGGCCGCTCCCAGCCATATGCCCCCAAACACAACCCACGGCCCTTTTCTCTGGCAAACAAAACTCAACTGCACCGCTTCTGGATGGCAGATTGCAGGAGCCACTTGGTACTATCAAACCAGCCCGACTTGGCGCTGGTGCCACCTTGGGTCTGGGAACCATCCTGCGTATTGTGGGTTGTCAGGAGCCAGCCGAACACTCTCGGCCACAGACCCCAATTAAAAACAACGGCCCGTTTCACAGGCAAACAAAACTCAGCTGCCCCGCTTCTGGATGGGAGATTGCAGGAGGCACTTGGTGTAATCAAACCAGCCCGACTTGGCACTGGTGCCACCTTGGGTCTGGGAACCATCCTGCGTATCGTGGATTCTAAGGAGCCAGCCGGCCACTCCTAGCCACAGGCCCCCAAACAAAAACCTAGGCCTATTTCTCTGGCAAACAAAAGTAAGCTGCCCTGCTTCTGGATGGCAGATTGCAGGAGACACTTGGTACTATCAAACCAGCCCGACTTGGCACTGGTGCCACCTTGGATCTGGGAACCATGCTCTGTATCGTGGATATTCAGGGGCCAGCCGGCCACTCTCAGCCATATGTCCCCAAACAGAAACCTCGGCCCGTTTCTCTGGCAAACAAAACTCAACTGCCCCTCTTCTGGATGGCAAATTGCAGGATGAACTTGATACTAAAACCGCAGGCCGACTTGGTAGTGGTGACACCTTGGGCCTGGGAACCATCATGCGTATCGAGCATTTTAAGGAGCCAGCCGGCCACTCCCAGCAATATGCCCCCAAAAACAATCCACAGAATTTTCCTCTGGCAAACAAAAATCAGCTGCCTCGCTTCTGGATGGCAGATTGCAGGAGCCACTTTGCACCATCAAACCAGCCCGACTTGGCACTGGTGCCACATTGCATCTGGGAACCATGCTGCCTAGCGTGGATTTTCAGGAGCCAGCCGGCCACTCTCAGCTATATGCCCCCAAACAAAACCCACGGCCCGTTTCCCTGGCAAACAAAATTAAGCTGCCCCGCTTCTGGATGGCAGATTGCAGGACGCACTTGGTAGTATCAAACCAGCAAAACTTGGCACTGGTGCCACCTTGGGTCTGGGAACCATCCTGCGTATCGTGGGTTCAAAGGAGCCAGCCGGTCACTCCCAGCCACAGGCCCCCAAATACAAACAATGTCGCTTTTCCCTGGAAAACAAAACTCGCCTGCCAACTTTTTGATGGCAGATTGCAGGAGCCACTTGGTACTATCAAACCAGCCCAACTTGGCACTGGTGCCACCATGGGTCTGGTAACCATCCTGCCTATTGTAGCTTTCCAGGAGCCAGCCGGTCACTCCCAGCCATAGGTCCCCAGTCACAAACCTCGGCCCGTTTCCCTGGCAAACAAAAGTAAGCTACCCCGCTTCTGGATGGCAGATTGCAGGAGCCACTTGGTACTATCAAACCAGCCCAACTTGGCACTGGTGCCACCTTGGGTCTGGGAACCATGCTGCGTAACACAGATTCTAAGGCGCCAGTCGGCCACTACGAGCCACAAGCCCCCAAACACAAACAACGGCGCTATTCTCTGGCAAACAAAACTCAACTGCCCCTCTTCTGGATGGCAAATTGCAGGACGCACTTGGTACTATAAAAACAGCCCGACTTGGCACTGGTGCCCCCTTGGGTCTGGGAACCATCCTGCGTATCGATCTTTTTAATGAGACAGCCGGCCACTCCCAGCCATATGCCCCCAAACACAACCCACGGCCCTTTTCTCTGGCAAACAAAACTCAACTGCACCGCTTCTGGATGGCAGATTGCAGGAGCCACTTGGTACTATCAAACCAGCCCGACTTGGCACTGGTGCCACCTTGGGTCTGGGAACCATCCTGCGTATTGTGGGTTGTCAGGAGCCAGCCGAACACTCTCGGCCACAGACCCCAATTAAAAACAACGGCCCGTTTCACAGGCAAACAAAACTCAGCTGCCCCGCTTCTGGATGGGAGATTGCAGGAGGCACTTGACACTGTGAAACCAGCCCCACTTGGCACTGGTGCCACCTTGGGTCTGGGAACCATGCTGCGTATCATGGATTTTCAGGAGCCAGCCGGCCACTCCCAGCCACAGGCCCCCAAACACAAACCACAGACTTTTTGTCTGGCAAACAAAATTCAGCTGCCCCGCTTCTGGATGGCAGATTGCAGGAGCCACTTGGGACTATCACACCAGCACAACATGGCACTGCTGCCACCTTGGATCTGGGAACCATCCTTCCTATCGTGGATTTTCAGGGGCCAGCCGGTCACTCTCAGCCATAGGCCCCAAACACAAACCACGGCCCTTTTCTCTGGAAAACAAAACTCAACTGCCCCTCTTCTGGATGGCAGATTGCAGGAGCCACTGGGTACTATGAAACCAGCCCTACTTGGCACTGATGCCACCTTGGGTCTGGGAACCATGCGGCGTATCATGGATTTTCAGGAGCCAGCCGGCCACTGCCAGCCACAGGCCCCGAAACACAAACAACAGCCTTTTTCTCTGGCAAACAAAATTCAGCTGCCCCGCTTCTGGATGGCAGATTGCAGGAACCACTTGGTACTAACAAACCAGCCCGACTTGGCACTGATGCCACCTTGGGTCTGGGAACCATCCTGCGTATCGTGGATTCAAAGGAGCCAGCTGGCCACTCCCAGCCACAGGCCCCAAAACACACACAACGGTGCTTTTCCCTGGAAAACAAAACTCGCCTGCCAAACATTTGATGGCAGATTGCAGGAGCCACTTGGTATTATCAAACCAGCCCAACTTGGCACTGGTGCCACCATGGGTCTGGTCACCATCCTGCCTATCGTAGCTTTTCAGGAGCCAGCCAGCCACCCCCAGCCAGAGGACCCCAGACAAATATTTCGGCCCGTTTCCCTGGCAAACAAAAGTAAGCTGCCCCGCTTCTGGATGGCAGATTGCAGGAGCCACTTTGCACCATCAAACCAGCCCAACTTGGCACTGGTGCCAACTCAGGTCTGGGAACCATCCTGCGTATCGTGGGTTCTAAGGAGCCAGCTGGCCACTCCCAACCACAGGCCCCCAAACACAAACAACGGCGCTTTTCCCTGGAAAACAAAACTCGCCTGCCAACTTTTTGATGGCAGATTGCAGGAGCCACTTGGTACTATCAAACCAGCCCAACTTGGCACTGGTGCCACCATGGGTCTGGTCACCATCCTGCCTATCGTAGCTTTTCAGGAGCCAGCCGGTCACTCCCAGCCATAGGCCCCCAGACACAAACCTCGGCCCGTTTCCCTGGCAAACAAAAGTAAGCTGCCCCGCTTCTGCATGGCAGATTGCAGGAGCTACTTAGTACTATCAAACCAGCCCGACTTGGCACTGGTGACACCTCTGGTCTGGGAACCATCCTGCCTATCGTGGATTTTCAGGGGCCAGCCGGCCACTCTCAGCCATATGCCCCCAAAAACAAACCACGGCCCTTTTCTCTGGCAAACAAAACTCAACTGCCCCTCTTCTGGATGGCAAATTTTAGGACGCACTTTGTACTACGAAAACCGCCCGACGTGGCACTGGTGCCACCTTGTGTCAGGGAACCATCCTGCATATCGAGCTTTTTAAGGAGCCAGCCGGCCACGCCCAGCCATATACCCCCAAAAACAAACCACGGACCATTTCTCTTGGAAACAAAAATCCGCTGCCCCGCGTCTGTATGGCAGATTGCAGGAGCCACTTTGCACCATCAAACCAGCCCGACTTGGCACTGGTGCCACCTTGGGTCTGGGAACAATCCTGCATATCGTGGATTCTAAGGAGCCAGCCGGCCACTCCCTGCCACAGGCCCCCAAACACAAACAACGGCGCTTTTCCCTGGAAAACAAAATTCGCCTGCCAGCTTTTTGATGGCAGATTGCAGGAGCCACTTGGTACTATCAAATCATCCCAACTTGGCACTGGTGCCACTATGGGTCTGGGAACCATCCTGCCTATTGTAGCATTTCAGGAGCCAGCCGGTCACTCCCAGCCATAGGCCCCCAGACACAAACCTCGGACCGTTTCCCTGGCAAACAAAATTAAGCTGCCCCGATTCTGGATGGCAGATTGCAGGAGCCACTTGGTTGTGTCAAACCAGCCCAACTTGGCACTGGTGCCACCTTGGGTCTGGGAACCATCCTGCGTAACGTGGATTCTAAGCAGCCACCCGGCCACTCTGAGCCACAGGCCCCCAAACACAAACAACGGCGCTTTTCCCTGGAAAACAAAACTCGCCTGCCAAATTTGATGGCAGATTGCAGGAGCCACTTGGTACTATCAAACCAGCCCAACTCTGCACTGGTGCCACGTCTGGTCTGGGAACCATCCTGCCTATCGTAGCTTTTCAGGAGCCAGCCGGTCACTCCCAGCCATAGACCCCCAGACACAAACCTCGGCCCGTTTCCCTGGAAAACAAAAGTAAGTTACCCCGATTCTGGATGGCAGATTGCAGGAGCCACTTGGTACTATCAAATCAGCCCAACTTGGCACTGGTGCCACCATGGGTCTGGTAAACATCCTGCCTATCGTAGCTTTTCAGGAGCCAGCCGGTCACTCCCTGCCATAGGCCCCCGGACACAAACCTCGGCCCGTTTCCCTGGCAAACAAAAGTAATCTACCCCACTTCTGGATGGCAGATTGCAGGACGCACTTGGTACTATCAAACCAGCCCAACTTGGCACTGGTGCCACGTCAAGTCTAGGAACCATCCTGCGTATCGTGGATTCTAAGGAGCCAGCCTGCCACTCCCAGCCATAGGCCTCTAAACAAAAACAACGGCGCTTTTCCCTGGTAAAGAAAACTTGCCTGCCAACTTTTTGATGGCAGATTGCAGGAGCCACTTGGTACTATCAAACCAGCCCAACTTGGCACTGGTGCCACCATGGGTCTGGTCACCATCCTGCCTATCGTAGCTTTTCAGGAGCCAGCCGGTCACTCCCAGCCATAGGCCCCCAGACACAAAGCTCGGCCCGTTTCCCTGGCAAACAAAAGTAAGCTGCCCCGCTTCTGGATGGCAGATTGCAGGAACCACTTGGTACTATCAAACCAGCCCGACTTGGCACTGGTGCCACCTCTGGTCTGGGAACCATCCTGCGTATCGTGGATTCTAAGGAGCCAGCTGGCCACTCCCAGCCACAGGCCCCCAAACAAAAACAACGGCGCTTTTCCCTGGAAAACAAAACTCGCCTGCCAACTTTTTGATGGCAGATTGCAGGAGCCACTTGGTACCATCAAACCAGCCCAACTTGGCACTGGTGCCACCTTGGGTCTGGTCACCATCCTGCCTATCGTAGCTTTTCAGGAGCCAGCCGGTCACTCCCAGCCATAGGCCCCCAGACACAAACCTCGGCCCGTTTCCCTGGCAAACAAAAGTAAGCTGCCCCGCTTCTGGATGGCAGATTGCAGGAGCCACTTTGCACCATCAAACTATCCCGACTAGGCACTGGTGCCACCTTGGGTCTGGGAACCATCCTGCGTATGGTGGATTCTAAGGAGCCAGCCGGCCACTCCCAGCCACAGGCCCCTAAACACATCAACGGCGCTTTTCCCTGGAAAACAAAACTCGCCTGCCAAACTTTTGATGGCAGATTGCAGGAGCCACTTGGTACTATCAAACCAGCCCAACTTGGGACTGGTGCCACCATGGGTCTGGTCACCATCCTGGCTATCGTAGCTTTTCAGGAGCCAGCCGGTCACTCGCAGCCATAGGCCCCCAGACACAAACCTCGGCCCGTTTCCCTGGCAAACAAAAGTAAGCTGCCCTGCTTCTGGATGGCAGATTGCAGGAACCACTTGGTACTATCAAACCAGCAAAACTTGGCACTGGTGCCACCTTGGGTCTGGATACCATGGTGCGTATCGTGGATTCTAAGGAGCCAGCCGGCCACTCCCAGCCACAGGCCCCCAAACAAAAACAACGGCGCTTTTCCCTGGAAAACAAAACTCGCCTACCAACGTTTTGATGGCAGATTGCAGGAGCCACTTGGTACTATCAAACCAGCCCAACTTGGCACTGGTGCCACCATGGGTCTGGTCACCATCCTGCCTATCGTAACTTTTCAGGAGCCAGCCGGTCACTCCCAGCCATAGGCCCCCAGACACAAAGCTCGGCCCGTTTCCCTGGCAAAGGAAATTAAGCTGCCCCGCTTCTGGATGGCAGATTGCAGGAGCCACTTGGTACTATCAAACCAGCCCGACTTGGCACTGGTGCCACCTCTGGTCTGGGAACCATCCTGCGTATCGTGGATTCTAAGGAGCCAGTCGGCCACTCCCAGCCACAGGCCCCCAAACACAAACAACGGCCCGTTTCCGTGGCAAACAAAAGTAAGCTGCCCCGCTTCTGGATGGCAGATTGCAGGAGCCACTTGGTACTATCAAACCAGCCCGACTTGGCACTGGTGCCACCTCTGGTCTGGGAACCATCCTGCGTATTGTGGTTTCTAAGGAGCCAGCCGGCCACTCCCAACCACAGGCCCCCAAACACAAACAACGGCGCTTTTCCCTGGAAAACAAAACTCGCCTGCCAACGATTTGATGGCAGATTGCAGGAGCCACTTGGTACTATCAAACCAGCCCAACTTGGCACTGGTGCCACCATGGGTCTTGTCACCATCCTGCCTATCGTAGCTTTCAGGAGCCAGCCGGTCACTGCCTGCCATAGGCCCCGAGACACAAACCTCGGCCCGTTTCCCTGGCAAACAAAAGTAAGCTGCCCCGCTTCTGGATGGCAGATTGCAGGAGCCACTTGGTACTATCAAACCAGCCCGACTTGGCACTGGTGCCACCTCTGGTCTGGGAACCATCCTGCGTATCGTGGATTTTATGGAGCCAGCCGGTCAGTCCCAGCCATAGGCCCCCAAACACAAACAACGATCCGTTTCCCTGGCAAACCAAAGTAAGCTGCCCCGCTTCTGGATGGCAGATTGCAGGAACCACTTGGTAGTATCAAACCAGCCCAACTTGGCACTGGTGCCACCTCTGGTCTGGGAACCATGCTGCGTATCGTGGTTTCTAAGGAGCCAGCCGGCCACTCCCAACCATAGACCCCCAGACACAAACCTCGGCCCGTTTCCCTGGAAAACAAAAGTAAGCTACCCCGATTCTGGATGGCAGATTGCAGGAGCCACTTGGTACTATCAAATCAGCCCAACTTGGCACTGGTGCCACCATGGGTCTGGTAAACATCCTGCCTATCGTAGCTTTTCAGGAGCCAGCCGGCCACTCTCAGCCATATGCCCCCAAAAACAAACCACGGCCCTTTTCTCTGGCAAACAAAACTCAACTGCCCCTCTTCTGGATGGCAAATTTTAGGACGCACTTTGTACTACGAAAACCGCCCGACGTGGCACTGGTGCCACCTTGTGTCAGGGAACCATCCTGCATATCGAGCTTTTTAAGGAGCCAGCCGGCCACGCCCAGCCATAAACCCCCAAAAACAAACCACGGACCATTTCTCTTGGAAACAAAAATCCGCTGCCCCGCGTCTGTATGGCAGATTGCAGGAGCCACTTTGCACCATCAAACCAGCCCGACTTGGCACTGGTGCCACCTTGGGTCTGGGAACAATCCTGCATATCGTGGATTCTAAGGAGCCAGCCGGCCACTCCCAGCCACAGGCCCCCAAACACAAACAACGGCGCTTTTCCCTGGAAAACAAAATTCGCCTGCCAACTTTTTGATGGCAGATTGCAGGAGCCACTTGGTACTATCAAATCATCCCAACTTGGCACTGGTGCCACTATGGGTCTGGGAACCATCCTGCCTATTGTAGCATTTCAGGAGCCAGCCGGTCACTCCCAGCCATAGGCCCCCAGACACAAACCTCGGACCGTTTCCCTGGCAAACAAAATTAAGCTGCCCCGATTCTGGATGGCAGATTGCAGGAGCCACTTGGTTGTGTCAAACCAGCCCGACTTGGCACTGGTGCCACCTTGGGTCTGGGAACCATCCTGCGTATCGTGGATTCTAAGCAGCCACCCGGCCACTCTGAGCCACAGGCCCCCAAACAAAAACTACGGTGCTTTTCCCTGGAAAACAAAACTCGCCTGCCAACTTTTTGATGGCAGATTGCAGGAGCCACTTGGTACTATCAAACCAGCCCAACTTGGCACTGGTGCCACGTCTGGTCTGGGAACCATCCTGCCTATCGTAGCTTTTCAGGAGCCAGCCGGTCACTCCCAGCCATAGACCCCCAGACACAAACCTCGGCCCGTTTCCCTGGCAAACAAAAGTAAGCTGCCCCGCTTTTGGATGGCAGATTGCAGGAGCCACGTTGCACCATCAAACCAGCCCCACGTGGCACTGGTGCCACCTTGGGTCTGGGAACAAGTTGGGCTGGTTTGATAGTACCAAGTGGCTCCTGCAATCTGCCATCCAGAAGCGGGACAGCTTAGTTTTGTTTCCCAGGGAAACGGGCCGAGGTATTTGTCTGGGGGCCTATGGCTGGGAGTGACCGGCTGACTACTGAAAAGCTACGATAGGCAGGATGGTTACCAGACTCATGGTGCCACCAGTGCCAAGTCGGGCTGCTTTGATAATACTAAATAGCTCCTGCAATCTGCCATCCAGACGCGGGGCATCGGATTTTTGTTTGCTGGAGAAAAGTTCCGTGGTTTTTTTTTTGGGGGTATATGACTGGACGTGGCCGGCTGGCTCCTTAAAAAGCTCTATACGCAGGATTGTTCCCTGACCCAAGGTGGCATCAGTGCCAAGTCGGGCTGTTTTCGTAGTACCAAGTGCGTCCTGCAATTTGCCATCCAGAAGCGGGGCAGCCTACTTTTGTTTGCCAGGGAAACGTGCCGAGGTATTTGTCTGGGGGCCTATGGCTGGGAGTGAGCGGCTGGCTCCTGAAAAGCTACGATAGGCAGGATGGTGACCAGACCCATGGTGGCACCAGTGCCAAGTTGGGCTGGTTTGATAGTACCAAGTGGCTCCTGCAATCTGCCATCAAGAAGTTGGCAGGCGAGTTTTGTTTTCCAGGGAAAAGCGCCGTTGTTTTTGTTTAGAGGCCTGTGGCTGGGAGTGGCCGCCTGTCCTCGTAGAATCTACGTTACGCAGCATGGTTCCCAGAGCCAAGGTGGCACCAGGGCCAAGTCGGGCTGGTTTGTAAGTACCAAGTGCATCCTGCAATCTGCCATCCAAAAGCGGGGCAGCTTACTTTTGTTTGCCAGGGAAACGGGCCGAGGTTTGTGTCCGGGGGCCTATGGCAGGGAGTGACCGGCTGGCTCCTGAAAAGCTACGATAGGCAGGATGTTTACCAGACCCATGGTGGCACCAGTGCCAAGTTGGGCTGATTTGATAGTACCAAGTGGCTCCTGCAATCTGCCATCCAGAATCGGGGTAACTTACTTTTGTTTTCCAGGGAAACGGGCCGAGGTTTGTGTCTGGGGGTCTATGGCTGGGAGTGACCGGCTGGCTCCTGAAAAGCTACAATAGGCAGGATGGTTCCCAGACCAGAGGTGGCACCAGTGCCAAGTTGGGCTGGTTTGATAGTACCAAGTGGCTCCTGCAATCTGCCATCAAAAAGTTGGCAGGCGAGTTTTGTTTTCCAGGGAAAAGCGCCGTTGTTTGTGTTTGGGGGCCTGTGGCTCAGAGTGGCCGGGTGGCTGCTTAGAATCCACGTTACGCAGGATGGTTCCCAGACCCAAGGTGGCACCAGTGCCAAGTCGGGCTGGTTTGACACAACCAAGTGGCTCCTGCAATCTGCCATCCAGAATCGGGGCAGCTTAATTTTGTTTGCCAGGGAAACGGTCCGAGGTTTGTGTCTGGGGGCCTATGGCTGGGAGTGACCGGCTGGCTCCTGAAATGCTACAATAGGCAGGATGGTTCCCAGACCCATAGTGGCACCAGTGCCAAGTTGGGATGATTTGATAGTACCAAGTGGCTCCTGAAATCTGCCATCAAAAAGCTGGCAGGCGAATTTTGTTTTCCAGGGAAAAGCGCCGTTGATTGTGTTTGGGGGCCTGTGGCAGGGAGTGGCCGGCTGGCTCCTTAGAATCCACGATATGCAGGATTGTTCCCAGACCCAAGGTGGCACCAGTGCCAAGTCGGGCTGGTTTGATGGTGCAAAGTGGCTCCTGCAATCTGCCATACAGACGCGGGGCAGCGGATTTTTGTTTCCAAGAGAAATGGTCCGTGGTTTGTTTTTGGGGGTATATTGCTGGGCGTGGCCGGCTGGCTCCTTAAAAAGCTCGATATGCAGGATGGTTCCCTGACACAAGGTGGCACCAGTGCCACGTCGGGCGGTTTTCGTAGTACAAAGTGCGTCCTAAAATTTGCCATCCAGAAGAGGGGCAGTTGAGTTTTGTTTGCCAGAGAAAAGGGCCGTGGTTTGTTTTTGGGGCATATGGCTGAGAGTGGCCGGCTGGCCCCTGAAAATCCACGATAGGCAGGATGGTTCCCAGACCAGAGGTGTCACCAGTGCCAAGTCGGGCTGGTTTGATAGTACTAAGTAGCTCCTGCAATCTGCCATGCAGAAGCGGGGCAGCTTACTTTTGTTTGCCAGGGAAACGGGCCGAGGTTTGTGTCTGGGGGCCTATGGCTGGGAGTGACCGGCTGGCTCCTGAAAAGCTACGATAGGCAGGATGGTGACCAGACCCATGGTGGCAGCAGTGCCAAGTTGGGCTGGTTTGATAGTACCAAGTGGCTCCTGCAATCTGCCATCAAAAAGTTGGCAGGCGAGTTTTGTTTTCCAGGGAAAAGCGCCGTTGTTTGTGTTTGGGGGCCTGTGGCTGGGAGTGGCCGGCTGGCTCCTTAGAACCCACGATACGCAGGATGGTTCCCAGACCTGAGTTGGCACCAGTGCCAAGTTGGGCTGGTTTGATAGTACCAAGTGGCTCCTGCAATCTGCCATCCAGAAGCGGGGCAGCTTACTTTTGTTTGCCAGGGAAACGGGCCGAAATATTTGTCTGGGGGCCTCTGGCTGGGGGTGGCTGGCTGGCTCCTGAAAAGCTACGATAGGCAGGATGGTGACCTGACCCATGGTGGCACCAGTGCCAAGTTGGGCTGGTTTGATAGTACCAAGTGGCTCCTGCAATCTGCCATCAAATGTTTGGCAGGCGAGTTTTTTTTTCCAGGGAAAAGCACCGTTGTGTGTGTTTTGGGGCCTGTGGCTGGGAGTGGCCAGCTGGCTCCTTTGAATCCACGATACGCAGGATGGTTCCCAGACCCATGGTGGCATCAGTGCCAAGTCGGGCTGTTTTGTTAGTACCAAGTGGTTCCTGCAATCTGCCATCCAGAAGCGGGGCAGCTGAATTTTGTTTGCCAGAGAAAAAGGCTGTTGTTTGTGTTTCGGGGCCTGTGGCTGGCAGTGGCCGGCTGGCTCCTGAAAATCCATGATACGCAGCATGGTTCCCAGACCCAAGGTGGCATCAGTGCCAAGTAGGGCTGGTTTCATAGTACCCAGTGGCTCCTGCAATCTGCCATCCAGAAGAGGGGCAGCTGAGTTTTGTTTTCCAGAGAAAAGGGCCGTGGTTTGTGTTTGGGGCCTATGGCTGAGAGTGACCGGCTGGCCCCTGAAAATCCACGATAGGAAGGATGGTTCCCAGATCCAAGGTGGCAGCAGTGCCATGTTGTGCTGGTGTGATAGTCCCAAGTGGCTCCTGCAATCTGCCATCCAGAAGCGGGGCAGCTGAATTTTGTTTGCCAGACAAAAAGTCTGTGGTTTGTGTTTGGGGGCCTGTGGCTGGGAGTGGCCGGCTGGCTCCTGAAAATCCATGATACGCAGCATGGTTCCCAGACCCAAGGTGGCACCAGTGCCAAGTGGGGCTGGTTTCACAGTGTCAAGTGCCTCCTGCAATCTCCCATCCAGAAGCGGGGCAGCTGAGTTTTGTTTGCCTGTGAAACGGGCCGTTGTTTTTAATTGGGGTCTGTGGCCGAGAGTGTTCGGCTGGCTCCTGACAACCCACAATACGCAGGATGGTTCCCAGACCCAAGGTGGCACCAGTGCCAAGTCGGGCTGGTTTGATAGTACCAAGTGGCTCCTGCAATCTGCCATCCAGAAGCGGTGCAGTTGAGTTTTGTTTGCCAGAGAAAAGGGCCGTGGGTTGTGTTTGGGGGCATATGGCTGGGAGTGGCCGGCTGTCTCATTAAAAAGATCGATACGCAGGATGGTTCCCAGACCCAAGGGGGCACCAGTGCTAAGTCGGGCTGTTTTTATAGTACCAAGTGCGTCCTGCAATTTGCCATCCAGAAGAGGGGCAGTTGAGTTTTGTTTGCCAGAGAATAGCGCCGTTGTTTGTGTTTGGGGGCTTGTGGCTCGTAGTGGCCGACTGGCGCCTTAGAATCTGTGTTACGCAGCATGGTTCCCAGACCCAAGGTGGCACCAGTGCCAAGTTGGGCTGGTTTGATAGTACCAAGTGGCTCCTGCAATCTGCCATCCAGAAGCGGGGTAGCTTACTTTTGTTTGCCAGGGAAACGGGCCGAGGTTTGTGACTGGGGACCTATGGCTGGGAGTGACCGGCTGGCTCCTGGAAAGCTACAATAGGCAGGATGGTTACCAGACCCATGGTGGCACCAGTGCCAAGTTGGGCTGGTTTGATAGTACCAAGTGGCTCCTGCAATCTGCCATCAAAAAGTTGGCAGGCGAGTTTTGTTTTCCAGGGAAAAGCGCCGTTGTTTGTGTTTGGGGGCCTGTGGCTGGGAGTGGCCAGCTGGCTCCTTAGAACCCACGATACGCAGGATGGTTCCCAGACCTGAGTTGGCACCAGTGCCAAGTTGGGCTGGTTTGATAGTACCAAGTGGCTCCTGCAATCTGCCATCCAGAAGCGGGGCAGCTTACTTTTGTTTGCCAGGGAAACGGGCCGAAATATTTGTCTGGGGGCCTCTGGCTGGGGGTGGCTGGCTGGCTCCTGAAAAGCTACGATAGGCAGGATGGTGACCAGACCCATGGTGGCACCAGTGCCAAGTTGGGCTGGTTTGATAATACCAAGTGGCTCCTGCAATCTGCCATCAAAAGTTTGGCAGGCGAGTTTTGTTTTCCAGGGAAAAGCACCGTTGTGTGTGTTTTGGGGCCTGTGGCTGGGAGTGGCCAGCTGGCTCCTTTGAATCCACGATACGCAGGATGGTTCCCAGACCCAAGGTGGCATCAGTGACAAGTCGGGCTGGTTTGTTAGTACCAAGTGGTTCCTGCAATCTGCCATCCAGAAGCGGGGCAGCTGAATTTTGTTTGCCAGAGAAAAAGGCTGTTGTTTGTGTTTCGGGGCCTGTGGCTGGCAGTGGCCGGCTGGCTCCTGAAAATCCATGATACGCAGCATGGTTCCCAGACCCAAGGTGGCATCAGTGCCAAGTAGGGCTGGTTTCATAGTACCCAGTGGCTCCTGCAATCTGCCATCCAGAAGAGGGGCAGTTGAGTTTTGTTTTCCAGAGAAAAGGGCCGTGGTTTGTGTTTGGGGCCTATGGCTGAGAGTGACCGGCTGGCCCCTGAAAATCCATGATAGGAAGGATGGTTCCCAGATCCAAGGTGGCACCAGTGCCAAGTTTTGCTGGTTTGATACTACCAAGTGCGTCCTGCAATCTGCCATCCAGAAGCGGGGCAGCTTAATTTTGTTTGCCAGGGAAACGGGCCGTGGGTTTTGTTTGGGGGCATATAGCTGAGAGTGGCCGGCTGGCTCCTGAAAATCCACGCTAGGCAGCATGGTTCCCAGATGCAATGTGGCACCAGTGCCAAGTCGGGCTGGTTTGATGGTGCAAAGTGGCTCCTGCAATCTGCCATCCAGAAGCGAGGCAGCTGATTTTTGTTTGCCAGAGGAAAATTCCGTGGATTGTTTTTGGGGGCATATTGCTGGGAGTGGCCGGCTGGCTCCTTAAAATGCTCGATACGCATGATGGTTCCCAGGCCCAAGGTGTCACCACTACCAAGTCGGCCTGCGGTTTTAGTATCAAGTTCATCCTGCAATTTGCCATCCAGAAGAGGGGCAGTTGAGTTTTGTTTGCCAGAGAAACGGGCCGAGGTTTCTGTTTGGGGACATATGGCTGAGAGTGGCCGGCTGGCCCCTGAATATCCACGATACAGAGCATGGTTCCCAGATCCAAGGTGGCACCAGTGCCAAGTCGGGCTGGTTTGATAGTACCAAGTGTCTCCTGCAATCTGCCATCCAGAAGCAGGGCAGCTTACTTTTGTTTGCCAGAGAAATAGGCCTAGGTTTTTGTTTGGGGGCCTGTGGCTAGGAGTGGCCGGCTGGCTCCTTAGAATCCACGATACGCAGGATGGTTCCCAGACCCAAGGTGGCACCAGTGCCAAGTCGGGCTGGTTTGATTACACCAAGTGCCTCCTGCAATCTCCCATCCAGAAGCGGGGCAGCTGAGTTTTGTTTGCCTGTGAAACGGGCCGTTGTTTTTAATTGGGGTCTGTGGCCGAGAGTGTTCGGCTGGCTCCTGACAACCCACAATACGCAGGATGGTTCCCAGACCCAAGGTGGCACCAGTGCCAAGTCGGGCTGGTTTGATAGTACCAAGTGGCTCCTGCAATCTGCCATCCAGAAGCGGTGCAGTTGAGTTTTGTTTGCCAGAGAAAAGGGCCGTGGGTTGTGTTTGGGGGCATATGGCTGGGAGTGGCCGGCTGTCTCAGTAAAAAGATCGATACGCAGGATGGTTCCCAGACCCAAGGGGGCACCAGTGCCAAGTCGGGCTGTTTTTATAGTACCAAGTGCGTCCTGCAATTTGCCATCCAGAAGAGGGGCAGTTGAGTTTTGTTTGCCAGAGAATAGCGCCGTTGTTTGTGTTTGGGGGCTTGTGGCTCGTAGTGGCCGACTGGCGCCTTAGAATCTGTGTTACGCAGCATGGTTCCCAGACCCAAGGTGGCACCAGTGCCAAGTTGGGCTGGTTTGATAGTACCAAGTGGCTCCTGCAATCTGCCATCCAGAAGCGGGGTAGCTTACTTTTGTTTGCCAGGGAAACGGGCCGAGGTTTGTGACTGGGGACCTATGGCTGGGAGTGACCGGCTGGCTCCTGGAAAGCTACAATAGGCAGGATGGTTACCAGACCCATGGTGGCACCAGTGCCAAGTTGGGCTGGTTTGATAGTACCAAGTGGCTCCTGCAATCTGCCATCAAAAAGTTGGCAGGCGAGTTTTGTTTTCCAGGGAAAAGCGACATTGTTTGTATTTGGGGGCCTGTGGCTGGGAGTGACCGGCTGGCTCCTTTGAACCCACGATACGCAGGATGGTTCCCAGACCCAAGGTGGCACCAGTGCCAAGTTTTGCTGGTTTGATACTACCAAGTGCGTCCTGCAATCTGCCATCCAGAAGCGGGGCAGCTTAGTTTTGTTTGCCAGGGAAACAGGCCGTGGGTTTTGTTTGGGGGTATATAGCTGAGAGTGGCCGGCTGGCTCCTGAAAATCCACGCTAGGCAGCATGGTTCCCAGATGCAATGTGGCACCAGTGCCAAGTCGGGCTGGTTTGATGGTGCAAAGTGGCTCCTGCAATCTGCCATCCAGAAGCGAGGCAGCTGATTTTTGTTTGCCAGAGGAAAATTCCGTGGATTGTTTTTGGGGGCATATTGCTGGGAGTGGCCGGCTGGCTCCTTAAAATGCTCGATACGCATGATGGTTCCCAGGCCCAAGGTGTCACCACTACCAAGTCGGCCTGCGGTTTTAGTATCAAGTTCATCCTGCAATTTGCCATCCAGAAGAGGGGCAGTTGAGTTTTGTTTGCCAGAGAAACGGGCCGAGGTTTCTGTTTGGGGACATATGGCTGAGAGTGGCCGGCTGGCCCCTGAATATCCACGATACAGAGCATGGTTCCCAGATCCAAGGTGGCACCAGTGCCAAGTCGGGCTGGTTTGATAGTACCAAGTGTCTCCTGCAATCTGCCATCCAGAAGCAGGGCAGCTTACTTTTGTTTGCCAGAGAAATAGGCCTAGGTTTTTGTTTGGGGGCCTGTGGCTAGGAGTGGCCGGCTGGCTCCTTAGAATCCACGATACGCAGGATGGTTCCCAGACCCAAGGTGGCACCAGTGCCAAGTCGGGCTGGTTTGATTACACCAAGTGCCTCCTGCAATCTCCCATCCAGAAGCGGGGCAGCTGAGTTTTGTTTGCCTGTGAAACGGGCCGTTGTTTTTAATTGGGGTCTGTGGCCGAGAGTGTTCGGCTGGCTCCTGACAACCCACAATACGCAGGATGGTTCCCAGACCCAAGGTGGCACCAGTGCCAAGTCGGGCTGGTTTGATAGTACCAAGTGGCTCCTGCAATCTGCCATCCAGAAGCGGTGCAGTTGAGTTTTGTTTGCCAGAGAAAAGGGCCGTGGGTTGTGTTTGGGGGCATATGGCTGGGAGTGGCCGGCTGTCTCATTAAAAAGATCGATACGCAGGATGGTTCCCAGACCCAAGGGGGCACCAGTGCCAAGTCGGGCTGTTTTTATAGTACCAAGTGCGTCCTGCAATTTGCCATCCAGAAGAGGGGCAGTTGAGTTTTGTTTGCCAGAGAATAGCGCCGTTGTTTGTGTTTGGGGGCTTGTGGCTCGTAGTGGCCGACTGGCGCCTTAGAATCTGTGTTACGCAGCATGGTTCCCAGACCCAAGGTGGCACCAGTGCCAAGTTGGGCTGGTTTGATAGTACCAAGTGGCTCCTGCAATCTGCCATCCAGAAGCGGGGTAGCTTACTTTTGTTTGCCAGGGAAACGGGCCGAGGTTTGTGACTGGGGACCTATGGCTGGGAGTGACCGGCTGGCTCCTGGAAAGCTACAATAGGCAGGATGGTGACCAGACCCATGGTGGCACCAGTGCCAAGTTGGGCTGGTTTGATAGTACCAAGTGGCTCCTGCAATCTGCCATCAAAAAGTTGGCAGGCGAGATTTGTTTTCCAGGGAAAAGCGACATTGTTTGTATTTGGGGGCCTGTGGCTGGGAGTGACCGGCTGGCTCCTTTGAACCCACGATACGCAGGATGGTTCCCAGACCCAAGGTGGCACCAGTGCCAAGTTTTGCTGGTTTGATACTACCAAGTGCGTCCTGCAATCTGCCATCCAGAAGCGGGGCAGCTTAATTTTGTTTGCCAGGGAAACGGGCCGTGGGTTTTGTTTGGGGGCATATAGCTGAGAGTGGCCGGCTGGCTCCTGAAAATCCACGCTAGGCAGCATGGTTCCCAGATGCAATGTGGCACCAGTGCCAAGTCGGGCTGGTTTGATGGTGCAAAGTGGCTCCTGCAATCTGCCATCCAGAAGCGAGGCAGCTGATTTTTGTTTGCCAGAGGAAAATTCCGTGGATTGTTTTTGGGGGCATATTGCTGGGAGTGGCCGGCTGGCTCCTTAAAATGCTCGATACGCATGATGGTTCCCAGGCCCAAGGTGTCACCACTACCAAGTCGGCCTGCGGTTTTAGTATCAAGTTCATCCTGCAATTTGCCATCCAGAAGAGGGGCAGTTGAGTTTTGTTTGCCAGAGAAACGGGCCGAGGTTTCTGTTTGGGGACATATGGCTGAGAGTGGCCGGCTGGCCCCTGAATATCCACGATACAGAGCATGGTTCCCAGATCCAAGGTGGCACCAGTGCCAAGTCGGGCTGGTTTGATAGTACCAAGTGTCTCCTGCAATCTGCCATCCAGAAGCAGGGCAGCTTACTTTTGTTTGCCAGAGAAATAGGCCTAGGTTTTTGTTTGGGGGCCTGTGGCTAGGAGTGGCCGGCTGGCTCCTTAGAATCCACGATACGCAGGATGGTTCCCAGACCCAAGGTGGCACCAGTGCCAAGTCGGGCTGGTTTGATTACACCAAGTGCCTCCTGCAATCTCCCATCCAGAAGCGGGGCAGCTGAGTTTTGTTTGCCTGTGAAACGGGCCGTTGTTTTTAATTGGGGTCTGTGGCCGAGAGTGTTCGGCTGGCTCCTGACAACCCACAATACGCAGGATGGTTCCCAGACCCAAGGTGGCACCAGTGCCAAGTCGGGCTGGTTTGATAGTACCAAGTGGCTCCTGCAATCTGCCATCCAGAAGCGGTGCAGTTGAGTTTTGTTTGCCAGAGAAAAGGGCCGTGGGTTGTGTTTGGGGGCATATGGCTGGGAGTGGCCGGCTGTCTCATTAAAAAGATCGATACGCAGGATGGTTCCCAGACCCAAGGGGGCACCAGTGCCAAGTCGGGCTGTTTTTATAGTACCAAGTGCGTCCTGCAATTTGCCATCCAGAAGAGGGGCAGTTGAGTTTTGTTTGCCAGAGAATAGCGCCGTTGTTTGTGTTTGGGGGCTTGTGGCTCGTAGTGGCCGACTGGCGCCTTAGAATCTGTGTTACGCAGCATGGTTCCCAGACCCAAGGTGGCACCAGTGCCAAGTTGGGCTGGTTTGATAGTACCAAGTGGCTCCTGCAATCTGCCATCCAGAAGCGGGGTAGCTTACTTTTGTTTGCCAGGGAAACGGGCCGAGGTTTGTGACTGGGGACCTATGGCTGGGAGTGACCGGCTGGCTCCTGGAAAGCTACAATAGGCAGGATGGTGACCAGACCCATGGTGGCACCAGTGCCAAGTTGGGCTGGTTTGATAGTACCAAGTGGCTCCTGCAATCTGCCATCAAAAAGTTGGCAGGCGAGATTTGTTTTCCAGGGAAAAGCGACATTGTTTGTATTTGGGGGCCTGTGGCAGGGAGTGACCGGCTGGCTCCTTTGAACCCACGATACGCAGGATGGTTCCCAGACCCAAGGTGGCACCAGTGCCAAGTTTTGCTGGTTTGATACTACCAAGTGCGTCCTGCAATCTGCCATCCAGAAGCGGGGCAGCTTAATTTTGTTTGCCAGGGAAACGGGCCGTGGGTTTTGTTTGGGGGCATATAGCTGAGAGTGGCCGGCTGGGTCCTGAAAATCCACGCTAGGCAGCATGGTTCCCAGATGCAATGTGGCACCAGTGCCAAGTCGGGCTGGTTTGATGGTGCAAAGTGGCTCCTGCAATCTGCCATCCAGAAGCGAGGCAGCTGATTTTTGTTTGCCAGAGGAAAATTCCGTGGATTGTTTTTGGGGGCATATTGCTGGGAGTGGCCGGCTGGCTCCTTAAAATGCTCGATACGCATGATGGTTCCCAGGCCCAAGGTGTCACCACTACCAAGTCGGCCTGCGGTTTTAGTATCAAGTTCATCCTGCAATTTGCCATCCAGAAGAGGGGCAGTTGAGTTTTGTTTGCCAGAGAAACGGGCCGAGGTTTCTGTTTGGGGACATATGGCTGAGAGTGGCCGGCTGGCCCCTGAATATCCACGATACAGAGCATGGTTCCCAGATCCAAGGTGGCACCAGTGCCAAGTCGGGCTGGTTTGATAGTACCAAGTGTCTCCTGCAATCTGCCATCCAGAAGCAGGGCAGCTTACTTTTGTTTGCCAGAGAAATAGGCCTAGGTTTTTGTTTGGGGGCCTGTGGCTAGGAGTGGCCGGCTGGCTCCTTAGAATCCACGATACGCAGGATGGTTCCCAGACCCAAGGTGGCACCAGTGCCAAGTCGGGCTGGTTTGATTACACCAAGTGCCTCCTGCAATCTCCCATCCAGAAGCGGGGCAGCTGAGTTTTGTTTGCCTGTGAAACGGGCCGTTGTTTTTAATTGGGGTCTGTGGCCGAGAGTGTTCGGCTGGCTCCTGACAACCCACAATACGCAGGATGGTTCCCAGACCCAAGGTGGCACCAGTGCCAAGTCGGGCTGGTTTGATAGTACCAAGTGGCTCCTGCAATCTGCCATCCAGAAGCGGTGCAGTTGAGTTTTGTTTGCCAGAGAAAAGGGCCGTGGGTTGTGTTTGGGGGCATATGGCTGGGAGTGGCCGGCTGTCTCATTAAAAAGATCGATACGCAGGATGGTTCCCAGACCCAAGGGGGCACCAGTGCCAAGTCGGGCTGTTTTTATAGTACCAAGTGCGTCCTGCAATTTGCCATCCAGAAGAGGGGCAGTTGAGTTTTGTTTGCCAGAGAATAGCGCCGTTGTTTGTGTTTGGGGGCTTGTGGCTCGTAGTGGCCGACTGGCGCCTTAGAATCTGTGTTACGCAGCATGGTTCCCAGACCCAAGGTGGCACCAGTGCCAAGTTGGGCTGGTTTGATAGTACCAAGTGGCTCCTGCAATCTGCCATCCAGAAGCGGGGTAGCTTACTTTTGTTTGCCAGGGAAACGGGCCGAGGTTTGTGACTGGGGACCTATGGCTGGGAGTGACCGGCTGGCTCCTGGAAAGCTACAATAGGCAGGATGGTGACCAGACCCATGGTGGCACCAGTGCCAAGTTGGGCTGGTTTGATAGTACCAAGTGGCTCCTGCAATCTGCCATCAAAAAGTTGGCAGGCGAGATTTGTTTTCCAGGGAAAAGCGACATTGTTTGTATTTGGGGGCCTGTGGCTGGGAGTGACCGGCTGGCTCCTTTGAACCCACGATACGCAGGATGGTTCCCAGACCCAAGGTGGCACCAGTGCCAAGTTTTGCTGGTTTGATACTACCAAGTGCGTCCTGCAATCTGCCATCCAGAAGCGGGGCAGCTTAATTTTGTTTGCCAGGGAAACGGGCCGTGGGTTTTGTTTGGGGGTATATAGCTGAGAGTGGCCGGCTGGCTCCTGAAAATCCACGCTAGGCAGCATGGTTCCCAGATGCAATGTGGCACCAGTGCCAAGTCGGGCTGGTTTGATGGTGCAAAGTGGCTCCTGCAATCTGCCATCCAGAAGCGAGGCAGCTGATTTTTGTTTGCCAGAGGAAAATTCCGTGGATTGTTTTTGGGGGCATATTGCTGGGAGTGGCCGGCTGGCTCCTTAAAATGCTCGATACGCATGATGGTTCCCAGGCCCAAGGTGTCACCACTACCAAGTCGGCCTGCGGTTTTAGTATCAAGTTCATCCTGCAATTTGCCATCCAGAAGAGGGGCAGTTGAGTTTTGTTTGCCAGAGAAACGGGCCGAGGTTTCTGTTTGGGGACATATGGCTGAGAGTGGCCGGCTGGCCCCTGAATATCCACGATACAGAGCATGGTTCCCAGATCCAAGGTCGCACCAGTGCCAAGTCGGGCTGGTTTGATAGTACCAAGTGTCTCCTGCAATCTGCCATCCAGAAGCAGGGCAGCTTACTTTTGTTTGCCAGAGAAATAGGCCTAGGTTTTGGTTTGGGGGCCTATGGCTGAGAGTGGCCGGCTGGCCCCTGAAAATCAACGATAGGCAGGATGGTTCCCAGATCCAAGGTGGCACCAGTGCCAAGTAAGGCTGGTTGTATGGTTCAAAGTAACTCCTGCAATCTGCCATCCAGAAGCGGGACAGCTGAGTTTTTTTTGCCAGAGAAAAGTTCCATGGTTTCTTTTTGGGGCATACGGCTGGGAATTGCCGGCTGGCTCCTTAAAATGCTCGATACGCAGGATGGTTCCCAGAGCCAAGGTGGCACCACTGCCAAGTCGGGCTCTTTTTGTAGTACCAAGTGCGTCCTGCAATTTGCCATCCAGAAGAGGGGCAGTTGAGTTTTGTTTGCCAGAGAAAAGGGCCGTTGTTTGTGTTTGGGGGCCTGTGGCTGGGAGTGTTCGGCTGGTTCCTGAATATGTACAATACGCAGGATTGTTCCCAGATCCAAGGTGGCAGCAGTGCCATGTTGTGCTGGTGTGATAGTCCCAAGTGGCTCCTGCAATCTGCCATCCAGAAGTGGGGCAGCTGATTTTTGTTTGCCAGAGAAAAGGTCCGTGGTTTGTTTTTGGGGGCATGTGGCTGAGAGTGGCCGGCTGGCCCCTGAAAATCCACGATACACAGGATGGTTCCCAGATCCAAGGTGGCACCTGTGCCAAGTCGGGCTGATTTGATAGTACTAAGTAGCTCCTGCAATCTGCCATGCAGAAGCGGGGCAGCTTACTTTTGTTTGCCAGGGAAACGGGCCGAGGTTTGTGTTTGGGGGCCTATGGCTGAGAGTGACCGGCTGGCTCCTGAAAAGCTACAATAGGCAGGATGGTGACCAGACCCATGGTGGCACCAGTGCCAAGTTGGGCTGGTTTGATAGTACCAAGTGGTTCCTGCAATCTGCCATCCAGAAGCAGGGCAGCTGAGTTTTGTTTGCCAGAGAAAAGGGCCTTGGTTTGTGTTTGGGGGCATATGGCTGGGTGTGGCCAGCTGGCTCCTTAAAATGCACGATATGCAACATGGCTCCCAGACCCAAGGTGGCACAAGTGCCAAGTTGGGCTGGTTTGATAGTACCAAGTGGCTCCTGCAATCTTCCATGATCACGTGGAGAAATACTTTCTGGTTTCAGCCTCATGCTCTTTCTTCTCTCCCTCAACTTCTCTATCACCTCTCATCTGGTTCACATGCGCTGTCTTCAAGGTCCACAGGCTACTTTTCACAGAATCTTCTGGCCTGATGAAGTAAGGATGATGAATAGAACAGAGCTGGGATCTATTTTCCAGTTTGGATAAAATGCATTCTGCACACAAATCCAAGGAGAACGGGCTGCCCCGATGCCCAGAAAATCTTTCACTCCTGCTAGTGTTCTACGTCAACCGCAACTTAGTCTGAAAGAAAAGCTTTTTCTCTGAGAGCATCTGAGAGGTTTGCATGAAGCACTGATATCTGACATATGCAATTTTGAATAGGAGAGGAAAAAGAAAATGGCAAGGAGTTTTTAATTTTAGTGGTTTCAATTTTAATTTCCGTGCACTTTTTCAAAACTTGTCAGCTCAAATGCCCATCAACATCTTTTAGTCATCTGTAAGTCAGTATTCATATAAAATGTGCTTCAAATCCAAAGAATTTCAAATTTGCACTCCAAGCTTCTATGCCTAGATTTATGATTTCCTACACATATTAGATGAAAGGAAGGCCTTTTTTACTGTGGGAGTGCTGGAACACTGGAACAGGTTGCCCAGAGAAGTTGTGGGTGTCCCATCCCTGAAAGTATTCAAGGTCACCTTGGACGGGGCTTGGAGCAGCAACAAAGGAGAAGCTTGATGGTAGAGAAACAAAGTTGGACTATAGAAGAAACTCGGATTGAAGTATAGGATCAAGTTTTCTCTCAGCTCTTGGGGTAAATTCAAAGTTGTACAAAATGACATTTATCTGTGCTATTCACTACTGTAACAGAAAGTTTCATGAATACTGTACAGAAGATAGTAAATTTTAAAAGAGATAAGAATTACAGCATAAAATCCATGGGATAGGTTACAACATGAGACACTCTCTAAGAGAAAATCTCTGTGTTTCAGCACTTCATCGGGGTAAGATTTCATGAAGTGCCAAAGAAGGCGGCAAAATATCATTCGGGACATTATTTACTGGAATTCAGCCTGGCCATTAGTAGGAACTGCCTTTGAACATATCATGTAGATATACCACACACACTTTCCCTTCACTGAAAAATTACTGTTTACAACAAATAAGCAATTGACGATCAAAATTGATTGAAAGCATCTTAAACATGTCAAGTATTTCATTGTAGATGATCTGTGATCCAAATGCTTCTTCCACCTTCGAGAGGGACAGAAGAATTCTTCCATATCATGATGGTTTAAAATTGTATCAACCAATGTTTTCTGCTGAAAAGATATCATCTATTTTTTTCTATTTTTGGAAGAAAATATTCCTAGACATACAACAGGTGAGAACTAAGTAATTTTAAAGAAACAAATGAAATGAAAATATTCTGTAAATAGAATGAAATGAAAAGCTGTGTTTTAAATAGGAGCTAAATATTAAACAGAATTTTTGTACCAGGCATTTGAATTACTGCACCAGCTCTTTTGCCCATCAAGAGAGGCATTTAGCATTTCAGTCTTTTCCAAGGTGTTCATGATCTGCTATGCTGATCTCTGTGTGTGCCTAGGTGTGTGTGGAGGGGGGGGCATATGAAGGGGAGTGTGTATGTTTGCTTTACAATTGTTGTGGCAGATTCATGCCTCAGCTCCACATTTTGTTTTAAAAAGGTCACACCGAGTGGATATGAAGTTTACTATCAACAAGAGATCGATTCCCAAATCATCCATTTGACTCTCCCTTATAAATCATGTGCTTTGTTGCATATTTTATCAAATATACTTTCAAGCCAGATGGAGGAAGGAGGATGTGGGAATCCCTCCACCATCTTGCAACTTTTATGTAAGTAGGTTTTCAAGAAAATCATCATTTCTCTTTTAAATATGTCTGGAACAGGCATGATGGTAGTGTCAACCTGTTGGAGTTTTTGTTGCTGGAAGAAGTTGTACAAAAGGATTGGTTTTTACATTGACCAGTTACTGAATCAAGCGCAGGAATACATTGGAAATTTAGCTGGGGGTTCCTTTTCCCAGCAGACTACTTCTAGAACGAGCTTGTACACTGAAGCTGACTCTTTTGCTCTCTTTTTGTTTCTTTCCTATTTTCTTGGCTTCTTTGCCACTATCTAGACAATTTTGGAACTTTGTTCCCAACTAAAATGGTTTCAATAGTCTGATTGTGATCATACATTTTTACAAGGAATTTTTAAAATCTTTCCTCGAGTCCAGAAAGTCAAGGACTTAGATCTTTTTCTTCCCTTATCAATATTGCCATGAAATTGATAAATAAAGACCAACTCTTTATTTTTGTTTTTAACCCACGTAGATAATTCCCATCCATTAATCCATTTTGTGGACCAATAGCTGCCATTCTGATGGAAGCTGTCACTTCTTAACAATAGGCATTCTGTGACTATGTTGACAGCACTTTGGGTGAAGATCCTAACTGGTCTTAGATATACATAGGGAGAAATTTGCTCAGCCAGTGTCAGTCTTAAGCATGCGTATCAGAAGATCTTTCTAGAGCTGGGAATTTTCCCATGAAAGGGATTCAGTTAGGGAAGAGACACTTGTGCCAGAGTTTTACATTCTTCTTGAACACTGCTTAAGGAACTTAGATGCCATGTCCATTTGGATCTCTGTCTGCACAGAACTTTGTCATGCCAGTGCTTTGAAATGCATCTTGAAGAGAATTCACTAGCACAGAATGAAAGAGAGTGGAAGGGGTTGGTGGGGCTAACCAGGCCCAACCCCCCTGCCTAAACCAGGATACCTAGAGCCTCTTGCCCAGGATTCTATCTGGGTGTACTTTTAATGTCTTCAAAGATCCAGGCTCCACAATCTTTCTGGGCAGTCTGTGCCGTGGTTCAGTCACCCTGACAGTAAAGAAACATTTACTGATGTTCAAAGGCAATCTCCTGTATTTCAGTGTGTGCCCACTGCCTCTTGTCTTTTCCCTCAGCATCACTGAAAAGACACTGATTCCCTCCCCTTTGCACTATTGCTTCCATATGTATGTGTGATGCCATGTAGAGGTATGTCAAAAACCTCCCTGAAGCCCAGGCAGATAATATTCCCTTCATCTACCAGTCAAGTTGATTCATCAGAGGAGTTTAAAGTGATGTTCAGCATGAAATTCCCCTGAAAAATCATGCTAACTACATTATTTGGTCATCTGTCATGTGCCTGGCAAGGATTTCCAGGAAGAGCTGCTTCATCAACTTCCTGGGGATAAAAAAGAGGCTGGCTGGTTTGTACTATGGCGAGTCCTCTTAATTGCCTTTTTTGAAGATGGGTGTCATTTGCTAACATCCACTCTTTAGCCTCTCTTGTCGTCTACATCTTAGCAAAACGCTTTTCCACTATGTCTGGCTAGGAAAAACTGTGCCAGCACAGAAAACATCTCCCATCGTGTTCTAGAAGTTGCACGGATGTCTGCCAAGTGTTTGGCAGGAAGAAAAGAAAAGTTGTCCAAAACAGCTTCCAATCGAATGTTCCTGTGATTGGAAAAGTCAGGAGAGTGCAAAGGTACTGTTTTCTATCAGTTGGCAAGGTGCGCACACAATCCCAGTGTTGTACAGCTTGCTTCTTCACCTTCCCGAAGCTGCCGCTCTCGCCGGCTGCCGGAGCCCAAGAAGCGGCTTCTTCGCGCAAAGACGATTGTGCCGCTCACAGGGCTCTCCTTAGCGCGGCTTCTGCCGAAAGACGCCCGGCAGCGGCTCTTACCTCCGGAGAGCATCCTACCTTCGTCTTTAGCTCCTCTTCTCATCTACACCTCGGCAAAAAGCTTCTCCACTATGTCTGGCTAGGAAAAACTGTGCCAGCACAGAAAACATCTCCCATCGTGTTCTAGAAGTTGCACGGATGTCTGCCAAGTGTTTGGCAGGAAGAAAAGAAAAGTTGTCCAAAACAGCTTCCAATCGAATGTTCCTGTGATTGGAAAAGTCAGGAGAGTGCAAAGGTACTGTTTTCTATCAGTTGGCAAGGTGCGCACACAATCCCAGTGTTGTACAGCTTGCTTCTTCACCTTCCCGAAGCTGCCGCTCTCGCCGGCTGCCGGAGCCCAAGAAGCGGCTTCTTCGCGCAAAGACGATTGTGCCGCTCACAGGGCTCTCCTTAGCGCGGCTTCTGCCGAAAGACGCCCGGCAGCGGCTCTTACCTCCGGAGAGCATCCTACCTTCGTCTTTCGCGTCTTTTGTAGTCTACATCTTAGCAAAACGCTTTTCCACTATGTCTGGCTAGGAAAAACTGTGCCAGCACAGAAAACATCTCCCATCGTGTTCTAGAAGTTGCACGGATGTCTGCCAAGTGTTTGGCAGGAAGAAAAGAAAAGTTGTCCAAAACAGCTTCCAATCGAATGTTCCTGTGATTGGAAAAGTCAGGAGAGTGCAAAGGTACTGTTTTCTATCAGTTGGCAAGGTGCGCACACAATCCCAGTGTTGTACAGCTTGCTTCTTCACCTTCCCGAAGCTGCCGCTCTCGCCGGCTGCCGGAGCCCAAGAAGCGGCTTCTTCGCGCAAAGACGATTGTGCCGCTCACAGTGCTCTCCTTAGCGCGGCTTCTGCCGAAAGACGCCCGGCAGCGGCTCTTACCTCCGGAGAGCATCCTACCTTCGTCTTTCGCGTCTTTTGTAGTCTACATCTTAGCAAAACGCTTTTCCACTATGTCTGGCTAGGAAAAACTGTGCCAGCACAGAAAACATCTCCCATCGTGTTCTAGAAGTTGCACGGATGTCTGCCAAGTGTTTGGCAGGAAGAAAAGTTGTCCAAAACAGCTTCCAATCGAATGTTCCTGTGATTGGAAAAGTCAGGAGAGTGCAAAGGTACTGTTTTCTATCAGTTGGCAAGGTGCGCACACAATCCCAGTGTTGTACAGCTTGCTTCTTCACCTTCCCGAAGCTGCCGCTCTCGCCGGCTGCCGGAGCCCAAGAAGCGGCTTCTTCGCGCAAAGACGATTGTGCCGCTCACAGTGCTCTCCTTAGCGCGGCTTCTGCCGAAAGACGCCCGGCAGCGGCTCTTACCTCCGGAGAGCATCCTACCTTCGTCTTTCGCGTCTTTTGTAGTCTACATCTTAGCAAAACGCTTTTCCACTATGTCTGGCTAGGAAAAACTGTGCCAGCACAGAAAACATCTCCCATCGTGTTCTAGAAGTTGCACGGATGTCTGCCAAGTGTTTGGCAGGAAGAAAAGAAAAGTTGTCCAAAACAGCTTCCAATCGAATGTTCCTGTGATTGGAAAAGTCAGGAGAGTGCAAAGGTACTGTTTTCTATCAGTTGGCAAGGTGCGCACACAATCCCAGTGTTGTACAGCTTGCTTCTTCACCTTCCCGAAGCTGCCGCTCTCGCCGGCTGCCGGAGCCCAAGAAGCGGCTTCTTCGCGCAAAGACGATTGTGCCGCTCACAGGGCTCTCCTTAGCGCGGCTTCTGCCGAAAGACGCCCGGCAGCGGCTCTTACCTCCGGAGAGCATCCTACCTTCGTCTTTCGCGTCTTTTGTAGTCTACATCTTAGCAAAACGCTTTTCCACTATGTCTGGCTAGGAAAAACTGTGCCAGCACAGAAAACATCTCCCATCGTGTTCTAGAAGTTGCACGGATGTCTGCCAAGTGTTTGGCAGGAAGAAAAGAAAAGTTGTCCAAAACAGCTTCCAATCGAATGTTCCTGTGATTGGAAAAGTCAGGAGAGTGCAAAGGTACTGTTTTCTATCAGTTGGCAAGGTGCGCACACAATCCCAGTGTTGTACAGCTTGCTTCTTCACCTTCCCGAAGCTGCCGCTCTCGCCGACTGCCGGAGCCGATGAATCGGCTTCTTCGCGCAAAGACGATTGTGCCGCTCACAGTGCTCTCCTTAGCGCGGCTTCTGCCGAAAGACGCCCGGCAGCGGCTCTTACCTCCGGAGAGCATCCTACCTTCGTCTTTCTCGTCTTTTGTAGTCTACATCTTAGCAAAACGCTTTTCCACTATGTCTGGCTAGGAAAAACTGTGCCAGCACAGAAAACATCTCCCATCGTGTTCTAGAAGTTGCACGGATGTCTGCCAAGTGTTTGGCAGGAAGAAAAGAAAAGTTGTCCAAAACAGCTTCCAATCGAATGTTCCTGTGATTGGAAAAGTCAGGAGAGTGCAAAGGTACTGTTTTCTATCAGTTGGCAAGGTGCGCACACAATCCCAGTGTTGTACAGCTTGCTTCTTCACCTTCCCGAAGCTGCCGCTCTCGCCGGCTGCCGGAGCCCAAGAAGCGGCTTCTTCGCGCAAAGACGATTGTGCCGCTCACAGTGCTCTCCTTAGTGCGGCTTCTGCCGAAAGACGCCCGGCAGCGGCTCTTACCTCCGGAGAGCATCCTACCTTCGTCTTTCGCGTCTTTTGTAGTCTACATCTTAGCAAAACGCTTTTCCACTATGTCTGGCTAGGAAAAACTGTGCCAGCACAGAAAACATCTCCCATCGTGTTCTAGAAGTTGCACGGATGTCTGCCAAGTGTTTGGCAGGAAGAAAAGAAAAGTTGTCCAAAACAGCTTCCAATCGAATGTTCCTGTGATTGGAAAAGTCAGGAGAGTGCAAAGGTACTGTTTTCTATCAGTTGGCAAGGTGCGCACACAATCCCAGTGTTGTACAGCTTGCTTCTTCACCTTCCCGAAGCTGCCGCTCTCGCCGGCTGCCGGAGCCCAAGAAGCGGCTTCTTCGCGCAAAGACGATTGTGCCGCTCACAGGGCTCTCCTTAGCGCGGCTTCTGCCGAAAGACGCCCGGCAGCGGCTCTTACCTCCGGAGAGCATCCTACCTTCGTCTTTCGCGTCTTTTGTAGTCTACATCTTAGCAAAACGCTTTTCCACTATGTCTGGCTAGGAAAAACTGTGCCAGCACAGAAAACATCTCCCATCGTGTTCTAGAAGTTGCACGGATGTCTGCCAAGTGTTTGGCAGGAAGAAAAGAAAAGTTGTCCAAAACAGCTTCCAATCGAATGTTCCTGTGATTGGAAAAGTCAGGAGAGTGCAAAGGTACTGTTTTCTATCAGTTGGCAAGGTGCGCACACAATCCCAGTGTTGTACAGCTTGCTTCTTCACCTTCCCGAAGCTGCCGCTCTCGCCGGCTGCCGGAGCCCAAGAAGCGGCTTCTTCGCGCAAAGACGATTGTGCCGCTCACAGTGCTCTCCTTAGCGCGGCTTCTGCCGAAAGACGCCCGGCAGCGGCTCTTACCTCCGGAGAGCATCCTACCTTCGTCTTTCGCGTCTTTTGTAGTCTACATCTTAGCAAAACGCTTTTCCACTATGTCTGGCTAGGAAAAACTGTGCCAGCACAGAAAACATCTCCCATCGTGTTCTAGAAGTTGCACGGATGTCTGCCAAGTGTTTGGCAGGAAGAAAAGTTGTCCAAAACAGCTTCCAATCGAATGTTCCTGTGATTGGAAAAGTCAGGAGAGTGCAAAGGTACTGTTTTCTATCAGTTGGCAAGGTGCGCACACAATCCCAGTGTTGTACAGCTTGCTTCTTCACCTTCCCGAAGCTGCCGCTCTCGCCGGCTGCCGGAGCCCAAGAAGCGGCTTCTTCGCGCAAAGACGATTGTGCCGCTCACAGTGCTCTCCTTAGCGCGGCTTCTGCCGAAAGACGCCCGGCAGCGGCTCTTACCTCCGGAGAGCATCCTACCTTCGTCTTTCGCGTCTTTTGTAGTCTACATCTTAGCAAAACGCTTTTCCACTATGTCTGGCTAGGAAAAACTGTGCCAGCACAGAAAACATCTCCCATCGTGTTCTAGAAGTTGCACGGATGTCTGCCAAGTGTTTGGCAGGAAGAAAAGAAAAGTTGTCCAAAACAGCTTCCAATCGAATGTTCCTGTGATTGGAAAAGTCAGGAGAGTGCAAAGGTACTGTTTTCTATCAGTTGGCAAGGTGCGCACACAATCCCAGTGTTGTACAGCTTGCTTCTTCACCTTCCCGAAGCTGCCGCTCTCGCCGGCTGCCGGAGCCCAAGAAGCGGCTTCTTCGCGCAAAGACGATTGTGCCGCTCACAGTGCTCTCCTTAGCGCGGCTTCTGCCGAAAGACGCCCGGCAGCGGCTCTTACCTCCGGAGAGCATCCTACCTTCGTCTTTCGCGTCTTTTGTAGTCTACATCTTAGCAAAACGCTTTTCCACTATGTCTGGCTAGGAAAAACTGTGCCAGCACAGAAAACATCTCCCATCGTGTTCTAGAAGTTGCACGGATGTCTGCCAAGTGTTTGGCAGGAAGAAAAGAAAAGTTGTCCAAAACAGCTTCCAATCGAATGTTCCTGTGATTGGAAAAGTCAGGAGAGTGCAAAGGTACTGTTTTCTATCAGTTGGCAAGGTGCGCACACAATCCCAGTGTTGTACAGCTTGCTTCTTCACCTTCCCGAAGCTGCCGCTCTCGCCGACTGCCGGAGCCGATGAATCGGCTTCTTCGCGCAAAGACGATTGTGCCGCTCACAGTGCTCTCCTTAGCGCGGCTTCTGCCGAAAGACGCCCGGCAGCGGCTCTTACCTCCGGAGAGCATCCTACCTTCGTCTTTCTCGTCTTTTGTAGTCTACATCTTAGCAAAACGCTTTTCCACTATGTCTGGCTAGGAAAAACTGTGCCAGCACAGAAAACATCTCCCATCGTGTTCTAGAAGTTGCACGGATGTCTGCCAAGTGTTTGGCAGGAAGAAAAGAAAAGTTGTCCAAAACAGCTTCCAATCGAATGTTCCTGTGATTGGAAAAGTCAGGAGAGTGCAAAGGTACTGTTTTCTATCAGTTGGCAAGGTGCGCACACAATCCCAGTGTTGTACAGCTTGCTTCTTCACCTTCCCGAAGCTGCCGCTCTCGCCGGCTGCCGGAGCCCAAGAAGCGGCTTCTTCGCGCAAAGACGATTGTGCCGCTCACAGTGCTCTCCTTAGCGCGGCTTCTGCCGAAAGACGCCCGGCAGCGGCTCTTACCTCCGGAGAGCATCCTACCTTCGTCTTTCGCGTCTTTTGTAGTCTACATCTTAGCAAAACGCTTTTCCACTATGTCTGGCTAGGAAAAACTGTGCCAGCACAGAAAACATCTCCCATCGTGTTCTAGAAGTTGCACGGATGTCTGCCAAGTGTTTGGCAGGAAGAAAAGAAAAGTTGTCCAAAACAGCTTCCAATCGAATGTTCCTGTGATTGGAAAAGTCAGGAGAGTGCAAAGGTACTGTTTTCTATCAGTTGGCAAGGTGCGCACACAATCCCAGTGTTGTACAGCTTGCTTCTTCACCTTCCCGAAGCTGCCGCTCTCGCCGGCTGCCGGAGCCCAAGAAGCGGCTTCTTCGCGCAAAGACGATTGTGCCGCTCACAGGGCTCTCCTTAGCGCGGCTTCTGCCGAAAGACGCCCGGCAGCGGCTCTTACCTCCGGAGAGCATCCTACCTTCGTCTTTCGCGTCTTTTGTAGTCTACATCTTAGCAAAACGCTTTTCCACTATGTCTGGCTAGGAAAAACTGTGCCAGCACAGAAAACATCTCCCATCGTGTTCTAGAAGTTGCACGGATGTCTGCCAAGTGTTTGGCAGGAAGAAAAGAAAAGTTGTCCAAAACAGCTTCCAATCGAATGTTCCTGTGATTGGAAAAGTCAGGAGAGTGCAAAGGTACTGTTTTCTATCAGTTGGCAAGGTGCGCACACAATCCCAGTGTTGTACAGCTTGCTTCTTCACCTTCCCGAAGCTGCCGCTCTCGCCGGCTGCCGGAGCCCAAGAAGCGGCTTCTTCGCGCAAAGACGATTGTGCCGCTCACAGTGCTCTCCTTAGCGCGGCTTCTGCCGAAAGACGCCCGGCAGCGGCTCTTACCTCCGGAGAGCATCCTACCTTCGTCTTTCGCGTCTTTTGTAGTCTACATCTTAGCAAAACGCTTTTCCACTATGTCTGGCTAGGAAAAACTGTGCCAGCACAGAAAACATCTCCCATCGTGTTCTAGAAGTTGCACGGATGTCTGCCAAGTGTTTGGCAGGAAGAAAAGAAAAGTTGTCCAAAACAGCTTCCAATCGAATGTTCCTGTGATTGGAAAAGTCAGGAGAGTGCAAAGGTACTGTTTTCTATCAGTTGGCAAGGTGCGCACACAATCCCAGTGTTGTACAGCTTGCTTCTTCACCTTCCCGAAGCTGCCGCTCTCGCCGGCTGCCGGAGCCCAAGAAGCGGCTTCTTCGCGCAAAGACGATTGTGCCGCTCACAGGGCTCTCCTTAGCGCGGCTTCTGCCGAAAGACGCCCGGCAGCGGCTCTTACCTCCGGAGAGCATCCTACCTTCGTCTTTCGCGTCTTTTGTAGTCTACATCTTAGCAAAACGCTTTTCCACTATGTCTGGCTAGGAAAAACTGTGCCAGCACAGAAAACATCTCCCATCGTGTTCTAGAAGTTGCACGGATGTCTGCCAAGTGTTTGGCAGGAAGAAAAGAAAAGTTGTCCAAAACAGCTTCCAATCGAATGTTCCTGTGATTGGAAAAGTCAGGAGAGTGCAAAGGTACTGTTTTCTATCAGTTGGCAAGGTGCGCACACAATCCCAGTGTTGTACAGCTTGCTTCTTCACCTTCCCGAAGCAGCCGCTTTCGCCGGCTGCCGGAGCCCAAGAAGCGGCTTCTTCGCGCAAAGACGATTGTGCCGCTCACAGTGCTCTCCTTAGCGCAGCTTCTGCCGAAAGACGCCCGGCAGCGGCTCTTACCTCCTGAGAGTGGCAGCTTCGGGAAGATGAAGAAGCAAGCTGTACAACACTGGGATTGTGTGCGCACCTTGCCAACTGATAGAAAACAGTACCTTTGCACTCTCCTGACTTTTCCAATCACAGGAACATTCGATTGGAAGCTGTTTTGGACAACTTTTCTTTTCTTCCTGCCAAACACTTGGCAGACATCCGTGCAACTTCTAGAACACGATGGGAGATGTTTTCTGTGCTGGCACAGTTTTTCCTAGCCAGACATAGTGGAAAAGCGTTTTGCTAAGATGTAGACTACAAAAGACGCGAAAGACGAAGGTAGGATGCTCTCCGGAGGTAAGAGCCGCTGCCGGGCGTCTTTCGGCAGAAGCCGCGCTAAGGAGAGCACTGTGAGCGGCACAATCGTCTTTGCGCGAAGAAGCCGCTTCTTCGGCTCCGGCAGCCGGCGAGAGCGGCAGCTTCGGGAAGGTGAAGAAGCAAGCTGTACAACACTGGGATTGTGTGCGCACCTTGCCAACTGATAGAAAACAGTATCTTTGCACTCTCCTGACTTTTCCAATCACAGGAACATTCGATTGGAAGCTGTTTTGGACAACTTTTCTTTTCTTCCTGCCAAACACTTGGCAGACATCCGTGCAACTTCTAGAACACGATGGGAGATGTTTTCTGTGCTGGCACAGTTTTTCCTAGCCAGACATAGTGGAGAAGCTTTTTGCCGAGGTGTAGATGAGAAGAGGAGCTAAAGACGAAGGTAGGGTGCTCTCCGGAGGTAAGAGCCGCTGCCGGGCGTCTTTCGGCAGAAGCCGCGCTAAGGAGAGCACTGTGAGCGGCACAATCGTCTTTGCGCGAAGAAGCCGCTTCTTGGGCTCCGGCAGCCGGCGAGAGCGGCAGCTTCGGGAAGGTGAAGAAGCAAGCTGTACAACACTGGGATTGTGTGCGCACCTTGCCAACTGATAGAAAACAGTACCTTTGCACTCTCCTGACTTTTCCAATCACAGGAACATTCGATTGGAAGCTGTTTTGGACAACTTTTCTTTTCTTCCTGCCAAACACTTGGCAGACATCCGTGCAACTTCTAGAACACGATGGGAGATGTTTTCTGTGCTGGCACAGTTTTTCCTAGCCAGACATAGTGGAAAAGCGTTTTGCTAAGATGTAGACGACAAGAGAGGCTAAAGAGTGGATGTTAGCATATGACACCCATCTTCAAAAAAGGCAATTAAGAGGACTCGCCATAGTACAAACCAGCCAGCCTCTTTTTTATCCCCAGGAAGTTGATGAAGCAGCTCTTCCTGGAAATCCTTGCCAGGCACATGACAGATGACCAAATAATGTAGTTAGCATGATTTTTCAGGGGAATTTCATGCTGAACATCACTTTAAACTCCTCTGATGAATCAACTTGACTGGTAGATGAAGGGAATATTATCTGCCTGGGCTTCAGGGAGGTTTTTGACATACCTCTACATGGCATCACACATACATATGGAAGCAATAGTGCAAAGGGGAGGGAATCAGTGTCTTTTCAGTGATGCTGAGGGTAAAGACAAGAGGCAGTGGGCACACACTGAAATACAGGAGATTGCCTTTGAACATCAGTAAATGTTTCTTTACTGTCAGGGTGACTGAACCACGGCACAGACTGCCCAGAAAGATTGTGGAGCCTGGATCTTTGAAGACATTAAAAGTACACCCAGATAGAATCCTGGGCAAGAGGCTCTAGGTATCCTGGTTTAGGCAGGGGGGTTGGGCCTGGTTAGCCCCACCAACCCCTTCCACTCTCTTTCATTCTGTGCTAGTGAATTCTCTTCAAGATGCATTTCAAAGCACTGGCATGACAAAGTTCTGTGCAGACAGAGATCCAAATGGACATGGCATCTAAGTTCCTTAAGCAGTGTTCAAGAAGAATGTAAAACTCTGGCACAAGTGTCTCTTCCCTAACTGAATCCCTTTCATGGGAAAATTCCCAGCTCTAGAAAGATCTTCTGATACGCATGCTTAAGACTGACACTGGCTGAGCAAATTTCTCCCTATGTATATCTAAGACCAGTTAGGATCTTCACCCAAAGTGCTGTCAACATAGTCACAGAATGCCTATTGTTAAGAAGTGACAGCTTCCATCAGAATGGCAGCTATTGGTCCACAAAATGGATTAATGGATGGGAATTATCTACGTGGGTTAAAAACAAAAATAAAGAGTTGGTCTTTATTTATCAATTTCATGGCAATATTGATAAGGGAAGAAAAAGATCTAAGTCCTTGACTTTCTGGACTCGAGGAAAGATTTTAAAAATTCCTTGTAAAAATGTATGATCACAATCAGACTATTGAAACCATTTTAGTTGGGAACAAAGTTCCAAAATTGTCTAGATAGTGGCAAAGAAGCCAAGAAAATAGGAAAGAAACAAAAAGAGAGCAAAAGAGTCAGCTTCAGTGTACAAGCTCGTTCTAGAAGTAGTCTGCTGGGAAAAGGAACCCCCAGCTAAATTTCCAATGTATTCCTGCGCTTGATTCAGTAACTGGTCAATGTAAAAACCAATCCTTTTGTACAACTTCTTCCAGCAACAAAAACTCCAACAGGTTGACACTACCATCATGCCTGTTCCAGACAAATTTAAAAGAGAAATGATGATTTTCTTGAAAACCTACTTACATAAAAGTTGCAAGATGGTGGAGGGATTCCCACATCCTCCTTCCTCCATCTGGCTTGAAAGTATATTTGATAAAATATGCAACAAAGCACATGATTTATAAGGGAGAGTCAAATGGATGATTTGGGAATCGATCTCTTGTTGATAGTAAACTTCATATCCACTCGGTGTGACCTTTTTAAAACAAAATGTGGAGCTGAGGCATGAATCTGCCACAACAATTGTAAAGCAAACATACACACTCCCCTTCATATGCCCCCCCCTCCACACACACCTAGGCACACACAGAGATCAGCATAGCAGATCATGAACACCTTGGAAAAGACTGAAATGCTAAATGCCTCTCTTGATGGGCAAAAGAGCTGGTGCAGTAATTCAAATGCCTGGTACAAAAATTCTGTTTAATATTTAGCTCCTATTTAAAACACAGCTTTTCATTTCATTCTATTTACAGAATATTTTCATTTCATTTGTTTCTTTAAAATTACTTAGTTCTCACCTGTTGTATGTCTAGGAATATTTTCTTCCAAAAATAGAAAAAAATAGATGATATCTTTTCAGCAGAAAACATTGGTTGATACAATTTTAAACCATCATGATATGGAAGAATTCTTCTGTCCCACTCGAAGGTGGAAGAAGCATTTGGATCACAGATCATCTACAATGAAATACTTGACATGTTTAAGATGCTTTCAATCAATTTTGATCGTCAATTGCTTATTTGTTGTAAACAGTAATTTTTCAGTGAAGGGAAAGTGTGTGTGGTATATCTACATGATATGTTCAAAGGCAGTTCCTACTAATGGCCAGGCTGAATTCCAGTAAATAATGTCCCGAATGATATTTTGCCGCCTTCTTTGGCACTTCATGAAATCTTACCCTGATGAAGTGCTGAAACACAGAGATTTTCTCTTAGAGAGTGTCTCATGTTGTAACCTATCCCATGGATTTTATGCTGTAATTCTTATCTCTTTTAAAATTTACTATCTTCTGTACAGTTTTCATGAAACTTTCTGTTACAGTAGTGAATAGCACAGATAAATGTCATTTTGTACAACTTTGAATTTACCCCAAGAGCTGAGAGAAAACTTGATCCTATACTTCAATCCGAGTTTCTTCTATAGTCCAACTTTGTTTCTCTACCATCAAGCTTCTCCTTTGTTGCTGCTCCAAGCCCCGTCCAAGGTGACCTTGAATACTTTCAGGGATGGGACACCCACAACTTCTCTGGGCAACCTGTTCCAGTGTTCCAGCACTCCCACAGTAAAAAAGGCCTTCCTTTCATCTAATATGTGTAGGAAATCATAAATCTAGGCATAGAAGCTTGGAGTGCAAATTTGAAATTCTTTGGATTTGAAGCACATTTTATATGAATACTGACTTACAGATGACTAAAAGATGTTGATGGGCATTTGAGCTGACAAGTTTTGAAAAAGTGCACGGAAATTAAAATTGAAACCACTAAAATTAAAAACTCCTTGCCATTTTCTTTTTCCTCTCCTATTCAAAATTGCATATGTCAGATATCAGTGCTTCATGCAAACCTCTCAGATGCTCTCAGAGAAAAAGCTTTTCTTTCAGACTAAGTTGCGGTTGACGTAGAACACTAGCAGGAGTGAAAGATTTTCTGGGCATCGGGGCAGCCCGTTCTCCTTGGATTTGTGTGCAGAATGCATTTTATCCAAACTGGAAAATAGATCCCAGCTCTGTTCTATTCATCATTCTTACTTCATCAGGCCAGAAGATTCTGTGAAAAGTAGCCTGTGGACCTTGAAGACAGCGCATGTGAACCAGATGAGAGGTGATAGAGAAGTTGAGGGAGAGAAGAAAGAGCATGAGGCTGAAACCAGAAAGTATTTCTCCACGTGATCATGGAAGATTGCAGGAGCCACTTGGTACTATCAAACCAGCCCAACTTGGCACTGGTGCCACCTTGGGTCTGGGAGCCATGTTGCATATCGTGCATTTTAAGGAGCCAGCTGGCCACACCCAGCCATATGCCCCCAAACACAAACCAAGGCCCTTTTCTCTGGCAAACAAAACTCAGCTGCCCTGCTTCTGGATGGCAGATTGCAGGAACCACTTGGTACTATCAAACCAGCCGAACTTGGCACTGGTGCCACCATGGGTCTGGTCACCATCCTGCCTATTGTAGCTTTTCAGGAGCCAGCCGGTCACTCTCAGCCATAGGCCCCCAAACACAAACCTCGGCCCGTTTCCCTGGCAAACAAAAGTAAGCTGCCCCGCTTCTGCATGGCAGATTGCAGGAGCTACTTAGTACTATCAAATCAGCCCGACTTGGCACAGGTGCCACCTTGGATCTGGGAACCATCCTGTGTATCGTGGATTTTCAGGGGCCAGCCGGCCACTCTCAGCCATATGCCCCCAAAAACAAACCACGGACCTTTTCTCTGGCAAACAAAAATCAGCTGCCCCACTTCTGGATGGCAGATTGCAGGAGCCACTTGGGACTATCACACCAGCACAACATGGCACTGCTGCCACCTTGGATCTGGGAACAATCCTGCGTATCGTACATATTCAGGAACCAGCCGAACACTCCCAGCCACAGGCCCCCAAACACAAACAAGGGCCCATTTCCCTGGCAAACAAAACTCAGCTGCCCCGCTTCTGGATGGCAGTTTGCAGGAGCCACTTGGGACTATCAAACCAGCCCGACTTGGTAATGGTACCACCTTGGATCTGGGAACCATCCTTCCTATCGTGGATTTTCAGGGGCCAGCCGGTCATTCCCAGCCATATGCCCCCAAACACAAACCTCGGCCCTTTCCTCTGGCAAACAAAACTCAACTGCCCCTCTTCTGGATGGCAAATTGCAGGACGCACTTGGTACTACAAAAAGAGCCCGACTTGGCAGTGGTGCCACCTTGGCTCTGGGAACCATCCTGCGTATCGAGCATTTTAAGGAGCCAGCCGGCAATTCCCAGCCGTATGCCCCAAAAAGAGACCATGGACATTTTCTCTGGCAAAAAAAACTCAGCTGTCCCGCTTCTGGATGGCAGATTGCAGGAGTCACTTTGAACCATACAACCAGCCTTACTTGGCACTGGTGCCACCTTGGATCTGGGAACCATCCTGCCTATCGTTGATTTTCAGGGGCCAGCCGGCCACTCTCAGCCATAGGCCCCCAAACACAAACCACAGCCCTTTTCTCTAGCAAACAAAATTCAACTGCCCCGCTTCTGGATGGCAAATTGCAGGAGCCACTGGGTACTACAAAAACAGCCTGACTTGGCACTGGTGCCACCTTGCGTCTGGTTACCATGCGGCGTATCGTGCATTTTAAGGAGCCAGGTGGCCACTCCCAGCCATATGCCCCCAAACACAACCCACGGCCCTTTTCTCTGGCAAACAAAACTCAGCTGCCCCGCTTCTGGATGGCAGATTGCAGGAGACACTTGGTACTATAAAAACAGCCCGACTTGGCACTGGTGCCACCTTGGGTCTGGGAACCATCCTGCGTATTGTGGATTGTCCGGAGACAGCCGACCACTCTCGGCCACAGAGCCCAATCAAAAACAAAGGTCCGTTTCCCTGGCAAAAAAAACTCAGCTGCCCCGCTTCTGGATGGGAGATTGCAGGAGGCACTTGACACTGTCAAACGAGCCCCACTTGGCACTGGTGCCACCTTGGGTCTGGGAACCATGCTGCGTATCGTGGATTTTCAGGAGAAAGCCGGCCACTGCCAGCCACAGGCCCCCAAACACAAACCACAGCCTTTTCCTCTGGCAAACAAAACTCAGCTGCCCCGCTTCTGGATGGCAGATTGCAGGAGCCACTTGGTACTATCAAACCAGCCCGACTTGGCACTGGTGCCACCTTGGGTCTGGGAACCATCCTGCCTATCGTGGATTGTAAGGAGCCAGCCGGCTACTCCCAGCCACAGGCCCCCAACAAAAACCACGGCCCTTTTTTCTCGCAAACAAAACTTAGCTGCCTCACTTCTGGATGGCAGATTGCAGGAGCCACTTGGTGTAATCAAACCAGCCCGACTTGGCACTGGTGCCACCTTGGGTCTGGGAACCATCCTGCGTATCGTGGATTCTAAGGAGCCAGCCGGCCACTCCCAGCCACAGGCCTCCAAACAAAATCAACGGCGCTGTTCCCTGGAAAACAAAACACGCCTGCCAACTTTTTGATGGAGTTTGCAGGAGCCACTTGGTACTATCAAACCAGCCCGACTTGGCACTGGTGCCACCTTGGGTCTGGGAAACATCCTGCGTATCGTGGATTCTTAGGAGCCAGCCGGCCACTCCTAGCCACAGACCCCCAAACAAAAACCTAGGCCTATTTCTCTGGCAAACAAAAGTAAGCTGCCCTGCTTCTGGATGGCAGATTGCAGGAGACACTTGGTACTATCAAACCAGCCCGACTTGGCACTGGTGCCACCTTGGATCTGGGAACCATGCTGTGTATCGTGGATATTCAGGGGCCAGCTGGCCACTCTCAGCCATATGTCCCCAAACAGAAACCTCGGCCCGTTTCTCTGGCAAACAAAACTCAACTGCCCCTCTTCTGGATGGCAAATTGCAGGATGAACTTGATACTAAAACCGCAGGCCGACTTGGTAGTGGTGACACCTTGGGCCTGGGAACCATCATGCGTATCGAGCATTTTAAGGAGCCAGCCGGCCACTCCCAGCAATATGCCCCCAAAAACAATCCACGGAATTTTTCTCTGGCAAACAAAAATCAGCTGCCCCGCTTCTGGATGGCAGATTGCAGGAGCCACTTTGCACCATCAAACCAGCCCGACTTGGCACTGGTGCCACCTTGCATCTGGGAACCATGCTGCCTAGCGTGGATTTTCAGGAGCCAGCCGGCCACTCTCAGCTATATGCCCCCAAACAAAACCCACGGCCCGTTTCCCTGGCAAACAAAATTAAGCTGCCCCGCTTCTGGATGGCAGATTGCAGGACGCACTTGGTAGTATCAAACCAGCCCGACTTGGCACTGGTGCCACCTTGGGTCTGGGAACCATCCTGCGTATCGTGGGTTCAAAGGAGCCAGCCGGCCACTCCCAGCCACAGGCCCCCAAATACAAACAATGGCGCTTTTCCCTGGAAAACAAAACTCGCCTGCCAACTTTTTGATGGCAGATTGCAGGAGCCACTTGGTACTATCAAATCAGCCCAACTTGGCACTGCTGCCACCATGGGTCTGGTAACCATCCTGCCTATTGTAGCTTTTCAGGAGCCAGCCGGTCACTCCCAGCCATAGGTCCCCAGTCACAAACCTCGGCCCGTTTCCCTGGCAAACAAAAGTAAGCTGCCCCGCTTCTGGATGGCAGATTGCAGGAGCCACTTGGTACTATCAAACCAGCCCAACTTGGCACTGGTGCCACCTTGGGTCTGGGAACCATGCTGCGTAACACAGATTCTAAGGAGCCAGTCGGCCACTCCCAGCCACAAGCCCCCAAACACAAACAACGGCGCTATTCTCTGGCAAACAAAACTCAACTTCCCCTCTTCTGGATGGCAAATTGCAGGACGCACTTGGTACTATAAAAACAGCCCGACTTGGCACTGGTGCCACCTTGGGTCTGGGAACCATCCTGCGTATTGTGGGTTGTCAGGAGCCAGCCGAACACTCTCGGCCACAGACCCCAATTAAAAACAACGGCCCGTTTCACAGGCAAACAAAACTCAGCTGCCCCGCTTCTGGATGGGAGATTGCAGGAGGCACTTGACACTGTGAAACCAGCCCCACTTGGCACTGGTGCCACCTTGGGTCTGGGAACCATGCTGCGTATCATGGATTTTCAGGAGCCAGCCGGTCACTCTCAGCCATAGGCCCCCAAACACAAACCTCGGCCCGTTTCCCTGGCAAACAAAAGTAAGCTGCCCCGCTTCTGCATGGCAGATTGCAGGAGCTACTTAGTACTATCAAATCAGCCCGACTTGGCACTGGTGCCACCTTGGATCTGGGAACCATCCTGTGTATCGTGGATTTTCAGGGGCCAGCCGGCCACTCTCAGCCATATGCCCCCAAAAACAAACCACGGACCTTTTCTCTGGCAAACAAAAATCAGCTGCCCCACTTCTGGATGGCAGATTGCAGGAGCCACTTGGGACTATCACACCAGCACAACATGGCACTGCTGCCACCTTGGATCTGGGAACAATCCTGCGTATCGTACATATTCAGGAACCAGCCGAACACTCCCAGCCACAGGCCCCCAAACACAAACAACGGCCCATTTCCCTGGCAAACAAAACTCAGCTGCCCCGCTTCTGGATGGCAGTTTGCAGGAGCCACTTGGGACTATCAAACCAGCCCGACTTGGTAATGGTACCACCTTGGATCTGGGAACCATCCTTCCTATCGTGGATTTTCAGGGGCCAGCCGGTCATTCCCAGCCATATGCCCCCAAACACAAACCTCGGCCCTTTCCTCTGGCAAACAAAACTCAACTGCCCCTCTTCTGGATGGCAAATTGCAGGACGCACTTGGTACTACAAAAAGAGCCCGACTTGGCAGTGGTGCCACCTTGGCTCTGGGAACCATCCTGCGTATCGAGCATTTTAAGGAGCCAGCCGGCAATTCCCAGCCTTATGCCCCAAAAAGAGACCATGGACATTTTCTCTGGCAAAAAAAACTCAGCTGTCCCGCTTCTGGATGGCAGATTGCAGGAGTCACTTTGAACCATACAACCAGCCTTACTTGGCACTGGTGCCACCTTGGATCTGGGAACCATCCTGCCTATCGTTGATTTTCAGGGGCCAGCCGGCCACTCTCAGCCATAGGCCCCCAAACACAAACCACAGCCCTTTTCTCTAGCAAACAAAATTCAACTGCCCCGCTTCTGGATGGCAAATTGCAGGAGCCACTGGGTACTACAAAAACAGCCTGACTTGGCACTGGTGCCACCTTGCGTCTGGTTACCATGCGGCGTATCGTGCATTTTAAGGAGCCAGGTGGCCACTCCCAGCCATATGCCCCCAAACACAACCCACGGCCCTTTTCTCTGGCAAACAAAACTCAGCTGCCCCGCTTCTGGATGGCAGATTGCAGGAGACACTTGGTACTATCAAACCAGCCCGACTTGGCACTGGTGCCACCTTGGGTCTGGGAACCATCCTGCGTATTGTGGATTGTCCGGAGACAGCCGACCACTCTCGGCCACAGAGCCCAATCAAAAACAAAGGTCCGTTTCCCTGGCAAAAAAAACTCAGCTGCCCCGCTTCTGGATGGGAGATTGCAGGAGGCACTTGACACTGTCAAACGAGCCCCACTTGGCACTGGTGCCACCTTGGGTCTGGGAACCATGCTGCGTATCGTGGATTTTCAGGAGCCAGCCGGCCACTGCCAGCCACAGGCCCCCAAACACAAACCACAGCCTTTTCCTCTGGCAAACAAAACTCAGCTGCCCCGCTTCTGGATGGCAGATTGCAGGAGCCACTTGGTACTATCAAACCAGCCCGACTTGGCACTGGTGCCACCTTGGGTCTGGGAACCATCCTGCCTATCGTGGATTGTAAGGAGCCAGCCGGCTACTCCCAGCCACAGGCCCCCAACAAAAACCACGGCCCTTTTTTCTCGCAAACAAAACTTAGCTGCCTCACTTCTGGATGGCAGATTGCAGGAGCCACTTGGTGTAATCAAACCAGCCCGACTTGGCACTGGTGCCACCTTGGGTCTGGGAACCATCCTGCGTATCGTGGATTCTAAGGAGCCAGCCGGCCACTCCCAGCCACAGGCCCCCAAACAAAATCAACGGCGCTGTTCCCTGGAAAACAAAACACGCCTGCCAACTTTTTGATGGAGTTTGCAGGAGCCACTTGGTACTATCAAACCAGCCCGACTTGGCACTGGTGCCACCTTGGGTCTGGGAAACATCCTGCGTATCGTGGATTCTTAGGAGCCAGCCGGCCACTCCTAGCCACAGACCCCCAAACAAAAACCTAGGCCTATTTCTCTGGCAAACAAAAGTAAGCTGCCCTGCTTCTGGATGGCAGATTGCAGGAGACACTTGGTACTATCAAACCAGCCCGACTTGGCACTGGTGCCACCTTGGATCTGGGAACCATGCTGTGTATCGTGGATATTCAGGGGCCAGCTGGCCACTCTCAGCCATATGTCCCCAAACAGAAACCTCGGCCCGTTTCTCTGGCAAACAAAACTCAACTGCCCCTCTTCTGGATGGCAAATTGCAGGATGAACTTGATACTAAAACCGCAGGCCGACTTGGTAGTGGTGACACCTTGGGCCTGGGAACCATCATGCGTATCGAGCATTTTAAGGAGCCAGCCGGCCACTCCCAGCAATATGCCCCCAAAAACAATCCACGGAATTTTTCTCTGGCAAACAAAAATCAGCTGCCCCGCTTCTGGATGGCAGATTGCAGGAGCCACTTTGCACCATCAAACCAGCCCGACTTGGCACTGGTGCCACCTTGCATCTGGGAACCATGCTGCCTAGCGTGGATTTTCAGGAGCCAGCCGGCCACTCTCAGCTATATGCCCCCAAACAAAACCCACGGCCCGTTTCCCTGGCAAACAAAATTAAGCTGCCCCGCTTCTGGATGGCAGATTGCAGGACGCACTTGGTAGTATCAAACCAGCCCGACTTGGCACTGGTGCCACCTTGGGTCTGGGAACCATCCTGCGTATCGTGGGTTCAAAGGAGCCAGCCGGCCACTCCCAGCCACAGGCCCCCAAATACAAACAATGGCGCTTTTCCCTGGAAAACAAAACTCGCCTGCCAACTTTTTGATGGCAGATTGCAGGAGCCACTTGGTACTATCAAATCAGCCCAACTTGGCACTGCTGCCACCATGGGTCTGGTAACCATCCTGCCTATTGTAGCTTTTCAGGAGCCAGCCGGTCACTCCCAGCCATAGGTCCCCAGTCACAAACCTCGGCCCGTTTCCCTGGCAAACAAAAGTAAGCTGCCCCGCTTCTGGATGGCAGATTGCAGGAGCCACTTGGTACTATCAAACCAGCCCGACTTGGCACTGGTGCCACCTCTGGTCTGGGAACCATGCTGCGTAACACAGATTCTAAGGAGCCAGTCGGCCACTCCCAGCCACAAGCCCCCAAACACAAACAACGGCGCTTTTCCCTGGCAAACAAAACTCAACTGCCCCTCTTCTGGATGGCAAATTGCAGGACGCACTTGGTACTATAAAAACAGCCCGACTTGGCACTGGTGCCACCTTGGGTCTGGGAACCATCCTGCGTATTGTGGGTTGTCAGGAGCCAGCCGAACACTCTCGGCCACAGACCCCAATTAAAAACAACGGCCCGTTTCACAGGCAAACAAAACTCAGCTGCCCCGCTTCTGGATGGGAGATTGCAGGAGGCACTTGACACTGTGAAACCAGCCCCACTTGGCACTGGTGCCACCTTGGGTCTGGGAACCATACTGCGTATCATGGATTTTCAGGAGCCACCCGGCCACTCCCAGCCACAGGCCCCCAAACAAAATCAACGGCGCTGTTCCCTGGAAAACAAAACACGCCTGCCAACTTTTTGATGGAGTTTGCAGGAGCCACTTGGTACTATCAAACCAGCCCGACTTGGCACTGGTGCCACCTTGGGTCTGGGAAACATCCTGCGTATCGTGGATTCTTAGGAGCCAGCCGGCCACTCCTAGCCACAGACCCCCAAACAAAAACCTAGGCCTATTTCTCTGGCAAACAAAAGTAAGCTGCCCTGCTTCTGGATGGCAGATTGCAGGAGACACTTGGTACTATCAAACCAGCCCGACTTGGCACTGGTGCCACCTTGGATCTGGGAACCATGCTGTGTATCGTGGATATTCAGGGGCCAGCTGGCCACTCTCAGCCATATGTCCCCAAACAGAAACCTCGGCCCGTTTCTCTGGCAAACAAAACTCAACTGCCCCTCTTCTGGATGGCAAATTGCAGGATGAACTTGATACTAAAACCGCAGGCCGACTTGGTAGTGGTGACACCTTGGGCCTGGGAACCATCATGCGTATCGAGCATTTTAAGGAGCCAGCCGGCCACTCCCAGCAATATGCCCCCAAAAACAATCCACGGAATTTTTCTCTGGCAAACAAAATCAGCTGCCCCGCTTCTGGATGGCAGATTGCAGGAGCCACTTTGCACCATCAAACCAGCCCGACTTGGCACTGGTGCCACCTTGCATCTGGGAACCATGCTGCCTAGCGTGGATTTTCAGGAGCCAGCCGGCCACTCTCAGCTATATGCCCCCAAACAAAACCCACGGCCCGTTTCCCTGGCAAACAAAATTAAGCTGCCCCGCTTCTGGATGGCAGATTGCAGGACGCACTTGGTAGTATCAAACCAGCCCGACTTGGCACTGGTGCCACCTTGGGTCTGGGAACCATCCTGCGTATCGTGGGTTCAAAGGAGCCAGCCGGCCACTCCCAGCCACAGGCCCCCAAATACAAACAATGGCGCTTTTCCCTGGAAAACAAAACTCGCCTGCCAACTTTTTGATGGCAGATTGCAGGAGCCACTTGGTACTATCAAATCAGCCCAACTTGGCACTGCTGCCACCATGGGTCTGGTAACCATCCTGCCTATTGTAGCTTTTCAGGAGCCAGCCGGTCACTCCCAGCCATAGGTCCCCAGTCACAAACCTCGGCCCGTTTCCCTGGCAAACAAAAGTAAGCTGCCCCGCTTCTGGATGGCAGATTGCAGGAGCCACTTGGTACTATCAAACCAGCCCGACTTGGCACTGGTGCCACCTTGGGTCTGGGAACCATGCTGCGTAACACAGATTCTAAGGAGCCAGTCGGCCACTCCCAGCCACAAGCCCCCAAACACAAACAACGGCGCTATTCTCTGGCAAACAAAACTCAACTGCCCCTCTTCTGGATGGCAAATTGCAGGACGCACTTGGTACTATAAAAACAGCCCGACTTGGCACTGGTGCCACCTTGGGTCTGGGAACCATCCTGCGTATTGTGGGTTGTCAGGAGCCAGCCGAACACTCTCGGCCACAGACCCCAATTAAAAACAACGGCCCGTTTCACAGGCAAACAAAACTCAGCTGCCCCGCTTCTGGATGGGAGATTGCAGGAGGCACTTGACACTGTGAAACCAGCCCCACTTGGCACTGGTGCCACCTTGGGTCTGGGAACCATGCTGCGTATCATGGATTTTCAGGAGCCAGCCGGTCACTCTCAGCCGTAGGCCCCCAAACACAAACCTCGGCCCGTTTCCCTGGCAAACAAAAGTAAGCTGCCCCGCTTCTGCATGGCAGATTGCAGGAGCTACTTAGTACTATCAAATCAGCCCGACTTGGCACAGGTGCCACCTTGGATCTGGGAACCATCCTGTGTATCGTGGATTTTCAGGGGCCAGCCGGCCACTCTCAGCCATATGCCCCCAAAAACAAACCACGGACCTTTTCTCTGGCAAACAAAAATCAGCTGCCCCACTTCTGGATGGCAGATTGCAGGAGCCACTTGGGACTATCACACCAGCACAACATGGCACTGCTGCCACCTTGGATCTGGGAACAATCCTGCGTATCGTACATATTCAGGAACCAGCCGAACACTCCCAGCCACAGGCACCCAAACACAAACAACGGCCCATTTCCCTGGCAAACAAAAGTAAGCTGCCCCGCTTCTGGATGGCAGTTTGCAGGAGCCACTTGGGACTATCAAACCAGCCCGACTTGGTAATGGTACCACCTTGGATCTGGGAACCATCCGGCGTATCGTGGATTTTCAGGGGCCAGCCGGTCATTCCCAGCCATATGCCCCCAAACACAAACCTCGGCCCTTTTCTCTGGCAAACAAAACTCAACTGCCCCTCTTCTGGATGGCAAATTGCAGGACGCACTTGGTACTACAAAAAGAGCCCGACTTGGCAGTGGTGCCACCTTGGCTCTGGGAACCATCCTGCGTATCGAGCATTTTAAGGAGCCAGCCGGCAATTCCATGCCGTATGCCCCAAAAAGAAACCATGGACCTTTTCTCTGGCAAAAAAAACTCAGCTGTCCCGCTTCTGGATGGCAGATTGCAGGAGTCACTTTGAACCATACAACCAGCCTTACTTGGCACTGGTGCCACCTTGGATCTGGGAACCATCCTGCCTATCGTTGATTTTCAGGGGCCAGCCGGCCACTCTCAGCCATAGGCCCCCAAACACAAACCACAGCCCTTTTCTCTAGCAAACAAAATTCAACTGCCCCGCTTGTGGTTGGCAAATTGCAGGAGCCACTGGGTACTACAAAAACAGCCTGACTTGGCACTGGTGCCACCTTGCGTCTGGTTACCATGCGGCGTATCGTGCATTTTAAGGAGCCAGGTGGCCACTCCCAGCCATATGCCCCCAAACACAACCCACGGCCCTTTTCTCTGGCAAACAAAACTCAGCTGCCCCGCTTCTGGATGGCAGATTGCAGGAGAAACTTGGTACTATCAAACCAGCCCGACTTGGCACTGGTGCCACCTTGGGTCTGGGAACCATCCTGCGTATTGTGGATTGTCAGGAGACAGCCGACCACTCTCGGCCACAGAGCCCAATCAAAAACAAAGGTCCGTTTCCCTGGCAAAAAAAACTCAGCCGCCCCGCTTCTGGATGGGAGATTGCAGGAGGCACTTGACACTGTCAAACGAGCCCCACTTGGCACTGGTGCCACCTTGGGTCTGGGAACCATGCTGCGTATCGTGGATTTTCAGGAGCCAGCCGGCCACTGCCAGCCACAGGCCCCCAAACACAAACCACAGCCTTTTTCTCTGGCAAACAAAACTCAGCTGCCCCGCTTCTGGATGGCAGATTGCAGGAGCCACTTGGTACTATCAAACCAGCCCGACTTGGCACTGGTGCCACCTTGGGTCTGGGAACCATCCTGCCTATCGTGGATTTTAAGGAGCCAGCCGGCTACTCCCAGCCACAGGCCCCCAACAAAAACCACGGCCCTTTTTTCTCGCAAACAAAACTTAGCTGCCTCACTTCTGGATGGCAGATTGCAGGAGCCACTTGGTGTAATCAAACCAGCCCGACTTGGCACTGGTGCCACCTTGGGTCTGGGAACCATCCTGCGTATCGTGGATTCTAAGGAGCCAGCCGGCCACTCCCAGCCACAGGCCCCCAAACAAAATCAACGGCGCTGTTCCCTGGAAAACAAAACACGCCTGCCAACTTTTTGATGGAGTTTGCAGGAGCCACTTGGTACTATCAAACCAGCCCGACTTGGCACTGGTGCCACCTTGGGTCTGGGAAACATCCTGCGTATCGTGGATTCTTAGGAGCCAGCCGGCCACTCCTAGCCACAGACCCCCAAACAAAAACCTAGGCCTATTTCTCTGGCAAACAAAAGTAAGCTGCCCTGCTTCTGGATGGCAGATTGCAGGAGACACTTGGTACTATCAAACCAGCCCGACTTGGCACTGGTGCCACCTTGGATCTGGGAACCATGCTGTGTATCGTGGATATTCAGGGGCCAGCTGGCCACTCTCAGCCATATGTCCCCAAACAGAAACCTCGGCCCGTTTCTCTGGCAAACAAAACTCAACTGCCCCTCTTCTGGATGGCAAATTGCAGGATGAACTTGATACTAAAACCGCAGGCCGACTTGGTAGTGGTGACACCTTGGGCCTGGGAACCATCATGCGTATCGAGCATTTTAAGGAGCCAGCCGGCCACTCCCAGCAATATGCCCCCAAAAACAATCCACGGAATTTTTCTCTGGCAAACAAAAATCAGCTGCCCCGCTTCTGGATGGCAGATTGCAGGAGCCACTTTGCACCATCAAACCAGCCCGACTTGGCACTGGTGCCACCTTGCATCTGGGAACCATGCTGCCTAGCGTGGATTTTCAGGAGCCAGCCGGCCACTCTCAGCTATATGCCCCCAAAAAAAACCCACGGCCCGTTTCCCTGGCAAACAAAATTAAGCTGCCCCGCTTCTGGATGGCAGATTGCAGGACGCACTTGGTAGTATCAAACCAGCCCGACTTGGCACTGGTGCCACCTTGGGTCTGGGAACCATCCTGCGTATCGTGGGTTCAAAGGAGCCAGCCGGCCACTCCCAGCCACAGGCCCCCAAATACAAACAATGGCGCTTTTCCCTGGAAAACAAAACTCGCCTGCCAACTTTTTGATGGCAGATTGCAGGAGCCACTTGGTACTATCAAATCAGCCCAACTTGGCACTGCTGCCACCATGGGTCTGGTAACCATCCTGCCTATTGTAGCTTTTCAGGAGCCAGCCGGTCACTCCCAGCCATAGGTCCCCAGTCACAAACCTCGGCCCGTTTCCCTGGCAAACAAAAGTAAGCTGCCCCGCTTCTGGATGGCAGATTGCAGGAGCCACTTGGTACTATCAAACCAGCCCGACTTGGCACTGGTGCCACCTTGGGTCTGGGAACCATGCTGCGTAACACAGATTCTAAGGAGCCAGTCGGCCACTCCCAGCCACAAGCCCCCAAACACAAACAACGGCGCTATTCTCTGGCAAACAAAACTCAACTGCCCCTCTTCTGGATGGCAAATTGCAGGACGCACTTGGTACTATAAAAACAGCCCGACTTGGCACTGGTGCCACCTTGGGTCTGGGAACCATCCTGCGTATTGTGGGTTGTCAGGAGCCAGCCGAACACTCTCGGCCACAGACCCCAATTAAAAACAACGGCCCGTTTCACAGGCAAACAAAACTCAGCTGCCCCGCTTCTGGATGGGAGATTGCAGGAGGCACTTGACACTGTGAAACCAGCCCCACTTGGCACTGGTGCCACCTTGGGTCTGGGAACCATGCTGCGTATCATGGATTTTCAGGAGCCAGCCGGTCACTCTCAGCCATAGGCCCCCAAACACAAACCTCGGCCCGTTTCCCTGGCAAACAAAAGTAAGCTGCCCCGCTTCTGCATGGCAGATTGCAGGAGCTACTTAGTACTATCAAATCAGCCCGACTTGGCACAGGTGCCACCTTGGATCTGGGAACCATCCTGTGTATCGTGGATTTTCAGGGGCCAGCCGGCCACTCTCAGCCATATGCCCCCAAAAACAAACCACGGACCTTTTCTCTGGCAAACAAAAATCAGCTGCCCCACTTCTGGATGGCAGATTGCAGGAGCCACTTGGGACTATCACACCAGCACAACATGGCACTGCTGCCACCTTGGATCTGGGAACAATCCTGCGTATCGTACATATTCAGGAACCAGCCGAACACTCCCAGCCACAGGCACCCAAACACAAACAACGGCCCATTTCCCTGGCAAACAAAAGTAAGCTGCCCCGCTTCTGGATGGCAGTTTGCAGGAGCCACTTGGGACTATCAAACCAGCCCGACTTGGTAATGGTACCACCTTGGATCTGGGAACCATCCGGCGTATCGTGGATTTTCAGGGGCCAGCCGGTCATTCCCAGCCATATGCCCCCAAACACAAACCTCGGCCCTTTTCTCTGGCAAACAAAACTCAACTGCCCCTCTTCTGGATGGCAAATTGCAGGACGCACTTGGTACTACAAAAAGAGCCCGACTTGGCAGTGGTGCCACCTTGGCTCTGGGAACCATCCTGCGTATCGAGCATTTTAAGGAGCCAGCCGGCAATTCCATGCCGTATGCCCCAAAAAGAAACCATGGACCTTTTCTCTGGCAAAAAAAACTCAGCTGTCCCGCTTCTGGATGGCAGATTGCAGGAGTCACTTTGAACCATACAACCAGCCTTACTTGGCACTGGTGCCACCTTGGATCTGGGAACCATCCTGCCTATCGTTGATTTTCAGGGGCCAGCCGGCCACTCTCAGCCATAGGCCCCCAAACACAAACCACAGCCCTTTTCTCTAGCAAACAAAATTCAACTGCCCCGCTTGTGGTTGGCAAATTGCAGGAGCCACTGGGTACTACAAAAACAGCCTGACTTGGCACTGGTGCCACCTTGCGTCTGGTTACCATGAGGCGTATCGTGCATTTTAAGGAGCCAGGTGGCCACTCCCAGCCATATGCCCCCAAACACAACCCACGGCCCTTTTCTCTGGCAAACAAAACTCAGCTGCCCCGCTTCTGGATGGCAGATTGCAGGAGACACTTGGTACTATCAAACCAGCCCGACTTGGCACTGGTGCCACCTTGGGTCTGGGAACCATCCTGCGTATTGTGGATTGTCAGGAGACAGCCGACCACTCTCGGCCACAGAGCCCAATCAAAAACAAAGGTCCGTTTCCCTGGCAAAAAAAACTCAGCCGCCCCGCTTCTGGATGGGAGATTGCAGGAGGCACTTGACACTGTCAAACGAGCCCCACTTGGCACTGGTGCCACCTTGGGTCTGGGAACCATGCTGCGTATCGTGGATTTTCAGGAGCCAGCCGGCCACTGCCAGCCACAGGCCCCCAAACACAAACCACAGCCTTTTTCTCTGGCAAACAAAACTCAGCTGCCCCGCTTCTGGATGGCAGATTGCAGGAGCCACTTGGTACTATCAAACCAGCCCGACTTGGCACTGGTGCCACCTTGGGTCTGGGAACCATCCTGCCTATCGTGGATTTTAAGGAGCCAGCCGGCTACTCCCAGCCACAGGCCCCCAACAAAAACCACGGCCCTTTTTTCTCGCAAACAAAACTTAGCTGCCTCACTTCTGGATGGCAGATTGCAGGAGCCACTTGGTGTAATCAAACCAGCCCGACTTGGCACTGGTGCCACCTTGGGTCTGGGAACCATCCTGCGTATCGTGGATTCTAAGGAGCCAGCCGGCCACTCCCAGCCACAGGCCCCCAAACAAAATCAACGGCGCTGTTCCCTGGAAAACAAAACACGCCTGCCAACTTTTTGATGGAGTTTGCAGGAGCCACTTGGTACTATCAAACCAGCCCGACTTGGCACTGGTGCCACCTTGGGTCTGGGAAACATCCTGCGTATCGTGGATTCTTAGGAGCCAGCCTGCCACTCCTAGCCACAGGCCCCCAAACAAAAACCTAGGCCTATTTCTCTGGCAAACAAAAGTAAGCTGCCCTGCTTCTGGATGGCAGATTGCAGGAGACACTTGGTACTATCAAACCAGCCCGACTTGGCACTGGTGCCACCTTGGATCTGGGAACCATGCTGTGTATCGTGGATATTCAGGGGCCAGCCGGCCACTCTCAGCCATATGTCCCCAAACAGAAACCTCGGCCCGTTTCTCTGGCAAACAAAACTCAACTGCCCCTCTTCTGGATGGCAAATTGCAGGATGAACTTGATACTAAAACCGCAGGCCGACTTGGTAGTGGTGACACCTTGGGCCTGGGAACCATCATGCGTATCGAGCATTTTAAGGAGCCAGCCGGCCACTCCCAGCAATATGCCCCCAAAAACAATCCACGGAATTTTTCTCTGGCAAACAAAAATCAGCTGCCCCGCTTCTGGATGGCAGATTGCAGGAGACACTTTGCACCATCAAACCAGCCCGACTTGGCACTGGTGCCACCTTGCATCTGGGAACCATGCTGCCTAGCGTGGATTTTCAGGAGCCAGCCGGCCACTCTCAGCTATATGCCCCCAATCAAAACCCACGGCCCGTTTCCCTGGCAAACAAAAGTAAGCTGCCCCGCTTCTGGATGGCAGATTGCAGGACGCACTTGGTAGTATCAAACCAGCCCGACTTGGCACTGGTGCCACCTTGGGTCTGGGAACCATCCTGCGTATCGTGGGTTCAAAGGAGCCAGCCGGCCACTCCCAGCCACAGGCCCCCAAATACAAACAATGGCGCTTTTCCCTGGAAAACAAAACTCGCCTGCCAACTTTTTGATGGCAGATTGCCGGAGCCACTTGTTACTATCAAACCAGCCCACCTTGGCACTGGTGCCACCATGGGTCTGGTAACCATCCTGCCTATTGTAGATTTTCAGGAGCCAGCCGGTCACTCCCAGCCATAGGTCCCCAGTCACAAACCTCGGCCCGTTTCCCTGGCAAACAAAAGTAAGCTGCCCCGCTTCTGGATGGCAGATTGCAGGAGCCACTTGGTACTATCAAACCAGCCCAACTTGGCACTGGTGCCACCTTGGGTCTGGGAACCATGCTGCGTAACACAGATTCTAAGGAGCCAGTCGGCCACTACCAGCCACAAGCCCCCAAACACAAACAACGGCGCTATTCTCTGGCAAACAAAACTCAACTGCCCCTCTTCTGGATGGCAAATTGCAGGACGCACTTGGTACTATAAAAACAGCCCGACTTGGCACTGGTGCCACCTTGGGTCTGGGAACCATCCTGCGTATTGTGGGTTGTCAGGAGCCAGCCGAACACTCCCAGCCACAGGCCCCCAAATACAAACCAAAGCCTTTTTCTCTGGCAAACAAAACTCAGCTGCCCCGCTTCTGGATGGCAGATTGCAGGAGCCACTTGGGACTATCACACCAGAACAACATGGCACTGCTGCCACCTTGGATCTGGGAACCATCCTTCCTATCGTGGATTTTCAGGGGCCAGCCGGTCACTCTCAGCCATAGGCCCCAAACACAAACCACGGCCCTTTTCTCTGGAAAACAAAACTCAACTGCCCCTCTTCTGGATGGCAGATTGCAGGAGCCACTGGGTACTATGAAACCAGCCCTACTTGGCACTGATGCCACCTTGGGTCTGGGAACCATCCTGCGTATCATGGATTTTCAGGAGCCAGCCGGCCACTGCCAGCCACAGGCCCCGAAACACAAACAACAGCCTTTTTCTCTGGCAAACAAAATTCAGCTGCCCCGCTTCTGGATGGCAGATTGCAGGAACCACTTGGTACTAACAAACCAGCTCGACTTGGCACTGGTGCCACCTTGGGTCTGGGAACCATCCTGCGTATCGTGGATTCTAAGGAGCCAGCTGGCCACTCCCAGCCACAGGCCCCAAAACACGCACAACGGTGCTTTTCCCTGGAAAACAAAACTCGCCTGCCAAACTTTTGATGGCAGATTGCAGGAGCCACTTGGTACTATCAAACCAGCCCAACTTGGCACTGGTGCCACCATGGGTCTGGTCACCATCCTGCCTATCGTAGCTTTTCAGGAGCCAGCCAGCCACCCCAATCCAGAGGCCCCCAGACAAATATTTCGGCCCGTTTCCCTGGCAAACAAAAGTAAGCTGCCCCGCTTCTGCATGGCAGATTGCAGGAGCCACTTTGCACCATCAAACCAGCCCAACTTGGCACTGGTGCCACCTCAGGTCTGGGAACCATCCTGCGTATCGTGGGTTCTAAGGAGCCAGCCGGCCACTCCCAGCCACAGGCCCCCAAACACAAACAACGGCGCTTTTCCCTGGAAAACAAAACTCGCCTGCCAACTTTTTGATGGCAGATTGCAGGAGCCACTTGGTACTATCAAACCAGCCCAACTTGGCACTGGTGCCACCATGGGTCTGGTCACCATCCTGCCTATCGTAGCTTTTCAGGAGCCAGCCAGCCACCCCCAGCCAGAGGCCCCTAGACACAAACCTCGGCCCGTTTCCCTGGCAAACAAAAGTAAGCTGCCCCGCTTCTGCATGGCAGATTGCAGGAGCTGCTTAGTACTATCAAACCAGCCCGACTTGGCACTGGTGCCACCTCAGGTCTGGGAACCATCCTGCCTATCGTGGATTTTCAGGGGCCAGCCGGCCACTCTCAGCCATATGCCCCCAAAAACAAACCACGGCCCTTTTCTCTGGCAAACAAAACTCAACTGCCCCTCTTCTGGATGGCAAATTTTAGGACGCCCTTAGTACTACGAACACCGCCCGACGTGGCCCTGGTGCCACCTTGTGTCAGGGAACCATCCTGCATATCGAGCTTTTTAAGGAGCCAGACGGCCACGCCCAGCCATAAACCCCCAAAAACAAACCACGGACTATTTCTCTTGGAAACAAAAATCCGCTGCCCCGCGTCTGGATGGCAGATTGCAGGAGCCACTTTGCACCATCAAACCAGCCCGACTTGGCACTGGTGCCACCTTGGGTCTGGGAACAATCCTGCATATCGTGGATTCTAAGGAGCCAGCCGGCCACTCCCAGCCACAGGCCCCCAAACACAAACAACGGCGCTTTTCCCTGGAAAACAAAATTCGCCTGCCAACTTTTTGATGGCAGATTGCAGGAGCCACTTGGTACTATCAAACCAGCCCAACTTGGCACTGGTGCCACCTCTGGTCTGGGAACCATCCTGCCTATCGTAGCTTTTCAGGAGCCAGCCGGTCACTCCCAGCCATAGACCCCCAGACACAAACCTCGGCCCGTTTCCCTGGAAAACAAAAGTAAGCTACCCCAATTCTGGATGGCAGATTGCAGGAGCCACTTGGTACTATCAAATCAGCCCAACTTGGCACTGGTGCCACCATGGGTCTGGTAAACATCCTGCCTATCGTAGCTTTTCAGGAGCCAGCCGGTCACTCCCTGCCATAGGCCCCTGGACACAAACCTCGGCCCGTTTCCCTGGCAAACAAAAGTAAGCTGCCCCGCTTTTGGATGGCAGATTGCAGGATGCACTTGGTACTTACAAACCAGCCCGACTTGGCCCTGGTGCCACCTTGGCTCTGGGAACCATGCTGCGTAACGTAGATTCTACGAGGACAGGCGGCCACTCCCAGCCACAGGCCTCTAAACAAAAACAACGGCGCTTTTCCCTGGAAAACAAAACTCGCCTGCCAACTTCTTGATGGCAGATTGCAGGAGCCACTTGGTACTATCAAACCAGCCCAAGTTGGCACTGGTGCCACCATGGGTCTGGTCACCATCCTGCCTATCGTAGCTTTTTAGGAGCCAGCAGCTCACTCCCAGCCATAGGCCTCCAGACAAATACCTCGGCACGTTTCCCTGGCAAACAAAAGTAGGCTGCCCCGCTTCTGGATGGCAAATTGCAGGACGCACTTGGTACTACGAAAACAGCCCGACTTGGCACTGATGCCACCTTGGGTCAGGGAACAATCCTGCGTATAGAGCTTTTTAAGGAGCCAGCCGGCCACGTCCAGTCATATACCCCCAAAAAAAACCACGGAACATTTCTCCAGCAAACAAAAATCCGCTGCCCCGCGTCTGGATGGCAGATTGCAGGAGCTATTTAGTATTATCAAACCAGCCCGACTTGGCACTGGTGGCACCATGAGTCTGGTAACCATCCTGCCTATCGTAGCTTTTCAGTAGCCAGCCGGTCACTCCCAGCCATAGGCCCCCAGACAAATACCTCGGCCCGTTTCCCTGGGAAACAAAAGTAAGCTGTCCCGCTTCTGGATGGAAGATTGCAGGAGCCACTTGGTACTCTCAAACCAGCCCAACTTGTTCCCAGACCCAAGGTGGCACCAGTGCCAAGTCGGGCTGGTTTGATGGTGCAACGTGGCTCCTGCAATCTGCCATCCAAAAGCGGGGCAGCTTACTTTTGTTTGCCAGGGAAACGGGCCGAGGTTTGTGTCTGGGGGCCTAGGGCAGGGAGTGACCGGCTGGCTCCTCAAAAGCTACGATAGGCAGGATGTTTACCAGACCCATGGTGGCACCAGTGCCAAGTTGGGCTGATTTGATAGTACCAAGTGGCTCCTGCAATCTGCGATCCAGAATCGGGGTAGCTTACTTTTGTTTTCCAGGGAAACGGGCCGAGGTTTGTGTCTGGGGGTCTATGGCTGGGAGTGACCGGCTGGCTCCCGAAAAGCTACGATAGGCAGGATGGTTCCCAGACCAGAGGTGGCACCAGTGCCAAGTTGGGCTGGTTTGATAGTACCAAGTGGCTCCTGCAATCTGCCATCAAAAAGTTGGCAGGCGAATTTTGTTTTCCAGGGAAAAGCGCCGTTGTTTTTGTTTGGGGGCCTGTGGCTGGGAGTGGCCGGCTGGCTCCTTAGAATCCACGATATGCAGGATTGTTCCCAGACCCAAGGTGGCACCAGTGCCAAGTCGGGCTGGTTTGATGGTGCAAAGTGGCTCCTGCAATCTGCCATCCAGACGCGGGGCAGCGGATTTTTGTTTCCAAGAGAAATGGTCCGTGGTTTGTTTTTGGGGGTTTATGGCTGGGCGTGGCCGGCTGGCTCCTTAAAAAGCTCGATATGCAGGATGGTTCCCTGACACAAGGTGGCACCAGTGCCACGTCGGGCGGTTTTCGTAGTACAAAGTGCGTCCTAAAATTTGCCATCCAGAAGAGGGGCAGTTGAGTTTTGTTTGCCAGAGAAAAGGGCCGTGGTTTGTTTTTGGGGGCATATGGCTGAGAGTGGCCGGCTGGCTCCTGAAAAGCTACGATAGGCAGGATGTTTACCAGACCCATGGTGGCACCAGTGCCAAGTTGGGCTGATTTGATAGTACCAAGTGGCTCCTGCAATCTGCCATCCAGAATCGGGGTAGCTTACTTTAGTTTTCCAGGGAAACGGGCCGAGCTTTGTGTCTGGGGGTCTATGGTTGGGAGTGGCCGGCTGGCTCCTTAGAAACCACGATACGCAGCCTGGTTCCCAGACAAGAGGTGCCACCAGTGCCAAGTTGGGCTGGTTTGATACTACCAAGTGGTTCCTGCAATCTGCCATCCAGAAGCGGGGCAGCTTACTTTTGTTTGCCAGGGAAACGGACCGTTGTTTGTGTTTGGGGGCCTATGGCTGGGACAACCGGCTGGCTCCTTAAAATCTACGATACGCAGGATGGTTCCCAGACCAGAGGTGGCACCAGTGCCAAGTTGGGCTGGTTTGATAGTACCAAGTGGCTTCTGCAATCTGCCATCCAGAAGCGGGGCAGCTTACTTTTGTTTGCCAGGGAAACGGGCCGAGCTTTGTGTCTCGGGGCCTATGGCTGTGAGTGACCGGCTGGCTCCTGAAAAGCTTCGATAGGCAGGATGGTGACCAGACCCATGGTGGCACCAGTGCCAAGTTGGGCTGGTTTGATAGTACCAAGTGGCTCCTGCAATCTGCCATCAAAATGTTGTCAGGCGAGTTTTGTTTTCCAGGGAAAAGCGTCGTTGTTTGTGTTTGGGGGCCTGTGGTTGGGAGTGGCCGGCTGGCTCCTTAGAAACCACGATACGCAGCATGGTTCCAAGACAAGAGGTGCCACCAGTGCCAAGTTGGGCTGGTTTGATAGTACCAAGTGGTTCCTGCAATCTGCCATCCAGAAGCGGGGCAGCTTACTTTTGTTTGCCACGGAAACGGGCCGTTGTTTGTGTTTGGGGGCCTGTGGCTGGGAGTGGCCGACTGGCTCCTTAGAATCCACGATACGCAGGATGGTTCCCAGACCAGAGGTGGCACCAGTGCCAAGTTGGGCTGGTTTGATAATACCAAGTGGCTCCTGCAATCTGCCATCCAGAAGCGGGGCAGCTTAATTTTGTTTGCCAGGGAAACGGGCCAAGGTTTGTGTCTGGGGGCCTATGGCTGTGAGTGACCGGCTAGGTCCTGAAAAGCTACGAGAGGCATGATGGTGACCAGACCCATGGTGGCACCAGTGCCAAGTTGGGCTGGTTTGATAGTACCAAGTGGCTCCTGCAATCTGCCATCAAAAATCGGCAAGCGAGTGTTGATTTCCAGGGAAAAGCGTCGTTGTTTGTGTTTGGGGGCCTGTGGCTGGGAGTGGCCGGCTGGCTCCTTAGAATCCACGATACGCAGCATGGTTCCCAGACCCAAGGTGGCACCAGTGCCAAGTCGGGCTGGCTTGATAATACCAAGTGGTTCCTGCAATCGGCCATCAAAATGTTCGCAGGCGAGTTTTGTTTTCCAGGGAAAAGCGCCGTTGTTTGTGCCTGGGGCCCTATGGCCTGGAGTGGACGGATGGCTAATTAGAATCCACGATACACAGGATGGTTCCCAGACCCATGGTGGCACCAGTGCCAAGTTGGGCTGGTTTGATAGTACCAAGTGGTTCCTGCAATCTGCCATCCAGAAGCGGGGCAGCTTACTTTTGTTTGCCAGGGAAACGGTCCGAGCTTTGTGTCTCGGGGCCTATGGCTGGGAGTGACCGGCTGGCTCCTGAAAAGCTACGATAGGCAGGATGGTGACCAGACCCATGGTGGCACCAGTGCCAAGTTGGGCTGGCTTGATAATACCAAGTGGTTCCTGCAATCGGCCATCAAAAAGTTGGCAGGCGAGTTTTGTTTTCCAGGGAAAAGCGCCGTTGTTTGTGCCTGGGGCCCTATGGCCTGGAGTGGACGGATGCCTAATTAGAACCCACGATACGCAGGATGGTTCCCAGACCTGAGGTGGCACCAGTGCCAAGTTGGGCTGGTTTGACGGTGCAAAGTGGCTCCTGCAATCTGCCATGCAGAAGCGGGGCAGCTTACTTTTGTTTGCCAGGGAAACGGGCCGAAATATTTGTCTGGGGGCCTCAGGCTGGGGGTGGCCGGCTGGCTCCTGAAAAGCTACGATAGGCAGGATGGTGACCAGACCCATGGTGGCACCAGTGCCAAGTTGGGCTGGTTTGATAGTACCAAGTGGCTCCTGCAATCTGCCATCAAAAACTTGGCAGGCGAGTTTTGTTTTCCAGGGAAAAGCGCCGTTGTTTGTGTTTGGGGGCCTGTGGCTGGGAGTGGCCGGCTGGCTCCTTAGAATCCACGATACGCAGCATGGTTCCCAGACCCAAGGTGGCACCAGTGCCAAGTCGGGCTGGCTTGATAATACCAAGTGGTTCCTGCAATCGGCCATCAAAATGTTCGCAGGCGAGTTTTTTTTTCCAGGGAAAAGCGCCTTTGTTTGTGCCTGGGGCCCTATGGCCTGGAGTGGACGGATGGCTAATTAAAATCCACGATACACAGGATGGTTCCCAGACCCATGGTGGCACCAGTGCCAAGTTGGGCTGGTTTGATAGTAACAAGTGGTTCCTGCAATCTGCCATCCAGAAGCGGGGCAGCTTACTTTTGTTTGCCAGGGAAACGGTCCGAGGTTTGTGTCTGGGGGCCTATGGCTGGGAGTGACCGGCTGGCTCCTGAAAAGCTACGATAGGCAGGATGGTGACCAGACCCATGGTGGCACCAGTGCCAAGTTGGGCTGGCTAGATAATACCAAGTGGTTCCTGCAATCGGCCATCAAAAAGTTGGCAGGCGAGTTTTGTTTTCCAGGGAAAAGCGCCGTTGTTTGTGCCTGGGGCCCTAAGGCCTGGAGTGGACGGATGGCTAATTAGAATCCACGATACACAGGATGGTTCCCAGACCCATGGTGGCACCAGTGCCAAGTTGGGCTGGTTTGATAGTACCAAGTGGTTCCTGCAATCTGCCATCCAGAAGCGGGGCAGCTTACTTTTGTTTTCCAGGGAAACGGGCCGAGGTTTTTGTCTGGGGGCCTATGGCTGGGAGTGACCGGCTGGCTCCTGAAAAGCTACGATAGGCAGGATGGTGACCAGACCCATGACGGCACCAGTGCCAAGTTGGGCTGGTTTGATAGTACCAAGTGGCTCCTGCAATCTGCCATCAAAAAGTTGGCAGGCGAGTTTTGTTTTCCAGGGAAAAGCGCCGTTGTTTGTGTTTGGGGGCCTGTGGCTGGGAGTGGCCGGCTGGCTCCTTAGAATCCACGATACTCAGCATGGTTCCCAGATCAGAGGTGGCACCAGTGCCAAGTTGGGCTGGTTTGATAGTACCAAGTGCGTCCGGGAATCTGCCATCCAGAAGCGGGGCAGCTTACTTTTGTTTGCCAGGGAAACGGGCCGAGGTATTTGTCTGAGGGCCTAAGGCTGGGAGTGACCCGCTGGCTCCTGAAAAGTTACGATAGGCAGGATGGTGACCAGACCCATGGTGGCACCAGTGCCAAGTTGGGCTGGTTTGATAGTACCAAGTGGCTCCTGCAATCTGCCATCAAAAAGTTGGCAGGCGAGTTTTGTTTTCCAGGGAAAAGCGCCGTTGTTTGTGTTTGGGGGCCTGTGGCTGGGAGTGGCCGGCTGGCTCCTTAGAATCCACGATACGCAGCATGGTTCCCAGACTTGACGTGGCACCAGTGCCAAGTCGGGCTGGTTTGATAGTACCAAGTGCGTCCTGCAATCTGCCATCCAGAAGCGGGGCAGCTTACTTTTGTTTTCCAGGGAAACGGGCCGAGGTATTTGTCTGGGGGCCTATGGCTGGGAGTGACCGGCTGGCTCCTGAAAAGCTACGATAGGCAGGATGGTGACCAGACCCATGGTGGCACCAGTGCCAGGTTGGGCTGGTTTGATAGTACCAAGTGGCTCCTGCAATCTGCCATCAAAAAGTTGTCAGGCGAGTTTTGTTTTCCAGGGAAAAGCGCCGTTGTTTGTGTTTGGGGGCCTGTGGCAGGGAGTGGCCGGCTGGCTCCTTAGAATCCACGATACGCAGGATGGTTCCCAGACCAGTGGTGGCACCAGTGCCAAGTCGGGCTGGTTTGATAGTAACAAGTGCGTCCTACTATCTGCCATCCAGAAGCGGGGCAGCTTACTTTTGTTTGCCAGGGAAACGGGCCGAGCTTTGTGTCTGGGGGCCTATGGCTGGGAGTGACCGGCTGGCTCCTGAAAAGCTACGATAGGCAGGATGGTGACCAGACCCATGGTGGCACCAGTGCCAAGTTGGGCTGGTTTGATAGTACCAAGTGGCTCCTGCAATCTGCCATCAAAAAGTTGTCAGGCGAGTTTTGTTTTCCAGGGAAAAGCGCCGTTGTTTGTGTTTGGGGGCCTGTGGCTGGGAGTGGCCGGCTGGCTAATTAGAATCCACGATACGCAGGATGGTTCCCAGAGCAGAGGTGGCAACAGTGACAAGTCGGGTCAGTTTGATGGTGCAAAGTGGCTCCTGCAATCTGCCATCCAGAAGCAGGGCTGCTTACTTTTTTTTGCCAGGGAAAGGAGCCGAGGTTTGTGTCTGGGGGCCTATGGCTGGGAGTGACCAGCTGGCTCCTGAAAAGGTACGATAGGCAGGATGGTTACCAGACCCATGGTGGCACCAGTGCCAAGTTCGGCTGATTTGATAGTACCAAGTGGCTCCTGCAATCTGCCATCAAAATGTTGGTAGGCGAGTTTTGTTTTCCAGAGAAAAGCGCCGTTGTTTGTGTTTGGGGGCCTGTGGCTGGGAGTGGCCGGCTGGCTCCTTAGAATCCACGATACTCAGCATGGTTCCCAGATCAGAGGTGGCACCAGTGCCAAGTTGGGCTGGTTTGATAGTACCAAGTGCGTCCGGGAATCTGCCATCCAGAAGCGGGGCAGCTTACTTTTGTTTGCCAGGGAAACGGGCCGAGGTATTTGTCTGAGGGCCTAAGGCTGGGAGTGACCCGCTGGCTCCTGAAAAGTTACGATAGGCAGGATGGTGACCAGACCCATGGTGGCACCAGTGCCAAGTTGGGCTGGTTTGATAGTACCAAGTGGCTCCTGCAATCTGCCATCAAAAAGTTGGCAGGCGAGTTTTGTTTTCCAGGGAAAAGCGCCGTTGTTTGTGTTTGGGGGCCTGTGGCTGGGAGTGGCCGGCTGGCTCCTTAGAATCCACGATACGCAGCATGGTTCCCAGACTTGACGTGGCACCAGTGCCAAGTCGGGCTGGTTTGATAGTACCAAGTGCGTCCTGCAATCTGCCATCCAGAAGCGGGGCAGCTTACTTTTGTTTTCCAGGGAAACGGGCCGAGGTATTTGTCTGGGGGCCTATGGCTGGGAGTGACCGGCTGGCTCCTGAAAAGCTACGATAGGCAGGATGGTGACCAGACCCATGGTGGCACCAGTGCCAGGTTGGGCTGGTTTGATAGTACCAAGTGGCTCCTGCAATCTGCCATCAAAAAGTTGTCAGGCGAGTTTTGTTTTCCAGGGAAAAGCGCCGTTGTTTGTGTTTGGGGGCCTGTGGCAGGGAGTGGCCGGCTGGCTCCTTAGAATCCACGATACGCAGGATGGTTCCCAGACCAGTGGTGGCACCAGTGCCAAGTCGGGCTGGTTTGATAGTAACAAGTGCGTCCTACTATCTGCCATCCAGAAGCGGGGCAGCTTACTTTTGTTTGCCAGGGAAACGGGCCGAGCTTTGTGTCTGGGGGCCTATGGCTGGGAGTGACCGGCTGGCTCCTGAAAAGCTACGATAGGCAGGATGGTGACCAGACCCATGGTGGCACCAGTGCCAAGTTGGGCTGGTTTGATAGTACCAAGTGGCTCCTGCAATCTGCCATCAAAAAGTTGTCAGGCGAGTTTTGTTTTCCAGGGAAAAGCGCCGTTGTTTGTGTTTGGGGGCCTGTGGCTGGGAGTGGCCGGCTGGCTAATTAGAATCCACGATACGCAGGATGGTTCCCAGACCAGAGGTGGCAACAGTGACAAGTCGGGTCAGTTTGATGGTGCAAAGTGGCTCCTGCAATCTGCCATCCAGAAGCAGGGCTGCTTACTTTTTTTTGCCAGGGAAAGGAGCCGAGGTTTGTGTCTGGGGGCCTATGGCTGGGAGTGACCAGCTGGCTCCTGAAAAGGTACGATAGGCAGGATGGTTACCAGACCCATGGTGGCACCAGTGCCAAGTTCGGCTGATTTGATAGTACCAAGTGGCTCCTGCAATCTGCCATCAAAATGTTGGTAGGCGAGTTTTGTTTTCCAGAGAAAAGCGCCGTTGTTTGTGTTTGGGGGCCTGTGGGTGGGAGTGGCCGGATGGCTAATTAGAATCCACGATACGCAGGATGGTTCCCAGACCTAAAGTGGCACCAGTGACAAGTCGGGCCAGTTTGATGGTGCAAAGTTGCTACTGAAATCTGCCATCCAGAAACGGGGCAGCTTACTTTTGTTTGCCAGGGAAACGGGCCAAGGTTTGTGTCTGGGGGCCTATGGCTGTGCGTGACCGGCTAGGTCCTGAAAAGCTACGAGAGGCATGATGGTGACCAGACCCATGGTGGCACCAGTGCCAAGTTGGGCTGGTTTGATAGTACCAAGTGGCTCCTGCAATCTGCCATCAAAAAGTCGGGAAGCGAGTGTTGATTTCCAGGGAAAAGCGCCGTTGTTTTTGTTTGGGGGCCTATGGGTGGGAGTGGCCGGCTGGCTCCTTAGAATCCACGAGACGCAGGATGGTTCCCAGACCTGAGGTGGCACCAGTGCCAAGTTGGGCTGGTTTGATAGTACCAAGTGCGTCCTGCAATCTGCCATCCAGAAGCGGGGTAGCTTACTTTTGTTTGCCAGGGAAACGGTCCGAGGTTTGTGTCTCGGGGCCTATGGCTGGGAGTGACCGGCTGGCTCCTGAAAAGCTACGATAGGCAGGATGGTGACCAGACCCATGGTGGCACCAGTGCCAAGTTGGGCTGGTTTGATAGTACCAAGTGGCTCCTGCAATCTGCCATCAAAAATTTGGCAGGCGAGTTTGTTATCCAGGGAAAAGCGCCGTTGTTTGTGCCTGGGGCCCTATGGCCTGGAGTGGACGGATGGCTAATTAGAATCCACGATACACAGGATGGTTCCCAGACCCATGGTGGCACCAGTGCCAAGTTGGGCTGGTTTGATAGTACCAAGTGGTTCCTGCAATCTGCCATCCAGAAGCGGGGCAGCTTACTTTTGTTTGCCAGGGAAACGGTCCGAGGATTGTGTCTGGGGGCCTAAGCCTGGAAGTGACCGGCTGGCTCGTGAAAAGCTACGATAGGCAGGATGGTGACCAGACCCATGACGGCACCAGTGCCAAGTTGGGCTGGTTTGATAGTACCAAGTGGCTCCTGCAATCTGCCATCAAAAACTTGGCAGGCGAGTTTTGTTTTCCAGGGAAAAGCGCCGTTGTTTGTGTTTGGGGGCCTGTGGCTGGGAGTGGCCGGCTGGCTCCTTAGAATCCACGATACTCAGCATGGTTCCCAGACCAGAGGTGGCACCAGTGCCAAGTTGGGCTGGTTTGATTGTAACAAGTGCGTCCGGGAATCTGCCATCCAGAAGCGGGGCAGCTTACTTTTGTTTGCCAGGGAAACGGGCCGAGGTTTGTGTCTGGGGGCCTATGGCTGGGAGTGGCCGGCTGGCTCATGAAAAGCTACGATAGGCAGGATGGTGACCAGACCCATGGTGGCACCAGTGCCAAGTTGGGCTGGTTTGATAGTACCAAGTGGCTCCTGCAATCTGCCATCAAAAAGTCGGCAAGCGAGTGTTGATTTCCAGGGAAAAGCGTCGTTGTTTGTGTTTGGGGGCCTGTGGCTGGGAGTGGCCGGCTGGCTCCTTAGAATCCACGATACGCAGCATGGTTCCCAGACCCAAGGTGGCACCAGTGCCAAGTCGGGCTGGCTTGATAATACCAAGTGGTTCCTGCAATCGGCCATCAAAATGTTCGCAGGCGAGTTTTGTTTTCCAGGGAAAAGCGCCGTTGTTTGTGCCTGGGGCCCTATGGCCTGGAGTGGACGGATGGCTAATTAGAATCCACGATACACAGGATGGTTCCCAGACCCATGGTGGCACCAGTGCCAAGTTGGGCTGGTTTGATAGTACCAAGTGGTTCCTGCAATCTGCCATCCAGAAGCGGGGCAGCTTACTTTTTTTTGCCAGGGAAACGGTCCGAGGTTTGTGTCTGGGGGCCTATGGCTGGGAGTGACCGGCTGGCTCCTGAAAAGCTACGATAGGCAGGATGGTGACCAGACCCATGGTGGCACCAGTGCCAAGTTGGGCTGGCTTGATAATACCAAGTGGTTCCTGATATCGGCCATCAAAAAGTTGGCAGGCGAGTTTTGTTTTCCAGGGAAAAGCGCCGTTGTTTGTGCCTGGGGCCCTATGGCCTGGAGTGGACGGATGGCTAATTAGAACCCACGAGACGCAGGATGGTTCCCAGACCTGAGGTGGCACCAGTGCCAAGTTGGGCTGGTTTGACGGTGCAAAGTGGCTCCTGCAATCTGCCATGCAGAAGCGGGGCAGCTTACTTTTGTTTGCCAGGGAAACGGGCCGAAATATTTGTCTGGGGGCCTCTGGCTGGGGGTGGCTGGCTGGCTCCTGAAAAGCTACGATAGGCAGGATGGTGACCAGACCCATGGTGGCACCAGTGCCAACTTGGGCTGGTTTGATGGTACCAAGTGGCTCCTGCAATCTGCCATCAAAAACTTGGCAGGCGAGTTTTGTTTTCAAGGGAAAAGCGCCGTTGTTTGTGTTTGGGGGCCTGTGGCAGGGAGTGGCCGGCTGGCTCCTTAGAATCCATGATACGCAGCATGGTTCCCAGACCCAAGGTGGCACCAGTGCCAAGTCGGGCTGGCTTGATAATACCAAGTGGTTCCTGCAATCGGCCATCAAAAAGTTGGCAGGCGAGTTTTGTTTTCCAGGGAAAAGCGCCGTTGTTTGTGCCTGGGGCCCTATGGCCTGGAGTGGACGGATGGCTAATTAGAATCCACGATACACAGGATGGTTCCCAGACCCATGGTGGCACCAGTGCCAAGTTGGGCTGGTTTGATAGTAACAAGTGGTTCCTGCAATCTGCCATCCAGAAGCGGGGCAGCTTACTTTTGTTTGCCAGGGAAACGGTCCGAGGTTTGTGTCTGGGGGCCTATGGCTGGGAGTGACCGGCTGGCTCCTTAAAAGCTACGATAGGCAGGATGGTGACCAGACCCATGGTGGCACCAGTGCCAAGTTGGGCTGGCTAGATAATACCAAGTGGTTCCTGCAATCGGCCATCAAAAAGTTGGCAGGCGAGTTTTGTTTTCCAGGGAAAAGCGCTGTTGTTTGTGCCTGGGGCCCTATGGCCTGGAGTGGACGGATGGCTAATTAGAATCCACGATACACAGGATGGTTCCCAGACCCATGGTGGCACCAGTGCCAAGTTGGGCTGGTTTGATAGTACCAAGTGGTTCCTGCAATCTGCCATCCAGAAGCGGGGCAGCTTACTTTTGTTTTCCAGGGAAACGGGCCGAGGTTTTTGTCTGGGGGCCTATGGCTGGGAGTGACCGGCTGGCTCGTGAAAAGCTACGATAGGCAGGATGGTGACCAGACCCATGACGGCACCAGTGCCAAGTTGGGCTGGTTTGATAGTACCAAGTGGCTCCTGCAATCTGCCATCACAAACTTGGCGGGCGAGTTTTGTTTTCCAGGGAAAAGCGCCGTTGTTTGTGTTTGGGGCCTGTGGCTGGGAGTGGCCGGCTGGCTCCTTAGAATCCACGATACTCAGCATGGTTCCCAGATCAGAGGAGGAACCAGTGCCAAGTTGGGCTGGTTTGATAGTACCAAGTGCGTCCGGGAATCTGCCATCCAGAAGCGGGGCAGCTTACTTTTGTTTGCCAGGGAAACGGGCCGTGGGTTTTGTTTGGGGGCCTATGGCTGGGAGTGACCGGCTGGCTCCTGAAAAGTTACGATAGGCAGGATGGTGACCAGACCCATGGTGGCACCAGTGCCAAGTTGGGCTGGTTTGATAGTACCAAGTTGCTCCTGCAATCTGCCATCAAAAAGTTGGCAGGCGAGTTTTGTTTTCCAGGGAAAAGCGCCGTTGTTTGTGTTTGGGGGCCTGTGGCAGGGAGTGGCCGGCTGTCTCCTTAGAATCCACGATACGCAGGATGGTTCCCAGACTTGACGTGGCACCAGTGCCAAGTCGGGCTGGTTTGATAGTACCAAGTGCGTCCTGCAATCTGCCATCCAGAAGCGGGGCAGCTTACTTTTGTTTTCCAGGGAAACGGACCGAGGTATTTGTCTGGGGGCCTATGGCTGGGAGTGACCGGCTGGCTCCTGAAAAGCTACGATAGGCAGGATGGTGACCAGACCCATGGTGGCACCAGTGCCAAGTTGGGCTGGTTTGATAGTACCAAGTGGCTCCTGCAATCTGCCATCAAAAAGTTGTCAGGCGAGTTTTGTTTTCCAGGGAAAAGCGCCGTCGTTTGTGTTTGGGTGCCTGTGGCTGGGAGTGGCCAGCTGGCTAATTAGAATCCACGATACGCAGGATGGTTCCCAGACCAGTGGTGGCACCAGTGCCAAGTCGGGCCGGTTTGATAGTACCAAGTGGCTCCTGCAATCTGCCATCCAGAAGCGGGGCAGCTTACTTTTGTTTGCCAGGGAAACGGGCCGAGGTTTGTGTCTCGGGGCCTATGGCTGGGAGTGACCGGCTGGCTCCTGAAAAGCTACGATAGGCAGGATGGTGACCAGACCCATGGTGGCACCAGTGCCAAGTTGGGCTGGTTTGATAGTACCAAGTGGCTCCTGCAATCTGCCATCAAAAATTTGGCAGGCGAGTTTGTTATCCAGGGAAAAGCGCCGTTGTTTGTGCCTGGGGCCCTATGGCCTGGAGTGGACGGATGGCTAATTAGAATCCACGATACACAGGATGGTTCCCAGACCCATGGTGGCACCAGTGCCAACTTGGGCTGGTTTGATAGTACCAAGTGGTTCCTGCAATCTGCCATCCAGAAGCGGGGCAGCTTACTTTTGTTTGCCAGGGAAACGGGCCGAGGATTGTGTCTGGGGGCCTAAGCCTGGAAGTGACCGGCTGGCTCGTGAAAAGCTACGATAGGCAGGATGGTGACCAGACCCATGACGGCACCAGTGCCAAGTTGGGCTGGTTTGATAGTACCAAGTGGCTCCTGCAATCTGCCATCAAAAACTTGGCAGGCGAGTTTTGTTTTCCAGGGAAAAGCGCCGTTGTTTCTGTTTGGGGGCCTGTGGCTGGGAGTGGCCGGCTGGCTCCTTAGAATCCACGATACGCAGGATGGTTCCCAGACCAGAGGTGGCACCAGTGCCAAGTTGGGCTGGTTTGATTGTAACAAGTGCGTCCGGGAATCTGCCATCCAGAAGCGGGGCAGCTTACTTTTGTTTGCCAGGGAAACGGGCCGAGGTTTGTGTCTGGGGGCCTATTGCTGGGAGTGGCCGGCTGGCTCATGAAAAGCTACGATAGGCAGGATGGTGACCAGACCCATGGTGGCACCAGTGCCAAGTTGGGCTGGTTTATAGTACCAAGTGGCTCCTGCAATCTGCCATCAAAAAGTCGGCAAGCGAGTGTTGATTTCCAGGGAAAAGCGTCGTTGTTTGTGTTTGGGGGCCTGTGGCTGGGAGTGGCCGGCTGGCTCCTTAGAATCCACGATACGCAGCATGGTTCCCAGACCCAAGGTGGCACCAGTGCCAAGTCGGGCTGGCTTGATAATACCAAGTGGTTCCTGCAATCGGCCATCAAAATGTTCGCAGGCGAGTTTTGTTTTCCAGGGAAAAGCGCCGTTGTTTGTGCCTGGGGCCCTATGGCCTGGAGTGGACGGATGGCTAATTAGAATCCACGATACACAGGATGGTTCCCAGACCCATGGTGGCACCAGTGCCAAGTTGGGCTGGTTTGATAGTACCAAGTGGTTCCTGCAATCTGCCATCCAGAAGCGGGGCAGCTTACTTTTGTTTGCCAGGGAAACGGTCCGAGGTTTGTGTCTGGGGGCCTATGGCTGGGAGTGACCGGCTGGCTCCTGAAAAGCTACGATAGGCAGGATGGTGACCAGACCCATGGTGGCACCAGTGCCAAGTTGGGCTGGCTTGATAATACCAAGTGGTTCCTGCAATCGGCCATCAAAATGTTGGCAGGCGAGTTTTGTTTTCCAGGGAAAAGCGCCGTTGTTTGTGCCTGGGGCCCTATGGCCTGGAGTGGACGGATGGCTAATTAGAACCCACGAGACGCAGGATGGTTCCCAGACCTGAGGTGGCACCAGTGCCAAGTTGGGCTGGTTTGACGGTGCAAAGTGGCTCCTGCAATCTGCCATGCAGAAGCGGGGCAGCTTACTTTTGTTTGCCAGGGAAACGGGCCGAAATATTTGTCTGGGGGCCTCTGGCTGGGGGTGGCTGGCTGGCTCCTGAAAAGCTACGATAGGCAGGATGGTGACCAGACCCATGGTGGCACCAGTGCCAAGTTGGGCTGGTTTGATAGTACCAAGTGGCTCCTGCAATCTGCCATCAAAAACTTGGCAGGCGAGTTTTGTTTTCCAGGGAAAAGCGCCGTTGTTTGTGTTTGGGGGCCTGTGGCTGGGAGTGGCCGGCTGGCTCCTTAGAATCCACGATACGCAGCATGGTTCCCAGACCCAAGGTGGCACCAGTGCCAAGTCGGGCTGGCTTGATAATACCAAGTGGTTCCTGCAATCGGCCATCAAAAAGTTGGCAGGCGAGTTTTGTTTTCCAGGGAAAAGCGCCGTTGTTTGTGCCTGGGGCCCTATGGCCTGGAGTGGACGGATGGCTAATTAGAATCCACGATACAAAGGATGGTTCCCAGACCCATGGTGGCACCAGTGCCAAGTTGGGCTGGTTTGATAGTAACAAGTGGTTCCTGCAATCTGCCATCCAGAAGCGGGGCAGCTTACTTTTGTTTGCCAGGGAAACGGGCCGAGGTTTTTGTCTGGGGGCCTATGGCTGGGAGTGACCGGCTGGCTCGTGAAAAGCTACGATAGGCAGGATGGTGACCAGACCCATGACGGCACCAGTGCCAAGTTGGGCTGGTTTGATAGTACCAAGTGGCTCCTGCAATCTGCCATCACAAACTTGGCGGGCGAGTTTTGTTTTCCAGGGAAAAGCGCCGTTGTTTGTGTTTGGGGGCCTGTGGCTGGGAGTGGCCGGCTGGCTCCTTAGAATCCACGATACTCAGCATGGTTCCCAGATCAGAGGTGGAACCTGTGCCAAGTTGGGCTGGTTTGATAGTACCAAGTGCGTCCGGGAATCTGCCATCCAGAAGCGGGGCAGCTTACTTTTGTTTGCCAGGGAAACGGGCCGTGGGTTTTGTTTGGGGGCCTATGGCTGAGAGTGACCGGCTGGCTCCTGAAAAGTTACGATAGGCAGGATGGTGACCAGACCCATGGTGGCACCAGTGCCAAGTTGGGCTGGTTTGATAGTACCAAGTTGCTCCTGCAATCTGCCATCAAAAAGTTGGCAGGCGAGTTTTGTTTTCCAGGGAAAAGCGCCGTTGTTTGTGTTTGGGGGCCTGTGGCTGCGAGTGGCCGGCTGGCTCCTTAGAATCCACGATACGCAGGATGGTTCCCAGACTTGACGTGGCACCAGTGCCAAGTCGGGCTGGTTTGATAGTACCAAGTGCGTCCTGCAATCTGCCATCCAGAAGCGGGGCAGCTTACTTTTGTTTGCCAGGGAAACGGGCAGAGCTTTGTGTCTGGGGGCATATGGCTGAGAGTGGCCGTCTGGCCCCTGAAAATCCACGATAGGCAGGATGGTTCCCAGACCAGAGGTGGCACAAGTGCCAAGTCGGGCTGGTTTGATAGTACCAAGTGGCTCCTGCAATCTGCCATCAAAAAGTTGTCAGGCGAGTTTTGTTTTCCAGGGAAAAGCGCCGTCGTTTGTGTTTGGGTGCCTGTGGCTGGGAGTGGCCGGCTGGCTAATTAGAATCCACGATACGCAGGATGGTTCCCAGACCAGTGGTGGCACCAGTGCCAAGTCGGGCTGGTTTGATAGTACCAAGTGGCTCCTGCAATCAGCCATCCAGAAGCGGGGCAGCTTACTTTTGTTTGCCAGGGAAACGGGCCGAGCTTTGTGTCTGGGGGCCTATGGCTGGGAGTGACCGGCTGGCTCCTGAAAAGCTACGATAGGCAGGATGGTGACCAGACCCATGGTGGCACCAGTGCCAAGTTGGGCTGGTTTGATAGTACCAAGTGGCTCCTGCAATCTGCCATCAAAAAGTTGGCAGGCGAGTTTTGTTTTCCAGGGAAAAGCGCCGTTGTTTGTGTTTGGGGGCCTGTGGCTGGGAGTGGCCGGCTGGCTAATTAGAACCCACGATACGCAGGATGGTTCCCAGACCAGAGGTGGCAACAGTGACAAGTCGGGCCAGTTTGATGGTGCAAAGTGGCTCCTGCAATCTGCCATCCAGAAGCAGGGCTGCTTACTTTTGTTTGCCAGGGAAAGGAGCCGAGGTTTTTGTCTGGGGGCCTATGGCTGGGAGTGACCAGCTGGCTCCTGAAAAGGTACGATAGGCAGGATGGTTACCAGACCCATGGTGGCACCAGTGCCAAGTTGGGCTGATTTGATAGTACCAAGTGGCTCCTGCAATCTGCCATCAAAATGTTGGTAGGCGAGTTTTGTTTTCCAGGGAAAAGCGCCGTTGTTTGTGTTTGGGGGCCTGTGGGTGGGAGTGGCCGGATGGCTAATTAGAATCCACGATACGCAGGATGGTTCCCAGACCTAAAGTGGCACCAGTGACAAGTCGGGCCAGTTTGATGGTGCAAAGTTGCTACTGAAATCTGCCATCCAGAAACGGGGCAGCTTACTTTTGTTTGCCAGGGAAACGGGCCAAGGTTTGTGTCTGGGGGCCTATGGCTGTGAGTGACCCGCTAGGTCCTTAAAAGCTACGAGAGGCATGATGGTGACCAGACCCATGGTGGCACCAGTGCCAAGTTGGGCTGGTTTGATAGTACCAAGTGGCTCCTGCAATCTGCCATCAAAAAGTCGGCAAGCGAGTGTTGATTTCCAGGGAAAAGCGCCGTTGTTTGTGTTTGGGGGCCTGTGGCAGGGAGTGGCCGGCTGGCTCCTTAGAATCCACGATACGCAGCATGGTTCCCAGACCCAAGGTGGCACCAGTGCCAAGTCGGGCTGGCTTGATAATACCAAGTGGTTCCTGCAATCGGCCATCAAAAAGTTGGCAGGCGAGTTTTGTTTTCCAGGGAAAAGCGCCGTTGTTTTTGTTTGGGGGCCTATGGGTGGGAGTGGCCGGCTGGCTCCTTAGAATCCACGAGACGCAGGATGGTTCCCAGACCTGAGGTGGCACCAGTGCCAAGTTGGGCTGGTTTGATAGTACCAAGTGCGTCCTGCAATCTGCCATCCAGAAGCGGGGTAGCTTACTTTTGTTTGCCAGGGAAACGGGCCGAGGTTTGTGTCTCGGGGCCTATGGCTGGGAGTGACCGGCTGGCTCCTGAAAAGCTACGATAGGCAGGATGGTGACCAGACCCATGGTGGCACCAGTGCCAAGTTGGGCTGGTTTGATAGTACCAAGTGGCTCCTGCAATCTGCCATCAAAAAGTTGGCAGGTGAGTTTTGTTTTCCAGGGAAAAGCGCCGTTGTTTGTGTTTGGGGGCCTGTGGTTGGGAGTGGCCAGCTGGCTCCTTAGAATCCACGATACGCAGGATGGTTCCCAGACCAGAGGTCGCAGCAGTGCCAAGTCGGGCTGGTTTGATGGTGCAAAGTGGCTCCTGCAATCTGCCATCCAGAAGCGGGGTAGCTTACTTTTGTTTGCCAGGGAAACGGGCCGAGGTTTGTGACTGGGGGCCTATGGCTGGGAGTGACCGGCTGGCGCCTGAAAAGCGACGATAGGCAGGATGGTGACCAGACCCATGGTGGCACCAGTGCCAAGTTGGGCTGGTTTGATAGTACCAAGTGGCTCCTGCAATCTGCCATCAAAAACTTGGCAGGCCAGTTTTGTTTTCCAGGGAAAAGCGCCGTTGTTTCTGTTTGGGGGCCTGTGGCTGGGAGTGGCCGGCTGCCTCCTTTGAACCCAGGATACGCAGGATGGTTCCCAGAGCCAAGGTTACGCCAGTGCCAAGTTCGGCTGGTTTGATAGTACCAAGTGGATCCTGCAAACTGCCATCCAGAAGCGGGACAGCTTAATTTTGTTTCCCAGGGAAACGGGCCGAGGTATTTGTCTGGGGGCCTATGGCTGGGCGTGACTGGCTGGCTACTGAAAAGCTACGATAGGCAGGATGGTTACCAGGCTCATGGTGGCCCCACTGCCAAGTCGGGCTGGTTTGATAATACTAAATAACTCCTGAAATCTGCCATCCAGACGCGGGGCAGCGGATTTCTGTTTGCTGGAGAAAAGTTCCGTGGTTTTTTTTTGGGGGTATATGTCTGGACGTGGCCGGCTGGCTCCTTAAAAATCTCGATACGCAGGATTGTTCCCTGACCCAAGGTGGCATGAGTGCCAAGTCGGGCTGTTTTCGTAGTACCAAGTGCGTCCTGCAATTTGCCATCCAGAAGAGGGGCAGTTGAGTTTTGTTTGCCAGAGAAAAGGACCGTGGTATATGTTTGGGGGCATATGGCTGAGAGTGGCCGGCTGGCCCCTGAAAATCCACGATAGGCAGGATGGTTCCCAGAACCAAGGTGGCACCAGTGCCATGTTGGCCTGGTTTGATAGTACCATGTGGCTCCTGCAATCTGCCATCCAGAAGCGGGGCTGCTTACTTTTGCTTGCCAGGGAAACGGGCCGAGATATTTGTCTGGGGGCCTATGGCTGGGAGTGACCGGCTGGCTCCTGAAAAGCTACGATAGGCAGGATGGTGACCAGACCCATGGTGGCACCAGTGCCAAGTTGGGCTGGTTTGATAGTACCAAGTGGCTCCTGCAATCTGCCATCAAAAACTTGGCAGGCCAGTTTTGTTTTCCAGGGAAAAGCGCCGTTGTTTCTGTTTGGGGGCCTGTGGCTGGGAGTGGCCGGCTGCCTCCTTTGAACCCAGGATACGCAGGATGGTTCCCAGAGCCAAGGTTACGCCAGTGCCAAGTTCGGCTGGTTTGATAGTACCAAGTGGATCCTGCAAACTGCCATCCAGAAGCGGGACAGCTTAATTTTGTTTCCCAGGGAAACGGGCCGAGGTATTTGTCTGGGGGCCTATGGCTGGGCGTGACTGGCTGGCTACTGAAAAGCTACGATAGGCAGGATGGTTACCAGGCTCATGGTGGCCCCACTGCCAAGTCGGGCTGGTTTGATAATACTAAATAACTCCTGAAATCTGCCATCCAGACGCGGGGCAGCGGATTTCTGTTTGCTGGAGAAAAGTTCCGTGGTTTTTTTTGGGGGTATATGGCTGGACGTGGCCGGCTGGCTCCTTAAAAATCTCGATACGCAGGATTGTTCCCTGACCCAAGGTGGCATGAGTGCCAAGTCGGGCTGTTTTCGTAGTACCAAGTGCGTCCTGCAATTTGCCATCCAGAAGAGGGGCAGTTGAGTTTTGTTTGTCAGAGAAAAGGGCCGTGGTATGTGTTTGGATCCATATGGCTGAGATTGGCCGGCTGGCCCCTGAAAATCCACGATAGGCAGGATGGTTCCCAGAGCCAAGGTGGCACCAGTGCCATGTTTGCCTGGTCTGATAGTACCATGTGCCTCCTGCAATCTGCCATCAAAATGTTGGCAGGCGAGTTTTGTTTTCCAGGGAAAAGCGCCGTATTTTGTGTTTGGGCGCCTGTGGCTCAGAGTGGCCGGGTGGCTGCTTAGAATCCACGATACGCAGGATGGTTCCCAGACCCAAGGTGGCACCAGTGCCAAGTCGGGCTGGTTTGACACTACCAAGTGGCTCCTGCAATCTGCCATCCAGAATCGGGGCAGCTTAATTTTGTTTGCCAGGGAAACGGTCCGAGGTTTGTGTCTGGGGGCCTATGGCTGGGAGTGACCGGCTGGCTCCTGAAATGCTACAATAGGCAGGATGGTTCCCAGACCCATAGTGGCACCAGTACCAAGTTGGGATGATTTGATAGTACCAAGTGGCTCCTGCAATCTGCCATCAAAAAGCTGGCAGGCGAGTTTTGTTTTCCAGGGAAAAGCGCCGTTGTTTGTGTTTGGGGGCCTGTGGCTGGGAGTGGCCGGCTGGCTCCTTAGAATCCACGATATGCAGGATTGTTCCCAGACCCAAGGTGGCACCAGTGCCAAGTCGGGCTGGTTTGATGGTGCAAAGTGGCTCCTGCAATCTGCCATCCAGACGCGGGGCAGCGGATTTTTGTTTCCAAGAGAAATGGTCCGTGGTTTGTTTTTGGGGGTATATGGCTCAGCGTGGCCGGCTGGCTCCTTAAAAAGCTCGATATGCAGGATGGTTCCCTGACACAAGGTGGGACCAGTGCCACGTCGGGCGGTTTTCGTAGTACAAAGTGCGTCCTAAAATTTGCCATCCAGAAGAGGGGCAGTTGAGTTTTGTTTGCCTGTGAAACGGGCCGTTGTTTTTGATTGGGGTCTGTGGCCGAGAGTGTTCGGCTGGCTCCTGACAACCCACAATACGCAGGATGGTTCCCAGACCCAAGGTGGCACCAGTGCCAAGTCGGGCTGGTTTGATAGTAACAAGTGGCTCCTGCAATCTGCCATCCAGAAGCGGTGCAGTTGAGTTTTGTTTGCCAGAGAAAAGGGCCGTGGGTTGTGTTTGGGGGCATATGGCTTGGAGTGGCCGGCTGTCTCATTAAAAAGATCGATACGCAGGATGGTTCCGAGACCCAAGGTGGCACCAGTGCCAAGTCGGGCTGTTTTTATAGTACCAAGTGCGTCCTGCAATTTGCCATCCAGAAGAGGGGCAGTGGAGTTTTGTTTGCCAGAGAATAGCGCCGTTGTTTGTGTTTGGGGGCTTGTGGCTGGGAGTGGCCGACTGGCGCCTTAGAATCTGTGTTACGCAGCATGGTTCCCAGACCAGAGGTGGCACCAGTTCCAAGTCGGGCTGGTTTGATAGTACCAAGGGGCTCCTGCAATCTGCCATCCAGAAGCGGGGCAGCTTACTTTTGTTTGCCAGGGAAACGGGCCGAGGTTTGTGACTGGGGACCTATGGCTGGGAGTGACCGGCTGGCTCCTGAAAAGCTACGATAGGCAGGATGGTGACCAGACCCATGGTGGCACCAGTGCCAAGTTGGGCTGGTTTGATAGTACCAAGTGGCTCCTGCAATCTGCCATCAAAAAGTTGGCAGGCGAGTTTTGTTTTCCAGGGAAAAGCGCCGTTGTTTGTGTTTGAGGGCCTGTGGCTGGGAGTGGCCGGCTGGCTCCTTAGAATCCACGATACGCAGGATGGTTCCCAGACCAGAGGTGGCACCTTTGCCAAGTTGGGCTGGTTTGATAGTACCAAGTGCGTCCTGCAATCTGCCATCCAGAAGCGGGGCAGCTTACTTTTGTTTGCCAGGGAAACGGGCCGAGGTTTGTGTCTGGGGGCCTATGGCTGGGAGTGACCTGCTAGGTCCTGAAAAGCTGCGATAGGCAGGATGGTGACCAGACCCATGGTGGCACCAGTGCCAAGTTGGGCTGGTTTGATAGTACCAAGTGGCTCCTGCAATCTGCCATCCAGAAGCGGGGTAGCTTACTTTTGTTTGCCAGGGAAACGGGCAGAGCTTTGTGTCTGGGGGCATATGGCTGAGAGTGGCCGTCTGGCCCCTGAAAATCCACGATAGGCAGGATGGTTCCCAGACCAGAGGTGGCACCAGTGCCAAGTCGGGCTGGTTTGATAGTACTAAATAGCACCTGCAATCTGCCATCAAAAAGTTGGCAGGCCAGTTTTGTTTTCCAAGGAAAAGCACCGTTGTTTGTGTTTGGGGGACTGTGGCTGGGAGTGGCCGGCTGGCTCCTTAGAACACACGATACGCAGGATGGTTCCCAGACCCAAGGTGGCACCAGTGCCACGTCGGGCTGGTTTGATGGTGAAAAGTGGCTCCTGCAATCTGCCATCCTGAAGCGGGGTAGCTTACTTTTGTGTGCCAGGGAAACGGGCCGAGGTTTATGACTGGGGGCCTAGGGCTAGGAGTGACAGGCTGGCTCCTGAAAAGCTACAATAGGCAGGATGGTTCCCAGACCCAAGGTGGCACCAGTGCCAAGTTGGGCTGGTTTGATGGTACCAAGTGGCTCCTGCAATCTGCCATCAAAAAGTTGGCAGGCCAGTTTTGTTTTCCAGGGAAAAGCGCCGTTGTTTGTGTTTGGGGGACTGTGGCTGGGAGTGGCCAGGTGGCTCCTTAGAACACAAGATACGCAGGATGGTTCCCAGACCAGAGGTGGCACCAGTGCCAAGTTGGGCTGGTTTGATAGTCCCAAGTGTCTCCTGCAATCTGCCATCCAGAAGCGGGGCAGCTTACTTTTGTTTGCCAGAGAAATAGGCCTAGGTTTTTGTTTGGGGGCCTGTGGCTCGGAGTGGCCGGCTGGCTCCTAAGAATCCACGATACGCAGGATGTTTACCAGACCCATGGTGGCACCAGTGCCAAGTTGGGCTGGTTTGATAGTACCATTGGCTCCTGCAAACTCCATCAAAAAGTTGGCAGGCGTGTTTTGTTTTCCAGGGAACAGCGCCGTTGATTTTGTTTGGGGGCCTGTGGCTGGGAGTGACCGGCTGGCTCCTGAAAAGCTACGATAGGCAGGATGGTGACCAGACCCATGGTGGCACCAGTGCCAAGTTGGGCTGGCTAGATAATACCAAGTGGTTCCTGCAATCGGCCATCAAAAATTGGCAGGCGAGTTTTGTTTTCCAGGGAAAAGCGCTGTTGTTTGTGCCTGGGGCCCTATGGCCTGGAGTGGACGGATGGCTAATTAGAATCCACGATACACAGGATGGTTCCCAGACCCATGGTGGCACCAGTGCCAAGTTGGGCTGGTTTGATAGTAACAAGTGGTTCCTGCAATCTGCCATCCAGAAGCGGGGCAGCTTACTTTTGTTTTCCAGGGAAACGGGCCGAGGTTTTTGTCTGGGGGCCTATGGCTGGGAGTGACCGGCTGGCTCGTGAAAAGCTACGATAGGCAGGATGGTGACCAGACCCATGACGGCACCAGTGCCAAGTTGGGCTGGTTTGATAGTACCAAGTGGCTCCTGCAATCTGCCATCACAAACTTGGCGGGCGAGTTTTGTTTTCCAGGGAAAAGCGCCGTTGTTTGTGTTTGGGGGCCTGTGGCTGGGAGTGGCCGGCTGGCTCCTTAGAATCCACGATACTCAGCATGGTTCCCAGATCAGAGGTGGAACCAGCGCCAAGTTGGGCTGGTTTGATAGTACCAAGTGCGTCCGGGAATCTGCCATCCAGAAGCGGGGCAGCTTACTTTTGTTTGCCAGGGAAACGGGCCGTGGGTTTTGTTTGGGGGCCTATGGCTGAGAGTGACCGGCTGGCTCCTGAAAAGTTACGATAGGCAGGATGGTGACCAGACCCATGGTGGCACCAGTGCCAAGTTGGGCTGGTTTGATAGTACCAAGTTGCTCCTGCAATCTGCCATCAAAAAGTTGGCAGGCGAGTTTTGTTTTCCAGGGAAAAGCGCCGTTGTTTGTGTTTGGGGGCCTGTGGCAGGGAGTGGCCGGCTGGCTCCTTAGAATCCACGATACGCAGGATGGTTCCCAGACTTGACGTGGCACCAGTGCCAAGTCGGGCTGGTTTGATAGTACCAAGTGCGTCCTGCAATCTGCCATCCAGAAGCGGGGCAGCTTACTTTTGTTTTCCAGGGAAACGGGCCGAGGTATTTGTCTGGGGGCCTATGGCTGGGAGTGACCGGCTGGCTCCTGAAAAGCTACGATAGGCAGGATGGTGACCAGACCCATGGTGGCACCAGTGCCAAGTTGGGCTGGTTTGATAGTACCAAGTGGCTCCTGCAATCTGCCATCAAAAAGTTGTCAGGCGAGTTTTGTTTTCCAGGGAAAAGCGCCATCGTTTGTGTTTGGGTGCCTGTGGCTGGGAGTGGCCAGCTGGCTAATTAGAATCCACGATACGAAGGATGGTTCCCAGACCAGTGGTGGCACCAGTGCCAAGTCGGGCTGGTTTGATAGTACCAAGTGGCTCCTGCAATCTGCCATCCAGAAGCGGGGCAGCTTACTTTTGTTTGCCAGGGAAACGGGCCGAGGTTTGTGTCTCGGGGCCTATGGCTGGGAGTGACCGGCTGGCTCCTGAAAAGGTACGATAGGCAGGATGGTGACCAGACCCATGGTGGCACCAGTGCCAAGTTGGGCTGGTTTGATAGTACCAAGTGGCTCCTGCAATCTGCCATCAAAAATTTGGCAGGCGAGTTTGTTATCCAGGGAAAAGCGCCGTTGTTTGTGCCTGGGGCCCTATGGCCTGGAGTGGACGGATGGCTAATTAGAATCCACGATACACAGGATGGTTCCCAGACCCATGGTGGCACCAGTGCCAAGTTGGGCTGGTTTGATAGTACCAAGTGGTTCCTGCAATCTGCCATCCAGAAGCGGGGCAGCTTACTTTTGTTTGCCAGGGAAACGGTCCGAGGATTGTGTCTGGGGGCCTAAGCCTGGAAGTGACCGGCTGGCTCGTGAAAAGCTACGATAGGCAGGATGGTGACCAGACCCATGACGGCACCAGTACCAAGTTGGGCTGGTTTGATAGTACCAAGTGGCTCCTGCAATCTGCCATCAAAAACTTGGCAGGCGAGTTTTGTTTTCCAGGGAAAAGCGCCGTTGTTTGTGTTTGGGGGCCTGTGGCTGGGAGTGGCCGGCTGGCTCCTTAGAATCCACGATACGCAGGATGGTTCCCAGACCAGAGGTGGCACCAGTGCCAAGTTGGGCTGGTTTGATTGTAACAAGTGCGTCCTGCAATCTGCCATCCAGAAGCGGGGCAGCTTACTTTTGTTTGCCAGGGAAACGGGCCGAGGTTTGTGTCTGGGGGCCTATGGCTGGGAGTGGCCGGCTGGCTCATGAAAAGCTACGATAGGCATGATGGTGACCAGACCCATGGTGGCACCAGTGCCAAGTTGGGCTGGTTTGATAGTACCAAGTGGCTCCTCTAATCTGCCATCAAAAAGTCGGCAAGCGAGTGTTGATTTCCAGGGAAAAGCGTCGTTGTTTGTGTTTGGGGGCCTGTGGCTGGGAGTGGCCGGCTGGCTCCTTAGAATCCACGATACGCAGCATGGTTCCCAGACCCAAGGTGGCACCAGTGCCAAGTCGGGCTGGCTTGATAATACCAAGTGGTTCCTGCAATCGGCCATCAAAATGTTCGCAGGCGAGTTTTGTTTTCCAGGGAAAAGCGCCGTTGTTTGTGCCTGGGGCCCTATGGCCTGGAGTGGACGGATGGCTAATTAGAATCCACGATACACAGGATGGTTCCCAGACCCATGGTGGCACCAGTGCCAAGTCGGGCTGGTTTGATAGTACCAAGTGGTTCCTGCAATCTGCCATCCAGAAGCGGGGCAGCTTACTTTTGTTTGCCAGGGAAACGGTCCGAGGTTTGTGTCTGGGGGCCTATGGCTGGGAGTGACCGGCTGGCTCCTGAAAAGCTACGATAGGCAGGATGGTGACCAGACCCATGGTGGCACCAGTGCCAAGTTGGGCTGGCTTGATAATACCAAGTGGTTCCTGCAATCGGCCATCAAAAAGTTGGCAGGCGAGTTTTGTTTTCCAGGGAAAAGCGCCGTTGTTTGTGCCTGGGGCCCTATGGCCTGGAGTGGACGGATGGCTAATTAGAACCCACGAGACGCAGGATGGTTCCCAGACCTGAGGTGGCACCAGTGCCAAGTTGGGCTGGTTTGACGGTGCAAAGTGGCTCCTGCAATCTGCCATGCAGAAGCGGGGCAGCTTACTTTTGTTTGCCAGGGAAACGGGCCGAAATATTTGTCTGGGGGCCTCTGGCTGGGGGTGGCTGGCTGGCTCCTGAAAAGCTACGATAGGCAGGATGGTGACCAGACCCATGGTGGCACCAGTGCCAAGTTGGGCTGGTTTGATAGTACCAAGTTGCTCCTGCAATCTGCCATCAAAAAGTTGGCAGGCGAGTTTTGTTTTCCAGGGAAAAGCGCCGTTGTTTGTGTTTGGGGGCCTGTGGCTGGGAGTGGCCGGCTGGCTCCTTAGAATCCACGATACGCAGGATGGTTCCCAGACTTGACGTGGCACCAGTGCCAAGTCGGGCTGGTTTGATAGTACCAAGTGCGTCCTGCAATCTGCCATCCAGAAGCGGGGCAGCTTACTTTTGTTTGCCAGGGAAACGGGCAGAGCTTTGTGTCTGGGGGCATAGGGCTGAGAGTGGCCGTCTGGCCCCTGAAAATCCACGATAGGCAGGATGGTTCCCAGACCAGAGGTGGCACCAGTGCCAAGTTGGGCTGGTTTGATAGTACCAAGTGGCTCCTGCAATCTGCCATCAAAAAGTTGTCAGGCGAGTTTTGTTTTCCAGGGAAAAGCGCCGTCGTTTGTGTTTGGGTGCCTGTGGCTGGGAGTGGCCGGCTGGCTAATTAGAATCCACGATACGCAGGATGGTTCCCAGACCAGTGGTGGCACCAGTGCCAAGTCGGGCTGGTTTGATAGTACCAAGTGCGTCCTGCAATCTGCCATCCAGAAGCGGGGCAGCTTACTTTTGTTTGCCAGGGAAACGGGCAGAGCTTTGTGTCTGGGGGCATATGGCTGAGAGTGGCCGTCTGGCCCCTGAAAATCCACGATAGGCAGGATGGTTCCCAGACCAGAGGTGGCACAAGTGCCAAGTCGGGCTGGTTTGATAGTACCAAGTGGCTCCTGCAATCTGCCATCAAAAAGTTGTCAGGCGAGTTTTGTTTTCCAGGGAAAAGCGCCGTCGTTTGTGTTTGGGTGCCTGTGGCTGGGAGTGGCCGGCTGGCTAATTAGAATCCACGATACGCAGGATGGTTCCCAGACCAGTGGTGGCACCAGTGCCAAGTCGGGCTGGTTTGATAGTACCAAGTGGCTCCTGCAATCAGCCATCCAGAAGCGGGGCAGCTTACTTTTGTTTGCCAGGGAAACGGGCCGAGCTTTGTGTCTGGGGGCCTATGGCTGGGAGTGACCGGCTGGCTCCTGAAAAGCTACGATAGGCAGGATGGTGACCAGACCCATGGTGGCACCAGTGCCAAGTTGGGCTGGTTTGATAGTACCAAGTGGCTCCTGCAATCTGCCATCAAAAAGTTGGCAGGCGAGTTTTGTTTTCCAGGGAAAAGCGCCGTTGTTTGTGTTTGGGGGCCTGTGGCTGGGAGTGGCCGGCTGGCTAATTAGAACCCACGATACGCAGGATGGTTCCCAGACCAGAGGTGGCAACAGTGACAAGTCGGGCCAGTTTGATGGTGCAAAGTGGCTCCTGCAATCTGCCATCCAGAAGCAGGGCTGCTTACTTTTGTTTGCCAGGGAAAGGAGCCGAGGTTTTTGTCTGGGGGCCTATGGCTGGGAGTGACCAGCTGGCTCCTGAAAAGGTACGATAGGCAGGATGGTTACCAGACCCATGGTGGCACCAGTGCCAAGTTGGGCTGATTTGATAGTACCAAGTGGCTCCTGCAATCTGCCATCAAAATGTTGGTAGGCGAGTTTTGTTTTCCAGGGAAAAGCGCCGTTGTTTGTGTTTGGGGGCCTGTGGGTGGGAGTGGCCGGATGGCTAATTAGAATCCACGATACGCAGGATGGTTCCCAGACCTAAAGTGGCACCAGTGACAAGTCGGGCCAGTTTGATGGTGCAAAGTTGCTACTGAAATCTGCCATCCAGAAACGGGGCAGCTTACTTTTGTTTGCCAGGGAAACGGGCCAAGGTTTGTGTCTGGGGGCCTATGGCTGTGAGTGACCCGCTAGGTCCTTAAAAGCTACGAGAGGCATGATGGTGACCAGACCCATGGTGGCACCAGTGCCAAGTTGGGCTGGTTTGATAGTACCAAGTGGCTCCTGCAATCTGCCATCAAAAAGTCGGCAAGCGAGTGTTGATTTCCAGGGAAAAGCGCCGTTGTTTGTGTTTGGGGGCCTGTGGCAGGGAGTGGCCGGCTGGCTCCTTAGAATCCACGATACGCAGCATGGTTCCCAGACCCAAGGTGGCACCAGTGCCAAGTCGGGCTGGCTTGATAATACCAAGTGGTTCCTGCAATCGGCCATCAAAAAGTTGGCAGGCGAGTTTTGTTTTCCAGGGAAAAGCGCCGTTGTTTTTGTTTGGGGGCCTATGGGTGGGAGTGGCCGGCTGGCTCCTTAGAATCCACGAGACGCAGGATAGTTCCCAGACCTGAGGTGGCACCAGTGCCAAGTTGGGCTGGTTTGATAGTACCAAGTGCGTCCTGCAATCTGCCATCCAGAAGCGGGGTAGCTTACTTTTGTTTGCCAGGGAAACGGGCCGAGGTTTGTGTCTGGGGGCCTATGGCTGGGAGTGACCGGCTGGCTCCTGAAAAGCTACGATAGGCAGGATGGTGACCAGACCCATGGTGGCACCAGTGCCAAGTTGGGCTGGTTTGATAGTACCAAGTGGCTCCTGCAATCTGCCATCAAAAAGTTGGCAGGTGAGTTTTGTTTTCCAGGGAAAAGCGCCGTTGTTTGTGTTTGGGGGCCTGTGGTTGGGAGTGGCCAGCTGGCTCCTTAGAATCCACGATACGCAGGATGGTTCCCAGACCAGAGGTCGCAGCAGTGCCAAGTCGGGCTGGTTTGATGGTGCAAAGTGGCTCCTGCAATCTGCCATCCAGAAGCGGGGTAGCTTACTTTTGTTTGCCAGGGAAACGGGCCGAGGTTTGTGACTGGGGGCCTATGGCTGGGAGTGACCGGCTGGCGCCTGAAAAGCTACGATAGGCAGGATGGTGACCAGACCCATGGTGGCACCAGTGCCAAGTTGGGCTGGTTTGATAGTACCAAGTGGCTCCTGCAATCTGCCATCAAAAACTTGGCAGGCCAGTTTTGTTTTCCAGGGAAAAGCGCCGTTGTTTCTGTTTGGGGGCCTGTGGCTGGGAGTGGCCGGCTGCCTCCTTTGAACCCAGGATACGCAGGATGGTTCCCAGAGCCAAGGTTACGCCAGTGCCAAGTTCGGCTGGTTTGATAGTACCAAGTGGATCCTGCAAACTGCCATCCAGAAGCGGGACAGCTTAATTTTGTTTCCCAGGGAAACGGGCCGAGGTATTTGTCTGGGGGCCTATGGCTGGGCGTGACTGGCTGGCTACTGAAAAGCTACGATAGGCAGGATGGTTACCAGGCTCATGGTGGCCCCACTGCCAAGTCGGGCTGGTTTGATAATACTAAATAACTCCTGAAATCTGCCATCGAGACGCGGGGCAGCGGATTTCTGTTTGCTGGAGAAAAGTTCCGTGGTTTTTTTTTGGGGGTATATGGCTGGACGTGGCCGGCTGGCTCCTTAAAAATCTCGATACGCAGGATTGTTCCCTGACCCAAGGTGGCATGAGTGCCAAGTCGGGCTGTTTTCGTAGTACCAAGTGCGTCCTGCAATTTGCCATCCAGAAGAGGGGCAGTTGAGTTTTGTTTGCCAGAGAAAAGGACCGTGGTATATGTTTGGGGGCATATGGCTGAGAGTGGCCGGCTGGCCCCTGAAAATCCACGATAGGCAGGATGGTTCCCAGAACCAAGGTGGCACCAGTGCCATGTTGGCCTGGTTTGATAGTACCATGTGGCTCCTGCAATCTGCCATCCAGAAGCGGGGCTGCTTACTTTTGCTTGCCAGGGAAACGGGCCGAGATATTTGTCTGGGAGCCTATGGCTGGGAGTGACCGGCTGGCTCCTGAAAAGCTACGATAGGCAGGATGGTGACCAGACCCATGGTGGCACCAGTGCCAAGTTGGGCTGGTTTGATAGTACCAAGTGGCTCCTGCAATCTGCCATCAAAAACTTGGCAGGCCAGTTTTGTTTTCCAGGGAAAAGCGCCGTTGTTTCTGTTTGGGGGCCTGTGGCTGGGAGTGGCCGGCTGCCTCCTTTGAACCCAGGATACGCAGGATGGTTCCCAGAGCCAAGGTTACGCCAGTGCCAAGTTCGGCTGGTTTGATAGTACCAAGTGGATCCTGCAAACTGCCATCCAGAAGCGGGACAGCTTAATTTTGTTTCCCAGGGAAACGGGCCGAGGTATTTGTCTGGGGGCCTATGGCTGGGCGTGACTGGCTGGCTACTGAAAAGCTACGATAGGCAGGATGGTTACCAGGCTCATGGTGGCCCCACTGCCAAGTCGGGCTGGTTTGATAATACTAAATAACTCCTGAAATCTGCCATCCAGACGCGGGGCAGCGGATTTCTGTTTGCTGGAGAAAAGTTCCGTGGTTTTTTTTGGGGGTATATGGCTGGACGTGGCCGGCTGGCTCCTTAAAAATCTCGATACGCAGGATTGTTCCCTGACCCAAGGTGGCATGAGTGCCAAGTCGGGCTGTTTTCGTAGTACCAAGTGCGTCCTGCAATTTGCCATCCAGAAGAGGGGCAGTTGAGTTTTGTTTGCCAGAGAAAAGGACCGTGGTATATGTTTGGGGGCATATGGCTGAGAGTGGCCGTCTGGCCCCTGAAAATCCACGATAGGCAGGATGGTTCCCAGAACCAAGGTGGCACCAGTGCCATGTTGGCCTGGTTTGATAGTACCATGTGGCTCCTGCAATCTGCCATCCAGAAGCGGGGCTGCTTACTTTTGCTTGCCAGGGAAACGGGCCGAGATATTTGTCTGGGGGCCTATGGCTGGGAGTGACCGGCTGGCTCCTGAAAAGCTACGATAGGCAGGATGGTGACCAGACCCATGGTGGCACCAGTGCCAAGTTGGGCTGGTTTGATAGTACCAAGTGGCTCCTGCAATCTGCCATCCAAAAGTTGTCAGGCGAGTTTTGTTTTCCAGGGAAAAGCGCCGTTGTTCTTGTTTAGAGGCCTGTGGCTGGGAGTGGCCGGCTGCCTCCTTTGAACCCAGGATACGCAGGATGGTTCCCAGACCCAAGGTGGCACCAGTGCCAAGTCGGGCTGGTTTGACACTACCAAGTGGCTCCTGCAATCTGCCATCCAGAATCGGGGCAGCTTAATTTTGTTTGCCAGGGAAACGGTCCGAGGTTTGTGTCTGGGGGCCTATGGCTGGGAGTGACCGGCTGGCTCCTGAAATGCTACAATAGGCAGGATGGTTCCCAGACCCATAGTGGCACCAGTACCAAGTTGGGATGATTTGATAGTACCAAGTGGCTCCTGCAATCTGCCATCAAAAAGCTGGCAGGCGAGTTTTGTTTTCCAGGGAAAAGCGCCGTTGTTTGTGTTTGGGGGCCTGTGGCTGGGAGTGGCCGGCTGGCTCCTTAGAATCCACGATATGCAGGATTGTTCCCAGACCCAAGGTGGCACCAGTGCCAAGTCGGGCTGGTTTGATGGTGCAAAGTGGCTCCTGCAATCTGCCATCCAGACGCGGGGCAGCGGATTTTTGTTTCCATGAGAAATGGTCCGTGGTTTGTTTTTGGGGGTATATGGCTCAGCGTGGCCGGCTGGCTCCTTAAAAAGCTCGATATGCAGGATGGTTCCCTGACACAAGGTGGCACCAGTGCCACGTCGGGCGGTTTTCGTAGTACAAAGTGCGTCCTAAAATTTGCCATCCAGAAGAGGGGCAGTTGAGTTTTGTTTGCCTGTGAAACGGGCCGTTGTTTTTGATTGGGGTCTGTGGCCGAGAGTGTTCGGCTGGCTCCTGACAACCCACAATACGCAGGATGGTTCCCAGACCCAAGGTGGCACCAGTGCCAAGTCGGGCTGGTTTGATAGTAACAAGTGGCTCCTGCAATCTGCCATCCAGAAGCGGTGCAGTTGAGTTTTGTTTGCCAGAGAAAAGGGCCGTGGGTTGTGTTTGGGGGCATATGGCTTGGAGTGGCCGGCTGTCTCATTAAAAAGATCGATACGCAGGATGGTTCCGAGACCCAAGGTGGCACCAGTGCCAAGTCGGGCTGTTTTTATAGTACCAAGTGCGTCCTGCAATTTGCCATCCAGAAGAGGGGCAGTGGAGTTTTGTTTGCCAGAGAATAGCGCCGTTGTTTGTGTTTGGGGGCTTGTGGCTGGGAGTGGCCGACTGGCGCCTTAGAATCTGTGTTACGCAGCATGGTTCCCAGACCAGAGGTGGCACCAGTTCCAAGTCGGGCTGGTTTGATAGTACCAAGGGGCTCCTGCAATCTGCCATCCAGAAGCGGGGCAGCTTACTTTTGTTTGCCAGGGAAACGGGCCGAGGTTTGTGACTGGGGACCTATGGCTGGGAGTGACCGGCTGGCTCCTGAAAAGCTACGATAGGCAGGATGGTGACCAGACCCATGGTGGCACCAGTGCCAAGTTGGGCTGGTTTGATAGTACCAAGTGGCTCCTGCAATCTGCCATCAAAAAGTTGGCAGGCGAGTTTTGTTTTCCAGGGAAAAGCGCCGTTGTTTGTGTTTGAGGGCCTGTGGCTGGGAGTGGCCGGCTGGCTCCTTAGAATCCACGATACGCAGGATGGTTCCCAGACCAGAGGTGGCACCTTTGCCAAGTTGGGCTGGTTTGATAGTACCAAGTGCGTCCTGCAATCTGCCATCCAGAAGCGGGGCAGCTTACTTTTGTTTGCCAGGGAAACGGGCCGAGGTTTGTGTCTGGGGGCCTATGGCTGGGAGTGACCTGCTAGGTCCTGAAAAGCTGCGATAGGCAGGATGGTGACCAGACCCATGGTGGAACCAGTGCCAAGTTGGGCTGGTTTGATAGTACCAAGTGGCTCCTGCAATCTGCCATCCAGAAGCGGGGTAGCTTACTTTTGTTTGCCAGGGAAACGGGCAGAGCTTTGTGTCTGGGGGCATATGGCTGAGAGTGGCCGTCTGGCCCCTGAAAATCCACGATAGGCAGGATGGTTCCCAGACCAGAGGTGGCACCAGTGCCAAGTCGGGCTGGTTTGATAGTACTAAATAGCACCTGCAATCTGCCATCAAAAAGTTGGCAGGCCAGTTTTGTTTTCCAAGGAAAAGCACCGTTGTTTGTGTTTGGGGGACTGTGGCTGGGAGTGGCCGGCTGGCTCCTTAGAACACACGATACGCAGGATGGTTCCCAGACCCAAGGTGGCACCAGCGCCACGTCGGGCTGGTTTGATGGTGAAAAGTGGCTCCTGCAATCTGCCATCCTGAAGCGGGGTAGCTTACTTTTGTGTGCCAGGGAAACGGGCCGAGGTTTATGACTGGGGGCCTAGGGCTAGGAGTGACAGGCTGGCTCCTGAAAAGCTACAATAGGCAGGATGGTTCCCAGACCCAAGGTGGCACCAGTGCCAAGTTGGGCTGGTTTGATGGTACCAAGTGGCTCCTGCAATCTGCCATCAAAAAGTTGGCAGGCCAGTTTTGTTTTCCAGGGAAAAGCGCCGTTGTTTGTGTTTGGGGGACTGTGGCTGGGAGTGGCCAGGTGGCTCCTTAGAACACAAGATACGCAGGATGGTTCCCAGACCAGAGGTGGCACCAGTGCCAAGTTGGGCTGGTTTGATAGTCCCAAGTGTCTCCTGCAATCTGCCATCCAGAAGCGGGGCAGCTTACTTTTGTTTGCCAGAGAAATAGGCCTAGGTTTTTGTTTGGGGGCCTGTGGCTAGGAGTGGCCGGCTGGCTCCTAAGAATCCACGATACGCAGGATGTTTACATGACCCATGGTGGCACCAGTGCCAAGTTGGGCTGGTTTGATAGTACCATTGGCTCCTGCAAACTCCATCAAAAAGTTGGCAGGCGTGTTTTGTTTTCCAGGGAACAGCGCCGTTGATTTTGTTTGGGGGCCTGTGGCTGGGAGTGGCCGGCTGGCTCCTTAGAGACCACGATACGCAGGATGGTTCCCAGACCCAAGGTGGCACCAGTGCCAAGTCGGGCTGGTTTGATAGTACCAAGTGGCTCCTGCAATCTGCCATCCAGAAGTGAGGAAGCTAAGTTTTGTTTGCCAGAAAAAAGGGCCGTGGTTTTTGTTGGGGGCCTGTGGCTGGGAGTAGCCGGCTGGCTCCTTAGAATCCACGATACGCAGGATGGTTCCCAGACCCAAGGTGGCACCAGTGCCAAGTTGGGCTGGTTTGATAGTACCAAGTGCGTCCTGCAATCTGCCATCCACAAGCGGCGCCGCTTAGTTTTGTTTGCCACGGAAACGGGCCGAGGTTTGTGTCTGGGGGCCTATGGCTGGGAGTGACCGGCTAGGTCCTGAAAATCTACGATAGGCAGGATGGTGACCAGACCCATGGTGGCACCAGTGCCAAGTTGGGCTGGTTTGATAGTACCAAGTGGCTCCGGCAATCTGCCATCAAAATTTGGCAGGCGAGTTTTGTTTTCCAGGGAAAAGCGCCGTTGTTTGTGTTTGAGGGCCTGTGGCTGGGAGTGGCCGGCTGGCTCCTTAGAATCCACGATACGCAGGATGGTTCCCAGACCAGAGGTGGCACCAGTGCCAAGTCGGGCTAGTTTGATGGTGCAAAGTGGCTCCTGCAATCTGCCATCCAGAAGCGGGGCAGCTTACTTTTGTTTTCCAGGGAAACGGGCCGAGCTTTTTGTCTGGGGTCTATGGCTGGGAGTGACCGGCTGGCTCCTGAAAAGCTACGATAGGCAGGATGGTGACCAGACCCATGGTGGCACCAGAGCCATGTTCGGCTGATTTCAAAGTACAAAGTTGCTCCTGCAATCTTCCATCAAAAAGTCAGCAGGCGAGTTTTGTTTTCCAGGGAAAAGCGCCGTTGTTTTTGTCTGCGGGCCTGTGGCTGGAGTGGCCGGCTGGCTCCTTTCAACACACGATACGCCGGATGGTTCCCAGACCTGAGGTGGCACCAGTGCCAAGTTGGGCTGGTTTGATAGTACCAAGTGGTTCCTGCAATCTGCCATCAAAATGTTGGCAGGCGAGTTTTGTTTTCCAGGGAAAAGCGCCGTTGTTTTTTTTTGGGGGCCTGTGGCTGGGAGTGGCCGGCTGGCTCCTTAGAATCCACGATACGCAGGATGGTTCCCAGACCAGAGGTGGCACCAGTACCAAGTCGGGCTGGTTTGATAATAACAAGTGGATCCTGCAATCTGCCATCCAGAAGCGGGGCAGCTTACTTTTGTTTGCCAGGGAAACGGGCCGAGCTTTGTGTCTGGGGGCCTATGGCTGGGAGTGACCGGCTGGCTCCTGAAAAGCTACGATAGGCAGGATGGTGACCAGACCCATGGTGGCACCAGTGCCAAGTTGGGCTGGTTTGATAGTACCAAGTGGCTCCTGCAATCTGCCATCAAAAAGTTGGCAGGCGAGTTTTGTTTTCCAGGGAAAAGCGTCGTTGTTTGTGTTTGGGGGCCTGTGGCTGGGAGTGGCCGTCTTGCTAATTGGAATCCACGATACGCATGATGGTTCCCAGACCTGAGGTGGCACCAGTGACAAGTCGGGCCAGTTTGATGGTGCAAAGTGGCTCCTGCAATCTGCCATCCAGAAGCGGGGCAGCTTACTTTTGTTTGCCAGGGAAACGGGCCGAGGTTTGTGTCTGGGGGCCTATGGCTGGGAGTGACCGGCTGGCTCCTGAAAAGCTACGATAATCAGGATGGTGACCAGACCCATGGTGGCACCAGTGCCAAGTTGGGCTGATTTGATAGTACCAAGTGGCTCCTGCGATCTGCCATCAAAAAGTTGGCAGGCGAGTTTTGTTTTCCAGGGAAAAGCGCTGTTGTTTGTATTTGGGGGCCTGTGGCTGGGAGTGACCGGCTGGCTCCTTAGAATCCACGATACGCAGGATGGTTCCCAGACCCAAGGTGGCACCAGTGCCAAGTTGGGCTGGTTTGATTATACCAAGTGGTTCCTGCAATCTGCCATCCAGAAGCGGGGCAGCTTACTTTTGTTTGCCAGGGAAACGGGCCGAGCTTTGTGTCTGGGGGCCTATGGCTGGGAGTGACCTGATAGGTCCTGAAAAGCTACGATAGGCAGGATGGTGACCAGACCCATGGTGGCACCAGTGCCAAGTTGGGCTGGTTTGATAGTACCAAGTGGCTCCTGCAATCTGCCATCAAAATGTTGGCAGGCGAGTTTTGTTTTCCAGGAAAAAGCGTCGTTGTTTGTGTTTGGGGGCCTGTGGCTGGGAGTGGCCGGCTGGCTCCTTAGAATCCACGATACGCAGCATTGTTCCCAGACCAGAGGTGGCACCAGTGCCAAGTCGGGCTAGTTTGATGGTGCAAAGTGGCTCCTGCAATCTGCCATCCAGTAGCGGGGTAGCTTACTTTTTTTTGCCAGGGAAACGGGCCGAGGTTTTTGTCTGGAGGCCTATGGCTGGGAGTGACCGGCTAGGTCCTGAAAAGCTACGATAGGCAGGATGGTGACCAGACCCATGGTGGCACCAGTGCCAAGTTGGGCTGGTTTGATAGTACCAAGTGGCTCCTGCAATCTGCCATCAAAACGTTGTCAGGCGAGTTTTGTTTTCCAGGGAAAAGCGCCGTTGTTTGTGTTTGCGGGCCTGTGGCTGGGAGTGGCCGGCTGACTCCTTAGAATCCACGATACGCAGGATGGTTCCCAGACCCAAGATGGCACCAGTGCCAAGTCGGGCTGGTTTGATAGTACCAAGTGGTTCCTGCAATCTGCCATCCAGAAGCGGGGTAGCTTACTTTTGTTTGCCAGGGAAACGGGCCGAGCTTTGTTTTTGGGGGCCTGTGGCTGGCAGTGGCCAGCTGGCTCCTGAAAATCCATGATACGCAGCATGGTTCCCAGACCCAAGATGGCACCAGTGCCAAGTGGGGCTGGTTTGACAGTGTCAAGTGCCTCATGCAATCTCCCATCCAGAAACGGGGCAGCTGAGTTCTTTTGCCTGTGAACCGGCCGTTGTTTTTGATTGGGGTCTGTGGCCGAGAATGGTCGACTGGCTACTGACAATCCACAATACGCAGGATGGTTCCCAGACTCAAGGTGGCACCAGGGCCAAGTCGGGCTCGTTTGATAGTACCAAGTGGCTCCTGCAATCTGCCATCCTGACGGGGGGCAGCGGATCTTTGTTTGCCAGAGTAAAGTTCCGTGGTTTGTTTTTGGGGGCATATGGCTGGGAGTGGCCGGCTGGCTCCTTAAGAAGCTCGATACGCAGGATGGTTCCCAGATCCATGGTGGCACCATTGCCTAGTTTGGCTGTTTTTGTAGTACCAAGTGCGTCCTGCAATTTTCCATCCAGAAGAAGGGCAGTTGAGTTTTGTTTTCCAGGGAAAAGCGCCGTTGTTTTTGTTTGGAGGCCTGTGGCTGGGAGTGGCCGGCTGGCTCCTTTCAACACACGATACGCCGGATGGTTCCCAACCCAAGGTGGCACCAGTGCCAAGTTGGGCTGGTTTGATAGTACCAAGTGGCTCCTGCAATCTGCCATCCAGAAGCGGGGCAGCTTACTTTTGTTTGCCAGGGAAACGGGCCGAGGTTTGTGACTGGGGGCCTATGGCTGGGAGTGACCGGCTGGCTCCTGAAAAGCTACGATAATCAGGATGGTGACCAGACCCATGGTGGCACCAGTGCCAAGCTGGGCTGATTTGATAGTACCAAGTGGCTCCTGCGATCTGCCATCAAAAAGTTGGCAGGCGAGTTTTGTTTTCCAGGGAAAAGCGCTGTTGTTTGTATTTGGGGGCCTGTGGCTGGGAGTGACCGGCTGGCTCCTTAGAATCCACGATACGCAGGATGGTTCCCAGACCAGAGGTGGCACCAGTGCCAAGTTGGGCTGGTTTGATTATACCAAGTGGTTCCTGCAATCTGCCATCCAGAAGCGGGGCAGCTTACTTTTGTTTGCCAGGGAAACGGGCCGAGCTTTGTGTCTGGGGGCCTATGGCTGGGAGTGACCTGCTAGGTCCTGAAAAGCTACGATAGGCAGGATGGTGACCAGACCCATGGTGGCACCAGTGCCAAGTTGGGCTGGTTTGATAGTACCAAGTGGCTCCTGCAATCTGCCATCAAAAAGTTGGCAGGCGAGTTTTGTTTTCCAGGAAAAAGCGCCGTTGTTTGTGTTTGGGGGCCTGTGGCTGGGAGTGGCCGGCTGGCTCCTTAGAATCCACGATACGCAGCATTGTTCCCAGACCAGAGGTGGCACCAGTGCCAAGTCGGGCTAGTTTGATGGTGCAAAGTGGCTCCTGCAATCTGCCATCCAGTAGCGGGGTAGCTTACTTTTTTTTGCCAGGGAAACGGGCCGAGGTTTTTGTCTGGAGGCCTATGGCTGGGAGTGACCGGCTAGGTCCTGAAAAGCTACGATAGGCAGGATGGTGACCAGACCCATGGTGGCACCAGTGCCAAGTTGGGCTGGTTTGATAGTACCAAGTGGCTCCTGCAATCTGCCATCAAAACGTTGTCAGGCGAGTTTTGTTTTCCAGGGAAAAGCGCCGTTGTTTGTGTTTGCGGGCCTGTGGCTGGGAGTGGCCGGCTGGCTCCTTAGAATCCACGATACGCAGGATGGTTCCCAGACCCAAGATGGCACCAGTGCCAAGTCGGGCTGGTTTGATAGTACCAAGTGGTTCCTGCAATCTGCCATCCAGAAGCGGGGTAGCTTACTTTTGTTTGCCAGGGAAATGGGCCGAGCTTTGTTTTTGGGGGCCTGTGGCTGGCAGTGGCCAGCTGGCTCCTGAAAATCCATGATACGCAGCATGGTTCCCAGACCCAAGATGGCACCAGTGCCAAGTGGGGCTGGTTTGACAGTGTCAAGTGCCTCATGCAATCTCCCATCCAGAAACGGGGCAGCTGAGTTCTTTTGCCTGTGAACCGGCCGTTGTTTTTGATTGGGGTCTGTGGCCGAGAATGGTCGACTGGCTACTGACAATCCACAATACGCAGGATCGTTCCCAGACTCAAGGTGGCACCAGGGCCAAGTCGGGCTCGTTTGATAGTACCAAGTGGCTCCTGCAATCTGCCATCCTGACGCGGGGCAGCGGATCTTTGTTTGCCAGAGTAAAGTTCCGTGGTTTGTTTTTGGGGGCATATGGCTGGAAGTGGCCGGCTGGCTCCTTAAGAAGCTCGATACGCAGGATGGTTCCCAGATCCATGGTGGCACCATTGCCTAGTTTGGCTGCTTTTGTAGTACCAAGTGCGTCCTGCAATTTTCCATACAGAAGAAGGGCAGTTGAGTTTTGTTTTCCAGGGAAAAGCGCCGTTGTTTTTGTTTGGAGGCCTGTGGCTGGGAGTGGCCGGCTGGCTCCTTTCAACACACGATACGCCGGATGGTTCCCAACCCAAGGTGGCACCAGTGCCAAGTTGGGCTGGTTTGATAGTACCAAGTGGCTCCTGCAATCTGCCATCCAGAAGCGGGGCAGCTTACTTTTGTTTGCCAGGGAAACGGGCCGAGGTTTGTGACTGGGGGCCTATGGCTGGGAGTGACCGGCTGGCTCCTGAAAAGCTACGATAGGCAGGATGGTGACCAGACCCATGGTAGCACCAGTGCCAAGTTGGGCTGGTTTGATAGTACCAAGTGGCTCCTGCAATCTGCCATCAAAAACTTGGCAGGCGAGTTTTGTTTTCCAGGGAAAAGCGCCGTTGTTTGTGTTTGGGGGCCTGTGGGTGGGAGTGGCCGGCTGGCTCCTTAGAATCCACGATATGCAGGATGGTTCCCAGACCTGAGGTGGCACCAGTGCCAAGTCGGGCTGGTTTGATGGTGCAAAGTGGCTCCTGCAATCTGCCATCCAGACGCAGGGCAGCAGATTTTTGTTTCCAAGAGAAATGGTCCGTGGTTTGTTTTTGGGGGTATATGGCTGGGCGTGGCCTGCTGGCTCCTTAAAAAGCTACGATAGGCAGGATGGTTCCCTGACCCAAGGTGGCACCAGTGCCAAGTCGGGCGGTTTTCGTAGTACAAAGTGCGTCCTAAAATTTGCCATCCAGAAGAGGGGCAGTTGAGTTTTGTTTATCAGAGAAAAGGGCCGTGGTTTTTTTTTGAGGGCATATGGCTGAGAGTGGCCGTCTGGCCCCTGAAAATCCACGATAGGCAGGATGGTTCCCAGACCAGAGGTGGCACCAGTGCCAAGTCGGGCTGGTTTGATAGTACTAAATAGCACCTGCAATCTGCCATCAAAAAGTTGGCAGGCCAGTTTTCTTTTCCAGGGAAAAGCACCGTTGTTTGTGTTTGGGGGACTGTGGCTGGGAGTGGCCGGCTGGCTCCTTAGAACACACGATACGCAGGATGGTTCCCAGACCCAAGGTGGCACCAGTGCCACGTCGGGCTAGTTTGATGGTGCAAAGTGGCTCCTGCAATCTGCCATCCTGAAGCGGGGTAGCTTACTTTTGTGTGCCAGGGAAACGGGCCGAGGTTTATGACTGGGGGCCTAGGGCTAGGAGTGACAGGCTGGCTCCTGAAAAGCTACAATAGGCAGGATGGTTCCCAGACCCAAGGTGGCACCAGTGCCAAGTTGGGCTGGTTTGATGGTACCAAGTGGCTCCTGCAATCTGCCATCAAAAAGTTGGCAGGCCAGTTTTGTTTTCCAGGGAAAAGCGCCGTTGTTTGTGTTTGGGGGACTGTGGCTGGGAGTGGCCGGCTGGCTCCTTAGAACACAAGATACGCAGGATGGTTCCCAGACCAGAGGTGGCACCAGTGCCAAGTTGGGCTGGTTTGATAGTCCCAAGTGTCTCCTGCAATCTGCCATCCAGAAGCGGGGCAGCTTACTTTTGTTTGCCAGAGAAATAGGCCTAGGTTTTTGTTTGGGGGCCTGTGGCTAGGAGTGGCCGGCTGGCTCCTAAGAATCCACGATACGCAGGATGTTTACATGACCCATGGTGGCACCAGTGCCAAGTTGGGCTGGTTTGATAGTACCAAGTGGCTCCTGCAAACTCCATCAAAAAGTTGGCAGGCGTGTTTTGTTTTCCAGGGAACAGCGCCGTTGATTTTGTTTGGGGGCCTGTGGCTGGGAGTGGCCGGCTGGCTCCTTAGAATCCACGATACGCAGGATGGTTCCCAGACCCAAGGTGGCACCAGTGGCAAGTCGGGCTGGTTTGATAGTACCAAGTGGCTCCGGCAATCTGCCATCCAGAAGTGAGGCAGCTAAGTTTTGTTTGCCAGAAAAAAGGGCCGTGGTTTTTGTTGGGGGCCTGTGGCTGGGAGTAGCCGGCTGGCTCCTTAAAATCCACGATAGGCAGGATGGTTCCCAGACCCAAGGTGGCACCAGTGCCAAGTCGGGCTGGTTTGATAGTACCAAGTGGCTCCTGCAATCTGCCATCCAGAAGCGGGGCAGCTGAGTTTTGTTTGCCAGAGAAAAAGGCTGTGGTTTGTGTTTGGGGGCCTGTGGCTGGCAGTGGCCGGCTGGCTCCTGAAAATCCACGATACGCAGCATGGTTCCCAGACCCAAGGTGGCACCAGTGCCAAGTGGGTCTCGTTTGACAGTGTAAAGTGCCTCCTGCAATCTCCCATCCAGAAGCGGGGCAGCTGAGTTTTTTTTGCCAGGGAAACGGACCTTTGTTTTTGATTGGGCTCTGTGGCCGAGAGTGGTCGGCTGTCTCCTGACAATCCACAATACGCAGGATGGTTCCCAGACCAAAGGTGGCACCAATGCCAAGTCGGGCTGGTTTGATAGTACCAAGTGTCTCCTGCAATCTGCCATCCAGAAGCGGGGCAGCTGAGTTTTGTTTGCCAGAGAAAAGGGCCGTGGGTTGTGTTTGGGGGCATATGGCTGGGAGTGGCCACCTGGCTCCTTAAAATGCACGATACGCCGCATGGTAACCAGACGCAAGGTGGCACCAGTGCCAAGTCGGGCTGTTTTTGTAGTACCCAGTGGCTTCTGCAATTTGCCATCCAGAAGCGGGGCAGCTAAATTTTGTTTGCTAGAGAAAAGGGCTGTGGTTTGTGTTTGGGGGCCTATGGCTGAGAGTGGCCGGCTGGCCCCTGAAAATCAACGATAGGCAGGATGGTTCCCAGATCCAAGGTGGCACCAGTGCCAAGTAAGGCTGGTTGTATGGTTCAAAGTGACTCCTGCAATCTGCCATCCAGAAGCGGGACAGCTGAGTTTTTTTGCCAGAGAAAAGGTCCATGGTTTCTTTTTGGGGCATACGGCTGGGAATTGCCGGCTGGCTCCTTAAAATGCTCGATACGCAGGATGGTTCCCAGAGCCAAGGTGGCACCACTGCCAAGTCGGGCTCTTTTTGTAGTACCAAGTGCGTCCTGCAATTTGCCATCCAGAAGAGGGGCAGTTGAGTTTTGTTTGCCAGAGAAAAGGGCCGAGGTTTGTGTTTGGGGGCATATGGCTGGGAGTGTTCGGCTGGTTCCTGAATATGTACGATACGCAGGATTGTTCCCAGATCCAAGGTGGCAGCAGTGCCATGTTGTGCTGGTGTGATAGTCCCAAGTGGCTCCTGCAATCTGCCATCCAGAAGTGGGGCAGCTGATTTTTGTTTGCCAGAGAAAAGGTCCGTGGTTTGTGTTTGGGGGCATATGGCTGAGAGTGGCCGGCTGGCCCCTGAAAATCCACGATACACAGGATGGTTCCCAGATCCAAGGTGGCACCTGTGCCAAGTCGGGCTGATTTGATAGTACTAAGTAGCTCCTGCAATCTGCCATGCAGAAGCGGGGCAGCTTACTTTTGTTTTCCAGGGAAACGGGCCGAGGTTTGTGTTTGGGGGCCTATGGCTGAGAGTGACCGGCTGGCTCCTGAAAAGCTACAATAGGCAGGATGGTGACCAGACCCATGGTGGCACCAGTGCCAAGTTGGGCTGGTTTGATAGTACCAAGTGGCTCCTGCAATCTGCCATCCAGAAGCAGGGCAGCTGAGTTTTGTTTGCCAGAGAAAAGGGCCTTGGTTTGTGTTTGGGGGCATATGGCTGGGTGTGGCCAGCTGGCTCCTTAAAATGCACGATATGCAACATGGCTCCCAGACCCAAGGTGGCACAAGTGCCAAGTTGGGCTGGTTTGATAGTACCAAGTGGCTCCTGCAATCTTCCATGATCACGTGGAGAAATACTTTCTGGTTTCAGCCTCATGCTCTTTCTTCTCTCCCTCAACTTCTCTATCACCTCTCATCTGGTTCACATGCGCTGTCTTCAAGGTCCACAGGCTACTTTTCACAGAATCTTCTGGCCTGATGAAGTAAGGATGATGAATAGAACAGAGCTGGGATCTATTTTCCAGTTTGGATAAAATGCATTCTGCACACAAATCCAAGGAGAACGGGCTGCCCCGATGCCCAGAAAATCTTTCACTCCTGCTAGTGTTCTACGTCAACCGCAACTTAGTCTGAAAGAAAAGCTTTTTCTCTGAGAGCATCTGAGAGGTTTGCATGAAGCACTGATATCTGACATATGCAATTTTGAATAGGAGAGGAAAAAGAAAATGGCAAGGAGTTTTTAATTTTAGTGGTTTCAATTTTAATTTCCGTGCACTTTTTCAAAACTTGTCAGCTCAAATGCCCATCAACATCTTTTAGTCATCTGTAAGTCAGTATTCATATAAAATGTGCTTCAAATCCAAAGAATTTCAAATTTGCACTCCAAGCTTCTATGCCTAGATTTATGATTTCCTACACATATTAGATGAAAGGAAGGCCTTTTTTACTGTGGGAGTGCTGGAACACTGGAACAGGTTGCCCAGAGAAGTTGTGGGTGTCCCATCCCTGAAAGTATTCAAGGTCACCTTGGACGGGGCTTGGAGCAGCAACAAAGGAGAAGCTTGATGGTAGAGAAACAAAGTTGGACTATAGAAGAAACTCGGATTGAAGTATAGGATCAAGTTTTCTCTCAGCTCTTGGGGTAAATTCAAAGTTGTACAAAATGACATTTATCTGTGCTATTCACTACTGTAACAGAAAGTTTCATGAAAACTGTACAGAAGATAGTAAATTTTAAAAGAGATAAGAATTACAGCATAAAATCCATGGGATAGGTTACAACATGAGACACTCTCTAAGAGAAAATCTCTGTGTTTCAGCACTTCATCGGGGTAAGATTTCATGAAGTGCCAAAGAAGGCGGCAAAATATCATTCGGGACATTATTTACTGGAATTCAGCCTGGCCATTAGTAGGAACTGCCTTTGAACATATCATGTAGATATACCACACACGCTTTCCCTTCACTGAAAAATTACTGTTTACAACAAATAAGCAATTGACGATCAAAATTGATTGAAAGCATCTTAAACATGTCAAGTATTTCATTGTAGATGATCTGTGATCCAAATGCTTCTTCCACCTTCGAGAGGGACAGAAGAATTCTTCCATATCATGATGGTTTAAAATTGTATCAACCAATGTTTTCTGCTGAAAAGATATCATCTATTTTTTTCTATTTTTGGAAGAAAATATTCCTAGACATACAACAGGTGAGAACTAAGTAATTTTAAAGAAACAAATGAAATGAAAATATTCTGTAAATAGAATGAAATGAAAAGCTGTGTTTTAAATAGGAGCTAAATATTAAACAGAATTTTTGTACCAGGCATTTGAATTACTGCACCAGCTCTTTTGCCCATCAAGAGAGGCATTTAGCATTTCAGTCTTTTCCAAGGTGTTCATGATCTGCTATGCTGATCTCTGTGTGTGCCTAGGTGTGTGTGGAGGGGGGGGCATATGAAGGGGAGTGTGTATGTTTGCTTTACAATTGTTGTGGCAGATTCATGCCTCAGCTCCACATTTTGTTTTAAAAAGGTCACACCGAGTGGATATGAAGTTTACTATCAACAAGAGATCGATTCCCAAATCATCCATTTGACTCTCCCTTATAAATCATGTGCTTTGTTGCATATTTTATCAAATATACTTTCAAGCCAGATGGAGGAAGGAGGATGTGGGAATCCCTCCACCATCTTGCAACTTTTATGTAAGTAGGTTTTCAAGAAAATCATCATTTCTCTTTTAAATATGTCTGGAACAGGCATGATGGTAGTGTCAACCTGTTGGAGTTTTTGTTGCTGGAAGAAGTTGTACAAAAGGATTGGTTTTTACATTGACCAGTTACTGAATCAAGCGCAGGAATACATTGGAAATTTAGCTGGGGGTTCCTTTTCCCAGCAGACTACTTCTAGAACGAGCTTGTACACTGAAGCTGACTCTTTTGCTCTCTTTTTGTTTCTTTCCTATTTTCTTGGCTTCTTTGCCACTATCTAGACAATTTTGGAACTTTGTTCCCAACTAAAATGGTTTCAATAGTCTGATTGTGATCATACATTTTTACAAGGAATTTTTAAAATCTTTCCTCGAGTCCAGAAAGTCAAGGACTTAGATCTTTTTCTTCCCTTATCAATATTGCCATGAAATTGATAAATAAAGACCAACTCTTTATTTTTGTTTTTAACCCACGTAGATAATTCCCATCCATTAATCCATTTTGTGGATCAATAGCTGCCATTCTGATGGAAGCTGTCACTTCTTAACAATAGGCATTCTGTGACTATGTTGACAGCACTTTGGGTGAAGATCCTAACTGGTCTTAGATATACATAGGGAGAAATTTGCTCAGCCAGTGTCAGTCTTAAGCATGCGTATCAGAAGATCTTTCTAGAGCTGGGAATTTTCCCATGAAAGGGATTCAGTTAGGGAAGAGACACTTGTGCCAGAGTTTTACATTCTTCTTGAACACTGCTTAAGGAACTTAGATGCCATGTCCATTTGGATCTCTGTCTGCACAGAACTTTGTCATGCCAGTGCTTTGAAATGCATCTTGAAGAGAATTCACTAGCACAGAATGAAAGAGAGTGGAAGGGGTTGGTGGGGCTAACCAGGCCCAACCCCCCTGCCTAAACCAGGATACCTAGAGCCTCTTGCCCAGGATTCTATCTGGGTGTACTTTTAATGTCTTCAAAGATCCAGGCTCCACAATCTTTCTGGGCAGTCTGTGCCGTGGTTCAGTCACCCTGACAGTAAAGAAACATTTACTGATGTTCAAAGGCAATCTCCTGTATTTCAGTGTGTGCCCACTGCCTCTTGTCTTTTCCCTCAGCATCACTGAAAAGACACTGATTCCCTCCCCTTTGCACTATTGCTTCCATATGTATGTGTGATGCCATGTAGAGGTATGTCAAAAACCTCCCTGAAGCCCAGGCAGATAATATTCCCTTCATCTACCAGTCAAGTTGATTCATCAGAGGAGTTTAAAGTGATGTTCAGCATGAAATTCCCCTGAAAAATCATGCTAACTACATTATTTGGTCATCTGTCATGTGCCTGGCAAGGATTTCCAGGAAGAGCTGCTTCATCAACTTCCTGGGGATAAAAAAGAGGCTGGCTGGTTTGTACTATGGCGAGTCCTCTTAATTGCCTTTTTTGAAGATGGGTGTCATTTGCTAACATCCACTCTTTAGCCTCTCTTGTCGTCTACATCTTAGCAAAACGCTTTTCCACTATGTCTGGCTAGGAAAAACTGTGCCAGCACAGAAAACATCTCCCATCGTGTTCTAGAAGTTGCACGGATGTCTGCCAAGTGTTTGGCAGGAAGAAAAGAAAAGTTGTCCAAAACAGCTTCCAATCGAATGTTCCTGTGATTGGAAAAGTCAGGAGAGTGCAAAGGTACTGTTTTCTATCAGTTGGCAAGGTGCGCACACAATCCCAGTGTTGTACAGCTTGCTTCTTCACCTTCCCGAAGCTGCCGCTCTCGCCGGCTGCCGGAGCCCAAGAAGCGGCTTCTTCGCGCAAAGACGATTGTGCCGCTTACAGGGCTCTCCTTAGCGCGGCTTCTGCCGAAAGACGCCCGGCAGCGGCTCTTACCTCCGGAGAGCATCCTACCTTCGTCTTTCGCGTCTTTTGTAGTCTACATCTTAGCAAAACGCTTTTCCACTATGTCTGGCTAGGAAAACCCGTGCCAGCACAGAAAACATCTCCCATCGTTTTCTAGAAGTTGCACGGATGTCTGCCAAGTGTTTGGCAGGAAGAAAAGAAAAGTTGTCCAAAACAGCTTCCAATCGAATGTTCCTGTGATTGGAAAAGTCAGGAGAGTGCAAAGGTACTGTTTTCTATCAGTTGGCAAGGTGCGCACACAATCCCAGTGTTGTACAGCTTGCTTCTTCACCTTCCCGAAGCTGCCGCTCTCGCCGGCTGCCGGAGCCCAAGAAGCGGCTTCTTCGCGCAAAGACGATTGTGCCGCTCACAGGGCTCTCCTTAGCGCGGCTTCTGCCGAAAGACGCCCGGCAGCGGCTCTTACCTCCGGAGAGCATCCTACCTTCGTCTTTCGCGTCTTTTGTAGTCTACATCTTAGCAAAACGCTTTTCCACTATGTCTGGCTAGGAAAACCCGTGCCAGCACAGAAAACATCTCCCATCGTTTTCTAGAAGTTGCACGGATGTCTGCCAAGTGTTTGGCAGGAAGAAAAGAAAAGTTGTCCAAAACAGCTTCCAATCGAATGTTCATGTGATTGGAAAAGTCAGGAGAGTGCAAAGGTACTGTTTTCTATCAGTTGGCAAGGTGCGCACACAATCCCAGTGTTGTACAGCTTGCTTCTTCACCTTCCCGAAGCTGCCGCTCTCGCCGGCTGCCGGAGCCCAAGAAGCGGCTTCTTCGCGCAAAGACGATTGTGCCGCTCACAGGGCTCTCCTTAGCGCGGCTTCTGCCGAAAGACGCCCGGCAGCGGCTCTTACCTCCGGAGAGCATCCTACCTTCGTCTTTCGCGTCTTTTGTAGTCTACATCTTAGCAAAACGCTTTTCCACTATGTCTGGCTAGGAAAAACTGTGCCAGCACAGAAAACATCTCCCATCGTGTTCTAGAAGTTGCACGGATGTCTGCCAAGTGTTTGGCAGGAAGAAAAGAAAAGTTGTCCAAAACAGCTTCCAATCGAATGTTCCTGTGATTGGAAAAGTCAGGAGAGTGCAAAGGTACTGTTTTCTATCAGTTGGCAAGGTGCGCACACAATCCCAGTGTTGTACAGCTTGCTTCTTCACCTTCCCGAAGCTGCCGCTCTCGCCGGCTGCCGGAGCCCAAGAAGCGGCTTCTTCGCGCAAAGACGATTGTGCCGCTCACAGTGCTCTCCTTAGCGCGGCTTCTGCCGAAAGACGCCCGGCAGCGGCTCTTACCTCCGGAGAGCATCCTACCTTCGTCTTTCGCGTCTTTTGTAGTCTACATCTTAGCAAAACGCTTTTCCACTATGTCTGGCTAGGAAAAACTGTGCCAGCACAGAAAACATCTCCCATCGTGTTCTAGAAGTTGCACGGATGTCTGCCAAGTGTTTGGCAGGAAGAAAAGAAAAGTTGTCCAAAACAGCTTCCAATCAAATGTTCCTGTGATTGGAAAAGTCAGGAGAGTGCAAAGGTACTGTTTTCTATCAGTTGGCAAGGTGCGCACACAATCCCAGTGTTGTACAGCTTGCTTCTTCACCTTCCCGAAGCTGCCGCTCTCGCCGGCTGCCGGAGCCCAAGAAGCGGCTTCTTCGCGCAAAGACGATTGTGCCGCTCACAGTGCTCTCCTTAGCGCGGCTTCTGCCGAAAGACGCCCGGCAGCGGCTCTTACCTCCGGAGAGCATCCTACCTTCGTCTTTCGCGTCTTTTGTAGTCTACATCTTAGCAAAACGCTTTTCCACTATGTCTGGCTAGGAAAAACTGTGCCAGCACAGAAAACATCTCCCATCGTGTTCTAGAAGTTGCACGGATGTCTGCCAAGTGTTTGGCAGGAAGAAAAGAAAAGTTGTCCAAAACAGCTTCCAATCGAATGTTCCTGTGATTGGAAAAGTCAGGAGAGTGCAAAGATACTGTTTTCTATCAGTTGGCAAGGTGCGCACACAATCCCAGTGTTGTACAGCTTGCTTCTTCACCTTCCCGAAGCTGCCGCTCTCGCCGGCTGCCGGAGCCGAAGAAGCGGCTTCTTCGCGCAAAGACGATTGTGCCGCTCACAGTGCTCTCCTTAGCGCGGCTTCTGCCGAAAGACGCCCGGCAGCGGCTCTTACCTCCGGAGAGTATCCTACCTTCGTCTTTCGCGTCTTTTGTAGTCTACATCTTAGCAAAACGCTTTTCCACTATGTCTGGCTAGGAAAAACTGTGCCAGCACAGAAAACATCTCCCATCGTGTTCTAGAAGTTGCACGGATGTCTGCCAAGTGTTTGGCAGGAAGAAAAGAAAAGTTGTCCAAAACAGCTTCCAATCGAATGTTCCTGTGATTGGAAAAGTCAGGAGAGTGCAAAGGTACTGTTTTCTATCAGTTGGCAAGGTGCGCACACAATCCCAGTGTTGTACAGCTTGCTTCTTCACCTTCCCGAAGCTGCCGCTCTCGCCGGCTGCCGGAGCCCAAGAAGCGGCTTCTTCGCGCAAAGACGATTGTGCCGCTTACAGGGCTCTCCTTAGCGCGGCTTCTGCCGAAAGACGCCCGGCAGCGGCTCTTACCTCCGGAGAGCATCCTACCTTCGTCTTTCGCGTCTTTTGTAGTCTACATCTTAGCAAAATGCTTTTCCACTATGTCTGGCTAGGAAAACCCGTACCAGCACAGAAAACATCTCCCATCGTGTTCTAGAAGTTGCACGGATATCTGCCAAGTGTTTGGCAGGAAGAAAAGAAAAGTTGTCCAAAACAGCTTCCAATCGAATGTTCCTGTGATTGGAAAAGTCAGGAGAGTGCAAAGGTACTGTTTTCTATCAGTTGGCAAGGTGCGCACACAATCCCAGTGTTGTACAGCTTGCTTCTTCACCTTCCCGAAGCTGCCGCTCTCGCCGGCTGCCGGAGCCCAAGAAGCGGCTTCTTCGCGCAAAGACGATTGTGCCGCTCACAGGGCTCTCCTTAGCGCGGCTTCTGCCGAAAGACGCCCGGCAGCGGCTCTTACCTCCGGAGAGCATCCTACCTTCGTCTTTCGCGTCTTTTGTAGTCTACATCTTAGCAAAACGCTTTTCCACTATGTCTGGCTAGGAAAAACTGTGCCAGCACAGAAAACATCTCCCATCGTGTTCTAGAAGTTGCACGGATGTCTGCCAAGTGTTTGGCAGGAAGAAAAGAAAAGTTGTCCAAAACAGCTTCCAATCGAATGTTCCTGTGATTGGAAAAGTCAGGAGAGTGCAAAGGTACTGTTTTCTATCAGTTGGCAAGGTGCGCACACAATCCCAGTGTTGTACAGCTTGCTTCTTCACCTTCCCGAAGCTGCCGCTCTCGCCGGCTGCCGGAGCCCAAGAAGCGGCTTCTTCGCGCAAAGACGATTGTGCCGCTCACAGTGCTCTCCTTAGCGCGGCTTCTGCCGAAAGACGCCCGGCAGCGGCTCTTACCTCCGGAGAGCATCCTACCTTCGTCTTTAGCTCCTCTTCTCATCTACACCTCGGCAAAAAGCTTTTCCACTATGTCTGGCTAGGAAAAACTGTGCCAGCACAGAAAACATCTCCCATCGTGTTCTAGAAGTTGCACGGATGTCTGCCAAGTGTTTGGCAGGAAGAAAAGAAAAGTTGTCCAAAACAGCTTCCAATCGAATGTTCCTGTGATTGGAAAAGTCAGGAGAGTGCAAAGATACTGTTTTCTATCAGTTGGCAAGGTGCGCACACAATCCCAGTGTTGTACAGCTTGCTTCTTCACCTTCCCGAAGCTGCCGCTCTCGCCGGCTGCCGGAGCCGAAGAAGCGGCTTCTTCGCGCAAAGACGATTGTGCCGCTCACAGTGCTCTCCTTAGCGCGGCTTCTGCCGAAAGACGCCCGGCAGCGGCTCTTACCTCCGGAGAGCATCCTACCTTCGTCTTTCGCGTCTTTTGTAGTCTACATCTTAGCAAAACGCTTTTCCACTATGTCTGGCTAGGAAAAACTGTGCCAGCACAGAAAACATCTCCCATCGTGTTCTAGAAGTTGCACGGATGTCTGCCAAGTGTTTGGCAGGAAGAAAAGAAAAGTTGTCCAAAACAGCTTCCAATCGAATGTTCCTGTGATTGGAAAAGTCAGGAGAGTGCAAAGGTACTGTTTTCTATCAGTTGGCAAGGTGCGCACACAATCCCAGTGTTGTACAGCTTGCTTCTTCACCTTCCCGAAGCTGCCGCTCTCGCCGGCTGCCGGAGCCCAAGAAGCGGCTTCTTCGCGCAAAGACGATTGTGCCGCTCACAGTGCTCTCCTTAGCGCGGCTTCTGCCGAAAGACGCCCGGCAGCGGCTCTTACCTCCGGAGAGCATCCTACCTTCGTCTTTCGCGTCTTTTGTAGTCTACATCTTAGCAAAACGCTTTTCCACTATGTCTGGCTAGGAAAACCCGTGCCAGCACAGAAAACATCTCCCATCGTGTTCTAGAAGTTGCACGGATGTCTGCCAAGTGTTTGGGAGGAAGAAAAGAAAAGTTGTCCAAAACAGCTTCCAATCGAATGTTCATGTGATTGGAAAAGTCAGGAGAGTGCAAAGGTACTGTTTTCTATCAGTTGGCAAGGTGCGCACACAATCCCAGTGTTGTACAGCTTGCTTCTTCATCTTCCCGAAGCTGCCACTCTCAAAAAAGGCAATTAAGAGGACTCGCCATAGTACAAACCAGCCAGCCTCTTTTTTATCCCCAGGAAGTTGATGAAGCAGCTCTTCCTGGAAATCCTTGCCAGGCACATGACAGATGACCAAATAATGTAGTTAGCATGATTTTTCAGGGGAATTTCATGCTGAACATCACTTTAAACTCCTCTGATGAATCAACTTGACTGGTAGATGAAGGGAATATTATCTGCCTGGGCTTCAGGGAGGTTTTTGACATACCTCTACATGGCATCACACATACATATGGAAGCAATAGTGCAAAGGGGAGGGAATCAGTGTCTTTTCAGTGATGCTGAGGGAAAAGACAAGAGGCAGTGGGCACACACTGAAATACAGGAGATTGCCTTTGAACATCAGTAAATGTTTCTTTACTGTCAGGGTGACTGAACCACGGCACAGACTGCCCAGAAAGATTGTGGAGCCTGGATCTTTGAAGACATTAAAAGTACACCCAGATAGAATCCTGGGCAAGAGGCTCTAGGTATCCTGGTTTAGGCAGGGGGGTTGGGCCTGGTTAGCCCCACCAACCCCTTCCACTCTCTTTCATTCTGTGCTAGTGAATTCTCTTCAAGATGCATTTCAAAGCACTGGCATGACAAAGTTCTGTGCAGACAGAGATCCAAATGGACATGGCATCTAAGTTCCTTAAGCAGTGTTCAAGAAGAATGTAAAACTCTGGCACAAGTGTCTCTTCCCTAACTGAATCCCTTTCATGGGAAAATTCCCAGCTCTAGAAAGATCTTCTGATACGCATGCTTAAGACTGACACTGGCTGAGCAAATTTCTCCCTATGTATATCTAAGACCAGTTAGGATCTTCACCCAAAGTGCTGTCAACATAGTCACAGAATGCCTATTGTTAAGAAGTGACAGCTTCCATCAGAATGGCAGCTATTGGTCCACAAAATGGATTAATGGATGGGAATTATCTACGTGGGTTAAAAACAAAAATAAAGAGTTGGTCTTTATTTATCAATTTCATGGCAATATTGATAAGGGAAGAAAAAGATCTAAGTCCTTGACTTTCTGGACTCGAGGAAAGATTTTAAAAATTCCTTGTAAAAATGTATGATCACAATCAGACTATTGAAACCATTTTAGTTGGGAACAAAGTTCCAAAATTGTCTAGATAGTGGCAAAGAAGCCAAGAAAATAGGAAAGAAACAAAAAGAGAGCAAAAGAGTCAGCTTCAGTGTACAAGCTCGTTCTAGAAGTAGTCTGCTGGGAAAAGGAACCCCCAGCTAAATTTCCAATGTATTCCTGCGCTTGATTCAGTAACTGGTCAATGTAAAAACCAATCCTTTTGTACAACTTCTTCCAGCAACAAAAACTCCAACAGGTTGACACTACCATCATGCCTGTTCCAGACATATTTAAAAGAGAAATGATGATTTTCTTGAAAACCTACTTACATAAAAGTTGCAAGATGGTGGAGGGATTCCCACATCCTCCTTCCTCCATCTGGCTTGAAAGTATATTTGATAAAATATGCAACAAAGCACATGATTTATAAGGGAGAGTCAAATGGATGATTTGGGAATCGATCTCTTGTTGATAGTAAACTTCATATCCACTCGGTGTGACCTTTTTAAAACAAAATGTGGAGCTGAGGCATGAATCTGCCACAACAATTGTAAAGCAAACATACACACTCCCCTTCATATGCCCCCCCCTCCACACACACCTAGGCACACACAGAGATCAGCATAGCAGATCATGAACACCTTGGAAAAGACTGAAATGCTAAATGCCTCTCTTGATGGGCAAAAGAGCTGGTGCAGTAATTCAAATGCCTGGTACAAAAATTCTGTTTAATATTTAGCTCCTATTTAAAACACAGCTTTTCATTTCATTCTATTTACAGAATATTTTCATTTCATTTGTTTCTTTAAAATTACTTAGTTCTCACCTGTTGTATGTCTAGGAATATTTTCTTCCAAAAATAGAAAAAAATAGATGATATCTTTTCAGCAGAAAACATTGGTTGATACAATTTTAAACCATCATGATATGGAAGAATTCTTCTGTCCCTCTCGAAGGTGGAAGAAGCATTTGGATCACAGATCATCTACAATGAAATACTTGACATGTTTAAGATGCTTTCAATCAATTTTGATCGTCAATTGCTTATTTGTTGTAAACAGTAATTTTTCAGTGAAGGGAAAGCGTGTGTGGTATATCTACATGATATGTTCAAAGGCAGTTCCTACTAATGGCCAGGCTGAATTCCAGTAAATAATGTCCCGAATGATATTTTGCCGCCTTCTTTGGCACTTCATGAAATCTTACCCCGATGAAGTGCTGAAACACAGAGATTTTCTCTTAGAGAGTGTCTCATGTTGTAACCTATCCCATGGATTTTATGCTGTAATTCTTATCTCTTTTAAAATTTACTATCTTCTGTACAGTTTTCATGAAACTTTCTGTTACAGTAGTGAATAGCACAGATAAATGTCATTTTGTACAACTTTGAATTTACCCCAAGAGCTGAGAGAAAACTTGATCCTATACTTCAATCCGAGTTTCTTCTATAGTCCAACTTTGTTTCTCTACCATCAAGCTTCTCCTTTGTTGCTGCTCCAAGCCCCGTCCAAGGTGACCTTGAATACTTTCAGGGATGGGACACCCACAACTTCTCTGGGCAACCTGTTCCAGTGTTCCAGCACTCCCACAGTAAAAAAGGCCTTCCTTTCATCTAATATGTGTAGGAAATCATAAATCTAGGCATAGAAGCTTGGAGTGCAAATTTGAAATTCTTTGGATTTGAAGCACATTTTATATGAATACTGACTTACAGATGACTAAAAGATGTTGATGGGCATTTGAGCTGACAAGTTTTGAAAAAGTGCACGGAAATTAAAATTGAAACCACTAAAATTAAAAACTCCTTGCCATTTTCTTTTTCCTCTCCTATTCAAAATTGCATATGTCAGATATCAGTGCTTCATGCAAACCTCTCAGATGCTCTCAGAGAAAAAGCTTTTCTTTCAGACTAAGTTGCGGTTGACGTAGAACACTAGCAGGAGTGAAAGATTTTCTGGGCATCGGGGCAGCCCGTTCTCCTTGGATTTGTGTGCAGAATGCATTTTATCCAAACTGGAAAATAGATCCCAGCTCTGTTCTATTCATCATCCTTACTTCATCAGGCCAGAAGATTCTGTGAAAAGTAGCCTGTGGACCTTGAAGACAGCGCATGTGAACCAGATGAGAGGTGATAGAGAAGTTGAGGGAGAGAAGAAAGAGCATGAGGCTGAAACCAGAAAGTATTTCTCCACGTGATCATGGAAGATTGCAGGAGCCACTTGGTACTATCAAACCAGCCCAACTTGGCACTTGTGCCACCTTGGGTCTGGGAGCCATGTTGCATATCGTGCATTTTAAGGAGCCAGCTGGCCACACCCAGCCATATGCCCCCAAACACAAACCAAGGCCCTTTTCTCTGGCAAACAAAACTCAGCTGCCCTGCTTCTGGATGGCAGATTGCAGGAGCCACTTGGTACTATCAAACCAGCCCAACTTGGCACTGGTGCCACCATGGGTCTGGTCACCATCCTGCCTATTGTAGCTTTTCAGGAGCCAGCCGGTCACTCTCAGCCATAGGCCCCCAAACACAAACCTCGGCCCGTTTCCCTGGCAAACAAAAGTAAGCTGCCCCGCTTCTGCATGGCAGATTGCAGGAGCTACTTAGTACTATCAAATCAGCCCGACTTGGCACAGGTGCCACCTTGGATCTGGGAACCATCCTGTGTATCGTGGATTTTCAGGGGCCAGCCGGCCACTCTCAGCCATATGCCCCCAAACACAAACCACGGACCTTTTCTCTGGCAAACAAAAATCAGCTGCCCCACTTCTGGATGGCAGATTGCAGGAGCCACTTGGGACTATCACACCAGCACAACATGGCACTGCTGCCACCTTGGATCTGGGAACAATCCTGCGTATCGTACATATTCAGGAACCAGCCGAACACTCCCAGCCATATGCCCCCAAACACAAACCTCGGCCCTTTTCTCTGGCAAACAAAACTCAACTGCCCCTCTTCTGGATGGCAAATTGCAGGACGCACTTGGTACTACAAAAAGAGCCCGACTTGGCAGTGGTGCCACCTTGGCTCTGGGAACCATCCTGCGTATCGAGCATTTTAAGGAGCCAGCCGGCAATTCCCAGCCGTATGCCCCAAAAAGAAACCATGGACCTTTTCTCTGGCAAAAAAAACTCAGCTGTCCCGCTTCTGGATGGCAGATTGCAGGAGTCACTTTGAACCATACAACCAGCCTTACTTGGCACTGGTGCCACCTTGGATCTGGGAACCATCCTGCCTATCGTTGATTTTCAGGGGCCAGCCGGCCACTCTCAGCCATAGGCCCCCAAACACAAACCACAGCCCTTTTCTCTAGCAAACAAAATTTAGCTGCCCCGCTTCTGGATGGCAAATTGCAGAAGCCACTGGGTACTACAAAAACAGCCCGACTTGGCACTGGTGCCACCTTGCGTCTGGTTACCATGCGGCGTATCGTGCATTTTAAGGAGCCAGGTGGCCACTCCCAGCCATATGCCCCCAAACACAACCCACGGCCCTTTTCTCTGGCAAACAAAACTCAGCTGCCCCGCTTCTGGATGGCAGATTGCAGGAGACACTTGGTACTATCAAACCAGCCCGACTTGGCATTGGTGCCACCTTTGGTCTGGGAACCATCCTGCGTATTGTGGATTGTCAGGAGACAGCCGACCACTCTCGGCCACAGACCCCAATCAAAAACAAAGGTCCGTTTCCCTGGCAAAAAAAACTCAGCTGCCCCGCTTCTGGATGGGAGATTGCAGGAGGCACTTTACACTGTCAAACGAGACCCACTTGGCACTGGTGCCACCTTGGGTCTCGGAACCATCCTGCGTATCGTGGATTTTCAGGAGCCAGCCGGCCACTGCCAGCCACAGGCCCCCAAACACAAACCACAGCCTTTTTCTCTGGCAAACAAAACTCAGCTGCCCCGCTTCTGGATGGCAGATTGCAGGAGCCACTTGGTACTATCAAACCAGCCCGACTTGGCACTGGTGCCACCTTGGGTCTGGGAACCATCCTGCCTATCGTGGATTTTAAGGAGCCAGCCGGCTACTCCCAGCCACAGGCCCCCAACAAAAACCACGGCCCTTTTTTCTCGCAAACAAAACTTAGCTGCCTCACTTCTGGATGGCAGATTGCCGGAGCCACTTGGTACTATCAAACCAGCCCGACTTGCCACTGGTGCCACCTTGGGTCTGGGAACCATCCTGCGTATCGTGGATTCTAAGGAGCCAGCCAGCCACTCCCAGCCACAGGCCCCCAAACAAAATCAACGGCGCTGTTCCCTGGAAAACAAAACACGCCTGCCAACTTTTTGATGGAGTTTGCAGGAGCCACTTGGTACTATCAAACCAGCCCAACTTGGCACTGGTGCCACCATGGGTCATGTAAACATCCTGCGTATCGTGGATTCTTAGGAGCCAGCCGGCCACTCCTAGCCACAGGCCCCCAAACAAAAACCTAGGCCTATTTCTCTGGCAAACAAAAGTAAGCTGCCCCGCTTCTGGATGGCAGATTGCAGGAGACACTTGGGACTATCAAACCAGCCCAACTTGGCACTGGTGCCACCTCTGGTCTGGGAACCATCCTGCGTATCTTGTGTTCTAAGGAGCCAGCCGGCCACTCCCAGCCACAGTCCCCCAAACACAAACAACGGCGCTTTTCCCTGGAAAACAAAACTGGCCTGCCAACTTTTTGATGGCAGATTGCAGGAGCCACTTGGTACCATCAAACCAGCCCAACTTGGCACTGGTGCCACCTTGGGTCTGGGAACCATCCTGCATATTGTAGCTTTTCAGGAGCCAGCCTGTCACTCCTAGCCCTAGGCCCCCAGTCATAAACCTCGGCCCGTTTCCCTGGCACACAAAAGTAAGCTACCCCGCTTCAGGATGGCAGATTGCAGGAGCCACTTTTCACCATCAAACCAGCCCGACGTGGCACTGGTGCCACCTTGGGTTGGGAACCATCCGGCGTATCGTGTGTTGAAAGGAGCCAGCCGGCCACTCCCAGCCACAGGCCTCTAAACAAAAACAACGGCGCTTTTCCCTGGAAAACAAAACTCAACTGCCCTTCTTCTGGATGGAAAATTGCAGGACGCACTTGGTACTACAAAAACAGCCAAACTAGGCAATGGTGCCACCATGGATCTGGGAACCATCCTGCGTATCGAGCTTCTTAAGGAGCCAGCCGGCCACTCCCAGCCATATGCCCCCAAAAACAAACCACGGAACTTTACTCTGGCAAACAAAGATCCGCTGCCCCGCGTCAGGATGGCAGATTGCAGGAGCCACTTGGTACTATCAAACGAGCCCGACTTGGCCCTGGTGCCACCTTGAGTCTGGGAACCATCCTGCGTATTGTGGATTGTCAGTAGCCAGTCGACCATTCTCGGCCACAGACCCCAATCAAAAACAACGGCCGGTTCACAGGCAAAAGAACTCAGCTGCCCCGTTTCTGGATGGGAGATTGCATGAGGCACTTGACACTGTCAAACCAGCCCCACTTGGCACTGGTGCCATCTTGGGTCTGGGAACCATGCTGCGTATCATGGATTTTCAGGAGCCAGCTGGCCACTGCCAGCCACAGGCCCCCAAAAACAAAGCTCGGCCCGTTTCCCTGGCAAACAAAAGTAAGCTACCCCGCTTCTGGATGGCAGATTGCAGGAACCACTTGGTACTATCAAACCAGCCCGACTTGGCACTGGTGCCATCTTGGGTCTGGGAACCATCCTGCGTATCGTGGATTCTAAGGAGCCAGCCGGCCACTCCCAGCCACAGGCCCGCAAACACAAACAACGGCGCTTTTCCCTGGAAAACAAAACTCCCCTGACAACGTTTTGATGGCAGATTGCAGGAGCCACTTGGTACTATCAAACCAGCCCAACTTGGCACTGGTGCCACCATGGGTCTGGTCACCATCCTGCCTATCGTAGCTTTTCAGGACCTAGCCGGTCACTCCCAGCCATAGGCCTCCAGACAAAAACCTCGGCCCGTTTCCCTGGCAAAAAAAAGTAAGCTACCCCGCTACTGGATGGCAGATTGCAGGAGCCACTTTGCACCATCAAACTAGCCCGACTTGGCACTGGTGCCACCTCTGGTCTGGGAACAATGCTGCGTATCGTGGATTCTAAGGAGCCAGCCGGCCACTCCCAGCCACAGGCCCCCAAACACAAACAACGGCGCTTTTTCCTGGAAAACAAAACTCGCCTGCCAACTTTTTGATGGCAGATTGCAGGAGCCACTTGGTACTATCAAACCAGCCCAACTTGGCACTGGTGCCACCATGGGTCTGGTCACCATCCTGCCTATCGTAGCTTTTCAGGAGCCAGCCGGTCACTCCCAGCCATAGGCCCCCAGACACAAAGCTCGGCCCGTTTCCCTGGCAAACAAAAGTAAGCTGCCCCGCTTCTGGATGGCAGATTGCAGGAACCACTTGGTATAATCAAACCAGCCCAACTTGGCACTGGTGCCACCTTGGGTCTGGGAACCATCCTGCGTATCGTGGATTCTAAGGAGCCAGCCGGTCACTCCCAGCCACAGGCCCCCAAATACAAACAACAGCGCTTTTCCCTGGAAAACAAAACTCGCCTGCCAACTTTTTGATGGCAGATCGCAGGAGCCACTTGGTACTATCAAATCAGCCCAACTTGGCACTGGTGCCACCATGGGTCTGGTCACCATCCTGATTATCGTAGCTTTTCAGGAGCCAGCCGGTCACTCCCAGCCATAGGCCCCCAGTCACAAACCTCGGCCCGTTTCCCTGGCAAACAAAAGTAAGCTGCCCCGCTTCTGGATGGCAGATTGCAGGAGCCACTTGGTACTATCAAACCAGCCCAACTTGGCACTGGTGCCACCTTGGGTTGGGAACCATCCGGCGTATCGTGTGTTGAAAGGAGCCAGCCGGCCACTCCCAGCCACAGGCCTCCAAACAAAAACAACGGCGCTTTTCCCTGGAAAACAAAACTCAACTGCCCTTCTTCTGGATGGAAAATTGCAGGACGCACTTGGTACTACAAAAACAGCCAAACTAGGCAATGGTGCCACCATGGATCTGGGAACCATCCTGCGTATCGAGCTTCTTAAGGAGCCAGCCGGCCACTCCCAGCCATATGCCCCCAAAAACAAACCACGGAACTTTACTCTGGCAAACAAAGATCCGCTGCCCCCCGTCAGGATGGCAGATTGCAGGAGCCACTTGGTACTATCAAACGAGCCCGACTTGGCCCTGGTGCCACCTTGAGTCTGGGAACCATCCTGCGTATTGTGGATTGTCAGTAGCCAGTCGACCATTCTCGGCCACAGACCCCAATCAAAAACAACGGCCGGTTCACAGGCAAAAGAACTCAGCTGCCCCGTTTCTGGATGGGAGATTGCATGAGGCACTTGACACTGTCAAACCAGCCCCACTTGGCACTGGTGCCATCTTGGGTCTGGGAACCATGCTGCGTATCATGGATTTTCAGGAGCCAGCTGGCCACTGCCAGCCACAGGCCCCCAAAAACAAAGCTCGGCCCGTTTCCCTGGCAAACAAAAGTAAGCTACCCCGCTTCTGGATGGCAGATTGCAGGAACCACTTGGTACTATCAAACCAGCCCGACTTGGCACTGGTGCCATCTTGGGTCTGGGAACCATCCTGCGTATCGTGGATTCTAAGGAGTCAGCCGGCCACTCCCAGCCACAGGCCCGCAAACACAAACAACGGCGCTTTTCCCTGGAAAACAAAACTCGCCTGACAACGTTTTGATGGCAGATTGCAGGAGCCACTTGGTACTATCAAACCAGCCCAACTTGGCACTGGTGCCACCATGGGTCTGGTCACCATCCTGCCTATCGTAGCTTTTCAGGACCTAGCCGGTAACTCCCAGCCATAGGCCTCCAGACAAAAACCTCGACCCGTTTCCCTGGCAAAAAAAAGTAAGCTACCCCGCTACTGGATGGCAGATTGCAGGAGCCACTTTGCACCATCAAACTAGCCCGACTTGGCACTGGTGCCACCTCTGGTCTGGGAACAATGCTGCGTATCGTGGATTCTAAGGAGCCAGCCGGCCACTCCCAGCCACAGGCCCCCAAACACAAACAACGGCGCTTTTTCCTGGAAAACAAAACTCGCCTGCCAACTTTTTGATGGCAGATTGCAGGAGCCACTTGGTACTATCAAACCAGCCCAACTTGGCACTGGTGCCACCATGGGTCTGGTCACCATCCTGCCTATCGTAGCTTTTCAGGACCTAGCAGGTCACTCCCAGCCATAGGCCCCCAGACACAAAGCTCGGCCCGTTTCCCTGGCAAACAAAAGTAAGCTGCCCCGCTTCTGGATGGCAGATTGCAGGAACCACTTGGTATAATCAAACCAGCCCAACTTGGCACTGGTGCCACCTTGGGTCTGGGAACCATCCTGCGTATCGTGGATTCTAAGGAGCCAGCCGGTCACTCCCAGCCACAGGCCCCCAAATACAAACAACAGCGCTTTTCCCTGGAAAACAAAACTCGCCTGCCAACTTTTTGATGGCAGATCGCAGGAGCCACTTGGTACTATCAAATCAGCCCAACTTGGCACTGGTGCCACCATGGGTCTGGTCACCATCCTGATTATCGTAGCTTTTCAGGAGCCAGCCGGTCACTCCCAGCCATAGGCCCCCAGACACAAACCTCGGCCCCTTTTCCCTGGCAAACAAAAGTAAGCTGCCCCGCTTCTGGATGGCAGATTGCAGGAGCCACTTTGCACCATCAAACTGGCCCGACTTGTCACTGGTGCCACCTCAGGTCTGGGAACCATCATGCGTATCGTGGATTCCATTTAGCAAGACGGCCACTCCCAGCCACAGGCCCCCAAACACAAACAACGACGCTTTTCCCTGGAAAACAAAACTCGCCTGCCAACTTTTTGATGGCAGATTGCAGGAGCCACTTGGTACTATCAAACCAGCCCAACTTGGCACTGGTGCCACCATGGGTCTGGTCACCATCCTGCCTATCGTAGCTTTTCAGGAGCCAGCCGGTCACTCCCAGCCATAGGCCCCCAGACACAAAGCTCGGCCCGTTTCCCTGGCAAACAAAAGTAAGCTGCCCCGCTTCTGGATGGCAGATTGCAGGATCCACTTGTTATTATCAAACCAGCCCGACTTGGTACTGGTGCCACCTCTGGTCTGGGAACCATCCTGCGTATCGTGGATTCTAAGGAGCCAGCCGGCCACTCCCAGCCACAGGCCCCCAAAAAAAAACAACGGCGCTTTTCCCTGGAAAACAAAACTCGCCTGCCAACATTTTGATGGCGGATTGCAGGAACCACTTGGTCCTATCAAACCAGCCCAACTTGGCACTGGTGCCACCTCAGGTCTGGGAACCATCCGGCGTATCGTGTGTTGTAAGGAGCCAGCCGGCCACTCCAGCCACAGGCCCTCAAACACAAACAACGGCGCTTTTCCCTGGAAAACAAAACTCGCCTGCTGACTTTTTGATGGAAGATTGCAGGAGCAACTTTGTACTTTGAAATCAGCCGAACATGGCTCTGGTGCCACCATGGGTCTGGTCACCATCCTGCCTATCGTAGCTTTTCAGGAGCCAGCCGGTCACTCCCAGCCATAGACCCCAGACAAAAAGCTCGGCCCGTTTCCCTGGAAAACAAAAGTAAGCTGCCCCGCTTCTGGATGGCAGATTGCAGGAGCCACTTTGCACCATCAAACTAGCCCGACTTGGCACTGGTGCCACCTCAGGTCTGGGAACCATCCTGCGTATCGTGGATTCTAAGGAGCCAGCCGGCCACTCCCAGCCACAGGCCCTCAAACACAAACAACGGCGCTTTTCCCTGGAAAACAAAACTCGCCTGCCAAATTTTGATGGCAGATTGCCGGAGCCACTTGGTACTATCAAACCAGCCCAACTTGGCACTGGTGCCACCATGGGTCTGGTCACCATCCTGCCTATCGTAGATTTTCAGGACCTAGCCGGTCACTCCCAGCCATAGGCCCCCAGACACAAACCTCGGCCCGTTTCCGTGGCAAACAAAACTAAGCGGCGCCGCTTGTGGATGGCAGATTGCAGGACGCACTTGGTACTATCAAACCAGCCCAACTTGGCACTGGTGCCACCTTGGGTCTGGGAACCATCCTGCTTATCGTGGATTCTAAGGAGCCAGCCGGCTACTCCCAGCCACAGGCCCCCAACAAAAACCACGGCCCTTATTTCTGGCAAACAAAACTTAGCTTCCTCACTTCTGGATGGCAGATTGCAGGAGCCACTTGGTACTATCAAACCAGCCCGACTTGGCACTGGTGCCACCTTGGGTCTGGGAACCATCCTGCGTATCGTGGTCTCTAAGGAGCCAGCCGGCCACTCCCAGCCACAGGCCCCCAAACAAAATCAACGGCGCTGTTCCCTGGAAAACAAAACACGCCTGCCAACTTTTTGATGGAGTTTGCAGGAGCCAATGGTACTATCAAACCAGCCCAACTTGGCACTGGTGCCACCATGGGTCTGGTAAACATCCTGCGTATCGTGGATTCTTAGGAGCCAGCCGGCCACTCCTAGCCACAGGCCCCCAAACAAAAACCTAGGCCTATTTCTCTGGCAAACAAAAGTAAGCTGCCCCGCTTCTGGATGGCAGATTGCAGGAGACACTTGGGACTATCAAACCAGCCCAACTTGGCACTGGTGCCACCTCTGGTCTGGGAACCATCCTGCGTATCTTGTGTTCTAAGGAGCCACCTGGCCACTCCCAGCCACAGTCCCCCAAACACAAACAACGGGGCTTTTCCCTGGAAAACAAAACTGGCCTGCCAACTTTTTGATGGCAGATTGCAGGAGCCACTTGGTACCATCAAACCAGCCCAACTTGGCACTGGTGCCACCTTGGGTCTGGGAACCATCCTGCCTATTGTAGCTTTTCAGGAGCCAGCCTGTCACTCCTAGCCCTAGGCCCCCAGTCATAAACCTCGGCTCGTTTCCCTGGCACACAAAAGTAAGCTACCCCGCTTCAGGATGGCAGATTGCAGGAGCCACTTTTCACCATCAAACCAGCCCGACGTGGCACTGGTGCCACCTTGGGTCTGGGAACCATCCTGCGTATCGTGTGTTCTAAGGAGCCAGCCGGCCACTCCCAGCCACAGTCCCCCAAACACAAACAACGGTGCTTTTCCTTGGAAAACAAAACTGGCCTGCCAACTTTTTGATGGCAGATTGCAGGTGCTATTTAGTACTATCAAACCAGCCCGACTTGGCACTGGTGCCACCTCTGGTCTGGGAACCATCCTGCCTATCGTGGATTTTCAGGGGCCAGACGGCCACTCTCAGCCATATGCCCCCAGACACAAAGCTCTGCCCGTTTCCCTGGCAAACAAAAGTAAGCTACCCCGCTTCTGGATGGCAGATTGCAGGAGCCACTTGGTACTATCAAACCAGCCCAACTTGGCACTGGTGCCACCATGGGTCTGGTCACCATCCTGCCTATCGCAGCTTTTCAGGACCTAGCAGGTCACTCCCAGCCATAGGCCCCCAGACACAAACCTCGGCCCGTTTCCCTGGCAAACAAAAGTAAGCTGCCCCGCTTCTGGATGGCAGATTGCAGGACGCACTTGGTACTATCAAACCAGCCCAACTTGGCAAAGGTGCCACCTCTGGTCTGGGAACCATCCTGCGTATCGTGGATTCTAAGGAGCCAGCCGGCCACTCCCAGCCACAGGCCCTCAAACACAAACAACGGCGCTTTTCCCTGGAAAACAAAACTCGCCTGCCAACTTTTTGATGGCAGATTGCAGGAGCCACTTGGTACTATCAAACCAGCCCAACTTGGCACTGGTGCCACCATGGGTCTGGTCACCATCCTGCCTATCGTAGCTTTTCAGGAGCCAGCCGGTCACTCCCAGCCATAGGTCCCCAGTCACAAACCTCGGCCCGTTTCCCTGGCAAACAAAAGTAAGCTGCCCCGCTTCTGGATGGCAGATTGCAGGAGCCCCTTGGTACTATCAAACCAGCCCGACTTGGAACTGGTGCCACCTCTGGTCTGGGAACCATGCTGCGTAACACAGATTCTAAGGCGCCAGTCGTCCACTCCCAGCCACAAGCCCCCAAACACAAACAACGGCGCTATTCTCTGGCAAACAAAACTCCACTGCCCCTCTTCTGGATGGCAAATTGCAGGACGCACTTGGTACTATAAAAACAGCCCGACTTGGCACTGGTGCCACCTTGGGTCTCGGAACCATCCTGCGTATCGATCTTTTTAATGAGACAGCCGGCCACTCCCAGCCATATGCCCCCAAACACAACCCACGGCCCTTTTCTCTGGCAAACAAAACTCAACTGCACCGGTTCTGGATGGCAGATTGCAGGAGCCACTTGGTACTATCAAACCAGCCGGACTTGGCACTGGTGCCACCTTGGGTCTGGGAACCATCCTGCGTATTGTGGGTTGTCAGGAGCCAGCCGAACACTCTCGGCCACAGACCCCAATCAAAAACAACGGCCCGTTTCACAGGCAAACAAAACTCAACTGCCCCTCTTCTGGATGGCAAATTTTAGGACGCACTTTGTACTACGAAAACCGCCCGACGTGGCACTGGTCCCACCTTGTGTCAGGGAACCATCCTGCATATCGAGCTTTTTAAGGAGCCAGCCGGCCACGCCGAGCCATATACCCCCAAAAACAAACCACGGACCATTTCTCATGGAAACAAAAATCCGCTGCCCCGCGTCTGGATGGCAGATTGCAGGAGCCACTTTGCACCATCAAACCAGCCCGACTTGGCACTGGTGCCACCTTGGGTCTGGGAACAATCCTGCATATCGTGGATTCTAAGGAGCCAGCCGGCCACTCCCAGCCACAGGCCCCCAAACACAAACAACGGCGCTTTTCCCTGGAAAACAAAACTCGCCTGCCAGCTTTTTGATGGCAGATTGCAGGAGCCACTTGGTACTATCAAATCATCCCAACTTGGTACTGGTGCCACTATGGGTCTGGGAACCATCCTGCCTATTGTAGCATTTCAGGAGCCAGCCGGTCACTCCCAGCCATAGGCCCCCAGACACAAACCTCGGACCGTTTCCCTGGCAAACAAAATTAAGCTGCCCCGATTCTGGATGGCAGATTGCAGGAGCCACTTGGTAGTGTCAAACCAGCCCGACTTGGCACTGGTGCCACCTTGGGTCTGGGAACCATCCTGCGTATCGTGGATTCTAAGCAGCCACCCGGCCACTCTGAGCCACAGGCGCCCAAACACAAAATACGGCGCTTTTCCCTGGAAAACAAAACTCGCCTGCTAACATTTTGATGGCAGATTGCAGGAGGCACATGGTACTATCAGACCAGGCAAACATGGCACTGGTGCCACCTTGGCTCTGGGAACCATCCTGCCTATCGTGGATTTTCAGGGGCCAGCCGGCCAATCTCAGCCATATGGATCCAAACACATACCACGGCCCTTTTCTCTGACAAACAAAACTCAACTGCCCCTCTTCTGGATGGCAAATTGCAGGACGCACTTGGTACTACGAAAACAGCCCGACTTGGCACTGATGCTACCTTGGGTCAGGGAACAATCCTGCGTATGGATCTTTTTATGGAGCCAGCCGGCCACGTCCAGCCATATACCCCCAAAAAAAAACCACGGAACTTTTCTCCAGCAAACAAAAATCCGCTGCCCCGCGTCTGAATGGCAGATTTCAGGAGCTATTTAGTATTATCAAACCAGCCCGACTTGGCACTGGTGCCACCATGAGTCTGGTAACCATCCTGCCTATCGTAGCTTTTCAGTAGCCAGCCGGTCACTCCCAGCCATAGGCCCCCAGACAAATACCTCGGCCCGTTTCCCTGGCAAACAAAAGTAAGCTGCCCCGCTTCTGGATGGCAGATTCCCGGACGCACTTGGTACTATCAAACCAGCCCAACTTGGCACAGGTTCCACCTCTGATCTGGGAACCATGCTGAGTATCGTGGATTCTAAGGAGCCAGCCGGCCACTCCCAGCCACAGGCCCCCAAACACAAACAACGGCGCTTTTCCCTGGAAAACAAAACTCGCCTGACAACTTTTGGATGGCAGATTGCAGGAGCCACTTGGTACTATCAAACCAGCCCAACTTGGCACTGGTGCCACCATGGGTCTGGTCACCATCCTGCCTATCGTAGCTTTTCAGGAGCCAGCCGGTCACTCCCAGCCATAGGCCCCCAGACAAATATCTCGGCCCGTTTCCCTGGCAAGCAAAAGTAAGCTGCCCCGCTTCTGGATGGCAGATTGCAGGAGCCACATGGTACTATCAAACCAGGCCAACATGGCACTGGTGCCACCTTGGTTCTGGGAACCATCCTGCCTATCGTGGATTTTCAGGGGCCAGCCGGCCACTCTCAGCCATATGCCCCCAAACATATACCACGGTCCTTTTCTCTGGCAAACAAAACTCAACTGCCCCTCTTCTGGATGGCAAATTGCAGGACGCACTTGGTACTACGAAAACAGCCCGACTTGGCACTCATGCCACCTTGGGTCAGGGAACAATCCTGCGTATCGAGATTTTTAAGGAGCCAGCCGGCCACGTCCAGCCATATACCCCCAAAAAAAAACCACGGAACTTTTCTCCAGGAAACAGAAATCCGCTGCCCCGCGTCTGGATGGCAGATTTCAGGAGTTATTTAGTATTATCAAACCAGCCCGACTTGGCAGTGGGGCCACCATGAGCCTGGTAACCATCCTGCCTATCGTAGCTTTTCAGTAGCCAGCCAGTCACGCCCAGCCATAGGCCCCCAGACAAATACCTCGGCCCGTTTCCCTGGGAAACAAAATTAAGCTGTCCCGCTTCTGGATGGCAGTTTGCAGGATCCACTTGGTACTATCAAACCAGCCCAACTTGGCACTGGCGTAACCTTGGCTCTGGGAACCATCCTGCGTATCCTGGGTTCAAAGGAGGCAGCCGGCCACTCCCAGCCACAGGCCCCCAAACAGAAACAACGGCGCTTTTCCCTGGAAAACAAAACTGGCCTGCCAAGTTTTTGATGGCAGATTGCAGGAGCCACTTGGTACTATCAAACCAGCCCAACTTGGCACTGGTGCCACCATGGGTCTGGTCACCATCCTGCCTATCGTAGCTTTTCAGGCGCCAGCCGGTCACTCCCAGCCATAGGCCCCCAGTCACAAACCTCGGCCCGTTTCCCTGGCAAACAAAAGTAAGCTACCCCGCTTCTGGATGGCAGATTGCAGGAGCCACTTTGCACCATCAAACCAGCCCGACTTGGCACTGCTGCGACCTCTGGTCTGGGAACCATCCTGCGTATCGTGGATTCTAAGGAGCCAGCTGGCCACTCCCAACCACAGGCCCCCAAACACAAACAACGGCGCTTTTCCCTGGAAAACAAAACTCACCTGCCAACTTTTTGATGGCAGATTGCAGGAGCCACTTGGTACTATCAAACCAGCCCAACTTGGCACTGGTGCCACCATGGGTCTGGTCACCATCCTGCCTATCGTAGCTTTTCTAAGGAGCCAGCCGGTCACTCCCAGCCATAGGCCCCGAGACACAAACCTCGGCCCGTTTCCCTGGCAAACAAAAGTAAGCTACCCCGCTTCTGGATGGCAGATTGCAGGACGCACTTGGTACTATCAAACCAGCCCAACTTGGCACTGGTGCCACCTCAGGTCTGGGAACCATCCTGCGTCTCGTGGATTCTAAGGAGCCAGCCGGCCACTCCCACCCATAGGCCCCCAAACAAAAACAACGGCGCTTTTCCCTGGAAAACAAAACTCGCCTGCCAACTTTTTGATGGCCGATTGCAGGAACCACTTGGTATTATCAAGCCAGCCCGACTTGGCACTGGTGCCACCATGGGTCTGGTCACCATCATGCCTCTCGTAGCTTTTAAGGACCTAGCGGGTCACTCACAGCCATAGGCCCCCAGACACAAACCTTGGCCCGTTTCCCTGGCAAACAAAAGTAAGCTGCCCCGTTTCTGGATGGCAGATTTCAGTAGCAACTTTGCACCATCAAACTGGCCCGACTTGTCACTGGTGCCACTTTAGGTCTGGGAACCATCCTGCGTATCGTGGATTCTAATTAGCCATCCGTCCACTCCAGGCCATAGGGCCCCAGGCACAAACAACAGCGCTTTTCCCTGGAAAACAAAACTCGCCTGCCAACTTTTTGATGGCCGATTGCAGGAACCACTTGGTATTATCTAGCCAGCCCAACTTGGCACTGGTGCCACCATGGGTCTGGTCACCATCCTGCCTATCGTAGCTTTTCAGGAGCCAGCCGGTCACTCCCAGCCATAGGCCCCCAGACACAAACCTCGGACCGTTTCCCTGGCAAACAAAAGTAAGCTGCCCCGCTTCTGGATGGCAGATTGCAGGAACCACTTGTTACTATCAAACCAGCCCAACTTGGCACTGGTGCCACCATGGGTCTGGGAACCATCCTGTGTATCGTGGATTCTAATTAGCCATCCGTCCACTCCAGGCCATAGGGCCCCAGGCACAAACAACGGCGCTTTTCCCTGGAAAACAAAACTCGCCTGCCAACTTTTTGATGGCCGATTGCAGGAACCACTTGGTATTATCAAGCCAGCCCGACTTGGCACTGGTGCCACCTTGGGTCTGGGAACCATGCTGCGTATCGTGGATTCTAAGGAGCCAGCCGGCCACTCCCTGCCACAGGCCCCCAAACACAAACAACGGCGCTTTTCCCTGGAAAACAAAACTCGCCTGCCAAGTTTTTGATGGCAGATTGCAGGAGCCACTTGGTACTATCAAACCAGCCCAACTTGGCACTGGTGCCACCATGGGTCTGGTCACCATCCTGCCTATCGTAGCTTTTCAGGAGCCAGCCAGCCACCCCCAGCCAGAGGCCCCCAGACAAATATTTCGGCCCGTTTCCCTGGCAAACAAAAGTAAGCTGCCCCGCTTCTGCATGGCAGATTGCAGGAGCCACTTTGCACCGTCAAACCAGCCCAACTTGGCACTGGTGCCACCTCAGGTCTGGGAACCATGCTGCGTAACGTGGATTCTAAGGAGCCAGCCGGCCACTCCCAGCCACAGGCCCTCAAACACAAACAACGGCGCTTTTCCCTGGAAAACAAAACTCGCCTGCCAACTTTTTGATGGCAGATTGCAGGAGCCACTTGGTACTATCAAACCAGCCCAACTTGGCACTGGTGCCACCATGGGTCTGGTCACCATCCTGCCTATCGTAGCTTTTCAGGCGCCAGCCGGTCACTCCCAGCCATAGGCCCCCAGTCACAAACCTCGGCCCGTTTCCCTGGCAAACAAAAGTAAGCTACCCCGCTTCTGGATGGCAGATTGCAGGAGCCACTTTGCACCATCAAACCAGCCCGACTTGGCACTGCTGCGACCTCTGGTCTGGGAACCATCCTGCGTATCGTGGATTCTAAGGAGCCAGCTGGCCACTCCCAACCACAGGCCCCCAAACACAAACAACGGCGCTTTTCCCTGGAAAACAAAACTCACCTGCCAACTTTTTGATGGCAGATTGCAGGAGCCACTTGGTACTATCAAACCAGCCCAACTTGGCACTGGTACCACCATGGGTCTGGTCACCATCCTGCCTATCGTAGCTTTTCTAAGGAGCCAGCCGGTCACTCCCAGCCATAGGCCCCGAGACACAAACCTCGGCCCGTTTCCCTGGCAAACAAAAGTAAGCTACCCCGCTTCTGGATGGCAGATTGCAGGACGCACTTGGTACTATCAAACCAGCCCAACTTGGCACTGGTGCCACCTCAGGTCTGGGAACCATCCTGCGTCTCGTGGATTCTAAGGAGCCAGCCGGCCACTCCCACCCATAGGCCCCCAAACAAAAACAACGGCGCTTTTCCCTGGAAAACAAAACTCGCCTGCCAACTTTTTGATGGCCGATTGCAGGAACCACTTGGTATTATCAAGCCAGCCCGACTTGGCACTGGTGCCACCATGGGTCTGGTCACCATCATGCCTCTCGTAGCTTTTAAGGACCTAGCGGGTCACTCACAGCCATAGGCCCCCAGACACAAACCTTGGCCCGTTTCCCTGGCAAACAAAAGTAAGCTGCCCCGTTTCTGGATGGCAGATTTCAGTAGCAACTTTGCACCATCAAACTGGCCCGACTTGTCACTGGTGCCACTTTAGGTCTGGGAACCATCCTGCGTATCGTGGATTCTAATTAGCCATCCGTCCACTCCAGGCCATAGGGCCCCAGGCACAAACAACAGCGCTTTTCCCTGGAAAACAAAACTCGCCTGCCAACTTTTTGATGGCCGATTGCAGGAACCACTTGGTATTATCTAGCCAGCCCAACTTGGCACTGGTGCCACCATGGGTCTGGTCACCATCCTGCCTATCGTAGCTTTTCAGGAGCCAGCCGGTCACTCCCAGCCATAGGCCCCCAGACACAAACCTCGGACCGTTTCCCTGGCAAACAAAAGTAAGCTGCCCCGCTTCTGGATGGCAGATTGCAGGAACCACTTGTTACTATCAAACCAGCCCAACTTGGCACTGGTGCCACCATGGGTCTGGGAACCATCCTGTGTATCGTGGATTCTAATTAGCCATCCGTCCACTCCAGGCCATAGGGCCCCAGGCACAAACAACGGCGCTTTTCCCTGGAAAACAAAACTCGCCTGCCAACTTTTTGATGGCCGATTGCAGGAACCACTTGGTATTATCAAGCCAGCCCGACTTGGCACTGGTGCCACCTTGGGTCTGGGAACCATGCTGCGTATCGTGGATTCTAAGGAGCCAGCCGGCCACTCCCTGCCACAGGCCCCCAAACACAAACAACGGCGCTTTTCCCTGGAAAACAAAACTCGCCTGCCAAGTTTTTGATGGCAGATTGCAGGAGCCACTTGGTACTATCAAACCAGCCCAACTTGGCACTGGTGCCACCATGGGTCTGGTCACCATCCTGCCTATCGTAGCTTTTCAGGAGCCAGCCAGCCACCCCCAGCCAGAGGCCCCCAGACAAATATTTCGGCCCGTTTCCCTGGCAAACAAAAGTAAGCTGCCCCGCTTCTGCATGGCAGATTGCAGGAGCCACTTTGCACCGTCAAACCAGCCCAACTTGGCACTGGTGCCACCTCAGGTCTGGGAACCATCCTGCGTCTCGTGGGTTCTAATTAGCCATCCGTCCACTCCAGGCCATAGGGCCCCAGGCACAAACAACGGCGCTTTTCCCTGGAAAACAAAACTCGCCTGCCAACATTTTGATGGCCGATTGCAGGAACAACTTGGTATTATCAAGCCAGCCCAACTTGGCACTGGTGCCACCATGGGTCTGGTCACCATCCTGCCTATCGTAGCTTTTCAGGAGCCAGCCGGTCACTCCCAGCCATAGGCCCCCAGACACAAACCTCGGACCGTTTCCCTGGCAAACAAAAGTAAGCTGCCCCGCTTCTGGATGGCAGATTGCAGGAACCACTTGTTACTATCAAACCAGCCCAACTTGGCACTGGTGCCACCATGGGTCTGGGAACCATCCTGTGTATCGTGGATTCTAATTAGCCATCCGTCCACTCCAGGCCATAGGGCCCCAGGCAAAAACAACGGCGCTTTTCCCTGGAAAACAAAACTCGCCTGCGAACATTTTGATGGCCGATTGCAGGAACCACTTGGTATTATCAAGCCAGCCCGACTTGGCACTGGTGCCACCTTGGGTCTGAGAACCATGCTGCGTATCGTGGATTCTAAGGAGCCAGCCGGCCACTCCCAGCCACAGGCCCCCAAACACAAACAACGACGCTTTTCCCTGGAAAACAAAACTCGCCTGCCAAGTTTTTGATGGCAGATTGCAGGAGCCACTTGGTACTATCAAACCAGCCCAACTTGGCACTGGTGCCACCATGGGTCTGGTCACCATCCTGCCTATCGTAGCTTTTCATGAGCCAGCCGGCCACTCCCAGCCATAGGCCCCCAGACACAAACCTCGGCCCGTTTCCCTGGCAAACAAAAGTAAGCTGCCCCGCTTCTGGATGGCAGATTCCCGGACGCACTTGTTACAATCAAACCAGCCCAACTTGGCACTGGTGCCACCTCTGGTCTGGGAACCATGCTGAGTATCGTGGATTCTAAGGAGCCAGCCGGCCACTCCCAGCCACAGGCCCCCAAACACAAACAACGGCGCTTTTCCCTGGAAAACAAAACTCGCCTGCCAAGTTTTTGATGGCAGATTGCAGGAGCCACTTGGTACTATCAAACCAGCCCAACTTGGCACTGGTGCCGTCATGGGTCTGGTCACCATCCTGCCTATCGTAGCTTTTCACGAGCCAGCCGGTCACTTCCAGGCTTAGGCCCCCAGACACAATCCTCGGACCGTTTCCCTGGCAAACAAAAGTAAGCTGCCCCGCTTCTGGATGGCAGATTGCAGGAACCACTTGGTACTATCAAACCAGCCCAAGTTGGCACTGGTGCCACCATGGGTCTGGGAACCATCCTGTGTATCGTGGATTCTAATTAGCCATCCGTCCACTCCAGGCCATAGGGCCCCAGGCACAAACAACGGCGCTTTTCCCTGGATAACAAACTCGCCTGCCAAATTTTTGATGGCAGATTGCAGGAGCCACTTGGTACTATCAAACCAGCCCAACTTGGCACTGGTGCCACCATGGGTCTGGTCACCATCCTGCCTATCGTAGCTTTTCAGGAGCCAGCCGGTCACTCCCAGCCATAGGCCCCGAGACACAAACCTCGGCCCGTTTCCCTGGCAAACAAAATTCAGCTGCCCCGCTTCTGGATGGCAGATTGCAGGAGCCACTTGGTACTATCAAACCAGCCCGACTTGGCACTGGTGCCACCACTGGTCTGGGAACCATCCTGCGTCTCGTGGATTCTAAGGAGCCATCCGGCCACTCCCACCCATAGGCCCCCAAACAAAAACAACGGCGCTTTTCCCTGGAAATCAACACTCGCTTCCCGACATTTTGATGGCAGATTGCAGGAGCCACTTGGTACTATCAAACCAGCCCAACTTGGCACTGGTGCCACCATGGGTCTGGTCACCATCATGCCTCTCGTAGCTTTTCAGGACCTAGCCGGTCACGCACAGCCATAGGCCCCCAGACACAAACCTTGGCCCGTTTCCCTGGCAAACAAAAGTAAGCTGCCCCGTTTCTGGATGGCAGATTTCAGTAGCAACTTTGCACCATCAAACTGGCCCGACTTGTCACTGGTGCCACTTTAGGTCTGGGAACCATCCTGCGTATCGTGGATTCTAATTAGCCATCCGGCCACTCCCACCCACAGGCCCCCAAACACAAACAACGGCGCTTTTCTCTGGAAAACAAAACTCGCCTACCAACATTTTGATGGCAGATTGCAGGAGCCACTTGGTACTATCAAATCAGCCGAACTTGGCACTGGTGCCACCATGGGTCTGGTAACCATCCTGCCTATCGTACCTTTTCAGGAGCCAGCTGGTCACTCCCAGCCATAGGCCCCCAGACACAAACCTCGGCTCCTTTCCCTGGCAAACAAAAGTAAGCAGCCCTGCTTCTGGATGGCAGATTGCAGGAGCCACTTTGCACCATCAAACTGGCCCGACTTGTCACTGTTGCCACCTCTGGTCTGGGAACCATCCTGCGTATCGTGGATTCTAAGGAGCCAGCCGGCCACTCCCAGCCACAGGCCCCCAAACACAAACAACGGCGCTTTTCCCTGGAAAACAAAACTCGCCTGACAACTTTTTGATGGCAGATTGCAGGAGCCACTTGGTACTATCAAACCAGGCCAACTTGGCACTGGTGCCACCATGGGTCTGGTCACCATCCTGCCTATCGTAGCTTTTCAGGAGCCAGCCGGTCACTCCCAGCCATAGGCCCCCAGACACAAAGCTCGGCCCGTTTCCCTGGCAAACAAAAGTAAGCTGCCCCGCTTCTGGATGGCAGATAGTAGGACGCACTTGTTACTATCAAACCAGCCCGACTTGGCACTGGTGCCACCACTGGTCTGGGAACCATCCTGCGTATCGTGGATTCTAAGGAGCCAGCCGGCCACTCCCAGCCACAGGCACCCAAACACAAACAACGGCGCTTTTCCCTGGAAAACAAAACTCGCCTGACAACTTTTTGATGGCAGATTGCAGGAGCCACTTGGTACTATCAAACCAGCCCAACTTGGCACTGGTGCCATTATGGGTCTGGTCACCATCCTGCCTATCGTAGCTTTTCAGGAGCCAGCCGGTCACTCCCAGCCATAGGCCCCCAGACAAATACCTCGGCCCGTTTCCCTGGAAAACAAAAGTAAGCTGCCCCGCTTCTGGATGGCAGATTGCAGGACGCACTTGGTACTATCAAACCAGCCCGACTTGGCACTGGTGCCACGTCAAGTCTGGGAACCATCCTGCGTATCGTGGATTCTAAGGAGCCAGCCGGCCACTCGCAGCCACAGGCCCCCAAACACAAACAACGGCGCTTTTCCCTGGAAAACAAAACTCGCCTGACAACTTTTTGATGGCAGATTGCAGGAGCCACTTGGTACTATCAAACCAGCCCAACTTGGCACTGGTGCCACCATGGGTCTGGTCACCATCCTGCCTATCGTAACTTTTCAGGAGCCAGCGGGTCACTCCCAGCCATAGGCCCCCAGACAAATACCTCGGCCCGTTTCCCTGGCAAACAAAAGTAAGCTGCCCCGCTTCTGGATGGCAGATTCCCGGACGCACTTGGTACTATCAAACCAGCCCAACTTGGCACTGGTGCCACCTCTGATCTGGGAACCATGCTGAGTATCGTGGATTCTAAGGAGCCAGCCGGCCACTCCCAGCCACAGGCCCCCAAACACAAACAACGGCGCTTTTCCCTGGAAAACAAAACTCGCCTGCCAACTTTTTGATGGCAGATTGCAGGAGCCACTTGGTACTATCAAACCAGCCCAACTTGGCACTGGTGCCGTCATGGGTCTGGTCACCATCCTGCCTATCGTAGCTTTTCAGGAGCCAGCCGGTCACTCCCAGCCATAGGCCCCCAGACAAAAACCTCGGCCCGTTTCCCTGGAAAACAAAAGTAAGCTGCCCCGCTTCTGGATGGCAGATTGCAGGAACCACTTGGTACTATCAAACCAGCCCAACTTGGCACTGGTGCCACCATGGGTCTGGGAACCATCCTGTGTATCGTGGATTCTAATTAGCCATCCGTCCACTCCAGGCCTTAGGGCCCCAGGCACAAACAACGGCGCTTTTCCCTGGAAAACAAAACTCGCCTGCCAACTTTTTGATGGCCGATTGCAGGAACCACTTGGTATTATCTAGCCAGCCCAACTTGGCACTGGTGCCACCATGGGTCTGGTCACCATCCTGCCTATCGTAGCTTTTCAGGAGCCAGCCGGTCACTCCCAGCCATAGGCCCCCAGACACAAACCTCGGACCGTTTCCCTGGCAAACAAAAGTAAGCTGCCCCGCTTCTGGATGGCAGATTGCAGGAACCACTTGTTACTATCAAACCAGCCCAACTTGGCACTGGTGCCACCATGGGTCTGGGAACCATCCTGTGTATCGTGGATTCTAATTAGCCATCCGTCCACTCCAGGCCATAGGGCCCCAGGCACAAACAAAGGCGCTTTTCCCTGGAAAACAAAACTCGCCAGCCAACTTTTTGATGGCCGATTGCAGGAACCACTTGGTATTATCAAGCCAGCCCGACTTGGCACTGGTGCCACCTTGGGTCTGGGAACCATGCTGCGTATCGTGGATTCTAAGGAGCCAGCCGGCCACTCCCAGCCACAGGCCCCCAAACACAAACAACGGCGCTTTTCCCTGGAAAACAAAACTCGCCTGCCAAGTTTTTGATGGCAGATTGCAGGAGCCACTTGGTACTATCAAACCAGCCCAACTTGGCACTGGTGCCACCATGGGTCTGGTCACCATCCTGCCTATCGTAGCTTTTCAGGAGCCAGCCAGCCACCCCCAGCCAGAGGCCCCCAGACAAATATTTCGGCCCGTTTCCCTGGCAAACAAAAGTAAGCTGCCCCGCTTCTGCATGGCAGATTGCAGGAGCCACTTTGCACCGTCAAACCAGCCCAACTTGGCACTGGTGCCACCTCAGGTCTGGGAACCATCCTGCGTATCGTGGGTTCTAATTAGGCATCCGTCCACTCCAGGCCATAGGGCCCCAGGCACAAAAAACGGCGCTTTTCCCTGGAAAACAAAACTCGCCTGCCAACTTTTTGATGGCCGATTGCAGGAACCACTTGGTATTATCAAGCCAGCCCAACTTGGCACTGGTGCCACCATGGGTCTGGTCACCATCCTGCCTATCGTAGCTTTTCAGGAGCCAGCCGGTCACTCCCAGCCATAGGCCCCCAGACACAAAGCTCGGCCCGTTTCCCTGGCAAACAAAAGTAAGCTGCCCCGCTTCTGGATGGCAGATTGCAGGAACCACTTGGTACTATCAAACCAGCCCAACTTGGCACTGGTGCCACCATGGGTCTGGGAACCATCCTGTGTATCGTGGATTCTAATTAGCCATCCGTCCACTCCAGGCCATAGGGCCCCAGGCACAAACAACGGCGCTTTTCCCTGGAAAACAAAACTCGCCTGCGAACATTTTGATGGCCGATTGCAGGAACCACTTGGTATTATCAAGCCAGCCCGACTTGGCACTGGTGCCACCTTGGGTCTGGGAACCATGCTGCGTATCGTGGATTCTAAGGAGCCAGCCGGCCACTCCCAGCCACAGGCCCCCAAACACAAACAACGACGCTTTTCCCTGGAAATCAACACTCGCTTGCCGATTTTTGATGGCAGATTGCAGGAGCCACTTGGTACTATCAAACCAGCCCAACTTGGCACTGGTGCCACCATGGGTCTGGTCACCATCATGCCTCTCGTAGCTTTTCAGGACCTAGCCGGTCACTCACAGCCATAGGCCCCCAGACACAAACCTTGGCCCGTTTCCCTGGCAAACAAAATTAAACTGCCCCGCTTCTGGATGGCAGATTGCAGGAGCCACTTGGTATTATCAAACCAGCCCAACTTGGCACTGGTGCCACCTCTGGTCTGGGAACCATCCTGCGTATCGTGGCTTCTAAGGAGCCAGTCGGCCACTCCCAGCCACAGGCCCCCAAACACAAACAACGGCGCTTTTCCGTGGCAAACAAAAGTAAGCTGCCCCGCTTCTGGATGGCAGATTGCAGGAACCACTTGGTACTATCAAACCAGCCCAACTTGGCACTGGTGGCACCTCTTGTCTGGGAACCATGCTGCGTATCGTGGTTTCTAAGGAGCCAGCCGGCCACTCCCAGCCACAGGCCCCCAAACACAAACAACGACGCTTTTCCCTGGAAAACAAAACTCGCCTGACAACATTTTGATGGCAGATTGCAGGAGCCACTTGGTACTATCAAACCAGCCCAACTTGGCACTGGTGCCACCATGGGTCTGGTCACCATCCTGCCTATCGAAGCTTTTCAGGAGCCAGCCGGTCACTCACAGCCATAGGCCCCGAGACACAAAGCTCGGCCCGTTTCCCTGGCAAACAAAAGTAAGCTGCCCCGCTTCTGGATGGCAGATTGCAGAAGCCACTTGGTACTATCAAACCAGCCCAACTTGGCACTGGTGCCACCTCTGGTCTGGGAACCATCCTGCGTATCGTAGATTTTAAGGAGCCAGCCGGTTGTCCCAGCCATAGGCCCCCAAACACAAACAACGGTCCGTTTCCCTGGCAAACAAAAGTAAGCTGCCCCGCTTCTGGATGGCAGATTGCAGGAACCACTTGGTAGTATCAAACCAGCCCAACTTGGCACTGGTGGCACCTCTTGTCTGGGAACCATGCTGCGTATCGTGGTTTCTAAGGAGCCAGCCGGCCACTCCCAACCATAGACCCCCAGACACAAAGCTCGGCCCGTTTCCCTGGAAAACAAAAGTAAGCTACCCCGATTCTGGATGGCAGATTGCAGGAGCCACTTGGTACTATCAAATCAGCCCAACTTGGCACTGGTGCCACCATGGGTCTGGTAAACATCCTGCCTATCGTAGCTTTTCAGGAGCCAGCCGGCCACTCTCAGCCATATGCCCCCAAAAACAAACCACGGCCCTTTTCTCTGGCAAACAAAACTCAACTGCCCCTCTTCTGGATGGCAAATTTTAGGACGCACTTTGTACTACGAAAACCGCCCGACGTGGCACTGGTGCCACCTTGTGTCAGGGAACCATCCTGCATATCGAGCTTTTGAAGGAGCCAGCCGGCCACGCCCAGCCATAAACCCCCAATAACAAACCACGGACCATTTCTCTTGGAAACAAAAATCCGCTGCCCCGCGTCTGGATGGCAGATTGCAGGAGCCACTTTGCACCATCAAACCAGCCCGACTTGGCACTGGTGCCACCTTGGGTCTGGGAACAATCCTGCATATCGTGGATTCTAAGGAGCCAGCCGGCCACTCCCAGCCACAGGCCCCCAAACAAAAACAACGGCGCTTTTCCCTGGAAAACAAAATTCGCCTGCCAACTTCTTGATGGCAGATTGCAGGAGCCACTTGGTACTATCAAACCAGCCCAACTTGGCACTGGTGCCACCTCTGGTCTGGGAACCATCCTGCCTATCGTAGCTTTTCGGGAGCCAGCCGGTCACTCCCAGCCATAGACCCCCAGACACAAACCTCGGCCCGTTTCCCTGGAAAACAAAAGTAAGCTACCCCGATTCTGGATCGCAGATTGCAGGAGCCACTTGGTACTATCAAATCAGCCCAACTTGGCACTGGTGCCACCATGGGTCTGGTAAACATCCTGCCTATCGTTGCTTTTGAGGAGCCAGCCGGTCACTCCCTGCCATAGGCCCCCAGACACAAACCTCGGCCCATTTCCCTGGCAAACAAAAGTAAGCTGCCCCGCTTTTGGATGGCAGATTGCAGGAGCCACGTTGCACCATCAAACCAGCCCGACTTGGCACTGGTGCCACCTTGGGTCTGGGAACAAGTTGGGCTGGTTTGAGAGTACCAAGTGGCTCCTGCAATCTTCCATCCAGAAGCGGGACAGCTTACTTTTGTTTCCCAGGGAAACGGGCCGAGGTATTTGTCTGGGGGCCTATGGCTGGGAGTGACCGGCTGGCTACTGAAAAGCTACGATAGGCAGGATGGTTACCAGACTCATGGTGCCACCAGTGCCAAGTCGGGCTGGTTTGATAATACTAAATAGCTCCTGCAATCTGCCATCCAGACGCGGGGCAGCGGATTTTTGTTTGCTGGAGAAATGTTCCGTGGTTTTTTTTGGGGGTATATGACTGGACGTGGCCGGCTGGCTCCTTAAAAAGCTCTATACGCAGGATTGTTCCCTGACCCAAGGTGGCATCAGTGCCAAGTCGGGCTGTTTTCGTAGTACCAAGTGCGTCCTGCAATTTGCCATCCAGAAGCGGGGCAGCCTACTTTTGTTTGCCAGGGAAATGTGCCGAGGTATTTGTCTGGAGGCCTATGGCTGGGAGTGAGCTGCTGGCTCCTAAAAAGCTACGATAGGCAGGATGGTGACCAGACCCATGGTGGCACCAGTGCCAAGTTGGGCTGGTTTGATAGTACCAAGTGGCTCCTGCAATCTGCCATCAAGAAGTTGGCAGGCGAGTTTTGTTTTCCAGGGAAAAGCGCCGTTGTTTTTGTTTAGAGGCCTGTGGCTGGGAGTGGCCGCCTCTCCTCGTAGAATCTACGTTACGCAGCATGGTTCCCAGAGCCAAGGTGGCACCAGGGCCAAGTCGGGCTGGTTTGTAAGTACCAAGTGCATCCTGCAATCTGCCATCCAAAAGCGGGGCAGCTTACTTTTGTTTGCCAGGGAAACGGGCCGAGGTTTGTGTCCAGGGGCCTATGGCAGGGAGTGACCGGCTGGCTCCTGAAAAGCTACGATAGGCAGGATGTTTACCAGACCCATGGTGGCACCAGTGCCAAGTTGGGCTGATTTGATAGTACCAAGTGGCTCCTGCAATCTGCCATCCAGAATTGGGGTAGCTTACTTTTGTTTTCCAGGGAAACGGGCCGAGGTTTGTGTCTGGGGGTCTATGGCTGGGAGTGACCGGCTGGCTCCTGAAAAGCTACGATAGGCAGGATGGTTCCCAGACCCATGGTGGCACCAGTGCCAAGTTGGGCTGGTTTGATAGTACCAAGTGGCTCCTGCAATCTGCCATCAAAAAGTTGGCAGGCGAATTTTGTTTTCCAGGGAAAAGCGCCGTTGTTTGTGTTTGGGGGCCTGTGGCTGGGAGTGGCCGGCTGGCTCCTTAGAATCCACGATATGCAGGATTGTTCCCAGACCCAAGGTGGCACCAGTGCCAAGTCGGGCTGGTTTGATGGTGCAAAGTGGCTCCTGCAATCTGCCATCCAGACGCGGGGCAGCGGATTTTTGTTTCCAAGAGAAATAGTCCGTGGTTTGTTTTTGGGGGTTTATGGCTGGGCGTGGCCGTCTGGCTCCTTAAAAAGCTCGATATGCAGGATGGTTCCCTGACACAAGGTGGCACCAGGGCCACGTCGGGCGGTGTACGTAGTACTAAGGGCGTCCTAAAATTTGCCATCCAGAAGAGGGGCAGTTGAGTTTTGTTTGCCAGAGAAAAGGGCCGTGGTTTCTTTTTGGGGGCATATGGCTGAGAGTGGCCGGCTGGCCCCTGAAAATCCACGATAGGCAGGATGGTTCCCAGACCTGAGGTGGCACCAGTGCCAAGTCGGGCTGGTTTGATAGTACTAAGCAGCTCCTGCAATCTGCCATGCAGAAGCGGGGCAGCTTACTTTTGTTTGCCAGGGAAACGGGCCGAGGTTTGTGTCTAGGGGCCTCTGGCTGGGGGTGGCTGGCTGGCTCCTGAAAAGCTACGATAGGCAGGATGGTGACCAGACCCATGGTGGCACCAGTGCCAAGTTGGGCTGGTTTGATAGTACCAAGTGGCTCCTGCAATCTGCCATCAAAAAGTTGGCAGGCGAGTTGTGTTTTCCAGGGAAAAGCGCCGTTGTTTGTGTTTGGAGGGCCTGTGGCTGGGAGTGGCCGGCTGGCTCCTTAGAACCCACGATACGCAGGATGGTTCCCAGACCTGAGGTGGCACCAGTGCCAAGTTGGGCTGGTTTGATGGTGCAAAGTGGCTCCTGCAATCTGCCATGCAGAAGCGGGGCAGCTTACTTTTGTTTGCCAGGGAAACGGGCCGAAATATTTGTCTGGGGGCCTCTGGATTGGGGTGGCTGGCTGGCTCCTGAAAAGCTACGATAGGCAGGATGGTGACCAGACCCATGGTGGCACCAGTGCCAAGTTGGGCTGGTTTGATAGTACCAAGTGGCTCCTGCAATCTGCCATCAAAAGTTTGGCAGGCGAGTTTTGTTTTCCAGGGAAAAGCACCGTTGTGCGTGTTTTGGGGCCTGTGGCTGGGAGTGGCCAGCTGGCTCCTTAGAATCCACGATACGCAGGATGGTTCCCAGACCCAAGGTGGCACCAGTGCCAAGTCGGGCTGGTTTGTTAGTACCAAGTGGTTCCTGCAATCTGCCATCCAGAAGCGGGGCAGCTGAATTTTGTTTGCCAGAGAAAAAGGCTGTTGTTTGTGTTTCGGGGCCTGTGGCTGGCAGTGGCCGGCTGGCTCCTGAAAATCCATGATACGCAGGATGGTTCCCAGACCCAAGGTGGCATCAGTGCCAAGTAGGGCTGGTTTCATAGTACCCAGTGGCTCCTGCAATCTGCCATCCAGAAGAGGGGCAGTTGAGTTTTGTTTTCCAGAGAAAAGGGCCGTGGTTTGTGTTTGGGGCCTATGGCTGAGAGTGACCGGCTGGCCCCTGAAAATCCACGATAGGAAGGATGGTTCCCAGATCCAAGGTGGCAGCAGTGCCATGTTGTTCTGGTGTGATAGTCCCAAGTGGCTCCTGCAATCTGCCATCCAGAAGCGGGGCAGCTGAGTTTTGTTTGCCAGAGAAAAAGGCTTTGGTTTGTATTTGGGGGCCTGTGGCTGGGAGTGTTCGGCTGGCTCCTGACAACCCACAATACGCAGGATGGTTCCCAGACCCAAGGTGGCACCAGTGCCAAGTCGGGCTGTTTTTATAGTACCAAGTGCGTCCTGCAATTTGCCATCCAGAAGAGGGGCAGTTGAGTTTTGTTTGCCAGAGAATAGCGCCGTTGTTTGTGTTTGGGGGCTTGTGGCTGGTAGTGGCCGACTGGCTCCTTAGAATCTGTGTTACGCAGCATGGTTCCCAGACCCAAGGTGGCACCAGTGCCAAGTTGGGCTGGTTTGATAGTACCAAGTGGCTCCTGCAATCTGCCATCCAGAAGCGGGGCAGCTTACTTTTGTTTGCCAGGGAAACGGGCCGAGGTTTGTGACTGGGGACCTATGGCTGGGAGTGACCGGCTGGCTCCTGAAAAGCTACAATAGGCAGGATGGTTACCAGACCCATGGTGGCACCTGTGCCAAGTTGGGCTGGTTTGATAGTAACAAGTGGCTCCGGCAATCTGCCATCAAAAAGTTGGCAGGCGAGTTTTGTTTTCCAGGGACAAGCGCCATTGTTTGTATTTGGGGGCCTGTGGCTGGGAGTGGCCGGCTGGCTCCTTTGAACCCACGATACGCAGGATGGTTCCCAGACCCAAGGTGGCACCAGTGCCAAGTCGGGCTGGTTTGATACTACCAAGTGCGTCCTGCAATCTGCCATCCAGAAGCGGGGCAGCTTACTTTTGTTTGCCAGGGAAACGGGCCGTGGGTTTTGATTGGGGGCATATAGCTGAGAGTGGCCGGCTGGCTCCTGAAAATCCACGCTAGGCAGCATGGTTCCCAGATGCAAGGTGGCACCAGTGCCAAGTCGGGCTGGTTTGATGGTGCAAAGTGTCTCCTGCAATCTGCCATCCAGAAGCGGGGCAGCTGATTTTTGTTTGCCAGAGAAAAATTCCGTGGATTGTTTTTGGGGGCATATTGCTGGGAGTGGCCGGCTGGCTCCTTAAAATGCTCGATACGCATGATGGTTCCCAGGCCCAAGGTGTCACCACTACCAAGTCGGCCTGCGGTTTTAGTATCAAGTTCATCCTGCAATTTGCCATCCAGAAGAGGGGCAGTTGAGTTTTGTTTGCCAGAGAAACGGGCCGAGGTTTCTGTTTGGGGACATATGGCTGAGAGTGGCCGGCTGGCCCCTGAATATCCACGATACACAGCATGGTTCCCAGATCCAAGGTGGCACCAGTGCCAAGTCGGGCTGGTTTGATAGTACCAAGTGTCTCCTGCAATCTGCCATCCAGAAGCAGGGCAGCTTACTTTTGTTTGCCAGAGAAATAGGCCTAGGTTTTTGTTTGGGGGCCTGTGGCTAGGAGTGGCCGGCTGGCTCCTAAGAATCCACGATACGCAGGATGTTTCCCAGACCCAAGGTGGCACCAGTGCCAAGTCGGGCTGGTTTGATAGTACCAAGTGGCTCCTGCAAACTCCATCAAAAAGTTGGCAGGCGTGTTTTGTTTTCCAGGGAACAGCGCCGTTGATTTTGTTTGGGGGCCTGTGGCTGGGAGTGGCCGGCTGGCTCCTTAGAATCCACGATACGCAGGATGGTTCCCAGACCCAAGGTGGCACCAGTGCCAAGTCGGGCTGGTTTGATTACACCAAGTGGCTCCTGCAATCTGCCATCCAGAAGTGAGGCAGCTAAGTTTTGTTTGCGAGAAAAAAGGGCCGTGGTTTTGTTGGGGGCCTGTGGCTGGGAGTAGCCGGCTGGCTCCTTAAAATCCACGATAGGCAGGATGGTTCCCAGACCCAAGGTGGCACCAGTGCCAAGTCGGGCTGGTTTGATAGTACCAAGTGGCTCCTGCAATGTGCCATCCAGAAGCGGGGCGGCTGAGTTTTTTTTGCCAGGGAAACGGACCTTTGTTTTTGATTGGGCTCTGTGGCCGAGAGTGGTCGGCTGTCTCCTGACAATCCACAATACGCAGGATGGTTCCCAGACCCAAGGTGGCACCAGTGCCAAGTCGGGCTGGTTTGATAGTACCAAGTGTCTCCTGCAATCTGCCATCCAGAAGCGGGGCAGCTGAGTTTTGTTTGCCAGAGAAAAGGGCCGTGGGTTGTGTTTGGGGGCATATGGCTGGGAGTGGCCACCTGGCTCCTTAAAATGCACGATACGCCGCATGGTAACCAGACGCAAGGTGGCACCAGTGCCAAGTCAGGCTGTTTTTGTAGTACCCAGTGGCTCCTGCAATTTGCCATCCACAAGCGGGGCAGTTGAATTTTGTTTGCTAGAGAAAAGGGCTGTGGTTTGTGTTTGGGGGCCTATGGCTGAGAGTGGCCGGCTGGCCCCTGAAAATCAACGATAGGCAGGATGGTTCCCAGATCCAAGGTGGCACCAGTGCCAAGTAAGGCTGGTTGTATGGTTCAAAGTGACTCCTGCAATCTGCCATCCAGAAGCGGGACAGCTGAGTTTTTTTTGCCAGAGAAAAGGTCCATGGTTTCTTTTTGGGGCATACGGCATGGAATTGCCGGCTGGCTCCTTAAAATGCTCGATACGCAGGATGGTTCCCAGAGCCAAGGTGGCACCACTGCCAAGTCGGGCTCTTTTTGTAGTACCAAGTGCGTCCTGCAATTTGCCATCCAGAAGAGGGGCAGTTGAGTTTTGTTTGCCAGAGGAAAGGGCCGAGGTTTGTGTTTGGGGGCATATGGCTGGGAATGACCGGCTGGCCCCTGAAAATCCACGATACGCCGGATGGTTCCCAGATCCAAGGTGGTACCATTACCAAGTCGGGCTGGTTTGATAGTCCCAAGTGGCTCCTGCAAACTGCCATCCAGAAGCGGGGCAGCTTACTTTTGTTTGCCAGGGAAATGGGCCGTTGTTTGTGTTTGGGGGCCTGTGGCTGGGAGTGTTCGGCTGGTTCCTGAATATGTACGATACGCAGGATTGTTCCCAGATCCAAGGTGGCAGCAGTGCCATGTTGTGCTGGTGTGATAGTCCCAAGTGGCTCCTGCAATCTGCCATCCAGAAGTGGGGCAGCTGATTTTTGTTTGCCAGAGAAAAGGTCCGTGGTTTGTTTTTGGGGGCATATGGCTGAGAGTGGCCGGCTGGCCCCTGAAAATCCACGATACACAGGATGGTTCCCAGATCCAAGGTGGCACCTGTGCCAAGTCGGGCTGATTTGATAGTACTAAGTAGCTCCTGCAATCTGCCATGCAGAAGCGGGGCAGCTTACTTTTGTTTGCCAGGGAAACGGGCCGAGGTTTGTGTTTGGGGGCCTATGGCTGAGAGTGACCGGCTGGCTCCTGAAAATCCATGATACGCAGCATGGTTCCCAGACCCAAGGTGGCACCAGTGCCAAGTGGGGCTGGTTTCACAGTGTCAAGTGCCTCCTGCAATCTCCCATCCAGAAGCGGGGCAGCTGAGTTTTGTTTGCCTGTGAAACGGGCCGTTGTTTTTAATTGGGGTCTGTGGCCGAGAGTGTTCGGCTGGCTCCTGACAACCCACAATACGCAGGATGGTTCCCAGACCCAAGGTGGCACCAGTGCCAAGTCGGGCTGTTTTTATAGTACCAAGTGCGTCCTGCAATTTGCCATCCAGAAGAGGGGCAGTTGAGTTTTGTTTGCCAGAGAATAGCGCCGTTGTTTGTGTTTGGGGGCTTGTGGCTGGGAGTGGCCGACTGGCTCCTTAGAATCTGTGTTACGCAGCATGGTTCCCAGACCCAAGGTGGCACCAGTGCCAAGTTGGGCTGGTTTGATAGTACCAAGTGGCTCCTGCAATCTGCCATCCAGAAGCGGGGCAGCTTACTTTTGTTTGCCAGGGAAACGGGCCGAGGTTTGTGACTGGGGACCTATGGCTGGGAGTGACCGGCTGGCTCCTGAAAAGCTACAATAGGCAGGATGGTTACCAGACCCATGGTGGCAGCAGTGCCAAGTTGGGCTGATTTGATAGTACCAAGTGGCTCCTGCAATCTGCCATCAAAAAGTTGGCAGGCGAGTTTTGTTTTCCAGGGAAAAGCGCCATTGTTTGTATTTGGGGGCCTGTGGCTGGGAGTGGCCGGCTGGCTCCTTTGAACCCACGATACGCAGGATGGTTCCCAGACCCAAGGTGGCACCAGTGCCAAGTCGGGCTGGTTTGATACTACCAAGTGCGTCCTGCAATCTGCCATCCAGAAGCGGGGCAGCTTAATTTTGTTTGCCAGGGAAACGGGCCGTGGGTTTTGTTTGGGGGCATATAGCTGAGAGTGGCCGGCTGGCTCCTGAAAATCCACGCTAGGCAGCATGGTTCCCAGATGCAAGGTGGCACCAGTGCCAAGTCGGGCTGGTTTGATGGTGCAAAGTGGCTCCTGCAATCTGCCATCCAGAAGCGGGGCAGCTGATTTTTGTTTGCCAGAGAAAAATTCCGTGGATTGTTTTTGGGGGCATATTGCTGGGAGTGGCCGGCTGGCTCCTTAAAATGCTCGATACGCATGATGGTTCCCAGGCCCAAGGTGTCACCACTACCAAGTCGGCCTGCGGTTTTAGTATCAAGTTCATCCTGCAATTTGCCATCCAGAAGAGGGGCAGTTGAGTTTTGTTTGCCAGAGAAACGGGCCGAGGTTTCTGTTTGGGGACATATGGCTGAGAGTGGCCAGCTGGCCCCTGAATATCCACGATACACAGCATGGTTCCCAGATCCAAGGTGGCACCAGTGCCAAGTCGGGCTGGTTTGATTACACCAAGTGGCTCCTGCAATCTGCCATCCAGAAGCAGGGCAGCTTACTTTTGTTTGCCAGAGAAATAGGCCTAGGTTTTTGTTTGGGGGTCTGTGGCTAGGAGTGGCCGGCTGGCTCCTAAGAATCCACGATACGCAGGATGTTTCCCAGACCCAAGGTGGCACCAGTGCCAAGTCGGGCTGGTTTGATAGTACCAAGTGGCTCCTGCAAACTCCATCAAAAAGTTGGCAGGCGTGTTTTGTTTTCCAGGGAACAGCGCCGTTGATTTTGTTTGGGGGCCTGTGGCTGGGAGTGGCCGGCTGGCTCCTTAGAATCCACGATACGCAGGATGGTTCCCAGACCCAAGGTGGCACCAGTGCCAAGTCGGGCTGGTTTGATTACACCAAGTGGCTCCTGCAATCTGCCATCCAGAAGTGAGGCAGCTAAGTTTTGTTTGCGAGAAAAAAGGGCCGTGGTTTTTGTTGGGGGCCTGTGGCTGGGAGTAGCCGGCTGGCTCCTTAAAATCCACGATAGGCAGGATGGTTCCCAGACCCAAGGTGGCACCAGTGCCAAGTCGGGCTGGTTTGATAGTACCAAGTGGCTCCTGCAATCTGCCATCCAGAAGCGGGGCAGCTGAGTTTTGTTTGCCAGAGGAAAAGGCTGTGGTTTGTGTTTGGGGGCCTGTGGCTGGCAGTGGCCGGCTGGCTCCTGAAAATCCACGATACGCAGCATGGTTCCCAGACCCAAGGTGGCACCAGTGCCAAGTGGGGCTCGTTTGACAGTGTCAAGTGCCTCCTGCAATCTCCCATCCAGAAGCGGGGCAGCTGAGTTTTTTTTGCCAGGGAAACGGACCTTTGTTTTTGATTGGGCTCTGTGGCCGAGAGTTGTCGGCTGTCTCCGGACAATCCACAATACGCAGGATGGTTCCCAGACCCAAGGTGGCACCAGTGCCAAGTCGGGCTGGTTTGATAGTACCAAGTGTCTCCTGCAATCTGCCATCCAGAAGCGGGGCAGCTGAGTTTTGTTTGCCAGAGAAAAGGGCCGTGGGTTGTGTTTGGGGGCATATGGCTGGGAGTGGCCACCTGGCTCCTTAAAATGCACGATACGCCGCATGGTAACCAGACGCAAGGTGGCACCAGTGCCAAGTCAGGCTGTTTTTGTAGTACCCAGTGGCTCCTGCAATTTGCCATCCAGAAGCGGGGCAGTTGAATTTTGTTTGCTAGAGAAAAGGGCTGTGGTTTGTGTTTGGGGGCCTATGGCTGAGAGTGGCCGGCTGGCCCCTGAAAATCAACGATAGGCAGGATGGTTCCCAGATCCAAGGTGGCACCAGTGCCAAGTAAGGCTGGTTGTATGGTTCAAAGTGACTCCTGCAATCTGCCATCCAGAAGCGGGACAGCTGAGTTTTTTTTGCCAGAGAAAATGTCCATGGTCTCTTTTTGGGGCATACGGCTGGGAATTGCCGGCTGGCTCCTTAAAATGCTCGATACGCAGGATGGTTCCCAGAGCCAAGGTGGCACCACTGCCAAGTCGGGCTCTTTTTGTAGTACCAAGTGCGTCCTGCAATTTGCCATCCAGAAGAGGGGCAGTTGAGTTTTGTTTGCCAGAGGAAAGGGCCGAGGTTTGTGTTTGGGGGCATATGGCTGGGAATGACCGGCTGGCCCCTGAAAATCCACGATAGGAAGGATGGTTCCCAGATCCAAGGTGGTACCATTACCAAGTCGGGCTGGTTTGATAGTCCCAAGTGGCTCCTGCAAACTGCCATCCAGAAGCGGGGCAGCTGAGTTTTGTTTGCCAGGGAAATGGGCCGTTGTTTGTGTTTGGGGGCCTGTGGCTGGGAGTGTTCGGCTGGTTCCTGAATATGTACGATACGCAGGATTGTTCCCAGATCCAAGGTGGCAGCAGTGCCATGTTGTGCTGGTGTGATAGTCCCAAGTGGCTCCTGCAATCTGCCATCCAGAAGTGGGGCAGCTGATTTTTGTTTGCCAGAGAAAAGGTCCGTGGTTTGTTTTTGGGGGCATATGGCTGAGAGTGGCCGGCTGGCCCCTGAAAATCCACGATACACAGGATGGTTCCCAGATCCAAGGTGGCACCTGTGCCAAGTCGGGCTGATTTGATAGTACTAAGTAGCTCCTGCAATCTGCCATGCAGAAGCGGGGCAGCTTACTTTTGTTTGCCAGGGAAACGGGCCGAGGTTTGTGTTTGGGGGCCTATGGCTGAGAGTGACCGGCTGGCTCCTGAAAATCCATGATACGCAGCATGGTTCCCAGACCCAAGGTGGCACCAGTGCCAAGTGGGGCTGGTTTCACAGTGTCAAGTGCCTCCTGCAATCTCCCATCCAGAAGCGGGGCAGCTGAGTTTTGTTTGCCTGTGAAACGGGCCGTTGTTTTTAATTGGGGTCTGTGGCCGAGAGTGTTCGGCTGGCTCCTGACAACCCACAATACGCAGGATGGTTCCCAGACCCAAGGTGGCACCAGTGCCAAGTCGGGCTGTTTTTATAGTACCAAGTGCGTCCTGCAATTTGCCATCCAGAAGAGGGGCAGTTGAGTTTTGTTTGCCAGAGAATAGCGCCGTTGTTTGTGTTTGGGGGCTTGTGGCTGGGAGTGGCCGACTGGCTCCTTAGAATCTGTGTTACGCAGCATGGTTCCCAGACCCAAGGTGGCACCAGTGCCAAGTTGGGCTGGTTTGATAGTACCAAGTGGCTCCTGCAATCTGCCATCCAGAAGCGGGGCAGCTTACTTTTGTTTGCCAGGGAAACGGGCCGAGGTTTGTGACTGGGGACCTATGGCTGGGAGTGACCGGCTGGCTCCTGAAAAGCTACAATAGGCAGGATGGTTACCAGACCCATGGTGGCAGCAGTGCCAAGTTGGGCTGATTTGATAGTACCAAGTGGCTCCTGCAATCTGCCATCAAAAAGTTGGCAGGCGAGTTTTGTTTTCCAGGGAAAAGCGCCATTGTTTGTATTTGGGGGCCTGTGGCTGGGAGTGGCCGGCTGGCTCCTTTGAACCCACGATACGCAGGATGGTTCCCAGACCCAAGGTGGCACCAGTGCCAAGTCGGGCTGGTTTGATACTACCAAGTGCGTCCTGCAATCTGCCATCCAGAAGCGGGGCAGCTTAATTTTGTTTGCCAGGGAAACGGGCCGTGGGTTTTGTTTGGGGGCATATAGCTGAGAGTGGCCGGCTGGCTCCTGAAAATCCACGCTAGGCAGCATGGTTCCCAGATGCAAGGTGGCACCAGTGCCAAGTCGGGCTGGTTTGATGGTGCAAAGTGGCTCCTGCAATCTGCCATCCAGAAGCGGGGCAGCTGATTTTTGTTTGCCAGAGAAAAATTCCGTGGATTGTTTTTGGGGGCATATTGCTGGGAGTGGCCGGCTGGCTCCTTAAAATGCTCGATACGCATGATGGTTCCCAGGCCCAAGGTGTCACCACTACCAAGTCGGCCTGCGGTTTTAGTATCAAGTTCATCCTGCAATTTGCCATCCAGAAGAGGGGCAGTTGAGTTTTGTTTGCCAGAGAAACGGGCCGAGGTTTCTGTTTGGGGACATATGGCTGAGAGTGGCCAGCTGGCCCCTGAATATCCACGATACACAGCATGGTTCCCAGATCCAAGGTGGCACCAGTGCCAAGTCGGGCTGGTTTGATTACACCAAGTGGCTCCTGCAATCTGCCATCCAGAAGCAGGGCAGCTTACTTTTGTTTGCCAGAGAAATAGGCCTAGGTTTTTGTTTGGGGGTCTGTGGCTAGGAGTGGCCGGCTGGCTCCTAAGAATCCACGATACGCAGGATGTTTCCCAGACCCAAGGTGGCACCAGTGCCAAGTCGGGCTGGTTTGATAGTACCAAGTGGCTCCTGCAAACTCCATCAAAAAGTTGGCAGGCGTGTTTTGTTTTCCAGGGAACAGCGCCGTTGATTTTGTTTGGGGGCCTGTGGCTGGGAGTGGCCGGCTGGCTCCTTAGAATCCACGATACGCAGGATGGTTCCCAGACCCAAGGTGGCACCAGTGCCAAGTCGGGCTGGTTTGATTACACCAAGTGGCTCCTGCAATCTGCCATCCAGAAGTGAGGCAGCTAAGTTTTGTTTGCGAGAAAAAAGGGCCGTGGTTTTTGTTGGGGGCCTGTGGCTGGGAGTAGCCGGCTGGCTCCTTAAAATCCACGATAGGCAGGATGGTTCCCAGACCCAAGGTGGCACCAGTGCCAAGTCGGGCTGGTTTGATAGTACCAAGTGGCTCCTGCAATCTGCCATCCAGAAGCGGGGCAGCTGAGTTTTGTTTGCCAGAGGAAAAGGCTGTGGTTTGTGTTTGGGGGCCTGTGGCTGGCAGTGGCCGGCTGGCTCCTGAAAATCCACGATACGCAGCATGGTTCCCAGACCCAAGGTGGCACCAGTGCCAAGTGGGGCTCGTTTGACAGTGTCAAGTGCCTCCTGCAATCTCCCATCCAGAAGCGGGGCAGCTGAGTTTTTTTTGCCAGGGAAACGGACCTTTGTTTTTGATTGGGCTCTGTGGCCGAGAGTGGTCGGCTGTCTCCGGACAATCCACAATACGCAGGATGGTTCCCAGACCCAAGGTGGCACCAGTGCCAAGTCGGGCTGGTTTGATAGTACCAAGTGTCTCCTGCAATCTGCCATCCAGAAGCGGGGCAGCTGAGTTTTGTTTGCCAGAGAAAAGGGCCGTGGGTTGTGTTTGGGGGCATATGGCTGGGAGTGGCCACCTGGCTCCTTAAAATGCACGATACGCCGCATGGTAACCAGACGCAAGGTGGCACCAGTGCCAAGTCAGGCTGTTTTTGTAGTACCCAGTGGCTCCTGCAATTTGCCATCCAGAAGCGGGGCAGTTGAATTTTGTTTGCTAGAGAAAAGGGCTGTGGTTTGTGTTTGGGGGCCTATGGCTGAGAGTGGCCGGCTGGCCCCTGAAAATCAACGATAGGCAGGATGGTTCCCAGATCCAAGGTGGCACCAGTGCCAAGTAAGGCTGGTTGTATGGTTCAAAGTGACTCCTGCAATCTGCCATCCAGAAGCGGGACAGCTGAGTTTTTTTTGCCAGAGAAAATGTCCATGGTCTCTTTTTGGGGCATACGGCTGGGAATTGCCGGCTGGCTCCTTAAAATGCTCGATACGCAGGATGGTTCCCAGAGCCAAGGTGGCACCACTGCCAAGTCGGGCTCTTTTTGTAGTACCAAGTGCGTCCTGCAATTTGCCATCCAGAAGAGGGGCAGTTGAGTTTTGTTTGCCAGAGGAAAGGGCCGAGGTTTGTGTTTGGGGGCATATGGCTGGGAATGACCGGCTGGCCCCTGAAAATCCACGATAGGAAGGATGGTTCCCAGATCCAAGGTGGTACCATTACCAAGTCGGGCTGGTTTGATAGTCCCAAGTGGCTCCTGCAAACTGCCATCCAGAAGCGGGGCAGCTGAGTTTTGTTTGCCAGGGAAATGGGCCGTTGTTTGTGTTTGGGGGCCTGTGGCTGGGAGTGTTCGGCTGGTTCCTGAATATGTACGATACGCAGGATTGTTCCCAGATCCAAGGTGGCAGCAGTGCCATGTTGTGCTGGTGTGATAGTCCCAAGTGGCTCCTGCAATCTGCCATCCAGAAGTGGGGCAGCTGATTTTTGTTTGCCAGAGAAAAGGTCCGTGGTTTGTTTTTGGGGGCATATGGCTGAGAGTGGCCGGCTGGCCCCTGAAAATCCACGATACACAGGATGGTTCCCAGATCCAAGGTGGCACCTGTGCCAAGTCGGGCTGATTTGATAGTACTAAGTAGCTCCTGCAATCTGCCATGCAGAAGCGGGGCACCTTACTTTTGTTTGCCAGGGAAACGGGCCGAGGTTTGTGTTTGGGGGCCTATGGCTGAGAGTGACCGGCTGGCTCCTGAAAATCCATGATACGCAGCATGGTTCCCAGACCCAAGGTGGCACCAGTGCCAAGTGGGGCTGGTTTCACAGTGTCAAGTGCCTCCTGCAATCTCCCATCCAGAAGCGGGGCAGCTGAGTTTTGTTTGCCTGTGAAACGGGCCGTTGTTTTTAATTGGGGTCTGTGGCCGAGAGTGTTCGGCTGGCTCCTGACAACCCACAATACGCAGGATGGTTCCCAGACCCAAGGTGGCACCAGTGCCAAGTCGGGCTGTTTTTATAGTACCAAGTGCGTCCTGCAATTTGCCATCCACAAGAGGGGCAGTTGAGTTTTGTTTGCCAGAGAATAGCGCCGTTGTTTGTGTTTGGGGGCTTGTGGCTGGGAGTGGCCGACTGGCTCCTTAGAATCTGTGTTACGCAGCATGGTTCCCAGACCCAAGGTGGCACCAGTGCCAAGTTGGGCTGGTTTGATAGTACCAAGTGGCTCCTGCAATCTGCCATCCAGAAGCGGGGCAGCTTACTTTTGTTTGCCAGGGAAACGGGCCGAGGTTTGTGACTGGGGACCTATGGCTGGGAGTGACCGGCTGGCTCCTGAAAAGCTACAATAGGCAGGATGGTTACCAGACCCATGGTGGCAGCAGTGCCAAGTTGGGCTGATTTGATAGTACCAAGTGGCTCCTGCAATCTGCCATCAAAAAGTTGGCAGGCGAGTTTTGTTTTCCAGGGAAAAGCGCCATTGTTTGTATTTGGGGGCCTGTGGCTGGGAGTGGCCGGCTGGCTCCTTTGAACCCACGATACGCAGGATGGTTCCCAGACCCAAGGTGGCACCAGTGCCAAGTCGGGCTGGTTTGATACTACCAAGTGCGTCCTGCAATCTGCCATCCAGAAGCGGGGCAGCTTAATTTTGTTTGCCAGGGAAACGGGCCGTGGGTTTTGTTTGGGGGCATATAGCTGAGAGTGGCCGGCTGGCTCCTGAAAATCCACGCTAGGCAGCATGGTTCCCAGATGCAAGGTGGCACCAGTGCCAAGTCGGGCTGGTTTGATGGTGCAAAGTGGCTCCTGCAATCTGCCATCCAGAAGCGGGGCAGCTGATTTTTGTTTGCCAGAGAAAAATTCCGTGGATTGTTTTTGGGGGCATATTGCTGGGAGTGGCCGGCTGGCTCCTTAAAATGCTCGATACGCATGATGGTTCCCAGGCCCAAGGTGTCACCACTACCAAGTCGGCCTGCGGTTTTAGTATCAAGTTCATCCTGCAATTTGCCATCCAGAAGAGGGGCAGTTGAGTTTTGTTTGCCAGAGAAACGGGCCGAGGTTTCTGTTTGGGGACATATGGCTGAGAGTGGCCAGCTGGCCCCTGAATATCCACGATACACAGCATGGTTCCCAGATCCAAGGTGGCACCAGTGCCAAGTCGGGCTGGTTTGATAGTACCAAGTGTCTCCTGCAATCTGCCATCCAGAAGCAGGGCAGCTTACTTTTGTTTGCCAGAGAAATAGGCCTAGGTTTTTGTTTGGGGGTCTGTGGCTAGGAGTGGCCGGCTGGCTCCTTAGAATCCACGATACGCAGGATGGTTCCCAGACCCAAGGTGGCACCAGTGCCAAGTCAGGCTGGTTTGATTACACCAAGTGGCTCCTGCAATCTGCCATCCAGAAGTGAGGCAGCTAAGTTTTGTTTGCGAGAAAAAAGGGCCGTGGTTTTTGTTGGGGGCCTGTGGCTGGGAGTAGCCGGCTGGCTCCTTAAAATCCACGATAGGCAGGATGGTTCCCAGACCCAAGGTGGCACCAGTGCCAAGTCGGGCTGGTTTGATAGTACCAAGTGGCTCCTGCAATCTGCCATCCAGAAGCGGGGCAGCTGAGTTTTGTTTGCCAGAGGAAAAGGCTGTGGTTTGTGTTTGGGGGCCTGTGGCTGGCAGTGGCCGGCTGGCTCCTGAAAATCCACGATACGCAGCATAGTTCCCAGACCCAAGGTGGCACCAGTGCCAAGTGGGGCTCGTTTGACAGTGTCAAGTGCCTCCTGCAATCTCCCATCCAGAAGCGGGGCAGCTGAGTTTTTTTTGCCAGGGAAACGGACCTTTGTTTTTGATTGGGCTCTGTGGCCGAGAGTGGTCGGCTGTCTCCGGACAATCCACAATACGCAGGATGGTTCCCAGACCCAAGGTGGCACCAGTGCCAAGTCGGGCTGGTTTGATAGTACCAAGTGTCTCCTGCAATCTGCCATCCAGAAGCGGGGCAGCTGAGTTTTGTTTGCCAGAGAAAAGGGCCGTGGGTTGTGTTTGGGGGCATATGGCTGGGAGTGGCCACCTGGCTCCTTAAAATGCACGATACGCCGCATGGTAACCAGACGCTAGGTGGCACCAGTGCCAAGTCAGGCTGTTTTTGTAGTACCCAGTGGCTCCTGCAATTTGCCATCCAGAAGCGGGGCAGTTGAATTTTGTTTGCTAGAGAAAAGGGCTGTGGTTTGTGTTTGGGGGCCTATGGCTGAGAGTGGCCGGCTGGCCCCTGAAAATCAACGATAGGCAGGATGGTTCCCAGATCCAAGGTGGCACCAGTGCCAAGTAAGGCTGGTTGTATGGTTCAAAGTGACTCCTGCAATCTGCCATCCAGAAGCGGGACAGCTGAGTTTTTTTTGCCAGAGAAAATGTCCATGGTCTCTTTTTGGGGCATACGGCTGGGAATTGCCGGCTGGCTCCTTAAAATGCTCGATACGCAGGATGGTTCCCAGAGCCAAGGTGGCACCACTGCCAAGTCGGGCTCTTTTTGTAGTACCAAGTGCGTCCTGCAATTTGCCATCCAGAAGAGGGGCAGTTGAGTTTTGTTTGCCAGAGGAAAGGGCCGAGGTTTGTGTTTGGGGGCATATGGCTGGGAATGACCGGCTGGCCCCTGAAAATCCACGATAGGAAGGATGGTTCCCAGATCCAAGGTGGTACCATTACCAAGTCGGGCTGGTTTGATAGTCCCAAGTGGCTCCTGCAAACTGCCATCCAGAAGCGGGGCAGCTGAGTTTTGTTTGCCAGGGAAATGGGCCGTTGTTTGTGTTTGGGGGCCTGTGGCTGGGAGTGTTCGGCTGGTTCCTGAATATGTACGATACGCAGGATTGTTCCCAGATCCAAGGTGGCAGCAGTGCCATGTTGTGCTGGTGTGATAGTCCCAAGTGGCTCCTGCAATCTGCCATCCAGAAGTGGGGCAGCTGATTTTTGTTTGCCAGAGAAAAGGTCCGTGGTTTGTGTTTGGGGGCATATGGCTGAGAGTGGCCGGCTGGCCCCTGAAAATCCACGATACACAGGATGGTTCCCAGATCCAAGGTGGCACCTGTGCCAAGTCGGGCTGATTTGATAGTACTAAGTAGCTCCTGCAATCTGCCATGCAGAAGCGGGGCAGCTTACTTTTGTTTGCCAGGGAAACGGGCCGAGGTTTGTGTTTGGGGGCCTATGGCTGAGAGTGACCGGCTGGCTCCTGAAAAGCTACAATAGGCAGGATGGTGACCAGACCCATGGTGGCACCAGTGCCAAGTTCGGCTGGTTTGATAGTACCAAGTGGTTCCTGCAATCTGCCATCCAGAAGCAGGGCAGCTGAGTTTTGTTTGCCAGAGAAAAGGGCCTTGGTTTGTGTTTGGGGGCATATGGCTGGGTGTGGCCAGCTGGCTCCTTAAAATGCACGATATGCAACATGGCTCCCAGACCCAAGGTGGCACCAGTGCCAAGTTGGGCTGGTTTGATAGTACCAAGTGGCTCCTGCAATCTTCCATGATCACGTGGAGAAATACTTTCTGGTTTCAGCCTCATGCTCTTTCTTCTCTCCCTCAACTTCTCTATCACCTCTCATCTGGTTCACATGCGCTGTCTTCAAGGTCCACAGGCTACTTTTCACAGAATCTTCTGGCCTGATGAAGTAAGAATGATGAATAGAACAGAGCTGGGATCTATTTTCCAGTTTGGATAAAATGCATTCTGCACACAAATCCAAGGAGAACGGGCTGCCCCGATGCCCAGAAAATCTTTCACTCCTGCTAGTGTTCTACGTCAACCGCAACTTAGTCTGAAAGAAAAGCTTTTTCTCTGAGAGCATCTGAGAGGTTTGCATGAAGCACTGATATCTGACATATGCAATTTTGAATAGGAGAGGAAAAAGAAAATGGCAAGGAGTTTTTAATTTTAGTGGTTTCAATTTTAATTTCCGTGCACTTTTTCAAAACTTGTCAGCTCAAATGCCCATCAACATCTTTTAGTCATCTGTAAGTCAGTATTCATATAAAATGTGCTTCAAATCCAAAGAATTTCAAATTTGCACTCCAAGCTTCTATGCCTAGATTTATGATTTCCTACACATATTAGATGAAAGGAAGGCCTTTTTTACTGTGGGAGTGCTGGAACACTGGAACAGGTTGCCCAGAGAAGTTGTGGGTGTCCCATCCCTGAAAGTATTCAAGGTCACCTTGGACGGGGCTTGGAGCAGCAACAAAGGAGAAGCTTGATGGTAGAGAAACAAAGTTGGACTATAGAAGAAACTCGGATTGAAGTATAGGATCAAGTTTTCTCTCAGCTCTTGGGGTAAATTCAAAGTTGTACAAAATGACATTTATCTGTGCTATTCACTACTGTAACAGAAAGTTTCATGAAAACTGTACAGAAGATAGTAAATTTTAAAAGAGATAAGAATTACAGCATAAAATCCATGGGATAGGTTACAACATGAGACACTCTCTAAGAGAAAATCTCTGTGTTTCAGCACTTCATCGGGGTAAGATTTCATGAAGTGCCAAAGAAGGCGGCAAAATATCATTCGGGACATTATTTACTGGAATTCAGCCTGGCCATTAGTAGGAACTGCCTTTGAACATATCATGTAGATATACCACACACACTTTCCCTTCACTGAAAAATTACTGTTTACAACAAATAAGCAATTGACGATCAAAATTGATTGAAAGCATCTTAAACATGTCAAGTATTTCATTGTAGATGATCTGTGATCCAAATGCTTCTTCCACCTTCGAGAGGGACAGAAGAATTCTTCCATATCATGATGGTTTAAAATTGTATCAACCAATGTTTTCTGCTGAAAAGATATCATCTATTTTTTTCTATTTTTGGAAGAAAATATTCCTAGACATACAACAGGTGAGAACTAAGTAATTTTAAAGAAACAAATGAAATGAAAATATTCTGTAAATAGAATGAAATGAAAAGCTGTGTTTTAAATAGGAGCTAAATATTAAACAGAATTTTTGTACCAGGCATTTGAATTACTGCACCAGCTCTTTTGCCCATCAAGAGAGGCATTTAGCATTTCAGTCTTTTCCAAGGTGTTCATGATCTGCTATGCTGATCTCTGTGTGTGCCTAGGTGTGTGTGGAGGGGGGGGCATATGAAGGGGAGTGTGTATGTTTGCTTTACAATTGTTGTGGCAGATTCATGCCTCAGCTCCACATTTTGTTTTAAAAAGGTCACACCGAGTGGATATGAAGTTTACTATCAACAAGAGATCGATTCCCAAATCATCCATTTGACTCTCCCTTATAAATCATGTGCTTTGTTGCATATTTTATCAAATATACTTTCAAGCCAGATGGAGGAAGGAGGATGTGGGAATCCCTCCACCATCTTGCAACTTTTATGTAAGTAGGTTTTCAAGAAAATCATCATTTCTCTTTTAAATATGTCTGGAACAGGCATGATGGTAGTGTCAACCTGTTGGAGTTTTTGTTGCTGGAAGAAGTTGTACAAAAGGATTGGTTTTTACATTGACCAGTTACTGAATCAAGCGCAGGAATACATTGGAAATTTAGCTGGGGGTTCCTTTTCCCAGCAGACTACTTCTAGAACGAGCTTGTACACTGAAGCTGACTCTTTTGCTCTCTTTTTGTTTCTTTCCTATTTTCTTGGCTTCTTTGCCACTATCTAGACAATTTTGGAACTTTGTTCCCAACTAAAATGGTTTCAATAGTCTGATTGTGATCATACATTTTTACAAGGAATTTTTAAAATCTTTCCTCGAGTCCAGAAAGTCAAGGACTTAGATCTTTTTCTTCCCTTATCAATATTGCCATGAAATTGATAAATAAAGACCAACTCTTTATTTTTGTTTTTAACCCACGTAGATAATTCCCATCCATTAATCCATTTTGTGGACCAATAGCTGCCATTCTGATGGAAGCTGTCACTTCTTAACAATAGGCATTCTGTGACTATGTTGACAGCACTTTGGGTGAAGATCCTAACTGGTCTTAGATATACATAGGGAGAAATTTGCTCAGCCAGTGTCAGTCTTAAGCATGCGTATCAGAAGATCTTTCTAGAGCTGGGAATTTTCCCATGAAAGGGATTCAGTTAGGGAAGAGACACTTGTGCCAGAGTTTTACATTCTTCTTGAACACTGCTTAAGGAACTTAGATGCCATGTCCATTTGGATCTCTGTCTGCACAGAACTTTGTCATGCCAGTGCTTTGAAATGCATCTTGAAGAGAATTCACTAGCACAGAATGAAAGAGAGTGGAAGGGGTTGGTGGGGCTAACCAGGCCCAACCCCCCTGCCTAAACCAGGATACCTAGAGCCTCTTGCCCAGGATTCTATCTGGGTGTACTTTTAATGTCTTCAAAGATCCAGGCTCCACAATCTTTCTGGGCAGTCTGTGCCGTGGTTCAGTCACCCTGACAGTAAAGAAACATTTACTGATGTTCAAAGGCAATCTCCTGTATTTCAGTGTGTGCCCACTGCCTCTTGTCTTTACCCTCAGCATCACTGAAAAGACACTGATTCCCTCCCCTTTGCACTATTGCTTCCATATGTATGTGTGATGCCATGTAGAGGTATGTCAAAAACCTCCCTGAAGCCCAGGCAGATAATATTCCCTTCATCTACCAGTCAAGTTGATTCATCAGAGGAGTTTAAAGTGATGTTCAGCATGAAATTCCCCTGAAAAATCATGCTAACTACATTATTTGGTCATCTGTCATGTGCCTGGCAAGGATTTCCAGGAAGAGCTGCTTCATCAACTTCCTGGGGATAAAAAAGAGGCTGGCTGGTTTGTACTATGGCGAGTCCTCTTAATTGCCTTTTTTGAAGATGGGTGTCATTTGCTAACATCCACTCTTTAGCCTCTCTTGTCGTCTACATCTTAGCAAAACGCTTTTCCACTATGTCTGGCTAGGAAAAACTGTGCCAGCACAGAAAACATCTCCCATCGTGTTCTAGAAGTTGCACGGATGTCTGCCAAGTGTTTGGCAGGAAGAAAAGAAAAGTTGTCCAAAACAGCTTCCAATCGAATGTTCCTGTGATTGGAAAAGTCAGGAGAGTGCAAAGGTACTGTTTTCTATCAGTTGGCAAGGTGCGCACACAATCCCAGTGTTGTACAGCTTGCTTCTTCACCTTCCCGAAGCTGCCGCTCTCGCCGGCTGCCGGAGCCCAAGAAGCGGCTTCTTCGCGCAAAGACGATTGTGCCGCTCACAGTGCTCTCCTTAGCGCGGCTTCTGCCGAAAGACGCCCGGCAGCGGCTCTTACCTCCGGAGAGCACCCTACCTTCGTCTTTAGCTCCTCTTCTCATCTACACCTCGGCAACAAGCTTCTCCACTATGTCTGGCTAGGAAAAACTGTGCCAGCACAGAAAACATCTCCCATCGTGTTCTAGAAGTTGCACGGATGTCTGCCAAGTGTTTGGCAGGAAGAAAAGAAAAGTTGTCCAAAACAGCTTCCAATCGAATGTTCCTGTGATTGGAAAAGTCAGGAGAGTGCAAAGGTACTGTTTTCTATCAGTTGGCAAGGTGCGCACACAATCCCAGTGTTGTACAGCTTGCTTCTTCACCTTCCCGAAGCTGCCGCTCTCGCCGGCTGCCGGAGCCCAAGAAGCGGCTTCTTCGCGCAAAGACGATTGTGCCGCTCACAGTGCTCTCCTTAGCGCGGCTTCTGCCGAAAGACGCCCGGCAGCGGCTCTTACCTCCGGAGAGCATCCTACCTTCGTCTTTCGCGTCTTTTGTAGTCTACATCTTAGCAAAACGCTTTTCCACTATGTCTGGCTAGGAAAAACTGTGCCAGCACAGAAAACATCTCCCATCGTGTTCTAGAAGTTGCACGGATGTCTGCCAAGTGTTTGGCAGGAAGAAAAGAAAAGTTGTCCAAAACAGCTTCCAATCGAATGTTCCTGTGATTGGAAAAGTCAGGAGAGTGCAAAGGTACTGTTTTCTATCAGTTGGCAAGGTGCGCACACAATCCCAGTGTTGTACAGCTTGCTTCTTCACCTTCCCGAAGCTGCCGCTCTCGCCGGCTGCCGGAGCCCAAGAAGCGGCTTCTTCGCGCAAAGACGATTGTGCCGCTCACAGGGCTCTCCTTAGCGCGGCTTCTGCCGAAAGACGCCCGGCAGCGGCTCTTACCTCCGGAGAGCATCCTACCTTCGTCTTTAGCTCCTCTTCTCATCTACACCTCGGCAAAAAGCTTTTCCACTATGTCTGGCTAGGAAAAACTGTGCCAGCACAGAAAACATCTCCCATCGTGTTCTAGAAGTTGCACGGATGTCTGCCAAGTGTTTGGCAGGAAGAAAAGAAAAGTTGTCCAAAACAGCTTCCAATCGAATGTTCCTGTGATTGGAAAAGTCAGGAGAGTGCAAAGATACTGTTTTCTATCAGTTGGCAAGGTGCGCACACAATCCCAGTGTTGTACAGCTTGCTTCTTCACCTTCCCGAAGCTGCCGCTCTCGCCGGCTGCCGGAGCCGAAGAAGCGGCTTCTTCGCGCAAAGACGATTGTGCCGCTCACAGTGCTCTCCTTAGCGCGGCTTCTGCCGAAAGACGCCCGGCAGCGGCTCTTACCTCCGGAGAGCATCCTACCTTCGTCTTTCGCGTCTTTTGTAGTCTACATCTTAGCAAAACGCTTTTCCACTATGTCTGGCTAGGAAAAACTGTGCCAGCACAGAAAACATCTCCCATCGTGTTCTAGAAGTTGCACGGATGTCTGCCAAGTGTTTGGCAGGAAGAAAAGAAAAGTTGTCCAAAACAGCTTCCAATCGAATGTTCCTGTGATTGGAAAAGTCAGGAGAGTGCAAAGGTACTGTTTTCTATCAGTTGGCAAGGTGCGCACACAATCCCAGTGTTGTACAACTTGCTTCTTCACCTTCCCGAAGCTGCCGCTCTCGCCGGCTGCCGGAGCCCAAGAAGCGGCTTCTTCGCGCAAAGACGATTGTGCCGTTCACAGTGCTCTCCTTAGCGCGGCTTCTGCCGAAAGACGCCCGGCAGCGGCTCTTACCTCCTGAGAGTGGCAGCTTCGGGAAGGTGAAGAAGCAAGCTGTACAACACTGGGATTGTGTGCGCACCTTGCCAACTGATAGAAAACAGTACCTTTGCACTCTCCTGACTTTTCCAATCACAGGAACATTCGATTGGAAGCTGTTTTGGACAACTTTTCTTTTCTTCCTGCCAAACACTTGGCAGACATCCGTGCAACTTCTAGAACACGATGGGAGATGTTTTCTGTGCTGGCACAGTTTTTCCTAGCCAGACATAGTGGAAAAGCGTTTTGCTAAGATGTAGACTACAAAAGACGCGAAAGACGAAGGTAGGATGCTCTCCGGAGGTAAGAGCCGCTGCCGGGCGTCTTTCGGCAGAAGCCGCGCTAAGGAGAGCCCTGTGAGCGGCACAATCGTCTTTGCGCGAAGAAGCCGCTTCTTGGGCTCCGGCAGCCGGCGAGAGCGGCAGCTTCGGGAAGGTGAAGAAGCAAGCTGTACAACACTGGGATTGTGTGCGCACCTTGCCAACTGATAGAAAACAGTACCTTTGCACTCTCCTGACTTTTCCAATCACAGGAACATTCGATTGGAAGCTGTTTTGGACAACTTTTCTTTTCTTCCTGCCAAACACTTGGCAGACATCCGTGCAACTTCTAGAACACGATGGGAGATGTTTTCTGTGCTGGCACAGTTTTTCCTAGCCAGACATAGTGGAAAAGCGTTTTGCTAAGATGTAGACTACAAAAGACGCGAAAGACGAAGGTAGGATGCTCTCCGGAGGTAAGAGCCGCTGCCGGGCGTCTTTCGGCAGAAGCCGCGCTAAGGAGAGCCCTGTGAGCGGCACAATCGTCTTTGCGCGAAGAAGCCGCTTCTTGGGCTCCGGCAGCCGGCGAGAGCGGCAGCTTCGGGAAGGTGAAGAAGCAAGCTGTACAACACTGGGATTGTGTGCGCACCTTGCCAACTGATAGAAAACAGTACCTTTGCACTCTCCTGACTTTTCCAATCACAGGAACATTCGATTGGAAGCTGTTTTGGACAACTTTTCTTTTCTTCCTGCCAAACACTTGGCAGACATCCGTGCAACTTCTAGAACACGATGGGAGATGTTTTCTGTGCTGGCACAGTTTTTCCTAGCCAGACATAGTGGAAAAGCGTTTTGCTAAGATGTAGACTACAAAAGACGAGAAAGACGAAGGTAGGATGCTCTCCGGAGGTAAGAGCCGCTGCCGGGCGTCTTTCGGCAGAAGCCGCGCTAAGGAGAGCACTGTGAGCGGCACAATCGTCTTTGCGCGAAGAAGCCGCTTCTTGGGCTCCGGCAGCCGGCGAGAGCGGCAGCTTCGGGAAGGTGAAGAAGCAAGCTGTACAACACTGGGATTGTGTGCGCACCTTGCCAACTGATAGAAAACAGTACCTTTGCACTCTCCTGACTTTTCCAATCACAGGAACATTCGATTGGAAGCTGTTTTGGACAACTTTTCTTTTCTTCCTGCCAAACACTTGGCAGACATCCGTGCAACTTCTAGAACACGATGGGAGATGTTTTCTGTGCTGGCACAGTTTTTCCTAGCCAGACATAGTGGAAAAGCGTTTTGCTAAGATGTAGACTACAAAAGACGCGAAAGACGAAGGTAGGATGCTCTCCGGAGGTAAGAGCCGCTGCCGGGCGTCTTTCGGCAGAAGCCGCGCTAAGGAGAGCCCTGTGAGCGGCACAATCGTCTTTGCGCGAAGAAGCCGCTTCTTGGGCTCCGGCAGCCGGCGAGAGCGGCAGCTTCGGGAAGGTGAAGAAGCAAGCTGTACAACACTGGGATTGTGTGCGCACCTTGCCAACTGATAGAAAACAGTACCTTTGCACTCTCCTGACTTTTCCAATCACAGGAACATTCGATTGGAAGCTGTTTTGGACAACTTTTCTTTTCTTCCTGCCAAACACTTGGCAGACATCCGTGCAACTTCTAGAACACGATGGGAGATGTTTTCTGTGCTGGCACAGTTTTTCCTAGCCAGACATAGTGGAAAAGCGTTTTGCTAAGATGTAGACTACAAAAGACGCAAAAGACGAAGGTAGGATGCTCTCCGGAGGTAAGAGCCGCTGCCGGGCGTCTTTCGGCAGAAGCCGCGCTAAGGAGAGCACTGTGAGCGGCACAATCGTCTTTGCGCGAAGAAGCCGCTTCTTGGGCTCCGGCAGCCGGCGAGAGCGGCAGCTTCGGGAAGGTGAAGAAGCAAGCTGTACAACACTGGGATTGTGTGCGCACCTTGCCAACTGATAGAAAACAGTACCTTTGCACTCTCCTGACTTTTCCAATCACAGGAACATTCGATTGGAAGCTGTTTTGGACAACTTTTCTTTTCTTCCTGCCAAACACTTGGCAGACATCCGTGCAACTTCTAGAACACGATGGGAGATGTTTTCTGTGCTGGCACAGTTTTTCCTAGCCAGACATAGTGGAAAAGCGTTTTGCTAAGATGTAGACTACAAAAGACGCGAAAGACGAAGGTAGGATGCTCTCCGGAGGTAAGAGCCGCTGCCGGGCGTCTTTCGGCAGAAGCCGCGCTAAGGAGAGCACTGTGAGCGGCACAATCGTCTTTGCGCGAAGAAGCCGCTTCTTGGGCTCCGGCAGCCGGCGAGAGCGGCAGCTTCGGGAAGGTGAAGAAGCAAGCTGTACAACACTGGGATTGTGTGCGCACCTTGCCAACTGATAGAAAACAGTACCTTTGCACTCTCCTGACTTTTCCAATCACAGGAACATTCGATTGGAAGCTGTTTTGGACAACTTTTCTTTTCTTCCTGCCAAACACTTGGCAGACATCCGTGCAACTTCTAGAACACGATGGGAGATGTTTTCTGTGCTGGCACAGTTTTTCCTAGCCAGACATAGTGGAAAAGCGTTTTGCTAAGATGTAGACTACAAAAGACGCGAAAGACGAAGGTAGGATGCTCTCCGGAGGTAAGAGCCGCTGCCGGGCGTCTTTCGGCAGAAGCCGCGCTAAGGAGAGCCCTGTGAGCGGCACAATCGTCTTTGCGCGAAGAAGCCGCTTCTTGGGCTCCGGCAGCCGGCGAGAGCGGCAGCTTCGGGAAGGTGAAGAAGCAAGCTGTACAACACTGGGATTGTGTGCGCACCTTGCCAACTGATAGAAAACAGTACCTTTGCACTCTCCTGACTTTTCCAATCACAGGAACATTCGATTGGAAGCTGTTTTGGACAACTTTTCTTTTCTTCCTGCCAAACACTTGGCAGACATCCGTGCAACTTCTAGAACACGATGGGAGATGTTTTCTGTGCTGGCACAGTTTTTCCTAGCCAGACATAGTGGAAAAGCGTTTTGCTAAGATGTAGACTACAAAAGACGCGAAAGACGAAGGTAGGATGCTCTCCGGAGGTAAGAGCCGCTGCCGGGCGTCTTTCGGCAGAAGCCGCGCTAAGGAGAGCCCTGTGAGCGGCACAATCGTCTTTGCGCGAAGAAGCCGCTTCTTGGGCTCCGGCAGCCGGCGAGAGCGGCAGCTTCGGGAAGGTGAAGAAGCAAGCTGTACAACACTGGGATTGTGTGCGCACCTTGCCAACTGATAGAAAACAGTACCTTTGCACTCTCCTGACTTTTCCAATCACAGGAACATTCGATTGGAAGCTGTTTTGGACAACTTTTCTTTTCTTCCTGCCAAACACTTGGCAGACATCCGTGCAACTTCTAGAACACGATGGGAGATGTTTTCTGTGCTGGCACAGTTTTTCCTAGCCAGACATAGTGGAAAAGCGTTTTGCTAAGATGTAGACTACAAAAGACGCAAAAGACGAAGGTAGGATGCTCTCCGGAGGTAAGAGCCGCTGCCGGGCGTCTTTCGGCAGAAGCCGCGCTAAGGAGAGCACTGTGAGCGGCACAATCGTCTTTGCGCGAAGAAGCCGCTTCTTGGGCTCCGGCAGCCGGCGAGAGCGGCAGCTTCGGGAAGGTGAAGAAGCAAGCTGTACAACACTGGGATTGTGTGCGCACCTTGCCAACTGATAGAAAACAGTACCTTTGCACTCTCCTGACTTTTCCAATCACAGGAACATTCGATTGGAAGCTGTTTTGGACAACTTTTCTTTTCTTCCTGCCAAACACTTGGCAGACATCCGTGCAACTTCTAGAACACGATGGGAGATGTTTTCTGTGCTGGCACAGTTTTTCCTAGCCAGACATAGTGGAAAAGCGTTTTGCTAAGATGTAGACTACAAAAGACGCGAAAGACGAAGGTAGGATGCTCTCCGGAGGTAAGAGCCGCTGCCGGGCGTCTTTCGGCAGAAGCCGCGCTAAGGAGAGCACTGTGAGCGGCACAATCGTCTTTGCGCGAAGAAGCCGCTTCTTGGGCTCCGGCAGCCGGCGAGAGCGGCAGCTTCGGGAAGGTGAAGAAGCAAGCTGTACAACACTGGGATTGTGTGCGCACCTTGCCAACTGATAGAAAACAGTACCTTTGCACTCTCCTGACTTTTCCAATCACAGGAACATTCGATTGGAAGCTGTTTTGGACAACTTTTCTTTTCTTCCTGCCAAACACTTGGCAGACATCCGTGCAACTTCTAGAACACGATGGGAGATGTTTTCTGTGCTGGCACAGTTTTTCCTAGCCAGACATAGTGGAAAAGCGTTTTGCTAAGATGTAGACTACAAAAGACGCGAAAGACGAAGGTAGGATGCTCTCCGGAGGTAAGAGCCGCTGCCGGGCGTCTTTCGGCAGAAGCCGCGCTAAGGAGAGCCCTGTGAGCGGCACAATCGTCTTTGCGCGAAGAAGCCGCTTCTTGGGCTCCGGCAGCCGGCGAGAGCGGCAGCTTCGGGAAGGTGAAGAAGCAAGCTGTACAACACTGGGATTGTGTGCGCACCTTGCCAACTGATAGAAAACAGTACCTTTGCACTCTCCTGACTTTTCCAATCACAGGAACATTCGATTGGAAGCTGTTTTGGACAACTTTTCTTTTCTTCCTGCCAAACACTTGGCAGACATCCGTGCAACTTCTAGAACACGATGGGAGATGTTTTCTGTGCTGGCACAGTTTTTCCTAGCCAGACATAGTGGAGAAGCTTTTTGCCGAGGTGTAGATGAGAAGAGGAGCTAAAGACGAAGGTAGGATGCTCTCCGGAGGTAAGAGCCGCTGCCGGGCGTCTTTCGGCAGAAGCCGCGCTAAGGAGAGCCCTGTGAGCGGCACAATCGTCTTTGCGCGAAGAAGCCGCTTCTTGGGCTCCGGCAGCCGGCGAGAGCGGCAGCTTCGGGAAGGTGAAGAAGCAAGCTGTACAACACTGGGATTGTGTGCGCACCTTGCCAACTGATAGAAAACAGTACCTTTGCACTCTCCTGACTTTTCCAATCACAGGAACATTCGATTGGAAGCTGTTTTGGACAACTTTTCTTTTCTTCCTGCCAAACACTTGGCAGACATCCGTGCAACTTCTAGAACACGATGGGAGATGTTTTCTGTGCTGGCACAGTTTTTCCTAGCCAGACATAGTGGAAAAGCGTTTTGCTAAGATGTAGACGACAAGAGAGGCTAAAGAGTGGATGTTAGCAAATGACACCCATCTTCAAAAAAGGCAATTAAGAGGACTCGCCATAGTACAAACCAGCCAGCCTCTTTTTTATCCCCAGGAAGTTGATGAAGCAGCTCTTCCTGGAAATCCTTGCCAGGCACATGACAGATGACCAAATAATGTAGTTAGCATGATTTTTCAGGGGAATTTCATGCTGAACATCACTTTAAACTCCTCTGATGAATCAACTTGACTGGTAGATGAAGGGAATATTATCTGCCTGGGCTTCAGGGAGGTTTTTGACATACCTCTACATGGCATCACACATATATATGGAAGCAATAGTGCAAAGGGGAGGGAATCAGTGTCTTTTCAGTGATGCTGAGGGAAAAGACAAGAGGCAGTGGGCACACACTGAAATACAGGAGATTGCCTTTGAACATCAGTAAATGTTTCTTTACTGTCAGGGTGACTGAACCACGGCACAGACTGCCCAGAAAGATTGTGGAGCCTGGATCTTTGAAGACATTAAAAGTACACCCAGATAGAATCCTGGGCAAGAGGCTCTAGGTATCCTGGTTTAGGCAGGGGGGTTGGGCCTGGTTAGCCCCACCAACCCCTTCCACTCTCTTTCATTCTGTGCTAGTGAATTCTCTTCAAGATGCATTTCAAAGCACTGGCATGACAAAGTTCTGTGCAGACAGAGATCCAAATGGACATGGCATCTAAGTTCCTTAAGCAGTGTTCAAGAAGAATGTAAAACTCTGGCACAAGTGTCTCTTCCCTAACTGAATCCCTTTCATGGGAAAATTCCCAGCTCTAGAAAGATCTTCTGATACGCATGCTTAAGACTGACACTGGCTGAGCAAATTTCTCCCTATGTATATCTAAGACCAGTTAGGATCTTCACCCAAAGTGCTGTCAACATAGTCACAGAATGCCTATTGTTAAGAAGTGACAGCTTCCATCAGAATGGCAGCTATTGGTCCACAAAATGGATTAATGGATGGGAATTATCTACGTGGGTTAAAAACAAAAATAAAGAGTTGGTCTTTATTTATCAATTTCATGGCAATATTGATAAGGGAAGAAAAAGATCTAAGTCCTTGACTTTCTGGACTCGAGGAAAGATTTTAAAAATTCCTTGTAAAAATGTATGATCACAATCAGACTATTGAAACCATTTTAGTTGGGAACAAAGTTCCAAAATTGTCTAGATAGTGGCAAAGAAGCCAAGAAAATAGGAAAGAAACAAAAAGAGAGCAAAAGAGTCAGCTTCAGTGTACAAGCTCGTTCTAGAAGTAGTCTGCTGGGAAAAGGAACCCCCAGCTAAATTTCCAATGTATTCCTGCGCTTGATTCAGTAACTGGTCAATGTAAAAACCAATCCTTTTGTACAACTTCTTCCAGCAACAAAAACTCCAACAGGTTGACACTACCATCATGCCTGTTCCAGACATATTTAAAAGAGAAATGATGATTTTCTTGAAAACCTACTTACATAAAAGTTGCAAGATGGTGGAGGGATTCCCACATCCTCCTTCCTCCATCTGGCTTGAAAGTATATTTGATAAAATATGCAACAAAGCACATGATTTATAAGGGAGAGTCAAATGGATGATTTGGGAATCGATCTCTTGTTGATAGTAAACTTCATATCCACTCGGTGTGACCTTTTTAAAACAAAATGTGGAGCTGAGGCATGAATCTGCCACAACAATTGTAAAGCAAACATACACACTCCCCTTCATATGCCCCCCCCTCCACACACACCTAGGCACACACAGAGATCAGCATAGCAGATCATGAACACCTTGGAAAAGACTGAAATGCTAAATGCCTCTCTTGATGGGCAAAAGAGCTGGTGCAGTAATTCAAATGCCTGGTACAAAAATTCTGTTTAATATTTAGCTCCTATTTAAAACACAGCTTTTCATTTCATTCTATTTACAGAATATTTTCATTTCATTTGTTTCTTTAAAATTACTTAGTTCTCACCTGTTGTATGTCTAGGAATATTTTCTTCCAAAAATAGAAAAAAATAGATGATATCTTTTCAGCAGAAAACATTGGTTGATACAATTTTAAACCATCATGATATGGAAGAATTCTTCTGTCCCTCTCGAAGGTGGAAGAAGCATTTGGATCACAGATCATCTACAATGAAATACTTGACATGTTTAAGATGCTTTCAATCAATTTTGATCGTCAATTGCTTATTTGTTGTAAACAGTAATTTTTCAGTGAAGGGAAAGTGTGTGTGGTATATCTACATGATATGTTCAAAGGCAGTTCCTACTAATGGCCAGGCTGAATTCCAGTAAATAATGTCCCGAATGATATTTTGCCGCCTTCTTTGGCACTTCATGAAATCTTACCCCGATGAAGTGCTGAAACACAGAGATTTTCTCTTAGAGAGTGTCTCATGTTGTAACCTATCCCATGGATTTTATGCTGTAATTCTTATCTCTTTTAAAATTTACTATCTTCTGTACAGTTTTCATGAAACTTTCTGTTACAGTAGTGAATAGCACAGATAAATGTCATTTTGTACAACTTTGAATTTACCCCAAGAGCTGAGAGAAAACTTGATCCTATACTTCAATCCGAGTTTCTTCTATAGTCCAACTTTGTTTCTCTACCATCAAGCTTCTCCTTTGTTGCTGCTCCAAGCCCCGTCCAAGGTGACCTTGAATACTTTCAGGGATGGGACACCCACAACTTCTCTGGGCAACCTGTTCCAGTGTTCCAGCACTCCCACAGTAAAAAAGGCCTTCCTTTCATCTAATATGTGTAGGAAATCATAAATCTAGGCATAGAAGCTTGGAGTGCAAATTTGAAATTCTTTGGATTTGAAGCACATTTTATATGAATACTGACTTACAGATGACTAAAAGATGTTGATGGGCATTTGAGCTGACAAGTTTTGAAAAAGTGCACGGAAATTAAAATTGAAACCACTAAAATTAAAAACTCCTTGCCATTTTCTTTTTCCTCTCCTATTCAAAATTGCATATGTCAGATATCAGTGCTTCATGCAAACCTCTCAGATGCTCTCAGAGAAAAAGCTTTTCTTTCAGACTAAGTTGCGGTTGACGTAGAACACTAGCAGGAGTGAAAGATTTTCTGGGCATCGGGGCAGCCCGTTCTCCTTGGATTTGTGTGCAGAATGCATTTTATCCAAACTGGAAAATAGATCCCAGCTCTGTTCTATTCATCATCCTTACTTCATCAGGCCAGAAGATTCTGTGAAAAGTAGCCTGTGGACCTTGAAGACAGCGCATGTGAACCAGATGAGAGGTGATAGAGAAGTTGAGGGAGAGAAGAAAGAGCATGAGGCTGAAACCAGAAAGTATTTCTCCACGTGATCATGGAAGATTGCAGGAGCCACTTGGTACTATCAAACCAGCCCAACTTGGCACTTGTGCCACCTTGGGTCTGGGAGCCATGTTGCATATCGTGCATTTTAAGGAGCCAGCTGGCCACACCCAGCCATATGCCCCCAAACACAAACCAAGGCCCTTTTCTCTGGCAAACAAAACTCAGCTGCCCTGCTTCTGGATGGCAGATTGCAGGAACCACTTGGTACTATCAAACCAGCCCAACTTGGCACTGGTGCCACCATGGGTCTGGTCACCATCCTGCCTATTGTAGCTTTTCAGGAGCCAGCCGGTCACTCTCAGCCATAGGCCCCCAAACACAAACCTCGGCCCGTTTCCCTGGCAAACAAAAGTAAGCTGCCCCGCTTCTGCATGGCAGATTGCAGGAGCTACTTAGTACTATCAAATCAGCCCGACTTGGCACAGGTGCCACCTTGGATCTGGGAACCATCCTGTGTATCGTGGATTTTCAGGGGCCAGCCGGCCACTCTCAGCCACATGCCCCCAAAAACAAACCACGGACCTTTTCTCTGGCAAACAAAAATCAGCTGCCCCACTTCTGGATGGCAGATTGCAGGAGCCACTTGGTACTATCAAACCAGCCCAACTTGGCACTGGTGCCACCTTGGGTCTGGGAACCATGCTGCGTATTGTACATATTCAGGAACCAGCCGAACACTCCCAGCCACAGGCCCCCAAACACAAACAACGGCCCTTTTCTCTGGCAAACAAAACTCAACTGCCCCTCTTCTGGATGGCAAATTGCAGGACGCACTTGGTACTACAAAAAGAGCCCGACTTGGCAGTGGTGCCACCTTGGCTCTGGGAACCATCCTGCGTATCGAGCATTTTAAGGAGCCAGCCGGCAATTTCCAGCCGTATGCCCCAAAAAGAAACCATGGACCTTTTCTCTGGCAAAAAAAACTAAGCTGTCCCGCTTCTGGATGGCAGATTGCAGGAGTTACTTTGAACCATACAACCAGCCTTACTTGGCACTGGTGCCACCTTGGATCTGGGAACCATCCTGCCTATCGTTGATTTTCAGGGGCCAGCCGGCCACTCTCAGCCATAGGCCCCCAAACCAAAACCTAGGCCTATTTCTCTGGCAAACAAAAGTAAGCTGCCCTGCTTCTGGATGGCAGATTGCAGGAGACACTTGGTACTATCAAACCAGCCCGACTTGGCACTGGTGCCACCTTGGATCTGGGAACCATGCTCTGTATCGTGGATATTCAGGGGCCAGCCGGCCACTCTCAGCCATATGTCCCCAAACAGAAACCTCGGCCCGTTTCTCTGGCAAACAAAACTCAACTGCCCCTCTTCTGGATGGCAAATTGCAGGATGAACTTGATACTAAAACCGCAGGCCGACTTGGTAGTGGTGACACCTTGGGCCTGGGAACCATCATGCGTATCGAGCATTTTAAGGAGCCAGCCGGCCACTCCCAGCAATATGCCCCCAAAAACAATCCACGGAATTTTCCTCTGGCAAACAAAAATCAGCTGCCTCGCTTCTGGATGGCAGATTGCAGGAGCCACTTTGCACCATCAAACCAGCCCGACTTGGCACTGGTGCCACATTGCATCTGGGAACCATGCTGCCTAGCGTGGATTTTCAGGAGCCAGCCGGCCACTCTCAGCTATATACCCCCAAACAAAACCCACGGCCCGTTTCCCTGGCAAACAAAATTAAGCTGCCCCGCTTCTGGATGGCAGATTGCAGGACGCACTTGGTAGTATCAAACCAGCAAAACTTGGCACTGGTGCCACCTTGGGTCTGGGAACCATCCTGCGTATCGTGGGTTCAAAGGAGCCAGCCGGTCACTCCCAGCCACAGGCCCCCAAATACAAACAATGTCGCTTTTCCCTGGAAAACAAAACTCGCCTGCCAACTTTTTGATGGCAGATTGCAGGAGCCACTTGGTACTATCAAACCAGCCCAACTTGGCACTGGTGCCACCATGGGTCTGGTAACCATCCTGCCTATTGTAGCTTTCCAGGAGCCAGCCGGTCACTCCCAGCCATAGGTCCCCAGTCACAAACCTCGGCCCGTTTCCCTGGCAAACAAAAGTAAGCTACCCCGCTTCTGGATGGCAGATTGCAGGAGCCACTTGGTACTATCAAACCAGCCCAACTTGGCACTGGTGCCACCTTGGGTCTGGGAACCATGCTGCGTAACACAGATTCTAAGGCGCCAGTCGGCCACTACGAGCCACAAGCCCCCAAACACAAACAACGGCGCTATTCTCTTGCAAACAAAACTCAACTGCCCCTCTTCTGGATGGCAAATTGCAGGACGCACTTGGTACTATAAAAACAGCCCGACTTGGCACTGGTGCCCCCTTGGGTCTGGGAACCATCCTGCGTATCGATCTTTTTAATGAGACAGCCGGCCACTCCCAGCCATATGCCCCCAAACACAACCCACGGCCCTTTTCTCTGGCAAACAAAACTCAACTGCACCGCTTCTGGATGGGAGATTGCAGGAGCCACTTGGTACTATCAAACCAGCCCGACTTGGCACTGGTGCCACCTTGGGTCTGGGAACCATCCTGCGTATTGTGGGTTGTCAGGAGCCAGCCGAACACTCTCGGCCACAGACCCCAATTAAAAACAACGGCCCGTTTCACAGGCAAACAAAACTCAGCTGCCCCGCTTCTGGATGGGAGATTGCAGGAGGCACTTGGTGTAATCAAACCAGCCCGACTTGGCACTGGTGCCACCTTGGGTCTGGGAACCATCCTGCGTATCGTGGATTCTAAGGAGCCAGCCGGCCACTCCTAGCCACAGGCCCCCAAACAAAAACCTAGGCCTATTTCTCTGGCAAACAAAAGTAAGCTGCCCTGCTTCTGGATGGCAGATTGCAGGAGACACTTGGTACTATCAAACCAGCCCGACTTGGCACTGGTGCCACCTTGGATCTGGGAACCATGCTCTGTATCGTGGATATTCAGGGGCCAGCCGGCCACTCTCAGCCATATGTCCCCAAACAGAAACCTCGGCCCGTTTCTCTGGCAAACAAAACTCAACTGCCCCTCTTCTGGATGGCAAATTGCAGGATGAACTTGATACTAAAACCGCAGGCCGACTTGGTAGTGGTGACACCTTGGGCCTGGGAACCATCATGCGTATCGAGCATTTTAAGGAGCCAGCCGGCCACTCCCAGCAATATGCCCCCAAAAACAATCCACGGAATTTTCCTCTGGCAAACAAAAATCAGCTGCCTCGCTTCTGGATGGCAGATTGCAGGAGCCACTTTGCACCATCAAACCAGCCCGACTTGGCACTGGTGCCACATTGCATCTGGGAACCATGCTGCCTAGCGTGGATTTTCAGGAGCCAGCCGGCCACTCTCAGCTATATGCCCCCAAACAAAACCCACGGCCCGTTTCCCTGGCAAACAAAATTAAGCTGCCCCGCTTCTGGATGGCAGATTGCAGGACGCACTTGGTAGTATCAAACCAGCAAAACTTGGCACTGGTGCCACCTTGGGTCTGGGAACCATCCTGCGTATCGTGGGTTCAAAGGAGCCAGCCGGTCACTCCCAGCCACAGGCCCCCAAATACAAACAATGTCGCTTTTCCCTGGAAAACAAATCTCGCCTGCCAACTTTTTGATGGCAGATTGCAGGAGCCACTTGGTACTATCAAACCAGCCCAACTTGGCACTGGTGCCACCATGGGTCTGGTCACCATCCTGCCTATTGTAGCTTTCCAGGAGCCAGCCGGTCACTCCCAGCCATAGGTCCCCAGTCACAAACCTCGGCCCGTTTCCCTGGCAAACAAAAGTAAGCTACCCCGCTTCTGGATGGCAGATTGCAGGAGCCACTTGGTACTATCAAACCAGCCCAACTTGGCACTGGTGCCACCTTGGGTCTGGGAACCATGCTGCGTAACACAGATTCTAAGGCGCCAGTCGGCCACTACGAGCCACAAGCCCCCAAACACAAACAACGGCGCTATTCTCTGGCAAACAAAACTCAACTGCCCCTCTTCTGGATGGCAAATTGCAGGACGCACTTGGTACTATAAAAACAGCCCGACTTGGCACTGGTGCCCCCTTGGGTCTGGGAACCATCCTGCGTATCGATCTTTTTAATGAGACAGCCGGCCACTCCCAGCCATATGCCCCCAAACACAACCCACGGCCCTTTTCTCTGGCAAACAAAACTCAACTGCACCGCTTCTGGATGGCAGATTGCAGGAGCCACTTGGTACTATCAAACCAGCCCGACTTGGCACTGGTGCCACCTTGGGTCTGGGAACCATCCTGCGTATTGTGGGTTGTCAGGAGCCAGCCGAACACTCTCGGCCACAGACCCCAATTAAAAACAACGGCCCGTTTCACAGGCAAACAAAACTCAGCTGCCCCGCTTCTGGATGGGAGATTGCAGGAGGCACTTGGTGTAATCAAACCAGCCCGACTTGGCACTGGTGCCACCTTGGGTCTGGGAACCATCCTGCGTATCGTGGATTCTAAGGAGCCAGCCGGCCACTCCTAGCCACAGGCCCCCAAACAAAAACCTAGGCCTATTTCTCTGGCAAACAAAAGTAAGCTGCCCTGCTTCTGGATGGCAGATTGCAGGAGACACTTGGTACTATCAAACCAGCCCGACTTGGCACTGGTGCCACCTTGGATCTGGGAACCATGCTCTGTATCGTGGATATTCAGGGGCCAGCCGGCCACTCTCAGCCATATGTCCCCAAACAGAAACCTCGGCCCGTTTCTCTGGCAAACAAAACTCAACTGCCCCTCTTCTGGATGGCAAATTGCAGGATGAACTTGATACTAAAACCGCAGGCCGACTTGGTAGTGGTGACACCTTGGGCCTGGGAACCATCATGCGTATCGAGCATTTTAAGGAGCCAGCCGGCCACTCCCAGCAATATGCCCCCAAAAACAATCCACGGAATTTTCCTCTGGCAAACAAAAATCAGCTGCCTCGCTTCTGGATGGCAGATTGCAGGAGCCACTTTGCACCATCAAACCAGCCCGACTTGGCACTGGTGCCACATTGCATCTGGGAACCATGCTGCCTAGCGTGGATTTTCAGGAGCCAGCCGGCCACTCTCAGCTATATGCCCCCAAACAAAACCCACGGCCCGTTTCCCTGGCAAACAAAATTAAGCTGCCCCGCTTCTGGATGGCAGATTGCAGGACGCACTTGGTAGTATCAAACCAGCAAAACTTGGCACTGGTGCCACCTTGGGTCTGGGAACCATCCTGCGTATCGTGGGTTCAAAGGAGCCAGCCGGTCACTCCCAGCCACAGGCCCCCAAATACAAACAATGTCGCTTTTCCCTGGAAAACAAATCTCGCCTGCCAACTTTTTGATGGCAGATTGCAGGAGCCACTTGGTACTATCAAACCAGCCCAACTTGGCACTGGTGCCACCATGGGTCTGGTCACCATCCTGCCTATTGTAGCTTTCCAGGAGCCAGCCGGTCACTCCCAGCCATAGGTCCCCAGTCACAAACCTCGGCCCGTTTCCCTGGCAAACAAAAGTAAGCTACCCCGCTTCTGGATGGCAGATTGCAGGAGCCACTTGGTACTATCAAACCAGCCCAACTTGGCACTGGTGCCACCTTGGGTCTGGGAACCATGCTGCGTAACACAGATTCTAAGGCGCCAGTCGGCCACTACGAGCCACAAGCCCCCAAACACAAACAACGGCGCTATTCTCTGGCAAACAAAACTCAACTGCCCCTCTTCTGGATGGCAAATTGCAGGACGCACTTGGTACTATAAAAACAGCCCGACTTGGCACTGGTGCCCCCTTGGGTCTGGGAACCATCCTGCGTATCGATCTTTTTAATGAGACAGCCGGCCACTCCCAGCCATATGCCCCCAAACACAACCCACGGCCCTTTTCTCTGGCAAACAAAACTCAACTGCACCGCTTCTGGATGGCAGATTGCAGGAGCCACTTGGTACTATCAAACCAGCCCGACTTGGCACTGGTGCCACCTTGGGTCTGGGAACCATCCTGCGTATTGTGGGTTGTCAGGAGCCAGCCGAACACTCTCGGCCACAGACCCCAATTAAAAACAACGGCCCGTTTCACAGGCAAACAAAACTCAGCTGCCCCGCTTCTGGATGGGAGATTGCAGGAGGCACTTGGTACTATCAAACCAGCCCGACTTGGCACTGGTGCCACCTTGGGTCTGGGAACCATCCTGCGTATCGTGGATTCTAAGGAGCCAGCCGGCCACTCCTAGCCACAGGCCCCCAAACAAAAACCTAGGCCTATTTCTCTGGCAAACAAAAGTAAGCTGCCCTGCTTCTGGATGGCAGATTGCAGGAGACACTTGGTACTATCAAACCAGCCCGACTTGGCACTGGTGCCACCTTGGATCTGGGAACCATGCTCTGTATCGTGGATATTCAGGGGCCAGCCGGCCACTCTCAGCCATATGTCCCCAAACAGAAACCTCGGCCCGTTTCTCTGGCAAACAAAACTCAACTGCCCCTCTTCTGGATGGCAAATTGCAGGATGAACTTGATACTAAAACCGCAGGCCGACTTGGTAGTGGTGACACCTTGGGCCTGGGAACCATCATGCGTATCGAGCATTTTAAGGAGCCAGCCGGCCACTCCCAGCAATATGCCCCCAAAAACAATCCACGGAATTTTCCTCTGGCAAACAAAAATCAGCTGCCTCGCTTCTGGATGGCAGATTGCAGGAGCCACTTTGCACCATCAAACCAGCCCGACTTGGCACTGGTGCCACATTGCATCTGGGAACCATGCTGCCTAGCGTGGATTTTCAGGAGCCAGCCGGCCACTCTCAGCTATATACCCCCAAACAAAACCCACGGCCCGTTTCCCTGGCAAACAAAACTAAGCTGCCCCGCTTCTGGATGGCAGATTGCAGGACGCACTTGGTAGTATCAAACCAGCAAAACTTGGCACTGGTGCCACCTTGGGTCTGGGAACCATCCTGCGTATCGTGGGTTCAAAGGAGCCAGCCGGTCACTCCCAGCCACAGGCCCCCAAATACAAACAATGTCGCTTTTCCCTGGAAAACAAAACTCGCCTGCCAACTTTTTGATGGCAGATTGCAGGAGCCACTTGGTACTATCAAACCAGCCCAACTTGGCACTGGTGCCACCATGGGTCTGGTAACCATCCTGCCTATTGTAGCTTTCCAGGAGCCAGCCGGTCACTCCCAGCCATAGGTCCCCAGTCACAAACCTCGGCCCGTTTCCCTGGCAAACAAAAGTAAGCTACCCCGCTTCTGGATGGCAGATTGCAGGAGCCACTTGGTACTATCAAACCAGCCCAACTTGGCACTGGTGCCACCTTGGGTCTGGGAACCATGCTGCGTAACACAGATTCTAAGGCGCCAGTCGGCCACTACGAGCCACAAGCCCCCAAACACAAACAACGGCGCTATTCTCTGGAAAACAAAACTCAACTGCCCCTCTTCTGGATGGCAAATTGCAGGACGCACTTGGTACTATAAAAACAGCCCGACTTGGCACTGGTGCCCCCTTGGGTCTGGGAACCATCCTGCGTATCGATCTTTTTACTGAGACAGCCGGCCACTCCCAGCCATATGCCCCCAAACACAACCCACGGCCCTTTTCTCTGGCAAACAAAACTCAACTGCACCGCTTCTGGATGGCAGATTGCAGGAGCCACTTGGTACTATCAAACCAGCCCGACTTGGCACTGGTGCCACCTTGGGTCTGGGAACCATCCTGCGTATTGTGGGTTGTCAGGAGCCAGCCGAACACTCTCGGCCACAGACCCCAATTAAAAACAACGGCCCGTTTCACAGGCAAACAAAACTCAGCTGCCCCGCTTCTGGATGGGAGATTGCAGGAGGCACTTGGTGTAATCAAACCAGCCCGACTTGGCACTGGTGCCACCTTGGGTCTGGGAACCATCCTGCGTATCGTGGATTCTAAGGAGCCAGCCGGCCACTCCTAGCCACAGGCCCCCAAACAAAAACCTAGGCCTATTTCTCTGGCAAACAAAAGTAAGCTGCCCTGCTTCTGGATGGCAGATTGCAGGAGACACTTGGTACTATCAAACCAGCCCGACTTGGCACTGGTGCCACCTTGGATCTGGGAACCATGCTCTGTATCGTGGATATTCAGGGGCCAGCCGGCCACTCTCAGCCATATGTCCCCAAACAGAAACCTCGGCCCGTTTCTCTGGCAAACAAAACTCAACTGCCCCTCTTCTGGATGGCAAATTGCAGGATGAACTTGATACTAAAACCGCAGGCCGACTTGGTAGTGGTGACACCTTGGGCCTGGGAACCATCATGCGTATCGAGCATTTTAAGGAGCCAGCCGGCCACTCCCAGCAATATGCCCCCAAAAACAATCCACGGAATTTTCCTCTGGCAAACAAAAATCAGCTGCCTCGCTTCTGGATGGCAGATTGCAGGAGCCACTTTGCACCATCAAACCAGCCCGACTTGGCACTGGTGCCACATTGCATCTGGGAACCATGCTGCCTAGCGTGGATTTTCAGGAGCCAGCCGGCCACTCTCAGCTATATGCCCCCAAACAAAACCCACGGCCCGTTTCCCTGGCAAACAAAATTAAGCTGCCCCGCTTCTGGATGGCAGATTGCAGGACGCACTTGGTAGTATCAAACCAGCAAAACTTGGCACTGGTGCCACCTTGGGTCTGGGAACCATCCTGCGTATCGTGGGTTCAAAGGAGCCAGCCGGTCACTCCCAGCCACAGGCCCCCAAATACAAACAATGTCGCTTTTCCCTGGAAAACAAATCTCGCCTGCCAACTTTTTGATGGCAGATTGCAGGAGCCACTTGGTACTATCAAACCAGCCCAACTTGGCACTGGTGCCACCATGGGTCTGGTCACCATCCTGCCTATTGTAGCTTTCCAGGAGCCAGCCGGTCACTCCCAGCCATAGGTCCCCAGTCACAAACCTCGGCCCGTTTCCCTGGCAAACAAAAGTAAGCTACCCCGCTTCTGGATGGCAGATTGCAGGAGCCACTTGGTACTATCAAACCAGCCCAACTTGGCACTGGTGCCACCTTGGGTCTGGGAACCATGCTGCGTAACACAGATTCTAAGGCGCCAGTCGGCCACTACGAGCCACAAGCCCCCAAACACAAACAACGGCGCTATTCTCTGGAAAACAAAACTCAACTGCCCCTCTTCTGGATGGCAAATTGCAGGACGCACTTGGTACTATAAAAACAGCCCGACTTGGCACTGGTGCCCCCTTGGGTCTGGGAACCATCCTGCGTATCGATCTTTTTAATGAGACAGCCGGCCACTCCCAGCCATATGCCCCCAAACACAACCCACGGCCCTTTTCTCTGGCAAACAAAACTCAACTGCACCGCTTCTGGATGGCAGATTGCAGGAGCCACTTGGTACTATCAAACCAGCCCGACTTGGCACTGGTGCCACCTTGGGTCTGGGAACCATCCTGCGTATTGTGGGTTGTCAGGAGCCAGCCGAACACTCTCGGCCACAGACCCCAATTAAAAACAACGGCCCGTTTCACAGGCAAACAAAACTCAGCTGCCCCGCTTCTGGATGGGAGATTGCAGGAGGCACTTGGTGTAATCAAACCAGCCCGACTTGGCACTGGTGCCACCTTGGGTCTGGGAACCATCCTGCGTATCGTGGATTCTAAGGAGCCAGCCGGCCACTCCTAGCCACAGGCCCCCAAACAAAAACCTAGGCCTATTTCTCTGGCAAACAAAAGTAAGCTGCCCTGCTTCTGGATGGCAGATTGCAGGAGACACTTGGTACTATCAAACCAGCCCGACTTGGCACTGGTGCCACCTTGGATCTGGGAACCATGCTCTGTATCGTGGATATTCAGGGGCCAGCCGGCCACTCTCAGCCATATGTCCCCAAACAGAAACCTCGGCCCGTTTCTCTGGCAAACAAAACTCAACTGCCCCTCTTCTGGATGGCAAATTGCAGGATGAACTTGATACTAAAACCGCAGGCCGACTTGGTAGTGGTGACACCTTGGGCCTGGGAACCATCATGCGTATCGAGCATTTTAAGGAGCCAGCCGGCCACTCCCAGCAATATGCCCCCAAAAACAATCCACGGAATTTTCCTCTGGCAAACAAAAATCAGCTGCCTCGCTTCTGGATGGCAGATTGCAGGAGCCACTTTGCACCATCAAACCAGCCCGACTTGGCACTGGTGCCACATTGCATCTGGGAACCATGCTGCCTAGCGTGGATTTTCAGGAGCCAGCCGGCCACTCTCAGCTATATACCCCCAAACAAAACCCACGGCCCGTTTCCCTGGCAAACAAAACTAAGCTGCCCCGCTTCTGGATGGCAGATTGCAGGACGCACTTGGTAGTATCAAACCAGCAAAACTTGGCACTGGTGCCACCTTGGGTCTGGGAACCATCCTGCGTATCGTGGGTTCAAAGGAGCCAGCCGGTCACTCCCAGCCACAGGCCCCCAAATACAAACAATGTCGCTTTTCCCTGGAAAACAAAACTCGCCTGCCAACTTTTTGATGGCAGATTGCAGGAGCCACTTGGTACTATCAAACCAGCCCAACTTGGCACTGGTGCCACCATGGGTCTGGTAACCATCCTGCCTATTGTAGCTTTCCAGGAGCCAGCCGGTCACTCCCAGCCATAGGTCCCCAGTCACAAACCTCGGCCCGTTTCCCTGGCAAACAAAAGTAAGCTACCCCGCTTCTGGATGGCAGATTGCAGGAGCCACTTGGTACTATCAAACCAGCCCAACTTGGCACTGGTGCCACCTTGGGTCTGGGAACCATGCTGCGTAACACAGATTCTAAGGCGCCAGTCGGCCACTACGAGCCACAAGCCCCCAAACACAAACAACGGCGCTATTCTCTGGAAAACAAAACTCAACTGCCCCTCTTCTGGATGGCAAATTGCAGGACGCACTTGGTACTATAAAAACAGCCCGACTTGGCACTGGTGCCCCCTTGGGTCTGGGAACCATCCTGCGTATCGATCTTTTTACTGAGACAGCCGGCCACTCCCAGCCATATGCCCCCAAACACAACCCACGGCCCTTTTCTCTGGCAAACAAAACTCAACTGCACCGCTTCTGGATGGCAGATTGCAGGAGCCACTTGGTACTATCAAACCAGCCCGACTTGGCACTGGTGCCACCTTGGGTCTGGGAACCATCCTGCGTATTGTGGGTTGTCAGGAGCCAGCCGAACACTCTCGGCCACAGACCCCAATTAAAAACAACGGCCCGTTTCACAGGCAAACAAAACTCAGCTGCCCCGCTTCTGGATGGGAGATTGCAGGAGGCACTTGGTGTAATCAAACCAGCCCGACTTGGCACTGGTGCCACCTTGGGTCTGGGAACCATCCTGCGTATCGTGGATTCTAAGGAGCCAGCCGGCCACTCCTAGCCACAGGCCCCCAAACAAAAACCTAGGCCTATTTCTCTGGCAAACAAAAGTAAGCTGCCCTGCTTCTGGATGGCAGATTGCAGGAGACACTTGGTACTATCAAACCAGCCCGACTTGGCACTGGTGCCACCTTGGATCTGGGAACCATGCTCTGTATCGTGGATATTCAGGGGCCAGCCGGCCACTCTCAGCCATATGTCCCCAAACAGAAACCTCGGCCCGTTTCTCTGGCAAACAAAACTCAACTGCCCCTCTTCTGGATGGCAAATTGCAGGATGAACTTGATACTAAAACCGCAGGCCGACTTGGTAGTGGTGACACCTTGGGCCTGGGAACCATCATGCGTATCGAGCATTTTAAGGAGCCAGCCGGCCACTCCCAGCAATATGCCCCCAAAAACAATCCACGGAATTTTCCTCTGGCAAACAAAAATCAGCTGCCTCGCTTCTGGATGGCAGATTGCAGGAGCCACTTTGCACCATCAAACCAGCCCGACTTGGCACTGGTGCCACATTGCATCTGGGAACCATGCTGCCTAGCGTGGATTTTCAGGAGCCAGCCGGCCACTCTCAGCTATATGCCCCCAAACAAAACCCACGGCCCGTTTCCCTGGCAAACAAAATTAAGCTGCCCCGCTTCTGGATGGCAGATTGCAGGACGCACTTGGTAGTATCAAACCAGCAAAACTTGGCACTAGTGCCACCTTGGATCTGGGAACCATCCTTCCTATCGTGGATTTTCAGGGGCCAGCCGGTCACTCTCAGCCATAGGCCCCAAACACAAACCACGGCCCTTTTCTCTGGAAAACAAAACTCAACTGCCCCTCTTCTGGATGGCAGATTGCAGGAGCCACTGGGTACTATGAAACCAGCCCTACTTGGCACTGATGCCACCTTGGGTCTGGGAACCATGCTGCGTATCATGGATTTTCAGGAGCCAGCCGGCCACTGCCAGCCACAGGCCCCGAAACACAAACAACAGCCTTTTTCTCTGGCAAACAAAATTCAGCTGCCCCGCTTCTGGATGGCAGATTGCAGGAACCACTTGGTACTAACAAAACAGCACGACTTGGCACTGATGCCACCTTGGGTCTGGGAACCATCCTGCGTATCGTGGATTCAAAGGAGCCAGCTGGCCACTCCCAGCCACAGGCCCCAAAACACACACAACGGTGCTTTTCCCTGGAAAACAAAACTCGCCTGCCAAACTTTTGATGGCAGATTGCAGGAGCCACTTGTTATTATCAAACCAGCCCAACTTGGCACTGGTGCCACCATGGGTCTGGTCACCATCCTGCCTATCGTAGCTTTTCAGGAGCCAGCCAGCCACCCCCAGCCAGAGGCCCCCAGACAAATATTTCGGCCCGTTTCCCTGGCAAACAAAAGTAAGCTGCCCCGCTTCTGGATGGCAGATTGCAGGAGCCACTTGGTACTATCAAACCAGCCCAACTTGGCACTGGTGCCAACTCAGGTCTGGGAACCATCCTGCGTATCGTGGGTTCTAAGGAGCCAGCTGGCCACTCCCAGCCACAGGCCCCCAAACACAAACAACGGCGCTTTTCCCTGGAAAACAAAACTCGCCTGCCAACTTTTTGATGGCAGATTGCAGGAGCCACTTGGTACTATCAAACCAGCCCAACTTGGCACTGGTGCCACCATGGGTCTGGTAACCATCCTGCCTATTGTAGCTTTCCAGGAGCCAGCCGGTCACTCCCAGCCATAGGTCCCCAGTCACAAACCTCGGCCCGTTTCCCTGGCAAACAAAAGTAAGCTACCCCGCTTCTGGATGGCAGATTGCAGGAGCCACTTGGTACTATCAAACCAGCCCAACTTGGCACTGGTGCCACCTTGGGTCTGGGAACCATGCTGCGTAACACAGATTCTAAGGCGCCAGTCGGCCACTACGAGCCACAAGCCCCCAAACACAAACAACGGCGCTATTCTCTGGCAAACAAAACTCAACTGCCCCTCTTCTGGATGGCAAATTGCAGGACGCACTTGGTACTATAAAAACAGCCCGACTTGGCACTGGTGCCCCCTTGGGTCTGGGAACCATCCTGCGTATCGATCTTTTTAATGAGACAGCCGGCCGCTCCCAGCCATATGCCCCCAAACACAACCCACGGCCCTTTTCTCTGGCAAACAAAACTCAACTGCACCGCTTCTGGATGGCAGATTGCAGGAGCCACTTGGTACTATCAAACCAGCCCGACTTGGCACTGGTGCCACCTTGGGTCTGGGAACCATCCTGCGTATCATGGATTTTCAGGAGCCAGCCGGCCACTCCCAGCCACAGGCCCCCAAACACAAACCACAGACTTTTTGTCTGGCAAACAAAATTCAGCTGCCCCGCTTCTGGATGGCAGATTGCAGGAGCCACTTGGGACTATCACACCAGCACAACATGGCACTGCTGCCACCTTGGATCTGGGAACCATCCTTCCTATCGTGGATTTTCAGGGGCCAGCCGGTCACTCTCAGCCATAGGCCCCAAACACAAACCACGGCCCTTTTCTCTGGAAAACAAAACTCAACTGCCCCTCTTCTGGATGGCAGATTGCAGGAGCCACTGGGTACTATGAAACCAGCCCTACTTGGCACTGATGCCACCTTGGGTCTGGGAACCATGCTGCGTATCATGGATTTTCAGGAGCCAGCCGGCCACTGCCAGCCACAGGCCCCGAAACACAAACAACAGCCTTTTTCTCTGGCAAACAAAATTCAGCTGCCCCGCTTCTGGATGGCAGATTGCAGGAACCACTTTGCACCATCAAACCAGCCCGACTTGGCACTGGTGCCACATTGCATCTGGGAACCATGCTGCCTAGCGTGGATTTTCAGGAGCCAGCCGGCCACTCTCAGCTATATACCCCCAAACAAAACCCACGGCCCGTTTCCCTGGCAAACAAAACTAAGCTGCCCCGCTTCTGGATGGCAGATTGCAGGACGCACTTGGTAGTATCAAACCAGCAAAACTTGGCACTGGTGCCACCTTGGGTCTGGGAACCATCCTGCGTATCGTGGGTTCAAAGGAGCCAGCCGGTCACTCCCAGCCACAGGCCCCCAAATACAAACAATGTCGCTTTTCCCTGGAAAACAAAACTCGCCTGCCAACTTTTTGATGGCAGATTGCAGGAGCCACTTGGTACTATCAAACCAGCCCAACTTGGCACTGGTGCCACCATGGGTCTGGTAACCATCCTGCCTATTGTAGCTTTCCAGGAGCCAGCCGGTCACTCCCAGCCATAGGTCCCCAGTCACAAACCTCGGCCCGTTTCCCTGGCAAACAAAAGTAAGCTACCCCGCTTCTGGATGGCAGATTGCAGGAGCCACTTGGTACTATCAAACCAGCCCAACTTGGCACTGGTGCCACCTTGGGTCTGGGAACCATGCTGCGTAACACAGATTCTAAGGCGCCAGTCGGCCACTACGAGCCACAAGCCCCCAAACACAAACAACGGCGCTATTCTCTGGAAAACAAAACTCAACTGCCCCTCTTCTGGATGGCAAATTGCAGGACGCACTTGGTACTATAAAAACAGCCCGACTTGGCACTGGTGCCCCCTTGGGTCTGGGAACCATCCTGCGTATCGATCTTTTTACTGAGACAGCCGGCCACTCCCAGCCATATGCCCCCAAACACAACCCACGGCCCTTTTCTCTGGCAAACAAAACTCAACTGCACCGCTTCTGGATGGCAGATTGCAGGAGCCACTTGGTACTATCAAACCAGCCCGACTTGGCACTGGTGCCACCTTGGGTCTGGGAACCATCCTGCGTATTGTGGGTTGTCAGGAGCCAGCCGAACACTCTCGGCCACAGACCCCAATTAAAAACAACGGCCCGTTTCACAGGCAAACAAAACTCAGCTGCCCCGCTTCTGGATGGGAGATTGCAGGAGGCACTTGGTGTAATCAAACCAGCCCGACTTGGCACTGGTGCCACCTTGGGTCTGGGAACCATCCTGCGTATCGTGGATTCTAAGGAGCCAGCCGGCCACTCCTAGCCACAGGCCCCCAAACAAAAACCTAGGCCTATTTCTCTGGCAAACAAAAGTAAGCTGCCCTGCTTCTGGATGGCAGATTGCAGGAGACACTTGGTACTATCAAACCAGCCTGACTTGGCACTGGTGCCACCTTGGATCTGGGAACCATGCTCTGTATCGTGGATATTCAGGGGCCAGCCGGCCACTCTCAGCCATATGTCCCCAAACAGAAACCTCGGCCCGTTTCTCTGGCAAACAAAACTCAACTGCCCCTCTTCTGGATGGCAAATTGCAGGATGAACTTGATACTAAAACCGCAGGCCGACTTGGTAGTGGTGACACCTTGGGCCTGGGAACCATCATGCGTATCGAGCATTTTAAGGAGCCAGCCGGCCACTCCCAGCAATATGCCCCCAAAAACAATCCACGGAATTTTCCTCTGGCAAACAAAAATCAGCTGCCTCGCTTCTGGATGGCAGATTGCAGGAGCCACTTTGCACCATCAAACCAGCCCGACTTGGCACTGGTGCCACATTGCATCTGGGAACCATGCTGCCTAGCGTGGATTTTCAGGAGCCAGCCGGCCACTCTCAGCTATATGCCCCCAAACAAAACCCACGGCCCGTTTCCCTGGCAAACAAAATTAAGCTGCCCCGCTTCTGGATGGCAGATTGCAGGACGCACTTGGTAGTATCAAACCAGCAAAACTTGGCACTAGTGCCACCTTGGATCTGGGAACCATCCTTCCTATCGTGGATTTTCAGGGGCCAGCCGGTCACTCTCAGCCATAGGCCCCAAACACAAACCACGGCCCTTTTCTCTGGAAAACAAAACTCAACTGCCCCTCTTCTGGATGGCAGATTGCAGGAGCCACTGGGTACTATGAAACCAGCCCTACTTGGCACTGATGCCACCTTGGGTCTGGGAACCATGCTGCGTATCATGGATTTTCAGGAGCCAGCCGGCCACTGCCAGCCACAGGCCCCGAAACACAAACAACAGCCTTTTTCTCTGGCAAACAAAATTCAGCTGCCCCGCTTCTGGATGGCAGATTGCAGGAACCACTTGGTACTAACAAAACAGCCCGACTTGGCACTGATGCCACCTTGGGTCTGGGAACCATCCTGCGTATCGTGGATTCAAAGGAGCCAGCTGGCCACTCCCAGCCACAGGCCCCAAAACACACACAACGGTGCTTTTCCCTGGAAAACAAACTCGCCTGCCAAACTTTTGATGGCAGATTGCAGGAGCCACTTGTTATTATCAAACCAGCCCAACTTGGCACTGGTGCCACCATGGGTCTGGTCACCATCCTGCCTATCGTAGCTTTTCAGGAGCCAGCCAGCCACCCCCAGCCAGAGGCCCCCAGACAAATATTTCGGCCCGTTTCCCTGGCAAACAAAAGTAAGCTGCCCCGCTTCTGGATGGCAGATTGCAGGAGCCACTTGGTACTATCAAACCAGCCCAACTTGGCACTGGTGCCAACTCAGGTCTGGGAACCATCCTGCGTATCGTGGGTTCTAAGGAGCCAGCTGGCCACTCCCAGCCACAGGCCCCCAAACAAAAACAACGGCGCTTTTCCCTGGAAAACAAAACTCGCCTGCCAACTTTTTGATGGCAGATTGCAGGAGCCACTTGGTACTATCAAACCAGCCCAACTTGGCACTGGTGCCACCATGGGTCTGGTAACCATCCTGCCTATTGTAGCTTTCCAGGAGCCAGCCGGTCACTCCCAGCCATAGGTCCCCAGTCACAAACCTCGGCCCGTTTCCCTGGCAAACAAAAGTAAGCTACCCCGCTTCTGGATCGCAGATTGCAGGAGCCACTTGGTACTATCAAACCAGCCCAACTTGGCACTGGTGCCACCTTGGGTCTGGGAACCATGCTGCGTAACACAGATTCTAAGGCGCCAGTCGGCCACTACGAGCCACAAGCCCCCAAACACAAACAACGGCGCTATTCTCTGGCAAACAAAACTCAACTGCCCCTCTTCTGGATGGCAAATTGCAGGACGCACTTGGTACTATAAAAACAGCCCGACTTGGCACTGGTGCCCCCTTGGGTCTGGGAACCATCCTGCGTATCGATCTTTTTAATGAGACAGCCGGCCGCTCCCAGCCATATGCCCCCAAACACAACCCACGGCCCTTTTCTCTGGCAAACAAAACTCAACTGCACCGCTTCTGGATGGCAGATTGCAGGAGCCACTTGGTACTATCAAACCAGCCCGACTTGGCACTGGTGCCACCTTGGGTCTGGGAACCATCCTGCGTATCATGGATTTTCAGGAGCCAGCCGGCCACTCCCAGCCACAGGCCCCCAAACACAAACCACAGACTTTTTGTCTGGCAAACAAAATTCAGCTGCCCCGCTTCTGGATGGCAGATTGCAGGAGCCACTTGGGACTATCACACCAGCACAACATGGCACTGCTGCCACCTTGGATCTGGGAACCATCCTTCCTATCGTGGATTTTCAGGGGCCAGCCGGTCACTCTCAGCCATAGGCCCCAAACACAAACCACGGCCCTTTTCTCTGGAAAACAAAACTCAACTGCCCCTCTTCTGGATGGCAGATTGCAGGAGCCACTGGGTACTATGAAACCAGCCCTACTTGGCACTGATGCCACCTTGGGTCTGGGAACCATGCTGCGTATCATGGATTTTCAGGAGCCAGCCGGCCACTGCCAGCCACAGGCCCCGAAACACAAACAACAGCCTTTTTCTCTGGCAAACAAAATTCAGCTGCCCCGCTTCTGGATGGCAGATTGCAGGAACCACTTGGTACTAACAAAACAGCCCGACTTGGCACTGATGCCACCTTGGGTCTGGGAACCATCCTGCGTATCGTGGATTCAAAGGAGCCAGCTGGCCACTCCCAGCCACAGGCCCCAAAACACACACAATGGTGCTTTTCCCTGGAAAACAAAACTCGCCTGCCAAACATTTGATGGCAGATTGCAGGAGCCACTTGGTATTATCAAACCAGCCCAACTTGGCACTGGTGCCACCATGGGTCTGGTCACCATCCTGCCTATCGTAGCTTTTCAGGAGCCAGCCAGCCACCCCCAGCCAGAGGCCCCCAGACAAATATTTCGGCCCGTTTCCCTGGCAAACAAAAGTAAGCTGCCCCGCTTCTGGATGGCAGATTGCAGGAGCCACTTGGTACTATCAAACCAGCCCAACTTGGCACTGGTGCCAACTCAGGTCTGGGAACCATCCTGCGTATCGTGGGTTCTAAGGAGCCAGCTGGCCACTCCCAGCCACAGGCCCCCAAACACAAACAACGGCGCTTTTCCCTGGAAAACAAAACTCGCCTGCCAACTTTTTGATGGCAGATTGCAGGAGCCACTTGGTACTATCAAACCAGCCCAACTTGGCACTGCTGCCACCATGGGTCTGGTCACCATCCTGCCTATCGTAGCTTTTCAGGAGCCAGCCGGTCACTCCCAGCCATAGGCCCCCAGACACAAACCTCGGCCCGTTTCCCTGGCAAACAAAAGTAAGCTGCCCCGCTTCTGCATGGCAGATTGCAGGAGCTACTTAGTACTATCAAACCAGCCCGACTTGGCACTGGTGACACCTCTGGTCTGGGAACCATCCTGCCTATCGTGGATTTTCAGGGGCCAGCCGGCCACTCTCAGCCATATGCCCCAAAAACAAACCACGGCCCTTTTCTCTGGCAAACAAAACTCAACTGCCCCTCTTCTGGATGGCAAATTTTAGGACGCACTTTGTACTACGAAAACCGCCCGACGTGGCACTGGTGCCACCTTGTGTCAGGGAACCATCCTGCATATCGAGCCTTTTAAGGAGCCAGCCGGCCACGCCCAGCCATATACCCCCAAAAACAAACCACGGACCATTTCTCTTGGAAACAAAAATCCGCTGCCCCGCGTCTGTATGGCAGATTGCAGGAGCCACTTTGCACCATCAAACCAGCCCGACTTGGCACTGGTGCCACCTTGGGTCTGGGAACAATCCTGCATATCGTGGATTCTAAGGAGCCAGCCGGCCACTCCCTGCCACAGGCCCCCAAACACAAACAACGGCGCTTTTCCCTGGAAAACAAAATTCGCCTGCCAGCTTTTTGATGGCAGATTGCAGGAGCCACTTGGTACTATCAAATCATCCCAACTTGGCACTGGTGCCACTATGGGTCTGGGAACCATCCTGCCTATTGTAGCATTTCAGGAGCCAGCCGGTCACTCCCAGCCATAGGCCCCCAGACACAAACCTCGGACCGTTTCCCTGGCAAACAAAATTAAGCTGCCCCGATTCTGGATGGCAGATTGCAGGAGCCACTTGGTTGTGTCAAACCAGCCCGACTTGGCACTGGTGCCACCTTGGGTCTGGGAACCATCCTGCGTAACGTGGATTCTAAGCAGCCACCCGGCCACTCTGAGCCACAGGCCCCCAAACACAAACAACGGCGCTTTTCCCTGGAAAACAAAACTCGCCTGCCAACTTTTTGATGGCAGATTGCAGGAGCCACTTGGTACTATCAAACCAGCCCAACTTGGCACTGGTGCCACCTCTGGTCTGGGAACCATCCTGCCTATTGTAGCTTTTCAGGAGCCAGCCGGTCACTCCCAGCCATAGACCCCCAGACACAAACCTCGGCCCGTTTCCCTGGAAAACAAAAGTAAGTTACCCCGATTCTGGATGGCAGATTGCAGGAGCCACTTGGTACTATCAAATCAGCCCAACTTGGCACTGGTGCCACCATGGGTCAGGGAACAATCCTGCGTATAGAGCTTTTTAAGGAGCCAGCCGGCCACGTCCAGTCATATACCCCCAAAAAAAAAACCACGGAACTTTTCTCCAGCAAACAAAAATCCGCTGCCCCGCGTCTGGATGGCAGATTGCAGGAGCTATTTAGTATTATCAAAGCAGCCCCACTTGGCACTGGTGGCACCATGAGTCTGGTAACCATCCTGCCTATCGTAGCTTTTCAGTAGTCAGCCGGTCACTCCCAGCCATAGGCCCCCAGACAAATACCTCGGCCCGTTTCCCTGGGAAAAAAAAGTAAGCTGTCCCGCTTCTGGATGGCAGATTGCAGGAGCCACTTGGTACTATCAAACCAGCCCAACTTGTTCCCAGACCCAAGGTGGCACCAGTGCCACGTGGGGCTGGTTTGATGGTGCAACGTGGCTCCTGCAATCTGCCATCCAAAAGCGGGGCAGCTTACTTTTGTTTGCCAGGGAAACGGGCCGAGGTTTGTGTCTGGGGGTCTATGGCTGGGAGTGACCGGCTGGCTCCTGAAAAGCTACGATAGGCAGGATGGTTCCCAGACCAGACGTGGCACCAGTGCCAAGTTGGGCTGGTTTGATAGTACCAAGTGGCTCCTGCAATCTGCCATCAAAAAGTTGGCAGGCGAGTTTTGTTTTCCAGGGAAAAGCGCCGTAGTTTTTGTTTGGGGGCCTGTGGCTCAGAGTGGCCGGGTGGCTGCTTAGAATCCACGATACGCAGGATGGTTCCCAGACCCAAGGTGGCACCAGTGCCAAGTCGGGCTGGTTTGACACAACCAAGTGGCTCCTGCAATCTGCCATCCAGAATCGGGGCAGCTTAATTTTGTTTGCCAGGGAAACCGTCCGAGGTTTGTGTCTGGGGGCCTATGGCTGGGAGTGACCGGCTGGCTCCTGAAATGCTACAATAGGCAGGATGGTTCCCAGACCCATAGTGGCACCAGTGCCAAGTTGGGATGATTTGATAGTACCAAGTGGCTCCTGCAATCTGCCATCAAAAAGTTGGCAGGCGAATTTTGTTTTCCAGGGAAAAGCGCCGTTGTTTGTGTTTGGGGGCCTGTGGCTGGGAGTGGCCGGCTGGCTCCTTAGAATCCACGATATGCAGGATTGTTCCCAGACCCAAGGTGGCACCAGTGCCAAGTCGGGCTGGTTTGATGGTGCAAAGTGGCTCCTGCAATCTGCCATACAGACGCGGGGCAGCGGATTTTTTTTTCCAAGAGAAATGGTCCGTGGTTTGTTTTTGGGGGTTTATGGCTGGGCGTGGCCGGCTGGCTCCTTAAAAAGCTCGATATGCAGGATGGTTCCCTGACACAAGGTGGCACCAGTGCCACGTCGGGCGGTTTTCGTAGTACAAAGTGCGTCCTAAAATTTGCCATCCAGAAGCGGTGCAGTTGAGTTTTGTTTGCCAGAGAAAAGGGCCGTGGTTTGTTTTTGGGGGCATATGGCTGAGAGTGGCCGGCTGGCTCCTGAAAAGCTACGATAGGCAGGATGTTTACCAGACCCATGGTGGCACCAGTGCCAAGTTGGGCTGATTTGATAGTACCAAGTGGCTCCTGCAATCTGCCATCCAGAATCGGGTAGCTTACTTTTGTTTTCCAGGGAAACGGGCCGAGGTTTGTGTCTGGGGGTCTATGGTTGGGAGTGGCCGGCTGGCTCCTTAGAAACCACGATACGCAGCATGGTTCCCAGACCAGAGGTGGCACCAGTGCCAAGTTGGGCTGGTTTGATACTACCAAGTGGTTCCTGCAATCTGCCATCCAGAAGCGGGGCAGCTTACTTTTGTTTGCCAGGGAAACGGATCGTTGTTTGTGTTTGGGGGCCTATGGCTGGGACTGACCGGCTGGCTCCATAAAATCCACGATACGCAGGATGGTTCCCAGACCAGAAGTGGCACCAGTGCCAAGTCGGGCTGGTTTGATAGTACCAAGTGGCTCCTGCAATCTGCCATCCAGAAGCGGGGCAGCTTACTTTTGTTTGCCAGGGAAACGGGCCGAGGTTTGTGTGTCGGGGCCTATGGCAGGCAGTGACCGGCTGGCTCCTGAAAGCTACGATAGGCAGGATGGTGACAAGACCCATGGTGGCACCAGTGCCAAGTTGGGCTGGTTTGATAGTACCAAGTGGCTCCTGCAATCTGCCATCAAAACGTTGGCAGGCGAGTTTTGTTTTCCAGGGAAAAGCGCCGTTGTTTGTGTTTGGGGGCCTGTGGTTGGGAGTGGCCGGCTGGCTCCTTAGAAACCACAATACGCAGGATGGTTCCCAGACCAGAGGTGGCACCAGTGCCAAGTCGGGCTGGTTTGATAGTACCAAGTGGCTCCTGCAATCTGCCATCCAGAAGCGGGGCAGCTTACTTTTGTTTGCCACGGAAACGGGCCGTTGTTTGTGTTTGGGGGCCTGTGGCTGGGAGTGGCCGACTGGCTCCTTAGAATCCACGATACGCAGGATGGTTCCCAGACCAGAGGTGGCACCAGTGCCAAGTCGGGCTGGTTTGATAGTACCAAGTGGCTCCTGCAATCTGCCATCCAGAAGCGGGGCAGCTTAATTTCCTTTGCCAGGGAAACGGGCCGAGCTTTGTGTCTGGGGGCCTATGGCTGGGAGTGACCGGCTGGCTCCTGAAAAGTTACGATAGGCAGGATGGTGACCAGACCCATGGTGGCACCAGTGCCAAGTTGGGCTGGTTTGATAGTACCAAGTGGCTCCTGCAATCTGCCATCAAAACGTTGGTAGGCGAGTTTTGTTTTCCAGGGAAAAGCGCCGTTGTTTTTGTTTGGGGGCCTGTGGCTGGGAGTGGCCGGCTGGCTCCTTAGAATCCACGATACGCACCATGGTATCCAGACCCAAGGTGGCACCAGTGCCAAGTTTTGCTGGTTTGATAGTACCAAGTGGTTCCTGCAATCTGCCATCCAGAAGCAGGGCAGCTTACTTTTGTTTGCCAGGGAAACGGGCCGAGGTTTGTGTCTGGGGGCCTATGGCTGCGAGTGACCGGCTGGCTCCTGAAAAGCTACGATAGGCAGGATGGTGACCAGACCCATGGTGGCACCAGTCCCAAGTTGGGCTGGTTTGATAGTACCAAGTGGCTCCTGCAATCTGCCATCAAAAGTTTGGCAGGCGAGTTTTGTTTTCCAGGGAAAAGCGCCGTTGATGTGTTTAGGGGCCTGTGGCTGGGAGTGGCCGGCTGGCTCCTTAGAATCCACCATACGCAGGATGGTTCCCAGACCCAAGGTGGCACCAGTGCCTAGTCGGGATAGTTTGATGGTGCAAAGTGGCTCCTGCAATCTGCCATCCAGAAGCGGGGCAGCTTACTTTTGTTTGCCAGGGAAACGGGCCGAGGTTTGTGTCTGGGGGCCTATGGCTGGGAGTGACCGGCTGGCTCCTGAAAAGCTACGATAGGCAGGATGGTTACCAGACCCAAGGTGGCACCAGTGCCAAGTAGGGCTGGTTTGATGGTACCAAGTGGCTCCTGCAATCTGCCATCAAAAAGTTGGCAGGCGAGTTTTGTTTTCCAGGGAAAAGCGCCGTTGTTTGTGTTTGGGGGCCTGTGGCTGGGAGTGGCCGGCTGGCTCATTAGAATCCACGATACGCAGGATGGTTCCCAGACTTGTCGTGGCACCAGTGCCAAGTCGGGCTGGTTTGATAGTACCAAGTGGATCCTGCAATCTGCCATCCAGAAGCGGGGCAGCTTACTTTTGTTTGCCAGGGAAACGGGCCGAGGTTTTTGTCTGGGGGCCTATGGCTGGGAGTGACCGGCTGGCTCCTGAAAAGCTACGATAGGCAGGATGGTGACCAGACCCATGGTGGCAGCAGTGCCAAGTTGGGCTGGTTTGATAGTACCAAGTGGCTCCTGCAATCTGCCATCAAAAAGTTGGCAGGCGAGTTTTGTTTTCCAGGGAAAAGTGCCGTTGTTTGTGTATGGGTGCCTGTGGCTGGGAGTGGCCGGCTGGCTCTTTAGAATCCACGATACGCAGGATGGTTCCCAGACCAGTGGTGGCACCAGTGCCAAGTCGGGCGGGTTTGATAGTAACAAATGCGTCCTACAATCTGCCATCCAGAAGCGGGGCAGCTTACTTTTGTTTTCCAGGGAAACGGGCCGAGGTTTTTGTCTGGGGTCCTATGGCTGGGAGTGACCGGCTGGCTCGTGAAAAGCTACGATAGGCAGGATGGTGACAAGACCCATGGCGGCACCAGTGCCAAGTTGGGCTGGTTTGATAGTACCAAGTGGCTCCTGCAATCTGCCATCAAAAAATTGGCAGGCGAGTTTTGTTTTCCAGGGAAAAGCGCCGTTGTTTGTGTTTGGGGGCCTGTGGCTGGGAGTGGCCAGCTGGCTCCTTAGAATCCACGATACGCAGGATGGTTCCCAGACCAGAGGTGGCACCAGTGCCAAGTCGGGCTGGTTTGATAGTACCAAGTGGTTCCTGCAATCTGCCATCCAGAAGCGGGGCAGCTTACTTTTGTTTTCCAGGGAAACGGGCCGAGCTTTGTGTCTGGGGGCCTATGGCTGGGAGTGACCGGCTGGCTCCTGAAAAGCTACGATAGGCAGGATGGTGACCAGACCCATGGTGGCAGCAGTGCCAAGTTGGGCTGGTTTGATAGTACCAAGTGGCTCCTGCAATCTGCCATCAAAAAGTTGGCAGGCAAGTTTTCTTTACCAGGGAAAAGCGCCGTTGTTTTTGTTTAGAGGCCTATGGCTGGGAGTGGCAGGCTGGCTCCTTAGAATCCACGATACGCAGGATGGTTCCTAGACTTGACGTGGCACCAGTGCCAAGTTGGGCTGGTTTGATAGTACCAAGTGCGTCCTGCAATCTGCCATCCAGAAGTGGGGTAGATTACTTTTGTTTGCCAGGGAAACGGGCCGAGGTTTTTGTCCGGGGGCCTATGGCAGGGAGTGACCGGCTGGCTCCTGAAAAGCTACGATAGGCAGGATGTTTACCAGACCCATGGTGGCACCAGTGCCAAGTTGGGCTGATTTGATAGTACCAAGTGGCTCCTGCAATCTGCCATCCAGAATCGGGGTAACTTACTTTTGTTTTCCAGGGAAACGGGCCGAGGTTTGTGTCTGGGGGTCTATGGCTGGGAGTGACCGGCTGGCTCCTGAAAAGCTACGATAGGCAGGATGGTTCCCAGACCAGACGTGGCACCAGTGCCAAGTTGGGCTGGTTTGATAGTACCAAGTGGCTCCTGCAATCTGCCATCAAATTTGGCAGGCGAGTTTTGTTTTCCAGGGAAAAGCGCCGTTGTTTGTGTTTGGGGGCCTGTGGCTCAGAGTGGCCGGGTGGCTGCTTAGAATCCACGTTACGCAGGATGGTTCCCAGACCCAAGGTGGCACCAGTGCCAAGTCGGGCTGGTTTGACACAACCAAGTGGCTCCTGCAATCTGCCATCCAGAATCGGGGCAGCTTAATTTTGTTTGCCAGGGAAACGGTCCGAGGTTTGTGTCTGGGGGCCTATGGCTGGGAGTGACCGGCTGGCTCCTGAAATGCTACAATAGGCAGGATGGTTCCCAGACCCATAGTGGCACCAGTGCCAAGTTGGGATGATTTGATAGTACCAAGTGGCTCCTGCAATCTGCCATCAAAAAGCTGGCAGGCGAATTTTGTTTTCCAGGGAAAAGCGCCGTTGTTTGTGTTTGGGGGCCTGTGGCAGGGAGTGGCCGGCTGGCTCCTTAGAATCCACGATATGCAGGATTGTTCCCAGACCCAAGGTGGCACCAGTGCCAAGTCGGGCTGGTTTGATGGTGCAAAGTGGCTCCTGCAATCTGCCATACAGACGCGGGGCAGCGGATTTTTGTTTCCAAGAGAAATGGTCCGTGGTTTGTTTTTGGGGGTATATGGCTGGGCGTGGCCGGCTGGCTCCTTAAAAAGCTCGATATGCAGGATGGTTCCCTGACACAAGGTGGCACCAGTGCCACGTCGGGCGGTTTTCGTAGTACAAAGTGCGTCCTAAAATTTGCCATCCAGAAGAGGGGCAGTTGAGTTTTGTTTGCCAGAGAAAAGGGCCGTGGTTTGTTTTTGGGGCATATGGCTGAGAGTGGCCGGCTGGCCCCTGAAAATCCACGATAGGCAGGATGGTTCCCAGACCAGAGGTGTCACCAGTGCCAAGTCGGGCTGGTTTGATAGTACTAAGTAGCTCCTGCAATCTGCCATGCAGAAGCGGGGCAGCTTACTTTTGTTTGCCAGGGAAACGGGCCGAGGTTTGTGTCTGGGGGCCTATGGCTGGGAGTGACCGGCTGGCTCCTGAAAAGCTACGATAGGCAGGATGGTGACCAGACCCATGGTGGCACCAGTGCCAAGTTGGGCTGGTTTGATAGTACCAAGTGGCTCCTGCAATCTGCCATCAAAAAGTTGGCAGGCGAGTTTTGTTTTCCAGGGAAAAGCGCCGTTGTTTGTGTTTGGGGGCCTGTGGTTGGGAGTGGCCAGCTGGCTCCTTAGAACCCAGGATACGCAGGATGGTTCCCAGACCTGAGTTGGCACCAGTGCCAAGTTGGGCTGGTTTGATGGTGCAAAGTGGCTCCTGCAATCTGCCATCCAGAAGCGGGGCAGCTTACTTTTGTTTGCCAGGGAAACGGGCCGAAATATTTGTCTGGGGGCCTCTGGCTGGGGGTGGCTGGCTGGCTCCTGAAAAGCTACGATAGGCAGGATGGTGACCAGACCCATGGTGGCACCAGTGCCAAGTTGGGCTGGTTTGATAATACCAAGTGGCTCCTGCAATCTGCCATCAAAAGTTTGGCAGGCGAGTTTTGTTTTCCAGGGAAAAGCACCGTTGTGTGTGTTTTGGGGCCTGTGGCTGGGAGTGGCCAGCTGGCTCCTTTGAATCCACGATACGCAGGATGGTTCCCAGACCCAAGGTGGCATCAGTGCCAAGTCGGGCTGGTTTGTTAGTACCAAGTGGTTCCTGCAATCTGCCATCCAGAAGCGGGGCAGCTGAATTTTGTTTGCCAGAGAAAAAGGCTGTTGTTTGTGTTTCGGGGCCTGTGGCTGGCAGTGGCCGGCTGGCTCCTGAAAATCCATGATACGCCGCATGGTTCCCAGACCCAAGGTGGCATCAGTGCCAAGTAGGGCTGGTTTCATAGTACCCAGTGGCTCCTGCAATCTGCCATCCAGAAGAGGGGCAGCTTACTTTTGTTTTCCAGAGAAAAGGGCCGTGGTTTGTGTTTGGGGCCTATGGCTGAGAGTGACCGGCTGGCCCCTGAAAATCCACGATAGGAAGGATGGTTCCCAGATCCAAGGTGGCAGCAGTGCCATGTTGTGCTGGTGTGATAGTCCCAAGTGGCTCCTGCAATCTGCCATCCAGAAGCGGGGCAGCTGAATTTTGTTTGCCAGACAAAAAGTCTGTGGTTTGTGTTTGGGGGCCTGTGGCTGGGAGTGGCCGGCTGGCTCCTGAAAATCCATGATACGCAGCATGGTTCCCAGACCCAAGGTGGCACCAGTGCCAAGTGGGGCTGGTTTCACAGTGTCAAGTGCCTCCTGCAATCTCCCATCCAGAAGCGGGGCAGCTGAGTTTTGTTTGCCTGTGAAACGGGCCGTTGTTTTTAATTGGGGTCTGTGGCCGAGAGTGTTCGGCTGGCTCCTGACAACCCACAATACGCAGGATGGTTCCCAGACCCAAGGTGGCACCAGTGCCAAGTCGGGCTGGTTTGATAGTACCAAGTGGCTCCTGCAATCTGCCATCCAGAAGCGGTGCAGTTGAGTTTTGTTTGCCAGAGAAAAGGGCCGTGGGTTGTGTTTGGGGGCATATGGCTGGGAGTGGCCGGCTGTCTCATTAAAAAGATCGATACGCAGGATGGTTCCCAGACCCAAGGGGGCACCAGTGCCAAGTCGGGCTGTTTTTATAGTACCAAGTGCGTCCTGCAATTTGCCATCCAGAAGAGGGGCAGTTGAGTTTTGTTTGCCAGAGAATAGCGCCGTTGTTTGTGTTTGGGGGCTTGTGGCTCGTAGTGGCCGACTGGCGCCTTAGAATCTGTGTTACGCAGCATGGTTCCCAGACCCAAGGTGGCACCAGTGCCAAGTTGGGCTGGTTTGATAGTACCAAGTGGCTCCTGCAATCTGCCATCCAGAAGCGGGGTAGCTTACTTTTGTTTGCCAGGGAAACGGGCCGAGGTTTGTGACTGGGGACCTATGGCTGGGAGTGACCGGCTGGCTCCTGGAAAGCTACAATAGGCAGGATGGTTACCAGACCCATGGTGGCACCAGTGCCAAGTTGGGCTGGTTTGATAGTACCAAGTGGCTCCTGCAATCTGCCATCAAAAAGTTGGCAGGCGAGTTTTGTTTTCCAGGGAAAAGCGACATTGTTTGTATTTGGGGGCCTGTGGCTGGGAGTGACCGGCTGGCTCCTTTGAACCCACGATACGCAGGATGGTTCCCAGACCCAAGGTGGCACCAGTGCCAAGTTTTGCTGGTTTGATACTACCAAGTGCGTCCTGCAATCTGCCATCCAGAAGCGGGGCAGCTTAATTTTGTTTGCCAGGGAAACGGGCCGTGGGTTTTGTTTGGGGGCATATAGCTGAGAGTGGCCGGCTGGCTCCTGAAAATCCACGCTAGGCAGCATGGTTCCCAGATGCAATGTGGCACCAGTGCCAAGTCGGGCTGGTTTGATGGTGCAAAGTGGCTCCTGCAATCTGCCATCCAGAAGCGAGGCAGCTGATTTTTGTTTGCCAGAGGAAAATTCCGTGGATTGTTTTTGGGGGCATATTGCTGGGAGTGGCCGGCTGGCTCCTTAAAATGCTCGATACGCATGATGGTTCCCAGGCCCAAGGTGTCACCACTACCAAGTCGGCCTGCGGTTTTAGTATCAAGTTCATCCTGCAATTTGCCATCCAGAAGAGGGGCAGTTGAGTTTTGTTTGCCAGAGAAACGGGCCGAGGTTTCTGTTTGGGGACATATGGCTGAGAGTGGCCGGCTGGCCCCTGAATATCCACGATACAGAGCATGGTTCCCAGATCCAAGGTGGCACCAGTGCCAAGTCGGGCTGGTTTGATAGTACCAAGTGTCTCCTGCAATCTGCCATCCAGAAGCAGGGCAGCTTACTTTTGTTTGCCAGAGAAATAGGCCTAGGTTTTTGTTTGGGGGCCTGTGGCTGGGAGTGGCCGGCTGGCTCCTGAAAATCCATGATACGCAGCATGGTTCCCAGACCCAAGGTGGCACCAGTGCCAAGTGGGGCTGGTTTCACAGTGTCAAGTGCCTCCTGCAATCTCCCATCCAGAAGCGGGGCAGCTGAGTTTTGTTTGCCTGTGAAACGGGCCGTTGTTTTTAATTGGGGTCTGTGGCCGAGAGTGTTCGGCTGGCTCCTGACAACCCACAATACGCAGGATGGTTCCCAGACCCAAGGTGGCACCAGTGCCAAGTCGGGCTGGTTTGATAGTACCAAGTGGCTCCTGCAATCTGCCATCCAGAAGCGGTGCAGTTGAGTTTTGTTTGCCAGAGAAAAGGGCCGTGGGTTGTGTTTGGGGGCATATGGCTGGGAGTGGCCGGCTGTCTCATTAAAAAGATCGATACGCAGGATGGTTCCCAGACCCAAGGGGGCACCAGTGCCAAGTCGGGCTGTTTTTATAGTACCAAGTGCGTCCTGCAATTTGCCATCCAGAAGAGGGGCAGTTGAGTTTTGTTTGCCAGAGAATAGCGCCGTTGTTTGTGTTTGGGGGCTTGTGGCTCGTAGTGGCCGACTGGCGCCTTAGAATCTGTGTTACACAGCATGGTTCCCAGACCCAAGGTGGCACCAGTGCCAAGTTGGGCTGGTTTGATAGTACCAAGTGGCTCCTGCAATCTGCCATCCAGAAGCGGGGTAGCTTACTTTTGTTTGCCAGGGAAACGGGCCGAGGTTTGTGACTGGGGACCTATGGCTGGGAGTGACCGGCTGGCTCCTGGAAAGCTACAATAGGCAGGATGGTTACCAGACCCATGGTGGCACCAGTGCCAAGTTGGGCTGGTTTGATAGTACCAAGTGGCTCCTGCAATCTGCCATCAAAAAGTTGGCAGGCGAGTTTTGTTTTCCAGGGAAAAGCGACATTGTTTGTATTTGGGGGCCTGTGGCTGGGAGTGACCGGCTGGCTCCTTTGAACCCACGATACGCAGGATGGTTCCCAGACCCAAGGTGGCACCAGTGCCAAGTTTTGCTGGTTTGATACTACCAAGTGCGTCCTGCAATCTGCCATCCAGAAGCGGGGCAGCTTAATTTTGTTTGCCAGGGAAACGGGCCGTGGGTTTTGTTTGGGGGCATATAGCTGAGAGTGGCCGGCTGGCTCCTGAAAATCCACGCTAGGCAGCATGGTTCCCAGATGCAATGTGGCACCAGTGCCAAGTCGGGCTGGTTTGATGGTGCAAAGTGGCTCCTGCAATCTGCCATCCAGAAGCGAGGCAGCTGATTTTTGTTTGCCAGAGGAAAATTCTGTGGATTGTTTTTGGGGGCATATTGCTGGGAGTGGCCGGCTGGCTCCTTAAAATGCTCGATACGCATGATGGTTCCCAGGCCCAAGGTGTCACCACTACCAAGTCGGCCTGCGGTTTTAGTATCAAGTTCATCCTGCAATTTGCCATCCAGAAGAGGGGCAGTTGAGTTTTGTTTGCCAGAGAAACGGGCCGAGGTTTCTGTTTGGGGACATATGGCTGAGAGTGGCCGGCTGGCCCCTGAATATCCACGATACAGAGCATGGTTCCCAGATCCAAGGTGGCACCAGTGCCAAGTCGGGCTGGTTTGATAGTACCAAGTGTCTCCTGCAATCTGCCATCCAGAAGCAGGGCAGCTTACTTTTGTTTGCCAGAGAAATAGGCCTAGGTTTTTGTTTGGGGGCCTGTGGCTAGGAGTGGCCGGCTGGCTCCTTAGAATCCACGATACGCAGGATGGTTCCCAGACCCAAGGTGGCACCAGTGCCAAGTCGGGCTGGTTTGATTACACCAAGTGCCTCCTGCAATCTCCCATCCAGAAGCGGGGCAGCTGAGTTTTGTTTGCCTGTGAAACGGGCCGTTGTTTTTAATTGGGGTCTGTGGCCGAGAGTGTTCGGCTGGCTCCTGACAACCCACAATACGCAGGATGGTTCCCAGACCCAAGGTGGCACCAGTGCCAAGTCGGGCTGGTTTGATAGTACCAAGTGGCTCCTGCAATCTGCCATCCAGAAGCGGTGCAGTTGAGTTTTGTTTGCCAGAGAAAAGGGCCGTGGGTTGTGTTTGGGGGCATATGGCTGGGAGTGGCCGGCTGTCTCATTAAAAAGATCGATACGCAGGATGGTTCCCAGACCCAAGGGGGCACCAGTGCCAAGTCGGGCTGTTTTTATAGTACCAAGTGCGTCCTGCAATTTGCCATCCAGAAGAGGGGCAGTTGAGTTTTGTTTGCCAGAGAATAGCGCCGTTGTTTGTGTTTGGGGGCTTGTGGCTCGTAGTGGCCGACTGGCGCCTTAGAATCTGTGTTACGCAGCATGGTTCCCAGACCCAAGGTGGCACCAGTGCCAAGTTGGGCTGGTTTGATAGTACCAAGTGGCTCCTGCAATCTGCCATCCAGAAGCGGGGTAGCTTACTTTTGTTTGCCAGAGAAAAAGGCTGTTGTTTGTGTTTCGGGGCCTGTGGCTGGCAGTGGCCGGCTGGCTCCTGAAAATCCATGATACGCAGCATGGTTCCCAGACCCAAGGTGGCATCAGTGCCAAGTAGGGCTGGTTTCATAGTACCCAGTGGCTTTTGCAATCTCCCATCCAGAAGAGGGGCAGTTGAGTTTTGTTTTCCAGAGAAAAGGGCCGTGGTTTGTGTTTGGGGCCTATGGCTGAGAGTGACCGGCTGGCCCCTGAAAATCCACGATAGGAAGGATGGTTCCCAGATCCAAGGTGGCAGCAGTGCCATGTTGTGCTGGTGTGATAGTCCCAAGTGGCTCCTGCAATCTGCCATCCAGAAGCGGGGCAGCTGAATTTTGTTTGCCAGACAAAAAGTCTGTGGTTTGTGTTTGGGGGCCTGTGGCTGGCAGTGGCCGGCTGGCTCCTGAAAATCCATGATACGCAGCATGGTTCCCAGACCCAAGGTGGCACCAGTGCCAAGTCGGGCTGGTTTCACAGTGTCAAGTGCCTCCTGCAATCTCCCATCCAGAAGCGGGGCAGCTGAGTTTTGTTTGCCTGTGAAACGGGCCGTTGTTTTTAATTGGGGTCTGTGGCCGAGAGTGTTCGGCTGGCTCCTGACAACCCACAATACGCAGGATGGTTCCCAGACCCAAGGTGGCACCAGTGCCAAGTCGGGCTGGTTTGATAGTACCAAGTGGCTCCTGCAATCTGCCATCCAGAAGCGGTGCAGTTGAGTTTTGTTTGCCAGAGAAAAGGGCCGTGGGTTGTGTTTGGGGGCATATGGCTGGGAGCGGCCGGCTGTCTCATTAAAAAGATCGATACGCAGGATGGTTCCCAGACCCAAGGGGGCACCAGTGCCAAGTCGGGCTGTTTTTATAGTACCAAGTGCGTCCTGCAATTTGCCATCCAGAAGAGGGGCAGTTGAGTTTTGTTTGCCAGAGAATAGCGCCGTTGTTTGTGTTTGGGGGCTTGTGGCTCGTAGTGGCCGACTGGCGCCTTAGAATCTGTGTTACGCAGCATGGTTCCCAGACCCAAGGTGGCACCAGTGCCAAGTTGGGCTGGTTTGATAGTACCAAGTGGCTCCTGCAATCTGCCATCCAGAAGCGGGGTAGCTTACTTTTGTTTGCCAGGGAAACGGGCCGAGGTTTGTGACTGGGGACCTATGGCTGGGAGTGACCGGCTGGCTCCTGGAAAGCTACAATAGGCAGGATGGTTACCAGACCCATGGTGGCACCAGTGCCAAGTTGGGCTGGTTTGATAGTACCAAGTGGCTCCTGCAATCTGCCATCAAAAAGTTGGCAGGCGAGTTTTGTTTTCCAGGGAAAAGCGACATTGTTTGTATTTGGGGGCCTGTGGCTGGGAGTGACCGGCTGGCTCCTTTGAACCCACGATACGCAGGATGGTTCCCAGACCCAAGGTGGCACCAGTGCCAAGTTTTGCTGGTTTGATACTACCAAGTGCGTCCTGCAATCTGCCATCCAGAAGCGGGGCAGCTTAATTTTGTTTGCCAGGGAAACGGGCCGTGGGTTTTGTTTGGGGGCATATAGCTGAGAGTGGCCGGCTGGCTCCTGAAAATCCACGCTAGGCAGCATGGTTCCCAGATGCAATGTGGCACCAGTGCCAAGTCGGGCTGGTTTGATGGTGCAAAGTGGCTCCTGCAATCTGCCATCCAGAAGCGAGGCAGCTGATTTTTGTTTGCCAGAGGAAAATTCTGTGGATTGTTTTTGGGGGCATATTGCTGGGAGTGGCCGGCTGGCTCCTTAAAATGCTCGATACGCATGATGGTTCCCAGGCCCAAGGTGTCACCACTACCAAGTCGGCCTGCGGTTTGAGTATCAAGTTCATCCTGCAATTTGCCATCCAGAAGAGGGGCAGTTGAGTTTTGTTTGCCAGAGAAACGGGCCGAGGTTTCTGTTTGGGGACATATGGCTGAGAGTGGCCGGCTGGCCCCTGAATATCCACGATACAGAGCATGGTTCCCAGATCCAAGGTGGCACCAGTGCCAAGTCGGGCTGGTTTGATAGTACCAAGTGTCTCCTGCAATCTGCCATCCAGAAGCAGGGCAGCTTACTTTTGTTTGCCAGAGAAATAGGCCTAGGTTTTTGTTTGGGGGCCTGTGGCTAGGAGTGGCCGGCTGGCTCCTAAGAATCCACGATACGCAGGATGTTTCCCAGACCCAAGGTGGCACCAGTGCCAAGTCGGGCTGGTTTGATAGTACCAAGTGGCTCCTGCAAACTCCATCAAAAAGTTGGCAGGCGTGTTTTGTTTTCCAGGGAACAGCGCCGTTGATTTTGTTTGGGGGCCTGTGGCTGGCAGTGGCCGGCTGGCTCCTTAGAATCCACGATACGCAGGATGGTTCCCAGACCCAAGGTGGCACCAGTGCCAAGTCGGGCTGGTTTGATAGTACCAAGTGGCTCCTGCAATCTGCCATCCAGAAGTGAGGCAGCTAAGTTTTGTTTGCGAGAAAAAAGGGCCGTGGTTTTTGTTGGGGGCCTGTGGCTGGGAGTAGCCGGCTGGCTCCTTAAAATCCACGATAGGCAGGATGGTTCCCAGACCCAAGGTGGCACCAGTGCCAAGTCGGGCTGGTTTGATAGTACCAAGTGGCTCCTGCAATCTGCCATCCAGAAGCGGGGCAGCTGAGTTTTGTTTGCCAGAGAAAAAGGCTGTGGTTTGTGTTTGGGGGCCTGTGGCTGGCAGTGGCCGGCTGGCTCCTGAAAATCCACGATACGCAGCATGGTTCCCAGACCCAAGGTGGCACCAGTGCCAAGTGGGGCTCGTTTGACAGTGTCAAGTGCCTCCTGCAATCTCCCATCCAGAAGCGGGGCAGCTGAGTTTTTTTTGCCAGGGAAACGGACCTTTGTTTTTGATTGGGCTCTGTGGCCGAGAGTGGTCGGCTGTCTCCTGACAATCCACAATACGCAGGATGGTTCCCAGACCCAAGGTGGCACCAGTGCCAAGTCGGGCTGGTTTGATAGTACCAAGTGTCTCCTGCAATCTGCCATCCAGAAGCGGGGCAGCTGAGTTTTGTTTGCCAGAGAAAAGGGCCGTGGGTTGTGTTTGGGGGCATATGGCTGGGAGTGGCCACCTGGCTCCTTAAAATGCACGATACGCCGCATGGTAACCAGACGCAAGGTGGCACCAGTGCCAAGTCAGGCTGTTTTTGTAGTACCCAGTGGCTCCTGCAATTTGCCATCCAGAAGCGGGGCAGTTGAATTTTGTTTGCTAGAGAAAAGGGCTGTGGTTTGTGTTTGGGGGCCTATGGCTGAGAGTGGCCGGCTGGCCCCTGAAAATCAACGATAGGCAGGATGGTTCCCAGATCCAAGGTGGCACCAGTGCCAAGTAAGGCTGGTTGTATGGTTCAAAGTAACTCCTGCAATCTGCCATCCAGAAGCGGGACAGCTGAGTTTTTTTTGCCAGAGAAAAGGTCCATGGTTTCTTTTTGGGGCATACGGCTGGGAATTGCCGGCTGGCTCCTTAAAATGCTCGATACGCAGGATGGTTCCCAGAGCCAAGGTGGCACCACTGCCAAGTCGGGCTCTTTTTGTAGTACCAAGTGCGTCCTGCAATTTGCCATCCAGAAGAGGGGCAGTTGAGTTTTGTTTGCCAGAGAAAAGGGCCGTTGTTTGTGTTTGGGGGCCTGTGGCTGGGAGTGTTCGGCTGGTTCCTGAATATGTACAATACGCAGGATTGTTCCCAGATCCAAGGTGGCAGCAGTGCCATGTTGTGCTGGTGTGATAGTCCCAAGTGGCTCCTGCAATCTGCCATCCAGAAGTGGGGCAGCTGATTTTTGTTTGCCAGAGAAAAGGTCCGTGGTTTGTTTTTGGGGGCATATGGCTGAGAGTGGCCGGCTGGCCCCTGAAAATCCACGATACACAGGATGGTTCCCAGATCCAAGGTGGCACCTGTGCCAAGTCGGGCTGATTTGATAGTACTAAGTAGCTCCTGCAATCTGCCATGCAGAAGCGGGGCAGCTTACTTTTGTTTGCCAGGGAAACGGGCCGAGGTTTGTGTTGGGGGCCTATGGCTGAGAGTGACCGGCTGGCTCCTGAAAAGCTACAATAGGCAGGATGGTGACCAGACCCATGGTGGCACCAGTGCCAAGTTGGGCTGGTTTGATAGTACCAAGTGGTTCCTGCAATCTGCCATCCAGAAGCAGGGCAGCTGAGTTTTGTTTGCCAGAGAAAAGGGCCTTGGTTTGTGTTTGGGGGCATATGGCTGGGTGTGGCCAGCTGGCTCCTTAAAATGCACGATATGCAACATGGCTCCCAGACCCAAGGTGGCACAAGTGCCAAGTTGGGCTGGTTTGATAGTACCAAGTGGCTCCTGCAATCTTCCATGATCACGTGGAGAAATACTTTCTGGTTTCAGCCTCATGCTCTTTCTTCTCTCCCTCAACTTCTCTATCACCTCTCATCTGGTTCACATGCGCTGTCTTCAAGGTCCACAGGCTACTTTTCACAGAATCTTCTGGCCTGATGAAGTAAGGATGATGAATAGAACAGAGCTGGGATCTATTTTCCAGTTTGGATAAAATGCATTCTGCACACAAATCCAAGGAGAACGGGCTGCCCCGATGCCCAGAAAATCTTTCACTCCTGCTAGTGTTCTACGTCAACCGCAACTTAGTCTGAAAGAAAAGCTTTTTCTCTGAGAGCATCTGAGAGGTTTGCATGAAGCACTGATATCTGACATATGCAATTTTGAATAGGAGAGGAAAAAGAAAATGGCAAGGAGTTTTTAATTTTAGTGGTTTCAATTTTAATTTCCGTGCACTTTTTCAAAACTTGTCAGCTCAAATGCCCATCAACATCTTTTAGTCATCTGTAAGTCAGTATTCATATAAAATGTGCTTCAAATCCAAAGAATTTCAAATTTGCACTCCAAGCTTCTATGCCTAGATTTATGATTTCCTACACATATTAGATGAAAGGAAGGCCTTTTTTACTGTGGGAGTGCTGGAACACTGGAACAGGTTGCCCAGAGAAGTTGTGGGTGTCCCATCCCTGAAAGTATTCAAGGTCACCTTGGACGGGGCTTGGAGCAGCAACAAAGGAGAAGCTTGATGGTAGAGAAACAAAGTTGGACTATAGAAGAAACTCGGATTGAAGTATAGGATCAAGTTTTCTCTCAGCTCTTGGGGTAAATTCAAAGTTGTACAAAATGACATTTATCTGTGCTATTCACTACTGTAACAGAAAGTTTCATGAAAACTGTACAGAAGATAGTAAATTTTAAAAGAGATAAGAATTACAGCATAAAATCCATGGGATAGGTTACAACATGAGACACTCTCTAAGAGAAAATCTCTGTGTTTCAGCACTTCATCGGGGTAAGATTTCATGAAGTGCCAAAGAAGGCGGCAAAATATCATTCGGGACATTATTTACTGGAATTCAGCCTGGCCATTAGTAGGAACTGCCTTTGAACATATCATGTAGATATACCACACACACTTTCCCTTCACTGAAAAATTACTGTTTACAACAAATAAGCAATTGACGATCAAAATTGATTGAAAGCATCTTAAACATGTCAAGTATTTCATTGTAGATGATCTGTGATCCAAATGCTTCTTCCACCTTCGAGAGGGACAGAAGAATTCTTCCATATCATGATGGTTTAAAATTGTATCAACCAATGTTTTCTGCTGAAAAGATATCATCTATTTTTTTCTATTTTTGGAAGAAAATATTCCTAGACATACAACAGGTGAGAACTAAGTAATTTTAAAGAAACAAATGAAATGAAAATATTCTGTAAATAGAATGAAATGAAAAGCTGTGTTTTAAATAGGAGCTAAATATTAAACAGAATTTTTGTACCAGGCATTTGAATTACTGCACCAGCTCTTTTGCCCATCAAGAGAGGCATTTAGCATTTCAGTCTTTTCCAAGGTGTTCATGATCTGCTATGCTGATCTCTGTGTGTGCCTAGGTGTGTGTGGAGGGGGGGGCATATGAAGGGGAGTGTGTATGTTTGCTTTACAATTGTTGTGGCAGATTCATGCCTCAGCTCCACATTTTGTTTTAAAAAGGTCACACCGAGTGGATATGAAGTTTACTATCAACAAGAGATCGATTCCCAAATCATCCATTTGACTCTCCCTTATAAATCATGTGCTTTGTTGCATATTTTATCAAATATACTTTCAAGCCAGATGGAGGAAGGAGGATGTGGGAATCCCTCCACCATCTTGCAACTTTTATGTAAGTAGGTTTTCAAGAAAATCATCATTTCTCTTTTAAATATGTCTGGAACAGGCATGATGGTAGTGTCAACCTGTTGGAGTTTTTGTTGCTGGAAGAAGTTGTACAAAAGGATTGGTTTTTACATTGACCAGTTACTGAATCAAGCGCAGGAATACATTGGAAATTTAGCTGGGGGTTCCTTTTCCCAGCAGACTACTTCTAGAACGAGCTTGTACACTGAAGCTGACTCTTTTGCTCTCTTTTTGTTTCTTTCCTATTTTCTTGGCTTCTTTGCCACTATCTAGACAATTTTGGAACTTTGTTCCCAACTAAAATGGTTTCAATAGTCTGATTGTGATCATACATTTTTACAAGGAATTTTTAAAATCTTTCCTCGAGTCCAGAAAGTCAAGGACTTAGATCTTTTTCTTCCCTTATCAATATTGCCATGAAATTGATAAATAAAGACCAACTCTTTATTTTTGTTTTTAACCCACGTAGATAATTCCCATCCATTAATCCATTTTGTGGACCAATAGCTGCCATTCTGATGGAAGCTGTCACTTCTTAACAATAGGCATTCTGTGACTATGTTGACAGCACTTTGGGTGAAGATCCTAACTGGTCTTAGATATACATAGGGAGAAATTTGCTCAGCCAGTGTCAGTCTTAAGCATGCGTATCAGAAGATCTTTCTAGAGCTGGGAATTTTCCCATGAAAGGGATTCAGTTAGGGAAGAGACACTTGTGCCAGAGTTTTACATTCTTCTTGAACACTGCTTAAGGAACTTAGATGCCATGTCCATTTGGATCTCTGTCTGCACAGAACTTTGTCATGCCAGTGCTTTGAAATGCATCTTGAAGAGAATTCACTAGCACAGAATGAAAGAGAGTGGAAGGGGTTGGTGGGGCTAACCAGGCCCAACCCCCCTGCCTAAACCAGGATACCTAGAGCCTCTTGCCCAGGATTCTATCTGGGTGTACTTTTAATGTCTTCAAAGATCCAGGCTCCACAATCTTTCTGGGCAGTCTGTGCCGTGGTTCAGTCACCCTGACAGTAAAGAAACATTTACTGATGTTCAAAGGCAATCTCCTGTATTTCAGTGTGTGCCCACTGCCTCTTGTCTTTTCCCTCAGCATCACTGAAAAGACACTGATTCCCTCCCCTTTGCACTATTGCTTCCATATGTATGTGTGATGCCATGTAGAGGTACGTCAAAAACCTCCCTGAAGCCCAGGCAGATAATATTCCCTTCATCTACCAGTCAAGTTGATTCATCAGAGGAGTTTAAAGTGATGTTCAGCATGAAATTCCCCTGAAAAATCATGCTAACTACATTATTTGGTCATCTGTCATGTGCCTGGCAAGGATTTCCAGGAAGAGCTGCTTCATCAACTTCCTGGGGATAAAAAAGAGGCTGGCTGGTTTGTACTATGGCGAGTCCTCTTAATTGCCTTTTTTGAAGATGGGTGTCATTTGCTAACATCCACTCTTTAGCCTCTCTTGTCGTCTACATCTTAGCAAAACGCTTTTCCACTATGTCTGGCTAGGAAAAACTGTGCCAGCACAGAAAACATCTCCCATCGTGTTCTAGAAGTTGCACGGATGTCTGCCAAGTGTTTGGCAGGAAGAAAAGAAAAGTTGTCCAAAACAGCTTCCAATCGAATGTTCCTGTGATTGGAAAAGTCAGGAGAGTGCAAAGGTACTGTTTTCTATCAGTTGGCAAGGTGCGCACACAATCCCAGTGTTGTACAGCTTGCTTCTTCACCTTCCCGAAGCTGCCGCTCTCGCCGGCTGCCGGAGCCCAAGAAGCGGCTTCTTCGCGCAAAGACGATTGTGCCGCTCACAGTGCTCTCCTTAGCGCGGCTTCTGCCGAAAGACGCCCGGCAGCGGCTCTTACCTCCGGAGAGCATCCTACCTTCCTCTTTAGCTCCTCTTCTCATCTACACCTCGGCAACAAGCTTTTCCACTATGTCTGGCTAGGAAAAACTGTGCCAGCACAGAAAACATCTCCCATCGTGTTCTAGAAGTTGCACGGATGTCTGCCAAGTGTTTGGCAGGAAGAAAAGAAAAGTTGTCCAAAACAGCTTCCAATCGAATGTTCCTGTGATTGGAAAAGTCAGGAGAGTGCAAAGGTACTGTTTTCTATCAGTTGGCAAGGTGCGCACACAATCCCAGTGTTGTACAGCTTGCTTCTTCACCTTCCCGAAGCTGCCGCTCTCGCCGGCTGCCGGAGCCCAAGAAGCGGCTTCTTCGCGCAAAGACGATTGTGCCGCTCACAGTGCTCTCCTTAGCGCGGCTTCTGCCGAAAGACGCCCGGCAGCGGCTCTTACCTCCGGAGAGCATCCTACCTTCGTCTTTCGCGTCTTTTGTAGTCTACATCTTAGCAAAACGCTTTTCCACTATGTCTGGCTAGGAAAAACTGTGCCAGCACAGAAAACATCTCCCATCGTGTTCTAGAAGTTGCACGGATGTCTGCCAAGTGTTTGGCAGGAAGAAAAGAAAAGTTGTCCAAAACAGCTTCCAATCGAATGTTCCTGTGATTGGAAAAGTCAGGAGAGTGCAAAGGTACTGTTTTCTATCAGTTGGCAAGGTGCGCACACAATCCCAGTGTTGTACAGCTTGCTTCTTCACCTTCCCGAAGCTGCCGCTCTCGCCGGCTGCCGGAGCCCAAGAAGCGGCTTCTTCGCGCAAAGACGATTGTGCCGCTCACAGTGCTCTCCTTAGCGCGGCTTCTGCCGAAAGACGCCCGGCAGCGGCTCTTACCTCCGGAGAGCGCCCTACCTTCGTCTTTAGCTCCTCTTCTCATCTACACCTCGGCAAAACGCTTTTCCACTATGTCTGGCTAGGAAAAACTGTGCCAGCACAGAAAACATCTCCCATCGTGTTCTAGAAGTTGCACGGATGTCTGCCAAGTGTTTGGCAGGAAGAAAAGAAAAGTTGTCCAAAACAGCTTCCAATCGAATGTTCCTGTGATTGGAAAAGTCAGGAGAGTGCAAAGGTACTGTTTTCTATCAGTTGGCAAGGTGCGCACACAATCCCAGTGTTGTACAGCTTGCTTCTTCACCTTCCCGAAGCTGCCGCTCTCGCCGGCTGCCGGAGCCCAAGAAGCGGCTTCTTCGCGCAAAGACGATTGTGCCGCTCACAGTGCTCTCCTTAGCGCGGCTTCTGCCGAAAGACGCCCGGCAGCGGCTCTTACCTCCGGAGAGCATCCTACCTTCGTCTTTCGCGTCTTTTGTAGTCTACATCTTAGCAAAACGCTTTTCCACTATGTCTGGCTAGGAAAAACTGTGCCAGCACAGAAAACATCTCCCATCGTGTTCTAGAAGTTGCACGGATGTCTGCCAAGTGTTTGGCAGGAAGAAAAGAAAAGTTGTCCAAAACAGCTTCCAATCGAATGTTCCTGTGATTGGAAAAGTCAGGAGAGTGCAAAGGTACTGTTTTCTATCAGTTGGCAAGGTGCGCACACAATCCCAGTGTTGTACAGCTTGCTTCTTCACCTTCCCGAAGCTGCCGCTCTCGCCGGCTGCCGGAGCCCAAGAAGCGGCTTCTTCGCGCAAAGACGATTGTGCCGCTCACAGGGCTCTCCTTAGCGCGGCTTCTGCCGAAAGACGCCCGGCAGCGGCTCTTACCTCCGGAGAGCATCCTACCTTCGTCTTTCGCGTCTTTTGTAGTCTACATCTTAGCAAAACGCTTTTCCACTATGTCTGGCTAGGAAAAACTGTGCCAGCACAGAAAACATCTCCCATCGTGTTCTAGAAGTTGCACGGATGTCTGCCAAGTGTTTGGCAGGAAGAAAAGAAAAGTTGTCCAAAACAGCTTCCAATCGAATGTTCCTGTGATTGGAAAAGTCAGGAGAGTGCAAAGGTACTGTTTTCTATCAGTTGGCAAGGTGCGCACACAATCCCAGTGTTGTACAGCTTGCTTCTTCACCTTCCCGAAGCTGCCGCTTTCGCCGGCTGCCGGAGCCCAAGAAGCGGCTTCTTCGCGCAAAGACGATTGTGCCGCTCACAGTGCTCTCCTTAGCGCAGCTTCTGCCGAAAGACGCCCGGCAGCGGCTCTTACCTCCTGAGAGTGGCAGCTTCGGGAAGGTGAAGAAGCAAGCTGTACAACACTGGGATTGTGTGCGCACCTTGCCAACTGATAGAAAACAGTACCTTTGCACTCTCCTGACTTTTCCAATCACATGAACATTCGATTGGAAGCTGTTTTGGACAACTTTTCTTTTCTTCCTGCCAAACACTTGGCAGACATCCGTGCAACTTCTAGAACACGATGGGAGATGTTTTCTGTGCTGGCACGGGTTTTCCTAGCCAGACATAGTGGAAAAGCGTTTTGCTAAGATGTAGACTACAAAAGACGCGAAAGACGAAGGTAGGATGCTCTCCGGAGGTAAGAGCCGCTGCCGGGCGTCTTTCGGCAGAAGCCGCGCTAAGGAGAGCCCTGTGAGCGGCACAATCGTCTTTGCGCGAAGAAGCCGCTTCTTGGGCTCCGGCAGCCGGCGAGAGCGGCAGCTTCGGGAAGGTGAAGAAGCAAGCTGTACAACACTGGGATTGTGTGCGCACCTTGCCAACTGATAGAAAACAGTACCTTTGCACTCTCCTGACTTTTCCAATCACAGGAACATTCGATTGGAAGCTGTTTTGGACAACTTTTCTTTTCTTCCTGCCAAACACTTGGCAGACATCCGTGCAACTTCTAGAACACGATGGGAGATGTTTTCTGTGCTGGCACAGTTTTTCCTAGCCAGACATAGTGGAAAAGCGTTTTGCTAAGATGTAGACTACAAAAGACGAGAAAGACGAAGGTAGGATGCTCTCCGGAGGTAAGAGCCGCTGCCGGGCGTCTTTCGGCAGAAGCCGCGCTAAGGAGAGCCCTGTGAGCGGCACAATCGTCTTTGCGCGAAGAAGCCGCTTCTTGGGCTCCGGCAGCCGGCGAGAGCGGCAGCTTCGGGAAGGTGAAGAAGCAAGCTGTACAACACTGGGATTGTGTGCGCACCTTGCCAACTGATAGAAAACAGTACCTTTGCACTCTCCTGACTTTTCCAATCACAGGAACATTCGATTGGAAGCTGTTTTGGACAACTTTTCTTTTCTTCCTGCCAAACACTTGGCAGACATCCGTGCAACTTCTAGAACACGATGGGAGATGTTTTCTGTGCTGGCACAGTTTTTCCTAGCCAGACATAGTGGAAAAGCATTTTGCTAAGATGTAGACTACAAAAGACGCGAAAGACGAAGGTAGGATGCTCTCCGGAGGTAAGAGCCGCTGCCGGGCGTCTTTCGGCAGAAGCCGCGCTAAGGAGAGCACTGTGAGCGGCACAATCGTCTTTGCGCGAAGAAGCCGCTTCTTGGGCTCCGGCAGCCGGCGAGAGCGGCAGCTTCGGGAAGGTGAAGAAGCAAGCTGTACAACACTGGGATTGTGTGCGCACCTTGCCAACTGATAGAAAACAGTACCTTTGCACTCTCCTGACTTTTCCAATCACAGGAACATTCGATTGGAAGCTGTTTTGGACAACTTTTCTTTTCTTCCTGCCAAACACTTGGCAGACATCCGTGCAACTTCTAGAACACGATGGGAGATGTTTTCTGTGCTGGCACAGTTTTTCCTAGCCAGACATAGTGGAGAAGCTTTTTGCCGAGGTGTAGATGAGAAGAGGAGCTAAAGACGAAGGTAGGATGCTCTCCGGAGGTAAGAGCCGCTGCCGGGCGTCTTTCGGCAGAAGCCGCGCTAAGGAGAGCCCTGTGAGCGGCACAATCGTCTTTGCGCGAAGAAGCCGCTTCTTGGGCTCCGGCAGCCGGCGAGAGCGGCAGCTTCGGGAAGGTGAAGAAGCAAGCTGTACAACACTGGGATTGTGTGCGCACCTTGCCAACTGATAGAAAACAGTATCTTTGCACTCTCCTGACTTTTCCAATCACAGGAACATTCGATTGGAAGCTGTTTTGGACAACTTTTCTTTTCTTCCTGCCAAACACTTGGCAGACATCCGTGCAACTTCTAGAACACGATGGGAGATGTTTTCTGTGCTGGCACAGTTTTTCCTAGCCAGACATAGTGGAGAAGCTTTTTGCCGAGGTGTAGATGAGAAGAGGAGCTAAAGACGAAGGTAGGGTGCTCTCCGGAGGTAAGAGCCGCTGCCGGGCGTCTTTCGGCAGAAGCCGCGCTAAGGAGAGCACTGTGAGCGGCACAATCGTCTTTGCGCGAAGAAGCCGCTTCTTGGGCTCCGGCAGCCGGCGAGAGCGGCAGCTTCGGGAAGGTGAAGAAGCAAGCTGTACAACACTGGGATTGTGTGCGCACCTTGCCAACTGATAGAAAACAGTACCTTTGCACTCTCCTGACTTTTCCAATCACAGGAACATTCGATTGGAAGCTGTTTTGGACAACTTTTCTTTTCTTCCTGCCAAACACTTGGCAGACATCCGTGCAACTTCTAGAACACGATGGGAGATGTTTTCTGTGCTGGCACAGTTTTTCCTAGCCAGACATAGTGGAAAAGCGTTTTGCTAAGATGTAGACGACAAGAGAGGCTAAAGAGTGGATGTTAGCAAATGACACCCATCTTCAAAAAAGGCAATTAAGAGGACTCGCCATAGTACAAACCAGCCAGCCTCTTTTTTATCCCCAGGAAGTTGATGAAGCAGCTCTTCCTGGAAATCCTTGCCAGGCACATGACAGATGACCAAATAATGTAGTTAGCATGATTTTTCAGGGGAATTTCATGCTGAACATCACTTTAAACTCCTCTGATGAATCAACTTGACTGGTAGATGAAGGGAATATTATCTGCCTGGGCTTCAGGGAGGTTTTTGACGTACCTCTACATGGCATCACACATACATATGGAAGCAATAGTGCAAAGGGGAGGGAATCAGTGTCTTTTCAGTGATGCTGAGGGAAAAGACAAGAGGCAGTGGGCACACACTGAAATACAGGAGATTGCCTTTGAACATCAGTAAATGTTTCTTTACTGTCAGGGTGACTGAACCACGGCACAGACTGCCCAGAAAGATTGTGGAGCCTGGATCTTTGAAGACATTAAAAGTACACCCAGATAGAATCCTGGGCAAGAGGCTCTAGGTATCCTGGTTTAGGCAGGGGGGTTGGGCCTGGTTAGCCCCACCAACCCCTTCCACTCTCTTTCATTCTGTGCTAGTGAATTCTCTTCAAGATGCATTTCAAAGCACTGGCATGACAAAGTTCTGTGCAGACAGAGATCCAAATGGACATGGCATCTAAGTTCCTTAAGCAGTGTTCAAGAAGAATGTAAAACTCTGGCACAAGTGTCTCTTCCCTAACTGAATCCCTTTCATGGGAAAATTCCCAGCTCTAGAAAGATCTTCTGATACGCATGCTTAAGACTGACACTGGCTGAGCAAATTTCTCCCTATGTATATCTAAGACCAGTTAGGATCTTCACCCAAAGTGCTGTCAACATAGTCACAGAATGCCTATTGTTAAGAAGTGACAGCTTCCATCAGAATGGCAGCTATTGGTCCACAAAATGGATTAATGGATGGGAATTATCTACGTGGGTTAAAAACAAAAATAAAGAGTTGGTCTTTATTTATCAATTTCATGGCAATATTGATAAGGGAAGAAAAAGATCTAAGTCCTTGACTTTCTGGACTCGAGGAAAGATTTTAAAAATTCCTTGTAAAAATGTATGATCACAATCAGACTATTGAAACCATTTTAGTTGGGAACAAAGTTCCAAAATTGTCTAGATAGTGGCAAAGAAGCCAAGAAAATAGGAAAGAAACAAAAAGAGAGCAAAAGAGTCAGCTTCAGTGTACAAGCTCGTTCTAGAAGTAGTCTGCTGGGAAAAGGAACCCCCAGCTAAATTTCCAATGTATTCCTGCGCTTGATTCAGTAACTGGTCAATGTAAAAACCAATCCTTTTGTACAACTTCTTCCAGCAACAAAAACTCCAACAGGTTGACACTACCATCATGCCTGTTCCAGACATATTTAAAAGAGAAATGATGATTTTCTTGAAAACCTACTTACATAAAAGTTGCAAGATGGTGGAGGGATTCCCACATCCTCCTTCCTCCATCTGGCTTGAAAGTATATTTGATAAAATATGCAACAAAGCACATGATTTATAAGGGAGAGTCAAATGGATGATTTGGGAATCGATCTCTTGTTGATAGTAAACTTCATATCCACTCGGTGTGACCTTTTTAAAACAAAATGTGGAGCTGAGGCATGAATCTGCCACAACAATTGTAAAGCAAACATACACACTCCCCTTCATATGCCCCCCCCTCCACACACACCTAGGCACACACAGAGATCAGCATAGCAGATCATGAACACCTTGGAAAAGACTGAAATGCTAAATGCCTCTCTTGATGGGCAAAAGAGCTGGTGCAGTAATTCAAATGCCTGGTACAAAAATTCTGTTTAATATTTAGCTCCTATTTAAAACACAGCTTTTCATTTCATTCTATTTACAGAATATTTTCATTTCATTTGTTTCTTTAAAATTACTTAGTTCTCACCTGTTGTATGTCTAGGAGTATTTTCTTCCAAAAATAGAAAAAAATAGATGATATCTTTTCAGCAGAAAACATTGGTTGATACAATTTTAAACCATCATGATATGGAAGAATTCTTCTGTCCCTCTCGAAGGTGGAAGAAGCATTTGGATCACAGATCATCTACAATGAAATACTTGACATGTTTAAGATGCTTTCAATCAATTTTGATCGTCAATTGCTTATTTGTTGTAAACAGTAATTTTTCAGTGAAGGGAAAGTGTGTGTGGTATATCTACATGATATGTTCAAAGGCAGTTCCTACTAATGGCCAGGCTGAATTCCAGTAAATAATGTCCCGAATGATATTTTGCCGCCTTCTTTGGCACTTCATGAAATCTTACCCCGATGAAGTGCTGAAACACAGAGATTTTCTCTTAGAGAGTGTCTCATGTTGTAACCTATCCCATGGATTTTATGCTGTAATTCTTATCTCTTTTAAAATTTACTATCTTCTGTACAGTTTTCATGAAACTTTCTGTTACAGTAGTGAATAGCACAGATAAATGTCATTTTGTACAACTTTGAATTTACCCCAAGAGCTGAGAGAAAACTTGATCCTATACTTCAATCCGAGTTTCTTCTATAGTCCAACTTTGTTTCTCTACCATCAAGCTTCTCCTTTGTTGCTGCTCCAAGCCCCGTCCAAGGTGACCTTGAATACTTTCAGGGATGGGACACCCACAACTTCTCTGGGCAACCTGTTCCAGTGTTCCAGCACTCCCACAGTAAAAAAGGCCTTCCTTTCATCTAATATGTGTAGGAAATCATAAATCTAGGCATAGAAGCTTGGAGTGCAAATTTGAAATTCTTTGGATTTGAAGCACATTTTATATGAATACTGACTTACAGATGACTAAAAGATGTTGATGGGCATTTGAGCTGACAAGTTTTGAAAAAGTGCACGGAAATTAAAATTGAAACCACTAAAATTAAAAACTCCTTGCCATTTTCTTTTTCCTCTCCTATTCAAAATTGCATATGTCAGATATCAGTGCTTCATGCAAACCTCTCAGATGCTCTCAGAGAAAAAGCTTTTCTTTCAGACTAAGTTGCGGTTGACGTAGAACACTAGCAGGAGTGAAAGATTTTCTGGGCATCGGGGCAGCCCGTTCTCCTTGGATTTGTGTGCAGAATGCATTTTATCCAAACTGGAAAATAGATCCCAGCTCTGTTCTATTCATCATTCTTACTTCATCAGGCCAGAAGATTCTGTGAAAAGTAGCCTGTGGACCTTGAAGACAGCGCATGTGAACCAGATGAGAGGTGATAGAGAAGTTGAGGGAGAGAAGAAAGAGCATGAGGCTGAAACCAGAAAGTATTTCTCCACGTGATCATGGAAGATTGCAGGAGCCACTTGGTACTATCAAACCAGCCCAACTTGGCACTGGTGCCACCTTGGGTCTGGGAGCCATGTTGCATATCGTGCATTTTAAGGAGCCAGCTGGCCACACCCAGCCATATGCCCCCAAACACAAACCAAGGCCCTTTTCTCTGGCAAACAAAACTCAGCTGCCCTGCTTCTGGATGGCAGATTGCAGGAACCACTTGGTACTATCAAACCAGCCCAACTTGGCACTGGTGCCACCATGGGTCTGGTCACCATCCTGCCTATTGTAGCTTTTCAGGAGCCAGCCGGTCACTCTCAGCCATAGGCCCCGAGACACAAAACTCGGCCCGTTTCCCTGGCAAACAAAAGTAAGCTGCCCCGCTTCTGGATGGCAGATTGCAGGAGCTACTTAGTACTATCAAATCAGCCCGACTTGGCACAGGTGCCACCTTGGATCTGGGAACCATCCTGTGTATCGTGGATTTTCAGGGGCCAGCCAGCCACTCTCAGCCATATGCCCCCAAAAACAAACCACGGACCTTTTCTCTGGCAAACAAAAATCAACTGCCCCACTTCTGGATGGCAGATTGCAGGAGCCACTTGGGACTATCACACCAGCACAACATGGCACTGCTGCCAACTTGGATCTCGGAACAATCCTACGTATCGTACATATTCAGGAACCAGCCGAACACTCCCAGCCACAGGCCCCCAAACACAAACAAAGGCCCATTTCCCTGGAAAACAAAACTCAGCTGCCCCGCTTCTGGATGGCAGTTTGCAGGAGCCACTTGGTACTATCAAACCAGCCCAACTTGGCACTGGTGCCACCTTGGGTCTGGGAACCATCCTGCCTATCGTGGATTTTAAGGAGCCAGCCGGCTACTCCCAGCCACAGGCCCCCAACAAAAACCACGGCCCTTTTTTCTGGCAAACAAAACTTAGCTGCCTCACTTCTGGATGGCAGATTGCAGGAGCCACTTGGTGTAATCAAACCAGCCCGACTTGGCACTGGTGCCACCTTGGGTCTGGGAACCATCCTGCGTATCGTGGATTCTAAGGAGCCAGCCGGCCACTGCCAGCCACAGGCCCCCAAACAAAATCAACGGCGCTGTTCCCTGGAAAACAAAACACGCCTGCCAACTTTTTGATGGAGTTTGCAGGAGCCACTTGGTACTATCAAACCAGCCCGACTTGGCACTGGTGCCACCTTGGGTCTGGGAAACATCCTGCGTATCGTGGATTCTTAGGAGCCAGCCGGCCACTCCTAGCCACAGGCCCCCAAACAAAAACCTAGGCCTATTTCTCTGGCAAACAAAAGTAAGCTGCCCCGCTTCTGGATGGCAGATTGCAGGAGACACTTGGTACTATCAAACCAGCCCAACTTGGCACTGGTGCCACCTTGGATCTGGGAACCATGCTGTGTATCGTGGATATTCAGGGGCCAGCCGGCCACTCTCAGCCATATGTCCCCAAACAGAAACCTCGGCCCGTTTCTCTGGCAAACAAAACTCAACTGCCCCTCTTCTGGATGGCAAATTGCAGGATGAACTTGATACTAAAACCGCAGGCCGACTTGGTAGTGGTGACACCTTGGGCCTGGGAACCATCATGCGTATCGAGCATTTTAAGGAGCCAGCCGGCCACTCCCAGCAATATGCCCCCAAAAACAATCCACGGAATTTTTCTCTGGCAAACAAAATCAGCTGCCCCGCTTCTGGATGGCAGATTGCAGGAGCCACTTTGCACCATCAAACCAGCCCGACTTGGCACTGGTGCCACCTTGCATCTGGGAACCATGCTGCCTAGCGTGGATTTTCAGGAGCCAGCCGGCCACTCTCAGCCATAGGCCCCCAAACAAAACCCACGGCCCGTTTCCCTGGCAAACAAAATTAAGCTGCCCCGCTTCTGGATGGCAGATTGCAGGACGCACTTGGTAGTATCAAACCAGCCCGACTTGGCACTGGTGCCACCTTGGGTCTGGGAACCATCATGCGTATCGTGGGTTCAAAGGAGCCAGCCGGCCACTCCCAGCCACAGGCCCCCAAATACAAACAACGGCGCTTTTCCCTGGAAAACAAATCTCGCCTGCCAACTTTTTCATGGCAGATTGCAGGAGCCACTTGGTACTATCAAACCAGCCCAACTTGGCACTGGTGCCACCATGGGTCTGGTCACCATCCTGCCTATTGTAGCTTTCCAGGAGCCAGCCGGTCACTCCCAGCCATAGGTCCCCAGTCACAAACCTCGGCCCGTTTCCCTGGCAAACAAAAGTAAGCTGCCCCGCTTCTGGATGGCAGATTGCAGGAGCCCCTTGGTACTATCAAACCAGCCAAACTTGGCACTGGTGCCACCTCTGGTCTGGGAACCATGCTGCGTAACGCAGATTCTAAGGCGCCAGTCGGCCACTCCCAGCCACAAGCCCCCAAACACAAACAACGGCGCTATTCTCTGGCAAACAAAACTCCACTGCCCCTCTTCTGGATGGCAAATTGCAGGACGCACTTGGTACTATAAAAACAGCCCGACTTGGCACTGGTGCCACCTTGGGTCTGGGAACCATCCTGCGTACCGATCTTTTTAATGAGACAGCCGGTCACTCCCAGCCATATGCCCCCAAACACAACCCACGGCCCTTTTCTCTGGCAAACAAAACTCAACTGCACCGCTTCTGGATGGCAGATTGCAGGAGCCACTTGGTACTATCAAACCAGCCCGACTTGGCACTGGTGCCACCTTGGGTCTGGGAACCATCCTGCGTATTGTGGGTTGTCAGGAGCCAGCCGAACACTCTCGGCCACAGACCCCAATCAAAAACAACGGCCCGTTTCACAGGCAAACAAAACTCAGCTGCCACGCTTCTGGATGGGAGATTGCAGGAGGCACTTGACACTGTGAAACCAGCCCCACTTGGCACTGGTGCCACCTTGGGTCTGGGAACCATGCTGCGTATCATGGATTTTCAGGAGCCAGCCGGCCACTCCCAGCCACAGGCCCCCAAACACAAACCACAGCCTTTTTCTCTGGCAAACAAAATTCAGCTGCCCCGCTTCTGGATGGCAGATTGCAGGAGCCACTTGGGACTATCACACCAGCACAACATGGCACTGCTGCCACCTTGGATCTGGGAACCATCCGTCCTATCGTGGATTTTCAGGGGCCAGCCGGTCACTCTCAGCCATAGGCCCCAAACACAAACCACGGCCCTTTTCTCTGGAAAACAAAACTCAACTGCCCCTCTTCTGGATGGCAGATTGCAGGAGCCACTGGGTACTATGAAACCAGCCCTACTTGGCACTGGTGCCACCTTGGGTCTGGGAACCATGCTGCGTATCATGGATTTTCAGGAGCCAGCCGGCCACTGCCAGCCACAGGCCCCGAAACACAAACAACAGCCTTTTTCTCTGGCAAACAAAATTCAGCTGCCCCGCTTCTGGATGGCAGATTGCAGGAACCACTTGGTACTAACAAACCAGCCCGACTTGGCACTGGTGCCACCTTGGGTCTGGGAACCATCCTGCGTATTGTGGGTTGTCAGGAGCCAGCCGAACACTCTCGGCCACAGACCCCAATCAAAAACAACGGCCCGTTTCACAGGCAAACAAAACTCAGCTGCCCCGCTTCTGGATGGGAGATTGCAGGAGGCACTTGACACTGTGAAACCAGCCCCACTTGGCACTGGTGCCACCTTGGGTCTGGGAACCATGCTGCGTATCATGGATTTTCAGGAGCCAGCCGGCCACTCCCAGCCACAGGCCCCCAAACACAAACCACAGCCTTTTTCTCTGGCAAACAAAATTCAGCTGCCCCGCTTCTGGATGGCAGATTGCAGGAGCCACTTGGGACTATCACACCAGCACAACATGGCACTGCTGCCACCTTGGATCTGGGAACCATCCGTCCTATCGTGGATTTTCAGGGGCCAGCCGGTCACTCTCAGCCATAGGCCCCAAACACAAACCACGGCCCTTTTCTCTGGAAAACAAAACTCAACTGCCCCTCTTCTGGATGGCAGATTGCAGGAGCCACTGGGTACTATGAAACCAGCCCTACTTGGCACTGGTGCCACCTTGGGTCTGGGAACCATGCTGCGTATCATGGATTTTCAGGAGCCAGTCGGCCACTGCCAGCCACAGGCCCCGAAACACAAACAACAGCCTTTTTCTCTGGCAAACAAAATTCAGCAGCCCCGCTTCTGGATGGCAGATTGCAGGACGCACTTGGTACTAACAAACCAGCCCGACTTGGCACTGGTGCCACCTTGGGTCTGGGAACCATCCTGCGTATCGTGGATTCTAAGGAGCCAGCTGGCCAGTCCCAGCCACAGGCCCCAAAACACACACAACGGTGCTTTTCCCTGGAAAACAAAACTCGCCTGCCAAACATTTGATGGCAGATTGCAGGAGCCACTTGGTACTATCAAACCAGCCCAACTTGGCACTGGTGCCACCATGGGTCTGGTCACCATCCTGCCTATCGTAGCTTTTCAGGAGCCAGCCGGTCACTCCCAGCCATAGGCCCCCAGACACAAACCTCGGCCCGTTTCCCTGGCAAACAAAAGTAAGCTGCCCCGCTTCTGGATGGCAGATTGCAGGAACCACTTGGTAGTATCAAACCAGCCCGACTTTGCACTGTTGCCACCTTGGGTCTGGGAACCATCCGGCGTATCGTGTGTTGAAAGGAGCCAGCCGGCCACTCCCAGCCACAGGCCTCCAATCAAAAACAACGGCGCTTTTCCCTGGAAAACAAAACTCAACTGCCCTTCTTCTGGATGGAAAATTGCAGGACGCACTTGGTACTACAAAAACAGCCAAACTAGGCAATGGTGCCACCATGGATCTGGGAACCATCCTGCGTATCGAGCTTCTTAAGGAGCCAGCCGGCCACTCCCAGCCATATGCCCCCAAAAACAAACCACGGAACTTTACTCTGGCAAACAAAGATCCGCTGCCCCCCGTCAGGATGGCAGATTGCAGGAGCCACTTGGTACTATCAAACGAGCCCGACTTGGCCCTGGTGCCACCTTGAGTCTGGGAACCATCCTGCGTATTGTGGATTGTCAGTAGCCAGTCGACCATTCTCGGCCACAGACCCCAATCAAAAACAACGGCCGGTTCACAGGCAAAAGAACTCAGCTGCCCCGTTTCTGGATGGGAGACTGCATGAGGCACTTGACACTGTCAAACCAGCCCCACTTGGCACTGGTGCCATCTTGGGTCTGGGAACCATGCTGCGTATCATGGATTTTCAGGAGCCAACTGGCCACTGCCAGCCACAGGCCCCCAAACACAAACCTCGGCCCGTTTCCCTGGAAAACAAAAGTAAGCTACCCCGCTTCTGGATGGCAGATTGCAGGAACCACTTGGTACTATCAAACCAGCCCGACTTGGCACTGGTGCCATCTTGGGTCTGGGAACCATCCTGCGTATCGTGGATTCTAAGGAGCCAGCCGGCCACTCCCAGCCACAGGCCCGCAAACACAAACAACGGCGCTTTTCCCTGGAAAACAAAACTCGCCTGCCAACGTTTTGATGGCAGATTGCAGGAGCCACTTGGTACTATCAAATCAGCCCAACTTGGCACTGGTGCCACCATGGGTCTGGTCACCATCCTGCCTATCGTAGCTTTTCACGAGCCAGCCGGTCACTCCCAGCCATAGGCCTCTAGACAAAAACCTCGGCCCGTTTCCCTGGCAAAAAAAAGTAAGCTACCCCGCTACTGGATGGCAGATTGCAGGAGCCACTTTGCACCATCAAACTAGCCCGACTTGGCACTGGTGCCACCTCTGGTCTGGGAACAATGCTGCGTATCGTGGATTCTAAGGAGCCAGCCGGCCACTCCCAGCCACAGGCCCCCAAACACAAACAACGGCGCTTTTTCCTGGAAAACAAAACTCGCCTGCCAACTTTTTGATGGCAGATTGCAGGAGCCACTTGGTACTATCAAACCAGCCCAACTTGGCACTGGTGCCACCATGGGTCTGGTCACCATCCTGCCTATCGTAGCTTTTCAGGACCTAGCCGGTCACTCCCAGCCATAGGCCCCCAAACAAAAAGCTCGGCCCATTTCCCTGGCAAACAAAAGTAAGCTGCCCCGCTTCTGGATGGCAGATTGCAGGATCCACCTGTTATAATCAAACCAGCCCAACTTGGCACTGGTGCCACCACTGGTCTGGGAACCATCCTGCGTATCGTGGATTCTAAGGAGCCAGCCGGCCACTCCCAGCCACAGGCCCCCAAACACAAACAACGGCGCTTTTCCCTGGAAAACAAAACTCGCCTGCCAACTTTTTGATGGCAGATTGCAGGAGCTACTTGGTACTATCAAACCAGCCCAACTTGGCACTGGTGCCACCTCTGGTCGGGTCACCATCCTGCCTATCGTAGCTTTTCAGGAGCCAGCCGGTCACTCCCAGCCATAGGCCCCCAGACAAAAACCTCGGCCCGTTTCCCTGGCAAACAAAAGTAAGCTGCCCCGCTTCTGGATGGCAGATTGCAGGACGCAATTGGTACTATCAAACCAGCCCAACTTGGAAATGGTGCCACCTTGGGTCTGGGAACCATCCTGCGTATCGTGGATTCTAAGGAGCCAGCCGGTCACTCCCAGCCACAGGCCCCCAAATACAAACCACAGCGCTTTTCCCTGGAAAACAAAACTCGCCTGCCAACTTTTTGATGACAGATTGCAGGAGCCACTTGGTACTATCAAATCAGCCCAACTTGGCACTGGTGCCACCATGGGTCTGGTCACCATCCTGCCTATCGTAGCTTTTCAGGAGCCAGCCGGTCACTCCCAGCCATAGGCCCCCAGACACAAACCTCGGCCCGTTTCCCTGGCAAACAAAAGTAAGCTGCCCCGCTTCTGGATGGCAGATTGCAGGAGCCACTTTGCACCATGAAACTGGCCCGACATGTCACTGGTGCCACCTCAGGTCTGGGAACCATCCTGAGTATCGTGGATTCCAATTAGCAAGACGACCACTCCCAGCCACAGGCCCCCAAACACAAAGAACGGCGCTTTTCCCTGGAAAACAAAACTCGCCTGCCAACTTTTTGATGGCAGATTGCAGGAGCCACTTGGTACTATCAAACCAGCCCAACTTGGCACTGGTGCCACCATGGGTCTGGTCACCATCCTGCCTATCGTAGCTTTTCAGGAGCCAGCCGGTCACTCCCAGCCATAGGCCCCCAGACACAAAGCTCGGCCCGTTTCCCTGGCAAACAAAAGTAAGCTGCCCCGCTTCTGGATGGCAGATTGCAGGATCCACTTGTTATTATCAAACCAGCCCGACTTGGTACTGGTGCCACCTCTGGTCTGGGAACCATCCTGCGTATCGTGGATTCTAAGGAGCCAGCCGGCCACTCCCAGCCACAGGCCCCCAAAAAAAAACAACGGCGCTTTTCCCTGGAAAACAAAACTCGCCTGCCAACATTTTGATGGCAGATTGCAGGAACCACTTGGTACTATCAAACCAGCCCAACTTGGCACTGGTGCCACCTTGGGTCTGGGAACCATCCGGCGTATCGTGTGTTGAAAGGAGCCAGCCGGCCACTCCAGCCACAGGCCCGCAGACAAAAACAACGGCGCTTTTCCCTGGAAAACAAAACTCGCCTGCTGACTTTTTGATGGAAGATTGCAGGAGCCACTTTGTACTTTGAAATCAGCCGAACATGGCTCTGGTGCCACCATGGGTCTGGTCACCATCCTGCCTATCGTAGCTTTTCACGAGCCAGCCGGTCACTCCCAGCCATAGGCCCCCAGACACAAAGCTCGGCCCGTTTCCCTGGCAAACAAAAGTAAGCTGCCCCGCTTCTGGATGGCAGATTGCAGGACGCACTTGGTACTATCAAACCAGCCCAACTTGGCACTGGTGCCACCTCAGGTCTGGGAACCATCCTGCGTATTGTGGATTCTAAGGAGCCAGCCGGCCACTCCCAGCCACAGGCCCCCAAACACAAACAACGGCGCTTTTCCCTAGAAAACAAAACTCGCCTGCCAAATTTTGATGGCAGATTACAGGAGCCACTTGGTACTATCAAACCAGCCCAACTTGGCACTGGTGCCACCATGGGTCTGGTCACCATCCTGCCTATCGTAGCTTTTCAGGAGCCAGCCGGTCACTCCCAGCCATAGACCCCAGACACAAAGCTCGGCCCGTTTCCCTGGCAAACAAAAGTAAGCTGCCCCGCTTCTGGATGGCAGATTGCAGGAGCCACTTTGCAACATCAAACTAGCCGGACTTGGCACTGGTGCCACCTCAGGTCTGGGAACCATCCTGCGTATCGTGGATTCTAAGGAGCCAGCCGGCCACTCCCAGCCACAGGCCCTCAAACACAAACAACGGCGCTTTTCCCTGGAAAACAAAACTCGCCTGACAACTTTTTGATGGCAGATTGCAGGAGCCACTTGGTACTATCAAACCAGCCCAACTTGGCACTGGTGCCACCATGGGTCTGGTCACCATCCTGCCTATCGTAGCTTTTCAGGAGCCAGCCGGTCACTCCCAGCCATAGGCCCCCAGACAAATACCTCGGCCCGTTTCCCTGGAAAACAAAAGTAAGCTGCCCCACTTCTGGATGGCAGATTGCAGGACGCACTTGGTACTATCAAACCAGCCCGACTTGGCACTGGTGCCACGTCAAGTCTGGGAACCATCCTGCGTATCGTGGATTCTAAGGAGCCAGCCGGCCACTCCCAGCCACAGGCCCTCAAACACAAACAACGACGCTTTTCCCTGGAAAAGAAAACTCGCCTGCCAACTTTTTGATGGCAGATTGCAGGAGCCACTTGGTACTATCAAACCAGCCCAACTTGGCACTGGTGCCACCATGGGTCTGGTCACCATCCTGCCTATCGTAGCTTTTCAGGAGCCAGCCGGTCACTCCCAGCCATAGGCCCCAAGACACAAAGCTCGGCCCGTTTCCCTGGCAAAAAAAAGAAAGCTGCCCCGCTTCTGGATGGCAGATTGCCGGACGCACTTGGTACTATCAAACCAGCCCAATGTGGCACTGGTGCCACCTCTGGTCTGGGAACCATCCTGCGTATCGTGGATTCTAATTAGCCATCCGGCCACTCCCAGCCACAGGCCCCCAAACACAAACAACGACGCTTTTCCCTGGAAAACAAAACTCGCCTGCCAAATTTTGATGACAGATTGCAGGAGCCACTTGGTGCTATCAAACCAGCCTAACTTGGCACTGGTGCCACCATGGGTCTGGTCACCATCCTGCACATCGTAGCTCTTCAGGAACCAGCCGGTCATTCCCAGCCATAGGCCCCCAGACACAAAGCTCGACCCGTTTCCGTGGCAAACAAAAGTAAGCTGCCCCGCTTCTGGATGGCAGATTGCAGGAGCCACTTGGTATAATCAAACCAGCCCGACTTGGCACTGGTGCCACCTCTGGTCTGGGAACCATCCTGCGTATCGTGGATTCTAAGGAGCCAGCCGGCCACTCCCAGCCGCAGGCCCTCAAACCCAAAACACGGCGCTTTTCCCTGGAAAACAAAACTCGCCTGCCAAATTTTGATGGCAGATTGCAGGAGCCACTTGGTACTATCAAACCAGCCCAACTTGGCACTGGTGCCACCATGGGTCTGGTCACCATCCTGCCTATGGTAGCTTTTCAGGAGCCATCCGGTCACTCCCAGCCATAGGCCCCCAGACACAAACCTCGGCCCGTTTCCCTGGCAAACAAAAGTAAGCTGCCCCGCTTCTTGATGGCAGATTGCAGGAACCACTTGGTATTATCAAACCAGCCCAACTTGGCACTGGTGCCACCTTGGGTCTGGATACCATGCTGCGTATCGTGGATTCTAAGGAGCCAGCCGGCCACTCCCAGCCACAGGCCCCCAAACACAAACAACGGCGCTTTTCCCTGGAAAATAAAACTCGCCTGCCAACTTTTTGATGGCAGATTGCAGGAGCAACTTGCTACTATCAAATCAGCCCAACTTGGCACTGGTGCCACCATGGGTCTGGTCACCATCCTGCCTATCGTAGCTTTTCAGGAGCCAGCCGGTCACTCCCAGCCATAGGCCCCCAGACAAAAACCTCGGCCATTTTCCCTGGCAAACAAAAGTAAGCTACCCCGCTTCTGCTTGGCAGATTGCAGGAGCCACTTTGCAGCATCAAACTAGCCCGACTTGGCACTGGTGCCACGTCAGGTCTGGGAACCATCCTGCGTATCGTGGATTCCAATTAGCAAGCCGGCCACTCTCAGCCACAGGCCCCCAAACACAAAGAACGGCGCTTTTCCCTGGAAATCAAAACTCGCCTGCCAAATTTTTGATGGCAGATTGCAGGAGCCACTTGGTAATATCAAATTAGCCCAACTTGGCACTGGTGCCACCATGGGTCTGGTCACCATCCTGCCTATCGTAGCTTTTCAGGAGCCAGCCGGTCACTCCCAGCCATAGGCCCCCAGACACAAACCTCGGCCCGTTTCCCTGGAAAACAAAAGTAAGCTGCCCCGCTTCTGGATGGCAGATTGCAGGAGCCACTTTGCACCATCAAACTGGCCCGACTTGTCACTGGTGCCACCTCAGGTCTGGGAACCATCCTGCGTATCGTGGATTTTCAGGGGCCAGCCAGCCACTCTCAGCCATATGCCCCCAAAAACAAACCACGGACCTTTTCTCTGGCAAACAAAAATCAACTGCCCCACTTCTGGATGGCAGATTGCAGGAGCCACTTGGGACTATCACACCAGCACAACATGGCACTGCTGCCAACTTGGATCTCGGAACAATCCTACGTATCGTACATATTCAGGAACCAGCCGAACACTCCCAGCCACAGGCCCCCAAACACAAACAAAGGCCCATTTCCCTGGAAAACAAAACTCAGCTGCCCCGCTTCTGGATGGCAGTTTGCAGGAGCCACTTGGGACTATCAAACCAGCCCGACTTGGTAATGGTACCACCTTGGATCTGGGAACCATCCGGCGTATCGTGGATTTTCAGGGGCCAGCCGGTCATTCCCAGCCATATGCCCCCAAACACAAACCTCGGCCCTTTTCTCTGGCAAACAAAACTCAACTGCCCCTCTTCTGGATGGCAAATTGCAGGACGCACTTGGTACTACAAAAAGAGCCCGACTTGGCAGTGGTGCCACCTTGGCTCTGGGAACCATCCTGCGTATCGAGCATTTTAAGGAGCCAGCCGGCAATTCCCAGCCGTATGCCCCAATAAGAAACCATGGACATTTTCTCTGGCAAAAAAAACTCAGCTGTCCCGCTTCTGGATGGCAGATTGCAGGAGTCACTTTGAACCCTACAACCAGCCTTACTTGGCACTGGTGCCACCTTGGATCTGGGAACCATCCTGCCTATCGTTGATTTTCAGGGGCCAGCCGGCCACTCTCAGCCATAGGCCCCCAAACACAAACCACAGCCCTTTTCTCTAGCAAACAAAATTCAACTGCCCCGCTTCTGGATGGCAAATTGCAGGAGCCACTGGGTACTACAAAAACAGCCTGACTTGGCACTGGTGCCACCTTGCGTCTGGTTACCATGCGGCGTATCGTGCATTTTAAGGAGCCAGGTGGCCACTCCCAGCCATATGCCCCTAAACACAACCCACGGGCCTTTTCTCTGGCAAACAAAACTCAGCTGCCCCGCTTCTGGATGGCAGATTGCAGGAGCCACTTGGTACTATCAAACCAGCCCAATTTGGCACTGGTGCCACCATGGGTCTGGTCACCATCCTGCCTATCGTAGCTTTTCAGGAGCCAGCCGGTCACTCCCAGCCTTAGGCCCACAGACACAAAACTCGGCCCGTTTCCCTGACAAACAAAAGTAAGCTGTCCCGCTTCTGGATGGCAGATTGCAGGAGCCACTTGCTACTATCAAACCACCCGACTTGGCACTGGTGCCACCTCTGGTCTGGGAACCATCCTGCGTATCGTAGATTCTAATTAGCCATCCGTCCACTCCCAGGCACAGGCCCCCAAACACAAACAACGGCGCTTTTCCCTGGAAAACAAAACTCGTCTGCCATCTTTTTGATGGCAGATTGCCGGAGCCACTTGGTACTATCAAACCAGCCCAACTTGGCACTGGTGCCACCATGGGTCTGGTCACCATCCTGCCTATCGTAGCTTTTCAGGAGCCAGCCGGCCACTCCCTGCCACAGGCCCCCAAACACAAACAACGGCGCTTTTCCCTGGAAAACAAAATTCGCCTGCCAACTTTTTGATGGCAGATTGCAGGAGCCACTTGGTACTATCAAATCAGCCCAACTTGGCACTGGTGCCACCATGGGTCTGGTCAACATCCTTCCTATCGTAGCTTTTCAGGAGCCAGCCGGTCACTCCCAGCCATAGGCCCTCAGACCCAAACCTCGGCCCGTTTCCCTGGCAAACAAAAGTAAGCTGCCCCGCTTCTGGATGGCAGATTGCAGGAGCCACTTGGTAGTATCAAACCAGCCCTACTTGGTACTGGTGCCAACTTGGGTCTGGGAAACATCCTGCGTATCGTGGATTCTAAGGAGCCAGCCGGCCACTCCCAGCCACAGGCCCCCAAACACAAACAACGGCGCTTTTCCCTGGAAAACAAAACTCGCCTACCAACATTTTGATGGCAGATTGCAGGAGCCACTTGGTACTATCAAATCAGCCGAACTTGGCACTGGTGCCACCATGGGTCTGGTAACCATCCTGCCTATCGTACCTTTTCAGGAGCCAGTTGGTCACTCCCAGCCATAGGCCCCCAGACAAAAACCTCGGCTCCTTTCCCTGGCAAACAAAAGTAAGCAGCCCTGCTTCTGGATGGCAGATTGCAGGAGCCACTTTGCACCATCCAACTGGCCCGACTTGTCACTGTTGCCACCTCTGGTCTGGGAACCATCCTGCGTATCGTGGATTCTAATTAGCCAGCCGGCCACTCCCAGCCACAGGCCCCCAAACACAAACAACGGCGCTTTTCCCTGGAAAACAAAACTCGCCTGACAACTTTTTGATGGCAGATTGCAGGAGCCACTTGGTACTATCAAACCAGCCCAACTTGGCACTGGTGCCACCATGGGTCTGGTCACCATCCTGCCTATCGTAGCTTTTCAGGAGCCAGCCGGTCACTCCCAGCCATAGGCCCCCAGACACAAAGCTCGGCCCGTTTCCCTGGCAAACAAAAGTAAGCTGCCCCGCTTCTGGATGGCAGATAGTAGGACGCACTTGTTACTATCAAACCAGCCCGACTTGGCACTGGTGCCACCACTGGTCTGGGAACCATCCTGCGTATCGTGGATTCTAATTAGCCAGCCGGCCAATCCCAGCCACAGGCACCCAAACACAAACAACGGCGCTTTTCCCTGGAAAACAAAACTCGCCTGCCAACTTTTTGATGGCAGATTGCAGGAGCCACTTGGTACTATCAAACCAGCCCAACTTGGCACTGGTGCCACCATGGGTCTGGTCACCATCCTGCCTATCGTAGCTTTTCAGGAGCCAGCCGGTCACTCCCAGCCATAGGCCCCCAGACAAATACCTCGGCCCGTTTCCCTGGAAAACAAAAGTAAGCTGCCCCGCTTCTGGATGGCAGATTCCAGGACGCACTTGGTAGTATCAAACAAGCCCAACTGGGCACTGGTGCCACCTTGGGTCTGGGAACCATCCTGCGTATCGTGGATTCTAAGGAGCCAGCCGGCCACTCCCTGCCACAGGCCCCCAAACACAAACAACGGCGCTTTTCCCTGGAAAACAAACTCGCCTGCCAACTTTTTGATGGCAGATTGCAGGAGCCACTTGGTACTATCAAACCAGCCCAACTTGGCACTGGTGCCACCATGGGTCTGGTCACCATCCTGCCTATCGTAACTTTTCAGGAGCCAGCCGGTCACTCCCAGCCATAGGCCCCCAGACAAAAACCTCGGCCCGTTTCCCTGGCAAACAAAAGTAAGCTGCCCCGCTTCTGGATGGCAGATTCCCGGACGCACTTGGTACTATCAAACCAGCCCAACTTGGCACTGGTGCCACCTCTGATCTGGGAACCATGCTGAGTATCGTGGATTCTAAGGAGCCAGCCGGCCACTCCCAGCCACAGGCCCCCAAACACAAACAACGGCGCTTTTCCCTGGAAAACAAAACTCGCCTGCCAAGTTTTTGATGGCAGATTGCAGGAGCCACTTGGTACTATCAAACCAGCCCAACTTGGCACTGGTGCCGTCATGGGTCTGGTCACCATCCTGCCTATCGTAGCTTTTCACGAGCCAGCCGGTCACTCCCAGCCATAGGCCCCCAGACAAAAACCTCGGCCCGTTTCCCTGGAAAACAAAAGTAAGCTGCCCCGCTTCTGGATGGCAGATGGCAGGAACCACTTGGTACTATCAAACCAGCCCAACTTGGCACTGGTGCCACCTTGGGTCTGGGAACCATCCTGCGTATCGTGGATTCTAAGGAGCCAGCCGGTCGCTCCCAGCCACAGGCCCCCAAACAAAACCACAGGGCTATTTCCTGGAAAACAAAACTCGCCTGCCAAGTTTTTGATGGTAGATTGCAGGAGCCACTTGGTACTATCAAACCAGCCCAACTTGGCACTGGTGCCACCATGGGTCTGGTCGCCATCCTGCCTATCGTAGCTTTTCAGGAGCCAGCCGGTCACTCCCAGCCATAGGCCCCCAGACACAAACCTCGGCCCGTTTCCCTGGCAAACAAAAGTAAGCTACCCCGCTTCTGGATGGCAGATTGCAGGAGCCACTTGGTACTATCAAACCAGCCCGACTTGGCACTGGTGCCACCTCAGGTCTGGGAACCATCCTGCGTATCGTGGATTCTAAGGAGCCAGCCGGCCACTCCCAGCCATAGGCCCCCAAACAAAAACAACGGCGCTTTTCCCTGGAAAACAAAACTTGCCTGCTAACTTTTTGATGGCAGATTGCAGGAGCCACTTGGTACTATCAAACCAGCCCAACTTGGCACTGGTGCCACCATGGGTCTGGTCACCATCCTGCCTATCGTAGCTTTTCAGGAGCCAGCCGGTCACTCCCAGCCATAGGCCCCCAGACACAAAGCTCGACCCGTTTCCCTGGCAAACAAAAGCAAGCTGCCCCGCTTCTGGATGGCAGATTGCAGGAGCCACTTGGTACTATCAAACCAGCCCATCTTGGCATTGGTGCCACCTCTAGTCTGGGAACCATCCTGCGTATCGTGGATTCTAAGGAGCCAGCCGGTCACTCCCAGCCACAGGCCCCCAAACACAAACCACAGCGCTTTTCCCTGGAAAACAAAACTCGCCTGCCAACATTTTGATGGCAGATTGCAGGAGCCACTTGCTACTATCAAATCAGCCCAACTTGGCACTGGTGCCACCATGGGTCTGGTCACCATCCTGCCTATCGTAGCTTTTCAGGAGACAGCCGGTCCCTCCCTGCCATAGGCCCCCAGAGAAAAACCTCGGCCCATTTCCCTGGCAAACAAAAGTAAGCTGCCCCGCTTCTGGATGGCAGATTCCAGGACGCACTTGGTAGTATCAAACCAGCCCAACTTGGCACTGGTGCCACCTTGGGTCTGGGAACCATCCTGCGTATCGTGGATTCTAAAGAGCCAGCCGGTCACTCCCAGCCACAGGCCCCCAGACACAAACAACGGCGCTTTTCCCTGGACAACAAAACTCGCCTGCCAGATTTTGATGGCAGATTCCCGGAGCCACTTGGTACTATCAAACCAGCCCAACTTGACACTGGTGCCGTCATGGGTCTGGTCACCATCCTGCCTATCGTAGCTTTTCAGGAGCCAGCCGGTCACTCCCAGCCATAGGCCCCCAGACACAAAGCTCGGCCCGTTTCCCTGGCAAACAAAAGTAAGTTATCCCGCTTCTGGATGGCAGATTGCAGGAGCCACTTTTCACCATCAAACCAGCCCGACTTGGCATTGCTGCCACCTCTGGTCTGGGAACCATCCTGCGTATCGTGGATTCTAAGGAGCCAGCCGGCCACTCCCAGCCACAGGCCCGCAAACACAAACAACGGCGCTTTTCCCTGGAAAACAAAACTCGCCTGACAACTTTTTGATGGCAGATTGCAGGAGCCACTTGGTACTATCAAACCAGCCCAACTTGGCACTGGTGCCACCATGGGTCTGGGAACCATCCTGCCTATCGTAGCTTTTCAGGAGCCAGCCGGTCACTCCCAGCCATAGCCCCCAGACACAAACCTCGGCCCGTTTCCCTGGCAAACAAAAGTAAGCTGCCCCGCTTCTGGATGGCAGATTGCAGGACGCACTTGGTACTATCAAACCAGCCCAACTTGGCACTGGTGCCACCTCAGGTCTGGGAACCATCGTGCGTATCGTGGATTCTAAGGAGCCAGCCAGCCACTCCCAGCCATAGGCCCCCAAACAAAAACAACGGCGCTTTTCCCTGGAAAACAAAACTTGCCTGCCAACTTTTTGATGGCAGATTGCAGGAGCCACTTGGTACTATCAAACCAGCCCAACTTGGCACTGGTGCCACCATGGGTCTGGTCACCATCCTGCCTATCGTAGCTTTTCAGGAGCCACCCGGTCACTCCCAGCCGTAGGCCCACAGACACAAAACTCGGCCGGTTTCCCTGACAAACAAAAGTAAGCTGTCCCGCTTCTGGATGGCAGATTGCAGGAGCCACTTGCTACTATCAAACCACCCGACTTGGCACTGGTGCCACCTCTGGTCTGGGAACCATCCTGCGTATCGTAGATTCTAATTAGCCATCCGTCCACTCCCAGGCACAGGCCCCCAAACACAAACAACGGCGCTTTTCCCTGGAAAACAAAACTCGTCTGCCATCTTTTTGATGGCAGATTGCCGGAGCCACTTGGTACTATCAAACCAGCCCAACTTGGCACTGGTGCCACCATGGGTCTGGTCACCATCCTGCCTATCGTAGCTTTTCAGGAGCCAGCCGGCCACTCCCTGCCACAGGCCCCCAAACACAAACAACGGCGCTTTTCCCTGGAAAACAAAATTCGCCTGCCAACTTTTTGATGGCAGATTGCAGGAGCCACTTGGTACTATCAAATCAGCCCAACTTGGCACTGGTGCCACCATGGGTCTGGTCAACATCCTGCCTATCGTAGCTTTTCAGGAGCCAGCCGGTCACTCCCAGCCATAGGCCCCCAGACCCAAACCTCGGCCCGTTTCCCTGGCAAACAAAAGTAAGCTGCCCCGCTTCTGGATGGCAGATTGCAGGAGCCACTTGGTAGTATCAAACCAGCCCTACTTGGTACTGGTGCCAACTTGGGTCTGGGAAACATCCTGCGTATCGTGGATTCTAAGGAGCCAGCCGGCCACTCCCAGCCACAGGCCCCCAAACACAAACAAGGGCGCTTTTCCCTGGAAAACAAAACTCTCCTGCCAACTTTTTGATGGCAGATTGCAGGAGCCACTTGGTACTATCAAACCAGCCCAACTTGGCACTGGTGCCACCATGGGTCTGGTCACCATCCTGCCTATCGTAGCTTTTCAGGAGCCAGCCGGCCACTCCCAGCCATAGGCCCCCAGACACAAACCTCGGCCCGTTTCCCTGGCAAACAAAAGTAAGCTGCCCCGCTTCTGGATGGCAGATTCCCGGACGCACTTGTTACAATCAAACCAGCCCAACTTGGCACTGGTGCCACCTCTGGTCTGGGAACCATGCTGAGTATCGTGGATGCTAAGGAGCCAGCCGGCCACTCCCAGCCACAGGCCCCCAAACACAAACAACGGCGCTTTTCCCTGGAAAACAAAACTCGCCTGCCAACTTTTTGATGGCAGATTGCAGGAGCCACTTGGTACTATCAAACCCGCCCAACTTGGCACTGGCGCCACCATGGGTCTGGTCACCATCCTGCCTATCGTAGCTTTTCAGGAGCCAGCCGGTCACTCCCCGCCATAGGCCCCCAGACACAAACCTCGGCCCGTTTCCCTGGCAAACAAAAGTAAGCTACCCCGCTTCTGGATGGCAGATTGCAGGACGCACTTGGTACTATCAAACCAGCCCAACTTGGCACTGGTGCCACCTCAGGTCTGTGAACCATCCTGCGTCTCGTGGATTCTAAGGAGCCAGCCGGCCACTCCCACCCATAGGCCCCCAAACAAAAACAACGGCGCTTTTCCCTGGAAAACAAAACTCGCCTGCCAACTTTTTGATGGCAGATTGCAGGAACCACTTGGTATTATCAAGCCAGCCCGACTTGGCACTGGTGCCACCTTGGGTCTGGGAACCATGCTGCGTATCGTGGATTCTAAGGAGCCAGCCGGCCACTCCCTGCCACAGGCCCCCAAACACAAACAACGGCGCTTTTCCCTGGAAATCAACACTCGCTTGCCGACTTTTTGATGGCAGATTGCAGGAGCCACTTGGTACTATCAAACCAGCCCAACTTGGCACTGGTGCCACCATGGGTCTGGTCACCATCATGCCTCTCGTAGCTTTTCAGGACCTAGCGGGTCACTCACAGCCATAGGCCCCCAGACACAAACCTTGGCCCGTTTCCCTGGCAAACAAAAGTAAGCTGCCCCGTTTCTGGATGGCAGATTTCAGTAGCAACTTTGCACCATCAAACTGGCCCGACTTGTCACTGGTGCCACTTTAGGTCTGGGAAACATCCTGCGTATCGTGGATTCTAATTAGCCATCCGGCCACTCCCACCCACAGGCCCCCAAACACAAACAACGGCGCTTTTCCCTGGAAAACAAAACTCGCCTGCCAACTTTTTGATGGCAGATTGCAGGAGCCACTTGGTACTATCAAATCAGCCGAACTTGGCACTGGTGCCACCATGGGTCTGGTAACCATCCTGCCTATCGTACCTTTTCAGGAGCCAGCTGGTCACTCCCAGCCCTAGGCCCCCAGACAAAAACCTCGGCTCCTTTCCCTGGCAAACAAAAGTAAGCAGCCCTGCTTCTGGATGGCAGATTGCAGGAGCCACTTTGCACCATCCAACTGGCCCGACTTGTCACTGTTGCCACCTCTGGTCTGGGAACCATCCTGCGTATCGTGGATTCTAATTAGCCAGCCGGCCACTCCCAGCCACAGGCCCCCAAACACAAACAACGGCGCTTTTCCCTGGAAAACAAAACTCGCCTGACAACTTTTTGATGGCAGATTGCAGGAGCCACTTGGTACTATCAAACCAGCCCAACTTGGCACTGGTGCCACCATGGGTCTGGTCACCATCCTGCCTATCGTAGCTTTTCAGGAGCCAGCCGGTCACTCCCAGCCATAGGCCCCCAGACACAAAGCTCGGCCCGTTTCCCTGGCAAACAAAAGTAAGCTGCCCCGCTTCTGGATGGCAGATAGTAGGACGCACTTGTTACTATCAAACCAGCCCGACTTGGCACTGGTGCCACCACTGGTCTGGGAACCATCCTGCGTATCGTGGATTCTAAGGAGCCAGCCGGCCACTCCCACCCACAGGCCCCCAAACACAAACAACGGCGCTTTTCCCTGGAAAACAAAACTCGCCTGCCAACTTTTTGATGGCAGATTGCAGGAGCCACTTGGTACTATCAAACCAGCCCAACTTGGCACTGGTGCCACCATGGGTCTGGTCACCATCCTGACTATCGTAGCTTTTCAGGAGCCAGCCGGTCACTCCCAGCCATAGGCCCCCAGACAAATACCTCGGCCCGTTTCCCTGGCAAACAAAAGTAAGCTGCCCCGCTTCTGGATGGCAGATTGCAGGACGCACTTGGTACTATCAAACCAGCCCGACTTGGCACTGGTGCCACCACTGGTCTGGGAACCATCCTGCGTATCGTGGATTCTAAGGAGCCAGCCGGCCACTCCCTGCCACAGGCCCCCAAACACAAAGAACGGCGCTTTTCCCTGGAAAACAAAACTCGCCTGCCAACTTTTTGATGGCAGATTGCAGGAGCCACTTGGTACTATCAAACCAGCCCAACTTGGCACTGGTGCCACCATGGGTCTGGTCACCATCCTGCCTATCGTAACTTTTCAGGAGCCAGCCGGTCACTCCCAGCCATAGGCCCCCAGACAAAAACCTCGGCCCGTTTCCCTGGCAAACAAAAGTAAGCTGCCCCGCTTCTGGATGGCAGATTCCCGGACGCACTTGGTACTATCAAACCAGCCCAACTTGGCACTGGTGCCACCTCTGATCTGGGAACCATGCTGAGTATCGTGGATTCTAAGGAGCCAGCCGGCCACTCCCAGCCACAGGCCCCCAAACACAAACAACGGCGCTTTTCCCTGGAAAACAAAACTCGCCTGCCAAGTTTTTGATGGCAGATTGCAGGAGCCACTTGGTACTATCAAACCAGCCCAACTTGGCACTGGTGCCGTCATGGGTCTGGTCACCATCCTGCCTATCGTAGCTTTTCAGGAGCCAGCCGGTCACTCCCAGCCATAGGCCCCCAGACAAAAACCTCGGCCCGTTTCCCTGGCAAACAAAAGTAAGCTGCCCCGCTTCTGGATGGCAGATTGCAGGAACCACTTGGTACTATCAAACCAGCCCAACTTGGCACTGGTGCCACCATGGGTCTGGGAACCATCCTGTGTATCGTGGATTCTAATTAGCCATCCGTCCACTCCAGGCCATAGGGCCCCAGGCACAAACAACGGCGCTTTTACCTGGAAAACAAAACTCGCCTGCCAACTTTTTGATGGCCGATTGCAGGAACCACATGGTATTATCTAGCCAGCCCAACTTGGCACTGGTGCCACCATGGGTCTGGTCACCATCCTGCCTATCGTAGCTTTTCAGGAGCCAGCCGGTCACTCCCTGCCATAGGCCCCCAGACACAAACCTCGGACCGTTTCCCTGGCAAACAAAAGTAAGCTGCCCCGCTTCTGGATGGCAGATTGCAGGAACCACTTGTTACTATCAAACCAGCCCAACTTGGCACTGGTGCCACCATGGGTCTGGGAACCATCCTGTGTATCGTGGATTCTAATTAGCCATCCGTCCACTCCAGGCCATAGGGCCCCAGGCACAAACAACGGCGCTTTTCCCTGGAAAACAAAACTCGCCAGCCAACTTTTTGATGGCCGATTGCAGGAACCACTTGGTATTATCAAGCCAGCCCGACTTGGCACTGGTGCCACCTTGGGTCTGGGAACCATGCTGCGTATCGTGGATTCTAAGGAGCCAGCCGGCCACTCCCTGCCACAGGCCCCCAAACACAAACAACGGCGCTTTTCCCTGGAAAACAAAACTCGCCTGCCAACTTTTTGATGGCAGATTGCAGGAGCCACTTGGTACTATCAAACCAGCCCAACTTGGCACTGGTGCCACCATGGGTCTGGTCACCATCCTGCCTATCGTAGCTTTTCAGGAGCCAGCCAGCCACCCCCAGCCAGAGGCCCCCAGACAAATATTTCGGCCCGTTTCCCTGGCAAACAAAAGTAAGCTGCCCCGCTTCTGCATGGCAGATTGCAGGAGCCACTTTGCACCGTCAAACCAGCCCAACTTGGCACTGGTGCCACCTCAGGTCTGGGAACCATCCTGCGTATCGTGGGTTCTAATTAGCCATCCGTCCACTCCAGGCCATAGGGCCCCAGGCACAAACAACGGCGCTTTTCCCTGGAAAACAAAACTCGCCTGCCAACTTTTTGATGGCCGATCGCAGGAACCACTTGGTATTATCAAGCCAGCCCAACTTGGCACTGGTGCCACCATGGGTCTGGTCACCATCCTGCCTATCGTAGCTTTTCAGGAGCCAGCCGGTCACTCCCTGCCATAGGCCCCCAGACACAAACCTCGGACCGTTTCCCTGGCAAACAAAAGTAAGCTGCCCCGCTTCTGGATGGCAGATTCCCGGACGCACTTGTTACTATCAAACCAGCCCAACTTGGCACTGGTGCCACCATGGGTCTGGGAACCATCCTGTGTATCGTGGATTCTAATTAGCCATCCGTCCACTCCAGGCCATAGGGCCCCAGGCACAAACAACGGCGCTTTTCCCTGGAAAACAAAACTCGCCTGCGAACATTTTGATGGCCGATTGCAGGAACCACTTGGTATTATCAAGCCAGCCCGACTTGGCACTGGTGCCAACTTGGGTCTGGGAACCATGCTGCGTATCGTGGATTCTAAGGAGCCAGCTGGCCACTCCCAGCCACAGGCCCCCAAACACAAACAACAACGCTTTTCCCTGGAAATCAACACTCGCTTGAAGACTTTTTGATGGCAGATTGCAGGAGCCACTTGGTACTATCAAACCAGCCCAACTTGGCACTGGTGCCACCATGGGTCTGGTCACCATCCTGCCTATCGTAGCTTTTCATGAGCCAGCCGGCCACTCCCAGCCATAGGCCCCCAGACACAAACCTCGGCCCGTTTCCCTGGCAAACAAAAGTAAGCTGCCCCGCTTCTGGATGGCAGATTGCAGGACGCACTTGTTACAATCAAACCAGCCCAACTTGGCACTGGTGCTACCTCTGGTCTTGGAACCATGCTGAGTATCGTGGATTCTAAGGAGCCAGCTGGCCACTCCCAGCCACAGGCCCCCAAACACAAACAACGGCGCTTTTCCCTGGAAAAGAAAACTCGCCTGCCAAGTTTTTGATGGCAGATTGCAGGAGCCACTTGGTACTATCAAACCAGCCCAACTTGGCACTGGTGCCGTCATGGGTCTGGTCACCATCATGCCTATCGTAGCTTTTCAGGAGCCAGCCGGTCACTTCCAGGCTTAGGCCCCCAGACACAATCCTCGGACCGTTTCCCTGGCAAACAAAAGTAAGCTGCCCCGCTTCTGGATGGCAGATTGCAGGAACCACTTGTTACTATCAAACAAGCCCAAGTTGGCACTGGTGCCACCATGGGTCTGGGAACCATCCTGTGTATCGTGGATTCTAATTAGCCATCCGTCCACTCCAGGCCATAGGGCCACAGGCGCAAACAACGGCGCTTTTCCCTGGAAAACAAACTCGCCTGCCAAATTTTTGATGGCAGATTGCAGGAGCCACTTGGTACTATCAAACCAGCCCAACTTGGCACTGGTGCCACCATGGGTCTGGTCACCATCCTGCCTATCGTAGCTTTTCAGGAGCCAGCCGGTCACTCCCAGCCATAGGCCCCGAGACACAAACCTCGGCCCGTTTCCCTGGCAAACAAAAGTAAGCTACCCCGCTTCTGGATGGCAGATTGCAGGACGCACTTGGTACTATCAAACCAGCCCAACTTGGCACTGGTGCCACCTCAGGTCTGGGAACCATCCTGCGTCTCGTGGATTCTAAGGAGCCAGCCGGCCACTCCCACCCATAGGCCCCCAAACAAAAACAACGGCGCTTTTCCCTGGAAAACAAAACTCGCCTGCCAACTTTTTGATGGCCGATTGCAGGAACCACTTGGTATTATCAAGCCAGCCCGACTTGGCACTGGTGCTACCTTGGGTCTGGGAACCATGCTGCGTATCGTGGATTCTAAGGAGCCAGCCGGCCACTCCCTGCCACAGGCCCCCAAACACAAACAACGGCGCTTTTCCCTGGAAATCAACACTCGCTTGCCGACTTTTTGATGGCAGATTGCAGGAGCCACTTGGTACTATCAAACCAGCCCAACTTGGCACTGGTGCCACCATGGGTCTGGTCACCATCATGCCTCTCGTAGCTTTTCAGGACCTAGCCGGTCACTCACAGCCATAGGCCCCCAGACACAAACCTTGGCCCGTTTCCCTGGCAAACAAAAGTAAGCTGCCCCGTTTCTGGATGGCAGATTTCAGTAGCAACTTTGCACCATCAAACTGGCCCGACTTGTCACTGGTGCCACTTTAGGTCTGGGAACCACCCTGCGTATCGTGGATTGTAATTAGCCATCCGGCCACTCCCACCCACAGGCCCCCAAACACAAACAACGGCGCTTTTCCCTGGAAAACAAAACTCGCCTACCAACATTTTGATGGCAGATTGCAGGAGCCACTTGGTACTATCAAATCAGCCGAACTTGGCACTGGTGCCACCATGGGTCTGGTAACCATCCTGCCTATCGTACCTTTTCAGGAGCCAGCTGGTCACTCCCAGCCATAGGCCCCCAGACAAAAACCTCGGCTCCTTTCCCTGGCAAACAAAAGTAAGCAGCCCTGCTTCTGGATGGCAGATTGCAGGAGCCACTTTGCACCATCAAACTGGCCCGACTTGTCATTGTTGCCACCTCTGGTCTGGGAACCATCCTGCGTATCGTGGATTCTAATTAGCCAGCCGGCCACTCCCAGCCACAGGCCCCCAAACACAAACAACGGCGCTTTTCCCTGGAAAACAAAACTCGCCTGACAACTTTTTGATGGCAGATTGCAGGAGCCACTTGGTACTATCAAACCAGCCCAACTTGGCACTGGTGCCACCATGGGTCTGGTCACCATCCTGCCTATCGTAGCTTTTCAGGAGCCAGCCGGTCACTCCCAGCCATAGGCCCCCAGACACAAAGCTCGGCCCGTTTCCCTGGCAAACAAAAGTAAGCTGCCCCGCTTCTGGATGGCAGATAGTAGGACGCACTTGTTAATATCAAACCAGCCCGACTTGGCACTGGTGCCACCACTGGTCTGGAAACCATCCTGCGTATCGTGGATTCTAAGGAGCCAGCCGGCCACTCCCAGCCACAGGCACCCAAACACAAACAACGGCGCTTTTCCCTGGAAAACAAAACTCGCCTGACAACTTTTTGATGGCAGATTGCAGGAGCCACTTGGTACTATCAAACCAGCCCAACTTGGCACTGGTGCCACCATGGGTCTGGTCACCATCCTGCCTATCGTAGCTTTTCAGGAGCCAGCCGGTCACTCCCAGCCATAGGCCCCCAGACACAAAGCTCGGCCCGTTTCCCTGGCAAACAAAAGTAAGCTGCCCCGCTTCTGGATGGCAGATAGTAGGACGCACTTGTTAATATCAAACCAGCCCGACTTGGCACTGGTGCCACCACTGGTCTGGGAACCATCCTGCGTATCGTGGATTCTAAGGAGCCAGCCGGCCACTCCCAGCCACAGGCACCCAAACACAAACAACGGCGCTTTTCCCTGGAAAACAAAACTCGCCTGACAACTTTTTGATGGCAGATTGCAGGAGCCACTTGGTACTATCAAACCAGCCCAACTTGGCACTGGTGCCACCATGGGTCTGGTCACCATCCTGCCTATCGTAGCTTTTCAGGAGCCAGCCGGTCACTCCCAGCCATAGGCCCCCAGACAAATACCTCGGCCCGTTTCCCTGGAAAACAAAAGTAAGCTGCCCCGCTTCTGGATGGCAGATTGCAGGACGCACTTGGTACTATCAAACCAGCCCGACTTGGCACTGGTGCCACGTCAAGTCTGGGAACCATCCTGCGTATCGTGGATTCTAAGGAGCCAGCCGGCCACTCCCTGCCACAGGCCCCCAAACACAAACAACGGCGCTTTTCCCTGGAAAACAAAACTCGCCTGCCAACTTTTTGATGGCAGATTGCAGGAGCCACTTGGTACTATCAAACCAGCCCAACTTGGCACTGGTGCCACCATGGGTCTGGGAACCATCCTGCCTATCGTAACTTTTCAGGAGCCAGCCAGTCACTCCCAGCCATAGGCCCCCAGACAAAAACCTCGGCCCGTTTCCCTGGCAAACAAAAGTAAGCTGCCCCGCTTCTGGATGGCAGATTCCCGGACGCACTTGGTACTATCAAACCAGCCCAACTTGGCACTGGTGCCACCTCTGATCTTCGAACCATGCTGAGTATCGTGGATTCTAAGGAGGCAGCCGGCCACTCCCAGCCACAGGCCCCCAAACACAAACAACGGCGCTTTTCCCTGGAAAACAAAACTCGCCTGCCAAGTTTTTGATGGCAGATTGCAGGAGCCACTTGGTACTATCAAACCAGCCCAACTTGGCACTGGTGCCGTCATGGGTCTGGTCACCATCCTGCCTATCGTAGCTTTTCAGGAGCCAGCCGGTCACTCCCAGCCATAGGCCCCCAGACAAAAACCTCGGCCCGTTTCCCTGGAAAACAAAAGTAAGCTGCCCCGCTTCTGGATGGCAGATTGCAGGAACCACTTGGTACTATCAAACCAGCCCAAGTTGGCACTGGTGCCACCATGGGTCTGGGAACCATCCTGTGTATCGTGGATTCTAATTAGCCATCCGTCCACTCCAGGCCATAGGGCCCCAGGCGCAAACAACGGCGCTTTTCCCTGGATAACAAACTCGCCTGCCAAATTTTTGATGGCAGATTGCAGGAGCCACTTGGTACTATCAAACCAGCCCAACTTGGCACTGGTGCCACCATGGGTCTGGTCACCATCCTGCCTATCGTAGCTTTTCAGGAGCCAGCCGGTCACTCCCAGCCATAGGCCCCGAGACACAAACCTCGGCCCGTTTCCCTGGCAAACAAAAGTAAGCTACCCCGCTTCTGGATGGCAGATTGCAGGACGCACTTGGTACTATCAAACCAGCCCAACTTGGCACTGGTGCCACCTCAGGTCTGGGAACCATCCTGCGTCTCGTGGATTCTAAGGAGCCAGCCGGCCACTCCCACCCATAGGCCCCCAAACAAAAACAACGGCGCTTTTCCCTGGAAAACAAAACTCGCCTGCCAACTTTTTGATGGCCGATTGCAGGAACCACTTGGTATTATCAAGCCAGCCCGACTTGGCACTGGTGCCACCTTGGGTCTGGGAACCATGCTGCATATCGTGGATTCTAAGGAGCCAGCCGGCCACTCCCTGCCACAGGCCCCCAAACACAAACAACGGCGCTTTTCCCTGGAAATCAACACTCGCTTGCCGACTTTTTGATGGCAGATTGCAGGAGCCACTTGGTACTATCAAACCAGCCCAACTTGGCACTGGTGCCACCATGGGTCTGGTCACCATCATGCCTCTCGTAGCTTTTCAGGACCTAGCCGGTCACTCACAGCCATAGGCCCCCAGACACAAACCTTGGCCCGTTTCCCTGGCAAACAAAAGTAAGCTGCCCCGTTTCTGGATGGCAGATTTCAGTAGCAACTTTGCACCATCAAACTGGCCCGACTTGTCACTGGTGCCACTTTAGGTCTGGGAACCATCCTGCGTATTGTGGATTCTAATTAGCCAGCCGGCCACTCCCACCCACAGGCGCCCAAACACAAACAACGGCGCTTTTCCCTGGAAAACAAAACTCGCCTACCAACATTTTGATGGCAGATTGCAGGAGCCACTTGGTACTATCAAATCAGCCGAACTTGGCACTGGTGCCACCATGGGTCTGGTAACCATCCTGCCTATCGTACCTTTTCAGGAGCCAGCTGGTCACTCCCAGCCATAGGCCCCCAGACAAAAACCTCGGCTCCTTTCCCTGGCAAACAAAAGTAAGCAGCCCTGCTTCTGGATGGCAGATTGCAGGAGCCACTTTGCACCATCAAACTGGCCCGACTTGTCACTGTTGCCACCTCTGGTCTGGGAACCATCCTGCGTATCGTGGATTCTAATTAGCCAGCCGGCCACTCCCAGCCACAGGCCCCCAAACACAAACAACGGCGCTTTTCCCTGGAAAACAAAACTCGCCTGACAACTTTTTGATGGCAGATTGCAGGAGCCACTTGGTACTATCAAACCAGCCCAACTTGGCACTGGTGCCACCATGGGTCTGGTCACCATCCTGCCTATCGTAGCTTTTCAGGAGCCAGCCGGTCACTCCCTGCCACAGGCCCCCAGACACAAAGCTCGGCCCGTTTCCCTGGCAAACAAAAGTAAGCTGCCCCGCTTCTGGATGGCAGATAGTAGGACGCACTTGTTACTATCAAACCAGCCCGACTTGGCACTGGTGCCACCACTGGTCTGGGAACCATCCTGCGTATCGTGGATTCTAAGGAGCCAGCCGGCCACTCCCAGCCTCAGGCACCCAAACACAAACAACGGAGCTTTTCCCTGGAAAACAAAACTCGCCTGACAAATTTTGATGGCAGATTGCAGGAGCCACTTGGTACTATCAAACCAGCCCAACTTGGCACTGGTGCCACCATGGGTCTGGTCACCATCCTGCCTATCGTAGCTTTTCAGGAGCCAGCCGGCCACTCTCAGCCATATGCCCCCAAAAACAAACCACGGACCTTTTCTCTGGCAAACAAAAATCAGCTGCCCCACTTCTGGATGGCAGATTGCAGGAGCCACTTGGGACTATCACACCAGCACAACATGGCACTGCTGCCACCTTGGATCTGGGAACAATCCTGCGTATCGTACATATTCAGGAACCAGCCGAACACTCCCAGCCACAGGCCCCCAAACACAAACAACGGCCCTTTTCTCTGGCAAACAAAACTCAACTGCCCCTCTTCTGGATGGCAAATTGCAGGAGGCACTTGGTACTACAAAAAGAGCCCGACTTGGCAGTGGTGCCACCTTGGCTCTGGGAACCATCCTGCATATCGAGCATTTTAAGGAGCCAGCCGGCAATTCCCAGCCGTATGCCCCAAAAAGAAACCATGGACCTTTTCTCTGGCAAAAAAAACTCAGCTGTCCCGCTTCTGGATGGCAGATTGCAGGAGTTACTTTGAACCATACAACCAGCCTTACTTGGCACTGGTGCCACCTTGGATCTGGGAACCATCCTGCCTATCGTTGATTTTCAGGGGCCAGCCGGCCACTCTCAGCCATAGGCCCCCAAACACAAACCACAGCCCTTTTCTCTAGCAAACAAAATTCAACTGCCCCGCTTCTGGATGGCAAATTGCAGGAGCCACTGGGTACTACAAAAACAGCCTGACTTGGCACTGGTGCCACCTTGCGTCTGGTTACCATGCGGCGTATTGTGCATTTTAAGGAGCCAGGTGGCCACTCCCAGCCATATGCCCCCAAACACAACCCACGGCCCTTTTCTCTGGCAAACAAAACTCAGCTGCCCCGCTTCTGGATGGCAGATTGCAGGAGACACTTGGTACTATCAAACCAGCCCGACTTGGCACTGGTGCCACCTTGGGTCTGGGAACCATCCTGCGTATTGTGGATTGTCAGGAGACAGCCGACCACTCTCGGCCACAGAGCCCAATCAAAAACAAAGGTCCGTTTCCCTGGCAAAAAAAACTCAGCTGCCCCGCTTCTGGATGGGAGATTGCAGGAGGCACTTGACACTGTCAAACGAGCCCCACTTGGCACTGGTGCCACCTTGGGTCTGGGAACCATGCTGCGTATCGTGGATTTTCAGGAGCCAGCCGGCCACTCCCAGCCACAGGCCCCCAAACACAAACCACAGCCTTTTTCTCTGGCAAACAAAACTCAGCTGCCCCGCTTCTGGATGGCAGATTGCAGGAGCCACTTGGTACTATCAAACCAGCCCGACTTGGCACTGGTGCCACCTTGGGTCTGGGAACCATCCTGCCTATCGTGGATTTTAAGGAGCCAGCCGGCTACTCCCAGCCACAGGCCCCCAACAAAAACCACGGCCCTTTTTTCTCGCAAACAAAACTTAGCTGCCTCACTTCTGGATGGCAGATTGCAGGAGCCACTTGGTGTAATCAAACCAGCCCGACTTGGCACTGGTGCCACCTTGGGTCTGGGAACCATCCTGCGTATCGTGGATTCTAAGGAGCCAGCCGGCCACTCCCAGCCACAGGCCCCCAAACAAAATCAACGGCGCTGTTCCCTGGAAAACAAAACACGCCTGCCAACTTTTTGATGGAGTTTGCAGGAGCCACTTGGTACTATCAAACCAGCCCGACTTGGCACTGGTGCCACCTTGGGTCTGGGAAACATCCTGCGTATCGTGGATTCTTAGGAGCCAGCCGGCCACTCCTAGCCACAGGCCCCCAAACAAAAACCTAGGCCTATTTCTCTGGCAAACAAAAGTAAGCTGCCCTGCTTCTGGATGGCAGATTGCAGGAGACACTTGGTACTATCAAACCAGCCCGACTTGGCACTGGTGCCACCTTGGATCTGGGAACCATGCTCTGTATCGTGGATATTCAGGGGCCAGCCGGCCACTCTCAGCCATATGTCCCCAAACAGAAACCTCAGCCCGTTTCTCTGGCAAACAAAACTCAACTGCCCCTCTTCTGGATGGCAAATTGCAGGATGAACTTGATACTAAAACCGCAGGCCGACTTGGTAGTGGTGACACCTTGGGCCTGGGAACCATCATGCGTATCGAGCATTTTAAGGAGCCAGCCGGCCACTCCCAGCAATATGCCCCCAAAAACAATCCACGGAATTTTCCTCTGGCAAACAAAAATCAGCTGCCCCGCTTCTGGATGGCAGATTGCAGGAGCCACTTTGCACCAACAAACCAGCCCGACTTGGCACTGGTGCCACATTGCATCTGGGAACCATGCTGCCTAGCGTGGATTTTCAGGAGCCAGCCGGCCACTCTCAGATTTATGCCCCCAAACAAAACCCACGGCCCGTTTCCCTGGCAAACAAAATTAAGCTGCCCCGCTTCTGGATGGCAGATTGCAGGACGCACTTGGTAGTATCAAACCAGCAAAACTTGGCACTGGTGCCACCTTGGGTCTGGGAACCATCCTGCATATCGTGGGTTCAAAGGAGCCAGCCGGCCACTCCCAGCCACAGGCCCCCAAATACAAACAATGTCGCTTTTCCCTGGAAAACAAAACTCGCCTGCCAACTTTTTGATGGCAGATTGCCGGAGTCACTTGGTACTATCAAACCAGCCCAACTTGGCACTGGTGCCACCATGGGTCTGGTAACCATCCTGCCTATTGTAGCTTTCCAGGAGCCAGCCGGTCTCTCCCAGCCATAGGTCCCCAGTCACAAACCTCGGCCCGTTTCCCTGGCAAACAAAAGTAAGCTACCCCGCTTCTGGATGGCAGATTGCAGGAGCCACTTGGTACTATCAAACCAGCAAAACTTGGCACTGGTGCCACCTTGGGTCTGGGAACCATGCTGCGTAACACAGATTCTAAGGCGCCAGTCGGCCACTACGAGCCACAAGCCCCCAAACACAAACAACGGCGCTATTCTCTGGCAAACAAAACTCAACTGCCCCTCTTCTGGATGGCAAATTGCAGGACGCACTTGGTACTATAAAAACAGCCCGACTTGGCACTGGTGCCCCCTTGGGTCTGGGAACCATCCTGCGTATCGATCTTTTTAATGAGACAGCCGGCCACTCCCAGCCATATGCCCCCAAACACAACCCACGGCCCTTTTCTCTGGCAAACAAAACTCAACTGCACCGCTTCTGGATGGCAGATTGCAGGAGCCACTTGGTACTATCAAACCAGCCCGACTTGGCACTGGTGCCACCTTGGGTCTGGGAACCATCCTGCGTATTGTGGGTTGTCAGGAGCCAGCCGAACACTCTCGGCCACAGACCCCAATTAAAAACAACGGCCCGTTTCACAGGCAAACAAAACTCAGCTGCCCCGCTTCTGGATGGGAGATTGCAGGAGGCACTTGACACTGTGAAACCAGCCCCACTTGGCACTGGTGCCACCTTGGGTCTGGGAACCATACTGCGTATCATGGATTTTCAGGAGCCACCCGGCCACTCCCAGCCACAGGCCCCCAAACACAAACCACAGCCTTTTTGTCTGGCAAACAAAATTCAGCTGCCCCGCTTCTGGATGGCAGATTGCAGGAGCCACTTGGGACTATCACACCAGCACAACATGGCACTGCTGCCACCTTGGATCTGGGAACCATCCTTCCTATCGTGGATTTTCAGGGGCCAGCCGGTCACTCTCAGCCATAGGCCCCAAACACAAACCACGGCCCTTTTCTCTGGAAAACAAAACTCAACTGCCCCTCTTCTGGATGGCAGATTGCAGGAGCCACTGGGTACTATGAAACCAGCCCTACTTGGCACTGATGCCACCTTGGGTCTGGGAACCATGCTGCGTATCATGGATTTTCAGGAGCCAGCCGGCCACTGCCAGCCACAGGCACCGAAACACAAACAACAGCCTTTTTCTCTGGCAAACAAAAGTAAGCTGCCCCGCTTCTGGATGGCAGATTGCAGGAACCACTTGGTACTAACAAACCAGCCCGACTTGGCACTGATGCCACCTTGGGTCTGGGAACCATCCTGCGTATCGTGGATTCTAAGGAGCCAGCTGGCCACTCCCAGCCACAGGCCCCAAAACACACACAACGGTGCTTTTCCCTGGAAAACAAAACTCGCCTGCCAAACATTTGATGGCAGATTGCAGGAGCCACTTGGTATTATCAAACCAGCCCAACTTGGCACTGGTGCCACCATGGGTCTGGTCACCATCCTGCCTATCGTAGCTTTTCAGGAGCCAGCCAGCCACCCCCAGCCAGAGGCCCCCAGACAAATATTTCGGCCCGTTTCCCTGGCAAACAAAAGTAAGCTGCCCCGCTTCTGGATGGCAGATTGCAGGAGCCACTTTGCACCATCAAACCAGCCCAACTTGGCACTGGTGCCAACTCAGGTCTGGGAACCATCCTGCGTATCGTGGGTTCTAAGGAGCCAGCTGGCCACTCCCAGCCACAGGCCCCCAAACACAAACAACGGCGCTTTTCCCTGGAAAACAAAACTCGCCTGCCAACTTTTTGATGGCAGATTGCAGGAGCCACTTGGTACTATCAAACCAGCGCAACTTGGCACTGGTGCCACCATGGGTCTGGTCACCATCCTGCCTATCGTAGCTTTTCAGGAGCCAGCCGGTCACTCCCAGCCATAGGCCCCCAGACACAAACCTCGGACCGTTTCCCTGGCAAACAAAATTAAGCTGCCCCGATTCTGGATGGCAGATTGCAGGAGCCACTTGGTTGTGTCAAACCAGCCCGACTTGGCACTGGTGCCACCTTGGGTCTGGGAACCATCCTGCGTAACGTGGATTCTAAGCAGCCACCCGGCCACTCTGAGCCACAGGCCCCCAAACACAAACAACGGCGCTTTTCCCTGGAAAACAAAACTCGCCTGCCAACTTTTTGATGGTAGATTGCAGGAGCCACTTGGTACTATCAAATCAGCCCAACTTGGCACTGGTGCCACCATGGGTCTGGTAAACATCCTGCCTATCGTAGCTTTTCAGGAGCCAGCCGGTCACTCCCTGCCATAGGCCCCCGGACACAAACCTCGGCCCGTTTCCCTGGCAAACAAAAGTTAGCTGCCCCGCTTTTGGTGGCAGATTGCAGGATGCACTTGGTACTTACAAACCAGCCCGACTTGGCCCTGGTGCCACCTTGGCTCTGGGAACCATGCTGCGTAACGTAGATTCTACGAGGACAGGCGGCCACTCCCAGCCACAGGCCTCTAAACAAAAACAACGGCGCTTTTCCCTGGAAAACAAAACTCGCCTGCCAACTTCTTGATGGCAGATTGCAGGAGCCACTTGGTACTATCAAACCAGCCCAACTTGGCACTGGTGCCACCATGGGTCTGGTCACCATCCTGCCTATCGTAGCTTTTCAGGAGCCAGCCGCTCACTCCCAGCCATAGGCCCCCAGACAAATACCTCGGCACGTTTCCCTGGCAAACAAAAGTAGGCTGCCCCGCTTCTGGATGGCAAATTGCAGGACGCACTTGGTACTACGAAAACAGCCCGACTTGGCACTGATGCCACCTTGGGTCAGGGAACAATCCTGCGTATAGAGCTTTTTAAGGAGCCAGCCGGCCACGTCCAGTCATATACCCCCAAAAAAAAAACCACGGAACTTTTCTCCAGCAAACAAAAATCCGCTGCCCCGCGTCTGGATGGCAGATTGCAGGAGCTATTTAGTATTATCAAACCAGCCCGACTTGGCACTGGTGGCACCATGAGTCTGGTAATCATCCTGCCTATCGTAGCTTTTCAGTAGTCAGCCGGTCACTCCCAGCCATAGGCCCCCAGACAAATACCTCGGCCCGTTTCCCTGGGAAACAAAAGTAAGCTGTCCCGCTTCTGGATGGCAGATTGCAGGAGGCACTTGGTACTATCAAACCAGCCCAACTTGTTCCCAGACCCAAGGTGGCACCAGTGCCAAGTGGGGCTGGTTTGATGGTGCAACGTGGCTCCTGCAATCTGCCATCCAAAAGCGGGGCAGCTTACTTTTGTTTGCCAGGGAAACGGGCCGAGGTTTGTGTCTGGGGGTCTATGGCTGGGAGTGACCGGCTGGCTCCTGAAAAGCTACGATAGGCAGGATGGTTCCCAGACCAGAGGTGGCACCAGTGCCAAGTTGGGCTGGTTTGATAGTACCAAGTGGCTCCTGCAATCTGCCATCAAAAAGTTGGCAGGCGAGTTTTGTTTTCCAGGGATAAGCGCCGTAGATTTTGTTTGGGGGCCTGTGGCTCAGAGTGGCCGGGTGGCTGCTTAGAATCCACGATACGCAGGATGGTTCCCAGACCCAAGGTGGCACCAGTGCCAAGTCGGGCTGGTTTGACACAACCAAGTGGCTCCTGCAATCTGCCATCCAGAATCGGGGCAGCTTAATTTTGTTTGCCAGGGAAACGGTCCGAGGTTTGTGTCTGGGGGCCTATGGCTGGGAGTGACCGGCTGGCTCCTGAAAAGCTACAATAGGCAGGATGGTTCCCAGACCCATAGTGGCACCAGTGCCAAGTTGGGATGATTTGATAGTACCAAGTGGCTCCTGCAATCTGCCATCAAAAAGTTGGCAGGCGAGTTTTGTTTTCCAGGGAAAAGCGCCGTTGTTTGTGTTTGGGGGCCTGTGGCTGGGAGTGGCCGGCTGGCTCCTTAGAATCCACGATATGCAGGATTGTTCCCACACCCAAGGTGGCACCAGTGCCAAGTCGGGCTGGTTTGATGGTGCAAAGTGGCTCCTGCAATCTGCCATACAGACGCGGGGCAGCGGATTTTTGTTTCCAAGAGAAATGGTCCGTGGTTTTTTTTCGGGGGTTTATGGCTGGGCGTGGCCGGCTGGCTCCTTAAAAAGCTCGATATGCAGGATGGTTCCCTGACACAAGGTGGCACCAGTGCCACGTCGGGCGGTTTTCGTAGTACAAAGTGCGTCCTAAAATTTGCCATCCAGAAGAGGGGCAGTTGAGATTTGTTTGCCAGAGAAAAGGGCCGTGGTTTGTTTTTGGGGGCATATGGCTGAGAGTGGCCGGCTGGCTCCTGAAAAGCTACGATAGGCAGGATGTTTACCAGACCCATTGTGGCACCAGTGCCAAGTTGGGCTGATTTGATAGTACCAAGTGCCTCCTGCAATCTGCCATCCAGAATCGGGGTAGCTTACTTTTGTTTTCCAGGGAAACGGGCCGAGGTTTGTGTCTGGGGGTCTATGGTTGGGAGTGGCCGGCTGGCTCCTTAGAAACCACGATACGCAGCATGGTTCCCAGACAAGAGGTGCCACCAGTGCCAAGTTGGGCTGGTTTGATACTACCAAGTGGTTCCTGCAATCTGCCATCCAGAAGCGGGGCAGCTTACTTTTGTTTGCCAGGGAAAAGCGCCGTTGTTTGTGTTTGGGGGCCTGTGGCTGGGAGTGGCCGGCTGGCTGCTTAGAATCTACGATACGCAGGATGGTTCCCAGACGTGAGGTGGCGCCAGTGCCAAGTCGGGCTGGTTTGATAGTACCAAGTGCGTCCTGCAATCTGCCATCCAGAAGCGGGGCAGCTTACTTTTGTTTGCCAGGGAAACGGGCCGAGGTTTGTGTCTCGGGGCCTATGGCAGGGAGTGACCGGCGGGCTCCTGAAAGCTACGATAGGCAGGATGGTGACCAGACCCATGGTGGCACCAGTGCCAAGTTGGGCTGGTTTGATAGTACCAAGTGGCTCCTGCAATCTGCCATCAAAAATTTGGCAGGCGAGTTTTGTTTTCCAGGGAAAAGCGCCGTTGTTTGTGTTTGGGGGCCTGTGGTTGGGAGTGGCCGGCTGGCTCCTTAGACACCACGATACGCAGGATGGTTCCCAGACCAGAGGTGGCACCAGTGCCAAGTCGGGCTGGTTTGATAGTACCAAGTGGCTCCTGCAATCTGCCATCCAGAAGCGGGGCAGCTTACTTTTGTTTGCCACGGAAACGGGCCGTTGTTTGTGTTTGGGGGCCTGTGGCTGGGAGTGGCCGACTGGCTCCTTAGAATCCACGATACGCAGGATGGTTCCCAGACCAGAGGTGGTACCAGTGCCAAGTCGGGCTGGTTTGATGGTGCAAAGTGGCTCCTGCAATCTGCCATCCAGAAGCGGGGTAGCTTACTTTTGTTTGCCAGGGAAAAGGGCCGAGCTTTGTGTCTCGGGGCCTATGGCTGGGAGTGACCGGCTGGCTCCTGAAAAGCTACGATAGGCAGGATGGTGACCAGACCCAAGGTGGCACCAGTGCCAAGTTGGGCTGGTTTGATAGTACCAAGTGGCTCCTGCAATCTGCCATCAAAAAGTTGGCAGGCGAGTTTTGTTTTCCAGGGAAAAGCGCCGTTGTTTGTGTTTGGGGGCCTGTGGCTGGGAGTGGCCGGCTGGCTCATTAGAATCCACGATACGCAGGATGGTTCCCAGACTTGTCATGGCACCAGTGCCAAGTCGGGCTTGTTTGATAGTACCAAGTGGATCCTGCAATCTGCCATCCAGAAGCGGGGCAGCTTACTTTATTTTGCCAGGGAAACGGGCCGAGGATTTGTCTGGGGGCCTATGGCTGGGAGTGACCGGCAGGCTCGTGAAAACCTACGATAGGCAGGATGGTGACCAGACCCATGGTGGCAGCAGTGCCAAGTTGGGCTGGTTTGATAGTACCAAGTGGCTCCTGCAATCTGCCATCAAAAAGTTGGCAGGCGAGTTTTGTTTTCCAGGGAAAAGCGCCGTTGTTTGTGTTTGGGAGCCTGTGGCTGGGAGTGGCCGGCTGGCTCTTTAGAATCCACGATACGCAGGATGGTTCCCAGACCAGTGGTGGCACCAGTGCCAAGTCGGGCTGGTTTGATAGTAACAAGTGCGTCCTCCAATCTGCCATCCAGAAGCGGGGCAGCTTACTTTTGTTTTCCAGGGAAACGGGCCGAGGTTTTTGTCTGGGGGCCTATGGCTGGGAGTGACCGGCTGGCTCGTGAAAAGCTACGATAGGCAGGATGGTGACCAGACCCATGGCGGCACCAGTGCCAAGTTGTGCTGGTTTGATAGTACCAAGTGGCTCCTGCAATCTGCCATCAAAAAGTTGGCAGGCGAGTTTTGTTTTCCAGGGAAAAGCGCCGTTGTTTGTGTTTGGGGGCCTGTGGCTGGGAGTGGCCGGCTGGCTCCTTAGAATCCACGATACGCAGGATGGTTCCCAGACCAGAGGTGGCACCAGTGCCAAGTCGGGCTGGTTTGATAGTACCAAGTGGCTCCTGCAATCTGCCATCCAGAAGCGGGGCAGCTTACTTTTGTTTGCCAGGGAAACGGGCCGAGCTTTGTGTCTGGGGGCCTATGGCTGGGAGTGACCGGCTGGCTCCTGAAAAGCTACGATAGGCAGGATGGTGACCAGACCCATGGTGGCACCAGTGCCAAGTTGGGCTGGTTTGATAGTACCAAGTGGCTCCTGCAATCTGCCATCAAAAAGTTGGCAGGCAAGTTTTCTTTACCAGGGAAAAGCGCCGTTGTTTTTGTTTGGGGGCCTATGGCTGGGAGTGGCCGGCTGGCTCCTTAGAATCCACGATACGCAGGATGGTTCCTAGACTTGACGTGGCACCAGTGCCAAGTTGGGCTGGTTTGATAGTACCAAGTGCGTCCTGCAATCTGCCATCCAGAAGTGGGGTAGCTTACTTTTGTTTGCCAGGGAAACGGGCCGAGGTTTGTGTCTCGGGGCATATGGCTGGGAGTGACCGGCTGGCTCCTGAAAAGCTACGATAGGCAGGATGGTGACCAGACCCATGGTGGCAGCAGTGCCAAGTTGGGCTGGTTTGATAGTACCAAGTGGCTCCTGCAATCTGCCATCAAAAAGTTGGCAGGCGAGTTTGTTATCCAGGGAAAAGCGCCGTTGTTTGTGCCTTGGGCCCTATGGCCTGGAGTGGACGGATGGCTAATTAGAACCCACGATACACAGGATGGTTCCCAGACCCATGGTGACACCAGTGCCAAGTTGGGCTGGTTTGATAGTACCAAGTGGATCCTGCAATCTGCCATCCAGAAGCGGGGCAGCTTACTTTTGTTTGCCAGGGAAACGGTCCGAGGATTGTGTCTGGGGGCCTAAGCCTGGAAGTGACCGGCTGGCTCGTGAAAAGCTACGATAGGCAGGATGGTGACCAGACCCATGACGGCACCAGTGCCAAGTTGGGCTGGTTTGATAGTACCAAGTGGCTCCTGCAATCTGCCATCAAAAACTTGGCAGGCGAGTTTTGTTTTCCAGGGAAAAGCGCCGTTGTTTGTGTTTGGGGGCCTGTGGCTGGGAGTGGCCGGCTGGCTCCTTAGAATCCATGATACTCAGCATGGTTCCCAGACCAGAGGTGGCACCAGTGCCAAGTTGGGCTGGTTTGATAGTACCAAGTGGTTGCTGCAATCTGCCATCCAGAAGCGGGGCTGCTTACTTTTGTTTGCCAGGGAAACGGGCCGAGGTTTGTGTCTGGGGGCCTATGGCTGGGAGTGACCGGCTGGCTCCTGAAAAGCTACGATAGGCAGGATGGTGACCAGACCCATGGTGGCACCAGTGCCAAGTTGGGCTGATTTGATAGTACCAAGTGGCTCCTGCAATCTGCCATCAAAATGTTGGCAGGCGAATTTTGTTTTCCAGGGAAAAGCGCCGTTGTTTGTGTTTGGGGGCCTGTGGCAGGGAGTGGCCGGCTGGCTCCTGAAAAGCTACGATAGGCAGGATGGTGACCAGACCCAAGGTGGCACCAGTGCCAAGTTGGGCTGGTTTGATAGTAGCAAGTGGCTCCGGCAATCTGCCATCAAAAAGTTGGCAGACGAGTTTTGTTTTCCAGGGAAAAGCGCCGTTGTTTGTGTTTGGGGGCCTGTGGCTGGGAGTGGCCGGCTGGCTGCTTAGAATCTACCATACGCAGGATAGTTCCCAGACCAGAGGTGGCACCAGTGCCAAGTCGGGCTGGTTTGATAGTACCAAGTGCGTCCTGCAATCTGCCATCCAGAAGCGGGACAGCTTACTTTTGTTTGTCAGGGAAACGGGCCGAGCTTTGTGTCTCTGGGCCTACGGCTGGGAGTGACTGGCTGGCTCCTGAAAAGCTACGATAGGCAGGATGGTGACCAGACCCATGGTGGCACCAGTGCCAAGTTGGGCTGGTTTGATAGTACCAAGTGGCTCCTGCAATCTGCCATCAAAAAGTGGGCAGGCACGTTTTGTTTTCCAGGGAAAAGCGCCGTTGTTTTTGTTTGGGGGCCTATGGCTGGGAGTGGCCGGCTGGCTCCTTAGAATCCACGATACGCAGGATGGTTCCCAGACCTGAGGTGGCACCAGTGCCAAGTTGGGCTGGTTTGATAGTACCAAGTGCATCCTGCAATCTGCCATCCAGAAGCGGGGTAGCTTACTTTTGTTTGCCAGGGAAACGGGCCGAGGTTTGTGTCTGGGGGCCTATGGCTGGGAGTGACCGGCTGGCTCCTGAAAAGCTACGATAGGCAGGATGGTGACCAGACCCATGGTGGCACCAGTGCCAAGTTGGGCTGGTTTGATAGTACCAAGTGGCTCCTGCAATCTGCCATCAAAAACTTGGCAGGCGAGTTTGTTATCCAGGGAAAAGCGCCGTTGTTTGTGTTTGGGGGCCTGTGGCTGGGAGTGGCCGGCTGGCTCCTTAGAATCCATGATACGCAGGATGGTTCCCAGACCAGAGGTGGCACCAGTGCCAAGTCGGGCTGGTTTGATGGTGAAAAGTGGCTCCTGCAATCTGCCATCCAGAAGCGGGATAACTTACTTTTGTTTGCCAGGGAAACGGGCCGAGCTTTGTTTCTGGGGGCCTATGGCTGGGAGTGACCGGCTGGCTCCTGAAAAGCTACGATAGGCAGGATGGTGACCAGACCCATGGTGGCACCAGTGTCAAGGTGGGCTGGTTTGATAGTACCAAGTGGCTCCGGCAATCTGCCATCAAAATTTGGCAGGCGAGTTTTGTTTTCCAGGGAAAAGCGCCGTTGTTTGTGTTTGGGGGCCTGTGGGTGGGAGTGGCCGGATGGCTAATTAGAATCCACGATACGCAGCATGGTTCCCAGACCTGAGGTGGCACCAGTGCCAAGTCGGGCTAGTTTGATGGTGCAAAGTGGCTCCTGCAATCTGCCATCCAGTAGCGGGGCAGCTTGCTTTTGTTTGCCAGGGAAACGGGCCGAGGTTTGTGTCTGGGGGCCTATGGCTGGGAGTGACCGGCTGGCTCCTGAAAAGCTACGTTAGGCAGGATGGTGACCAGACCCATGGTGGCACCAGTGCCAAGTTGGGCTGGTTTGATAGTACCAAGTGGCTCCTGCAATCTGCCATCAAAAAGTTGGCAGGCGAGTTTTGTTTTCCAGGGAAAAGCACCGTTGTTTGTGTTTGGGGGCCTGTGGCTGGGAGTGGCCGGCTGGCTGCTTAGAATCCACGATACGCAGGATGGTTCCCAGACGTGAGGTGGCGCCAGTGCCAAGTCGGGCTGGTTTGATACTACCAAGTGCGTCCTGCAATCTGCCATCCAGAAGCGGGACAGCTTACTTTTGCTTGCCAGGGAAACGGGCCGAGCTTTGTGTCTGGGGGCCTATGGCTGGGAGTGACCGGCTGGCTCCTGAAAAGCTACGATAGGCAGGATGGTGACCAGACCCATGGTGGCACCAGTGCCAAGTTGGGCTGGTTTGATAGTACCAAGTGGCTCCTGCAATCTGCCATCAAAAATTGGCAGGCGAGTTTTGTTTTCCAGGGAAAAGGGCCGTTGTTGTGTTTAGGGGCCTGTGGCTGGGAGTGGCCGGCTGGCTCCTTAGAATCCACCATACGCAGGATGGTTCCCAGACCCAAGGTGGCACCAGTGCCTAGTCGGGATAGTTTGATGGTGCAAAGTGGCTCCTGCAATCTGCCATCCAGAAGCGGGGCAGCTTACTTTTGTTTGCCAGGGAAAAGGGCCGAGCTTTGTGTCTCGGGGCCTATGGCTGGGAGTGACCGGCTGGCTCCTGAAAAGCTACGATAGGCAGGATGGTGACCAGACCCAAGGTGGCACCAGTGCCAAGTTGGGCTGGTTTGATAGTACCAAGTGGCTCCTGCAATCTGCCATCAAAAAGTTGGCAGGCGAGTTTTGTTTTCCAGGGAAAAGCTCCGTTGTTTGTGTTTGGGGGCCTGTGGCTGGGAGTGGCCGGCTGGCTCATTAGAATCCACGATACGCAGGATGGTTCCCAGACTTGTCGTGGCACCAGTGCCAAGTCGGGCTGGTTTGATAGTACCAAGTGGATCCTGCAATCTGCCATCCAGAAGCGGGGCAGCTTACTTTTGTTTGCCAGGGAAACGGGCCGAGGATTTGTCTGGGGGCCTATGGCTGGGAGTGACCGGCTGGCTCCTGAAAAGCTACGATAGGCAGGATGGTGACCAGACCCATGGTGGCAGCAGTGCCAAGTTGGGCTGGTTTGATAGTACCAAGTGGCTCCTGCAATCTGCCATCAAAAAGTTGGCAGGCGAGTTTTGTTTTCCAGGGAAAAGCGCCGTTGTTTGTGTTTGGGAGCCTGTGGCTGGGAGTGGCCGGCTGGCTCTTTAGAATCCACGATACGCAGGATGGTTCCCAGACCAGTGGTGGCACCAGTGCCAAGTCGGGCTGGTTTGATAGTAACAAGTGGTTCCTGCAATCTGCCATCCAGAAGCGGGGCAGCTTACTTTTGTTTTCCAGGGAAACGGGCCGAGGTTTTTGTCTGGGGGCCTATGGCTGGGAGTGACCGGCTGGCTCGTGAAAAGCTACGATAGGCAGGATGGTGACCAGACCCATGGCGGCACCAGTGCCAAGTTGGGCTGGTTTGATAGTACCAAGGGGCTCCTGCAATCTGCCATCAAAAAGTTGGCAGGCGAGTTTTGTTTTCCAGGGAAAAGCGCCGTTGTTTGTGTTTGGGGGCCTGTGGCTGGGAGTGGCCGGCTGGCTCCTTAGAATCCACGATACGCAGGATGGTTCCCAGACCAGAGGTGGCACCAGTGCCAAGTCGGGCTGGTTTGATAGTACCAAGTGGCTCCTGCAATCTGCCATCCAGAAGCGGGGCAGCTTACTTTTGTTTGCCAGGGAAACGGGCCGAGCTTTGTGTCTGGGGGCCTATGGCTGGGAGTGACCGGCTGGCTCCTGAAAAGCTACGATAGGCAGGATGGTGACCAGACCCATGGTGGCACCAGTGCCAAGTTGGGCTGGTTTGATAGTACCAAGTGGCTCCTGCAATCTGCCATCAAAAAGTTGGCAGGCAAGTTTTCTTTACCAGGGAAAAGCGCCGTTGTTTTTGTTTGGGGGCCTATGGCTGGGAGTGGCCGGCTGGCTCCTTAGAATCCACGATACGCAGGATGGTTCCTAGACTTGACGTGGCACCAGTGCCAAGTTGGGCTGGTTTGATAGTACCAAGTGCGTCCTGCAATCTGCCATCCAGAAGTGGGGTAGCTTACTTTTGTTTGCCAGGGAAACGGGCCGAGGTTTGTGTCTCGGGGCATATGGCTGGGAGTGACCGGCTGGCTCCTGAAAAGCTACGATAGGCAGGATGGTGACCAGACCCATGGTGGCAGCAGTGCCAAGTTGGGCTGGTTTGATAGTACCAAGTGGCTCCTGCAATCTGCCATCAAAAAGTTGGCAGGCGAGTTTGTTATCCAGGGAAAAGCGCCGTTGTTTGTGCCTGGGGCCCTATGGCCTGGAGTGGACGGATGGCTAATTAGAATCCACGATACACAGGATGGTTCCCAGACCCATGGTGACACCAGTGCCAAGTTGGGCTGGTTTGATAGTACCAAGTGGTTCCTGCAATCTGCCATCCAGAAGCGGGGCAGCTTACTTTTGTTTGCCAGGGAAACGGTCCGAGGATTGTGTCTGGGGGCCTAAGCCTGGAAGTGACCGGCTGGCTCCTGAAAAGCTACGATAGGCAGGATGGTGACCAGACCCATGACGGCACCAGTGCCAAGTTGGGCTGGTTTGATAGTACCAAGTGGCTCCTGCAATCTGCCATCAAAACTTGGCAGGCGAGTTTTGTTTTCCAGGGAAAAGCGCCGTTGTTTGTGTTTGGGGGCCTGTGGCTGGGAGTGGCCGGCTGGCTCCTTAGAATCCACGATACTCAGCATGGTTCCCAGACCAGAGGTGGCACCAGTGCCAAGTTGGGCTGGTTTGATAGTACCAAGTGGTTGCTGTAATCTGCCATCCAGAAGCGGGGCAGCTTACTTTTGTTTGCCAGGGAAACGGGCCGAGGTTTATGTCTGGGGGCCTATGGCTGGGAGTGACCGGCTGGCTCCTGAAAAGCTACGATAGGCAGGATGGTGACCAGACCCATGGTGGCACCAGTGCCAAGTTGGGCTGATTTGATAGTACCAAGTGGCTCCTGCAATCTGCCATCAAAAAGTTCGCAGGCAAATTTTTTTTTCCAGGGAAAAGCGCCGTTGTTTGTGTTTGGGGGCCTGTGGCAGGGAGTGGCCGGCTGGCTCCTGAAAAGCTACGATAGGCAGGATGGTGACCAGACCCATGGTGGCACCAGTGCCAAGTTGGGCTGGTTTGATAGTACCAAGTGGCTCCGGCAATCTGCCATCAAAAAGTTGGCAGACGAGTTTTGTTTTCCAGGGAAAAGCGCCGTTGTTTGTGTTTGGGGGCCTGTGGCTGGGAGTGGCCGGCTGGCTGCTTAGAATCTACCATACGCAGGATGGTTCCCAGACCAGAGGTGGCACCAGTGCCAAGTCGGGCTAGTTTGATGGTGCAAAGTGGCTCCTGCAATCTGCCATCCAGAAGCGGGGCAGCTTGCTTTTGTTTGCCAGGGAAACGGGCCGAGGTTTGTGTCTGGGGGCCTATGGCTGGGAGTGACCGGCTGGCTCCTGAAAAGCTACGATAGGCAGGATGGTGACCAGACCCATGGTGGCACCAGTGCCAAGTTGGGCTGGTTTGATAGTACCAAGTGGCTCCTGCAATCTGCCATCAAAAAGTTGGCAGGCGAGTTTTGTTTTCCAGGGAAAAGCGCCGTTGTTTGTGTTTGGGGGCCTGTGGCTGGGAGTGGCCGGCTGGCTGCTTAGAATCCACGATATGCAGGATGGTTCCCAGACGTGAGGTGGCGCCAGTGCCAAGTCGCCTGGTTTGATACTACCAAGTGCGTCCTGCAATCTGCCATCCAGAAGCGGGACAGCTTACTTTTGCTTGCCAGGGAAACGGGCCGAGCTTTGTGTCTGGGGGCCTATGGCTGGGAGTGACCGGCTGGCTCCTGAAAAGCTACGATAGGCAGGATGGTGACCAGACCCATGGTGGCACCAGTGCCAAGTTGGGCTGGTTTGATAGTACCAAGTGGCTCCTGCAATCTGCCATCAAAAATTGGCAGGCGAGTTTTGCTTTCCAGGGAAAAGCGCCGTTGTTTGTGTTTGGGGGCCTGTGGGTGGGAGTGGCCGGATGGCTAATTAGAATCCACGATACGCAGGATGGTTCCCAGACCTGAGGTGGCACCAGTGCCAAGTCGGGCTAGTTGGATGGTGCAAAGTGGCTCCTGCAATCTGCCATCCAGAAGCGGGGCAGCTTACTTTTGTTTTCCAGGGAAACGGGCCGAGGTTTGTGTCTAGGGGCCTATGGCTGGGAGTGACCGGCTGGCTCCTGAAAAGCTACGATAGGCAGGATGGTGACCAGACCCATGGTGGCACCAGTGCCAAGTTGGGCTGATTTGATAGTAGCAAGTGGCTCCTGCAATCTGCCATCAAAAAGTCGGCAGGCGAGTTTTGTTTTCCAGGGAAAAGCGCCGTTGTTTGTGTCTGGGGGCCTGTGGCAGGGAGTGACCGGCTGGCTCCTTAGAATCCACGATACGCAGGATGGTTCCCAGACCCAAGGTGGCACCAGTGCCAAGTTGGGCTGGTTTGATAGTACCAAGTGCGTCCTGCAATCTGCCATCCAGAAGCGGGGCAGCTTACTTTTGTTTGCCAGGGAAACGGGTCGAGCTTTGTGTCTGGGGGCCTATGGCTGGGAGTGACCGGCTGGCTCCTGAAAAGCTACGATAGGCAGGATGGTGACCGGACCCTTGGTGGCACCAGTGCCAAGTAGGGCTGGTTTGATAGTACCAAGTGGCTCCGGCAATCTGCCATCAAAAAGTTGGCAGGCAAGTTTTGTTTTCCAGGGAAAAGCGCCGTTGTTTTTTTTGGGGGGCCAATGGCTGGGAGTGGCCGGCTGGCTCCTTAGAATCTACGATACGCAGGATGGTTCCCAGACCAGAGGTGGCACCAGTGCCAAGTCGGGCTGGTTTGATAGTACCAAGTGCGTCCTGCAATCTGCCATCCAGAAGCGGGGTAGCTTACTTTTGTTTGCCCGGGAAACGGGCCGAGGTTTTTGTCTCGGGGCCTATGGCTGGGAGTGACCGGCTGGCTCCTGAAAAGCTACGATAGGCAGGATGTTGACCAGACCCATGGTGGCACAAGTGCCAAGTTCGGCTTGTTTGATAGTACCAAGTGGCTCCTGCAATCTGCCATCAAAATGTTGGCAGGCGAATTTTGCTTTCCAGGGAAAAGCGCCGTTGTTTGTGTTTGGGGGCCTGTGGCAGGGAGTGGCCGGCTGGCTCCTGAAAAGCTACGATAGGCAGGATGGTGACCAGATCCAAGGTGGCACCTGTGCCAAGTCGGGCTGATTTGATAGTACTAAGTAGCTCCTGCAATCTGCCATGCAGAAGCGGGGCAGCTTACTTTTGTTTGCCAGGGAAACGGGACGAGGTTTGTGTTTGGGGGCCTATGGCTGAGAGTGACCGGCTGGCTCCTGAAAATCCATGATACGCAGCATGGTTCCCAGACCCAAGGTGGCACCAGTGCCAAGTGGGGCTGGTTTCACAGTGTCAAGTGCCTCCTGCAATCTCCCATCCAGAAGCGGGGCAGCTGAGTTTTGTTTGCCTGTGAAACGGGCCGTTGTTTTTAATTGGGGTCTGTGGCCGAGAGTGTTCGGCTGGCTCCTGACAACCCACAATACGCAGGATGGTTCCCAGACCCAAGGTGGCACCAGTGCCAAGTCGGGCTGTTTTTATAGTACCAAGTGCGTCCTGCAATTTGCCATCCAGAAGAGGGGCAGTTGAGTTTTGTTTGCCAGAGAATAGCGCCGTTGTTTGTGTTTGGGGGCTTGTGGCTGGGAGTGGCCGACTGCCTCCTTAGAATCTGTGTTACGCAGCATGGTTCCCAGACCCAAGGTGGCACCAGTGCCAAGTTGGGCTGGTTTGATAGTACCAAGTGGCTCCTGCAATCTGCCATCCAGAAGCGGGGCAGCTTACTTTAGTTTGCCAGGGAAACGGGCCGAGGTTTGTGACTGGGGACCTATGGCTGGGAGTGACCGGCTGGCTCCTGAAAAGCTACAATAGGCAGGATGGTTACCAGACCCATGGTGGCACCAGTGCCAAGTTGGGCTGGTTTGATAGTACCAAGTGGCTCCTGTAATCTGCCATCAAAAAGTTGGCAGGCGAGTTTTGTTTTCCAGGGAAAAGCGCCATTGTTTGTATTTGGGGGCCTGTGGCTGGGAGTGGCCGGCTGGCTCCTTTGAACCCACGATACGCAGGATGGTTCCCAGACCCAAGGTGGCACCAGTGCCAAGTCGGGCTGGTTTGATACTACCAAGTGCGTCCTGCAATCTGCCATCCAGAAGCGGGGCAGCTTAATTTTGTTTGCCAGGGAAACGGGCCGTGGGTTTTGTTTGGGGGCATATAGCTGAGAGTGGCCGGCTGGCTCCTGAAAATCCACGCTAGGCAGCATGGTTCCCAGATGCAAGGTGGCACCAGTGCCAAGTCGGGCTGGTTTGATGGTGCAAAGTGGCTCCTGCAATCTGCCATCCAGAAGCGGGGCAGCTGATTTTTGTTTGCCAGAGAAAAATTCCGTGGATTGTTTTTGGGGGCATATTGCTGGGAGTGGCCGGCTGGCTCCTTAAAATGCTCGATACGCATGATGGTTCCCAGGCCCAAGGTGTCACCACTACCAAGTCGGCCTGCGGTTTTAGTATCAAGTTCATCCTGCAATTTGCCATCCAGAAGAGGGGCAGTTGAGTTTTGTTTGCCAGAGAAACGGGCCGAGGTTTCTGTTTGGGGACATATGGCTGAGAGTGGCCAGCTGGCCCCTGAATATCCACGATACACAGCATGGTTCCCAGATCCAAGGTGGCACCAGTGCCAAGTTGGGCTGGTTTGATAGTACCAAGTGGCTCCTGCAATCTGCCATCAAAAATTGGCAGGCGAGTTTTGTTTTCCAGGGAAAAGCGCCGTTGTTTGTGTTTGGGGGCCTGTGGGTGGGAGTGGCTGGATGGCTAATTAGAATCCACGATACGCAGGATGGTTCCCAGACCTGAGGTGGCACCAGTGCCAAGTCGGGCTAGTTGGATGGTGCAAAGTGGCTCCTGCAATCTGCCATCCAGAAGCGGGGCAGCTTACTTTTGTTTTCCAGGGAAACGGGCCGAGGTTTGTGTCTGGGGGCCTATGGCTGGGAGTGACCGGCTGGCTCCTGAAAAGCTACGATAGGCAGGATGGTGACCAGACCCATGGTGGCACCAGTGCCAAGTTGGGCTGATTTGATAGTAGCAAGTGGCTCCTGCAATCTGCCATCAAAAAGTCGGCAGGCGAGTTTTGTTTTCCAGGGAAAAGCACCGTTGTTTGTGTCTGGGGGCCTGTGGCAGGGAGTGACCGGCTGGCTCCTTAGAATCCACGATACGCAGGATGGTTCCCAGACCCAAGGTGGCACCAGTGCCAAGTTGGGCTGGTTTGATAGTACCAAGTGCGTCCTGCAATCTGCCATCCAGAAGCGGGGCAGCTTACTTTTGTTTGCCAGGGAAACGGGTCGAGCTTTGTGTCTGGGGGCCTATGGCTGGGAGTGACCGGCTGGCTCCTGAAAAGCTACGATAGGCAGGATGGTGACCAGACCCATGGTGGCACCAGTGCCAAGTAGGGCTGGTTTGATAGTACCAAGTGGCTCCGGCAATCTGCCATCAAAATTTGGCAGGCAAGTTTTGTTTTCCAGGGAAAAGCGCCGTTGTTTTTTTTGGGGGGCCAATGGCTGGGAGTGGCCGGCTGGCTCCTTAGAATCTACGATACGCAGGATGGTTCCCAGACCAGAGGTGGCACCAGTGCCAAGTCGGGCTGGTTTGATAGTACCAAGTGCGTCCTGCAATCTGCCATCCAGAAGCGGGGTAGCTTACTTTTGTTTGCCCGGGAAACGGGCCGAGGTTTTTGTCTCGGGGCCTATGGCTGGGAGTGACCGGCTGGCTCCTGAAAAGCTACGATAGGCAGGATGTTGACCAGACCCATGGTGGCACAAGTGCCAAGTTCGGCTTGTTTGATAGTACCAAGTGGCTCCTGCAATCTGCCATCAAAATGTTGGCAGGCGAATTTTGCTTTCCAGGGAAAAGCGCCGTTGTTTGTGTTTGGGGGCCTGTGGCAGGGAGTGGCCGGCTGGCCCCTGAAAAGCTACGATAGGCAGGATGGTGACCAGATCCAAGGTCGCACCTGTGCCAAGTCGGGCTGATTTGATAGTACTAAGTAGCTCCTGCAATCTGCCATGCAGAAGCGGGGCAGCTTACTTTTGTTTGCCAGGGAAACGGGACGAGGTTTGTGTTTGGGGGCCTATGGCTGTGAGTGACCGGCTGGCTCCTGAAAATCCATGATACGCAGCATGGTTCCCAGACCCAAGGTGGCACCAGTGCCAAGTGGGGCTGGTTTCACAGTGTCAAGTGCCTCCTGCAATCTCCCATCCAGAAGCGGGGCAGCTGAGTTTTGTTTGCCTGTGAAACGGGCCGTTGTTTTTAATTGGGGTCTGTGGCCGAGAGTGTTCGGCTGGCTCCTGACAACCCACAATACGCAGGATGGTTCCCAGACCCAAGGTGGCACCAGTGCCAAGTCGGGCTGTTTTTATAGTACCAAGTGCGTCCTGCAATTTGCCATCCAGAAGAGGGGCAGTTGAGTTTTGTTTGCCAGAGAATAGCGCCGTTGTTTGTGTTTGGGGGCTTGTGGCTGGGAGTGGCCGACTGCCTCCTTAGAATCTGTGTTACGCAGCATGGTTCCCAGACCCAAGGTGGCACCAGTGCCAAGTTGGGCTGGTTTGATAGTACCAAGTGGCTCCTGCAATCTGCCATCCAGAAGCGGGGCAGCTTACTTTAGTTTGCCAGGGAAACGGGCCGAGGTTTGTGACTGGGGACCTATGGCTGGGAGTGATCGGCTGGCTCCTGAAAAGCTACAATAGGCAGGATGGTTACCAGACCCATGGTGGCACCAGTGCCAAGTTGGGCTGGTTTGATAGTACCAAGTGGCTCCTGTAATCTGCCATCAAAAAGTTGGCAGGCGAGTTTTGTTTTCCAGGGAAAAGCGCCATTGTTTGTATTTGGGGGCCTGTGGCTGGGAGTGGCCGGCTGGCTCCTTTGAACCCACGATACGCAGGATGGTTCCCAGACCCAAGGTGGCACCAGTGCCAAGTCGGGCTGGTTTGATACTACCAAGTGCGTCCTGCAATCTGCCATCCAGAAGCGGGGCAGCTTAATTTTGTTTGCCAGGGAAACGGGCCGTGGGTTTTGTTTGGGGGCATATAGCTGAGAGTGGCCGGCTGGCTCCTGAAAATCCACGCTAGGCAGCATGGTTCCCAGATGCAAGGTGGCACCAGTGCCAAGTCGGGCTGGTTTGATGGTGCAAAGTGGCTCCTGCAATCTGCCATCCAGAAGCGGGGCAGCTGATTTTTGTTTGCCAGAGAAAAATTCCGTGGATTGTTTTTGGGGGCATATTGCTGGGAGTGGCCGGCTGGCTCCTTAAAATGCTCGATACGCATGATGGTTCCCAGGCCCAAGGTGTCACCACTACCAAGTCGGCCTGCGGTTTTAGTATCAAGTTCATCCTGCAATTTGCCATCCAGAAGAGGGGCAGTTGAGTTTTGTTTGCCAGAGAAACGGGCCGAGGTTTCTGTTTGGGGACATATGGCTGAGAGTGGCCAGCTGGCCCCTGAATATCCACGATACACAGCATGGTTCCCAGATCCAAGGTGGCACCAGTGCCAAGTCGGGCTGGTTTGATAGTACCAAGTGGCTCCTGCAATCTGCCATCCAGAAGCAGGGCAGCTTACTTTTGTTTGCCAGAGAAATAGGCCTAGGTTTTTGTTTGGGGGCCTGTGGCTAGGAGTGGCCGGCAGGCTCCTAAGAATCCACGATACGCAGGATGTTTCCCAGACCCAAGGTGGCACCAGTGCCAAGTCGGGCTGGTTTGATAGTACCAAGTGGCTCCTGCAAACTCCATCAAAAAGTTGGCAGGCGTGTTTTGTTTTCCAGGGAACAGCGCCGTTGATTTTGTTTGGGGGCCTGTGGCTGGGAGTGTCCGGCTGGCTCCTTAGAATCCACGATACGCAGGATGGTTCCCAGACCCAAGGTGGCACCAGTGCCAAGTCGGGCTGGTTTGATTACACCAAGTGGCTCCTGCAATCTGCCATCCAGAAGTGAGGCAGCTAAGTTTTGTTTGCGAGAAAAAAGGGCCGTGGTTTTTGTTGGGGGCCTGTGGCTGGGAGTAGCCGGCTGGCTCCTTAAAATCCACGATAGGCAGGATGGTTCCCAGACCAGAGGTGGCACCAGTGCCAAGTCGGGCTGGTTTGATAGTACCAAGTGGCTCCTGCAATCTGCCATCCAGAAGCGGGGCAGCTTACTTTTGTTTGCCAGAGGAAAAGGCTGTGGTTTGTGTTTGGGGGCCTGTGGCTGGCAGTGGCCGGCTGGCTCCTGAAAATCCACGATACGCAGCATGGTTCCCAGACCCAAGGTGGCACCAGTGCCAAGTGGGGCTCGTTTGACAGTGTCAAGTGCGTCCTGCAATCTCCCATCCAGAAGCGGGGCAGCTGAGTTTTTTTTGCCAGGGAAACGGACCTTTGTTTTTGATTGGGCTCTGTGGCCGAGAGTGGTCGGCTGTCTCCGGACAATCCACAATACGCAGGATGGTTCCCAGACCCAAGGTGGCACCAGTGCCAAGTCGGGCTGGTTTGATAGTACCAAGTGTCTCCTGCAATCTGCCATCCAGAAGCGGGGCAGCTGAGTTTTGTTTGCCAGAGAAAAGGGCCGTGGGTTGTGTTTGGGGGCATATGGCTGGGAGTGGCCACCTGGCTCCTTAAAATGCACGATACGCCGCATGGTAACCAGACGCAAGGTGGCACCAGTGCCAAGTCAGGCTGTTTTTGTAGTACCCAGTGGCTCCTGCAATTTGCCATCCAGAAGCGGGGCAGTTGAATTTTGTTTGCTAGAGAAAAGGGCTGTGGTTTCTGTTTGGGGGCCTATGGCTGAGAGTGGCCGGCTGGCCCCTGAAAATCAACGATAGGCAGGATGGTTCCCAGATCCAAGGTGGCACCAGTGCCAAGTAAGGCTGGTTGTATGGTTCAAAGTGACTCCTGCAATCTGCCATCCAGAAGCGGGACAGCTGAGTTTTTTTTGCCAGAGAAAATGTCCATGGTTTCTTTTTGGGGCATACGGCTGGGAATTGCCAGCTGGCTCCTTAAAATGCTCGATACGCAGGATGGTTCCCAGAGCCAAGGTGGCACCACTGCCAAGTCGGGCTCTTTTTGTAGTACCAAGTGCGTCCTGCAATTTGCCATCCAGAAGAGGGGCAGTTGAGTTTTGTTTGCCAGAGAAAAGGGCCGAGGTTTGTGTTTGGGGGCATATGGCTGGGAATGACCGGCTGGCCCCTGAAAATCCACGATACGCCGGATGGTTCCCAGATCCAAGGTGGTACCATTACCAAGTCGGGCTGGTTTGATAGTCCCAAGTGGCTCCTGCAAACTGCCATCCAGAAGCGGGGCAGCTTACTTTTGTTTGCCAGGGAAATGGGCCGTTGTTTGTGTTTGGGGGCCTGTGGCTGGGAGTGTTCGGCTGGTTCCTGAATATGTACGATACGCAGGATTGTTCCCAGATCCAAGGTGGCAGCAGTGCCATGTTGTGCTGGTGTGATAGTCCCAAGTGGCTCCTGCAATCTGCCATCCAGAAGTGGGGCAGCTGATTTTTGTTTGCCAGAGAAAAGGTCCGTGGTTTGTTTTTGGGGGCATATGGCTGAGAGTGGCCGGCTGGCCCCTGAAAATCCACGATACACAGGATGGTTCCCAGATCCAAGGTGGCACCTGTGCCAAGTCGGGCTGATTTGATAGTACTAAGTAGCTCCTGCAATCTGCCATGCAGAAGCGGGGCAGCTTACTTTTGTTTGCCAGGGAAACGGGCCGAGGTTTGTGTTTGGGGGCCTATGGCTGAGAGTGACCGGCTGGCTCCTGAAAAGCTACAATAGGCAGGATGGTGACCAGACCCATGGTGGCACCAGTGCCAAGTTGGGCTGGTTTGATAGTACCAAGTGGTTCCTGCAATCTGCCATCCAGAAGCAGGGCAGCTGAGTTTTGTTTGCCAGAGAAAAGGGCCTTGGTTTGTGTTTGGGGGCATATGGCTGGGTGTGGCCAGCTGGCTCCTTAAAATGCACGATATGCAACATGGCTCCCAGACCCAAGGTGGCACCAGTGCCAAGTTGGGCTGGTTTGATAGTACCAAGTGGCTCCTGCAATCTTCCATGATCACGTGGAGAAATACTTTCTGGTTTCAGCCTCATGCTCTTTCTTCTCTCCCTCAACTTCTCTATCACCTCTCATCTGGTTCACATGCGCTGTCTTCAAGGTCCACAGGCTACTTTTCACAGAATCTTCTGGCCTGATGAAGTAAGGATGATGAATAGAACAGAGCTGGGATCTATTTTCCAGTTTGGATAAAATGCATTCTGCACACAAATCCAAGGAGAACGGGCTGCCCCGATGCCCAGAAAATCTTTCACTCCTGCTAGTGTTCTACGTCAACCGCAACTTAGTCTGAAAGAAAAGCTTTTTCTCTGAGAGCATCTGAGAGGTTTGCATGAAGCACTGATATCTGACATATGCAATTTTGAATAGGAGAGGAAAAAGAAAATGGCAAGGAGTTTTTAATTTTAGTGGTTTCAATTTTAATTTCCGTGCACTTTTTCAAAACTTGTCAGCTCAAATGCCCATCAACATCTTTTAGTCATCTGTAAGTCAGTATTCATATAAAATGTGCTTCAAATCCAAAGAATTTCAAATTTGCACTCCAAGCTTCTATGCCTAGATTTATGATTTCCTACACATATTAGATGAAAGGAAGGCCTTTTTTACTGTGGGAGTGCTGGAACACTGGAACAGGTTGCCCAGAGAAGTTGTGGGTGTCCCATCCCTGAAAGTATTCAAGGTCACCTTGGACAGGGCTTGGAGCAGCAACAAAGGAGAAGCTTGATGGTAGAGAAACAAAGTTGGACTATAGAAGAAACTCGGATTGAAGTATAGGATCAAGTTTTCTCTCAGCTCTTGGGGTAAATTCAAAGTTGTACAAAATGACATTTATCTGTGCTATTCACTACTGTAACAGAAAGTTTCATGAAAACTGTACAGAAGATAGTAAATTTTAAAAGAGATAAGAATTACAGCATAAAATCCATGGGATAGGTTACAACATGAGACACTCTCTAAGAGAAAATCTCTGTGTTTCAGCACTTCATCAGGGTAAGATTTCATGAAGTGCCAAAGAAGGCGGCAAAATATCATTCGGGACATTATTTACTGGAATTCAGCCTGGCCATTAGTAGGAACTGCCTTTGAACATATCATGTAGATATACCACACACACTTTCCCTTCACTGAAAAATTACTGTTTACAACAAATAAGCAATTGACGATCAAAATTGATTGAAAGCATCTTAAACATGTCAAGTATTTCATTGTAGATGATCTGTGATCCAAATGCTTCTTCCACCTTCGAGAGGGACAGAAGAATTCTTCCATATCATGATGGTTTAAAATTGTATCAACCAATGTTTTCTGCTGAAAAGATATCATCTATTTTTTTCTATTTTTGGAAGAAAATATTCCTAGACATACAACAGGTGAGAACTAAGTAATTTTAAAGAAACAAATGAAATGAAAATATTCTGTAAATAGAATGAAATGAAAAGCTGTGTTTTAAATAGGAGCTAAATATTAAACAGAATTTTTGTACCAGGCATTTGAATTACTGCACCAGCTCTTTTGCCCATCAAGAGAGGCATTTAGCATTTCAGTCTTTTCCAAGGTGTTCATGATCTGCTATGCTGATCTCTGTGTGTGCCTAGGTGTGTGTGGAGGGGGGGGCATATGAAGGGGAGTGTGTATGTTTGCTTTACAATTGTTGTGGCAGATTCATGCCTCAGCTCCACATTTTGTTTTAAAAAGGTCACACCGAGTGGATATGAAGTTTACTATCAACAAGAGATCGATTCCCAAATCATCCATTTGACTCTCCCTTATAAATCATGTGCTTTGTTGCATATTTTATCAAATATACTTTCAAGCCAGATGGAGGAAGGAGGATGTGGGAATCCCTCCACCATCTTGCAACTTTTATGTAAGTAGGTTTTCAAGAAAATCATCATTTCTCTTTTAAATATGTCTGGAACAGGCATGATGGTAGTGTCAACCTGTTGGAGTTTTTGTTGCTGGAAGAAGTTGTACAAAAGGATTGGTTTTTACATTGACCAGTTACTGAATCAAGCGCAGGAATACATTGGAAATTTAGCTGGGGGTTCCTTTTCCCAGCAGACTACTTCTAGAACGAGCTTGTACACTGAAGCTGACTCTTTTGCTCTCTTTTTGTTTCTTTCCTATTTTCTTGGCTTCTTTGCCACTATCTAGACAATTTTGGAACTTTGTTCCCAACTAAAATGGTTTCAATAGTCTGATTGTGATCATACATTTTTACAAGGAATTTTTAAAATCTTTCCTCGAGTCCAGAAAGTCAAGGACTTAGATCTTTTTCTTCCCTTATCAATATTGCCATGAAATTGATAAATAAAGACCAACTCTTTATTTTTGTTTTTAACCCACGTAGATAATTCCCATCCATTAATCCATTTTGTGGACCAATAGCTGCCATTCTGATGGAAGCTGTCACTTCTTAACAATAGGCATTCTGTGACTATGTTGACAGCACTTTGGGTGAAGATCCTAACTGGTCTTAGATATACATAGGGAGAAATTTGCTCAGCCAGTGTCAGTCTTAAGCATGCGTATCAGAAGATCTTTCTAGAGCTGGGAATTTTCCCATGAAAGGGATTCAGTTAGGGAAGAGACACTTGTGTCAGAGTTTTACATTCTTCTTGAACACTGCTTAAGGAACTTAGATGCCATGTCCATTTGGATCTCTGTCTGCACAGAACTTTGTCATGCCAGTGCTTTGAAATGCATCTTGAAGAGAATTCACTAGCACAGAATGAAAGAGAGTGGAAGGGGTTGGTGGGGCTAACCAGGCCCAACCCCCCTGCCTAAACCAGGATACCTAGAGCCTCTTGCCCAGGATTCTATCTGGGTGTACTTTTAATGTCTTCAAAGATCCAGGCTCCACAATCTTTCTGGGCAGTCTGTGCCGTGGTTCAGTCACCCTGACAGTAAAGAAACATTTACTGATGTTCAAAGGCAATCTCCTGTATTTCAGTGTGTGCCCACTGCCTCTTGTCTTTTCCCTCAGCATCACTGAAAAGACACTGATTCCCTCCCCTTTGCACTATTGCTTCCATATGTATGTGTGATGCCATGTAGAGGTATGTCAAAAACCTCCCTGAAGCCCAGGCAGATAATATTCCCTTCATCTACCAGTCAAGTTGATTCATCAGAGGAGTTTAAAGTGATGTTCAGCATGAAATTCCCCTGAAAAATCATGCTAACTACATTATTTGGTCATCTGTCATGTGCCTGGCAAGGATTTCCAGGAAGAGCTGCTTCATCAACTTCCTGGGGATAAAAAAGAGGCTGGCTGGTTTGTACTATGGCGAGTCCTCTTAATTGCCTTTTTTGAAGATGGGTGTCATTTGCTAACATCCACTCTTTAGCCTCTCTTGTCGTCTACATCTTAGCAAAACGCTTTTCCACTATGTCTGGCTAGGAAAAACTGTGCCAGCACAGAAAACATCTCCCATCGTGTTCTAGAAGTTGCACGGATGTCTGCCAAGTGTTTGGCAGGAAGAAAAGAAAAGTTGTCCAAAACAGCTTCCAATCGAATGTTCCTGTGATTGGAAAAGTCAGGAGAGTGCAAAGGTACTGTTTTCTATCAGTTGGCAAGGTGCGCACACAATCCCAGTGTTGTACAGCTTGCTTCTTCACCTTCCCGAAGCTGCCGCTCTCGCCGGCTGCCGGAGCCCAAGAAGCGGCTTCTTCGCGCAAAGACGATTGTGCCGCTCACAGGGCTCTCCTTAGCGCGGCTTCTGCCGAAAGACGCCCGGCAGCGGCTCTTACCTCCGGAGAGCATCCTACCTTCGTCTTTAGCTCCTCTTCTCATCTACACCTCGGCAAAAAGCTTCTCCACTATGTCTGGCTAGGAAAAACTGTGCCAGCACAGAAAACATCTCCCATCGTGTTCTAGAAGTTGCACGGATGTCTGCCAAGTGTTTGGCAGGAAGAAAAGAAAAGTTGTCCAAAACAGCTTCCAATCGAATGTTCCTGTGATTGGAAAAGTCAGGAGAGTGCAAAGGTACTGTTTTCTATCAGTTGGCAAGGTGCGCACACAATCCCAGTGTTGTACAGCTTGCTTCTTCACCTTCCCGAAGCTGCCGCTCTCGCCGGCTGCCGGAGCCCAAGAAGCGGCTTCTTCGCGCAAAGACGATTGTGCCGCTCACAGGGCTCTCCTTAGCGCGGCTTCTGCCGAAAGACGCCCGGCAGCGGCTCTTACCTCCGGAGAGCATCCTACCTTCGTCTTTAGCTCCTCTTCTCATCTACACCTCGGCAAAAAGCTTCTCCACTATGTCTGGCTAGGAAAAACTGTGCCAGCACAGAAAACATCTCCCATCGTGTTCTAGAAGTTGCACGGATGTCTGCCAAGTGTTTGGCAGGAAGAAAAGAAAAGTTGTCCAAAACAGCTTCCAATCGAATGTTCCTGTGATTGGAAAAGTCAGGAGAGTGCAAAGGTACTGTTTTCTATCAGTTGGCAAGGTGCGCACACAATCCCAGTGTTGTACAGCTTGCTTCTTCACCTTCCCGAAGCTGCCACTTTCAGGAGGTAAGAGCCGCTGCCGGGCGTCTTTCGGCAGAAGCTGCGCTAAGGAGAGCACTGTGAGCGGCACAATCGTCTTTGCGCGAAGAAGCCGCTTCTTGGGCTCCGGCAGCCGGCGAGAGCGGCAGCTTCGGGAAGGTGAAGAAGCAAGCTGTACAACACTGGGATTGTGTGCGCACCTTGCCAACTGATAGAAAACAGTACCTTTGCACTCTCCTGACTTTTCCAATCACAGGAACATTCGATTGGAAGCTGTTTTGGACAACTTTTCTTTTCTTCCTGCCAAACACTTGGCAGACATCCGTGCAACTTCTAGAACACGATGGGAGATGTTTTCTGTGCTGGCACAGTTTTTCCTAGCCAGACATAGTGGAGAAGCTTTTTGCCGAGGTGTAGATGAGAAGAGGAGCTAAAGACGAAGGTAGGATGCTCTCCGGAGGTAAGAGCCGCTGCCGGGCGTCTTTCGGCAGAAGCCGCGCTAAGGAGAGCCCTGTGAGCGGCACAATCGTCTTTGCGCGAAGAAGCCGCTTCTTGGGCTCCGGCAGCCGGCGAGAGCGGCAGCTTCGGGAAGGTGAAGAAGCAAGCTGTACAACACTGGGATTGTGTGCGCACCTTGCCAACTGATAGAAAACAGTACCTTTGCACTCTCCTGACTTTTCCAATCACAGGAACATTCGATTGGAAGCTGTTTTGGACAACTTTTCTTTTCTTCCTGCCAAACACTTGGCAGACATCCGTGCAACTTCTAGAACACGATGGGAGATGTTTTCTGTGCTGGCACAGTTTTTCCTAGCCAGACATAGTGGAAAAGCGTTTTGCTAAGATGTAGACGACAAGAGAGGCTAAAGAGTGGATGTTAGCAAATGACACCCATCTTCAAAAAAGGCAATTAAGAGGACTCGCCATAGTACAAACCAGCCAGCCTCTTTTTTATCCCCAGGAAGTTGATGAAGCAGCTCTTCCTGGAAATCCTTGCCAGGCACATGACAGATGACCAAATAATGTAGTTAGCATGATTTTTCAGGGGAATTTCATGCTGAACATCACTTTAAACTCCTCTGATGAATCAACTTGACTGGTAGATGAAGGGAATATTATCTGCCTGGGCTTCAGGGAGGTTTTTGACATACCTCTACATGGCATCACACATACATATGGAAGCAATAGTGCAAAGGGGAGGGAATCAGTGTCTTTTCAGTGATGCTGAGGGAAAAGACAAGAGGCAGTGGGCACACACTGAAATACAGGAGATTGCCTTTGAACATCAGTAAATGTTTCTTTACTGTCAGGGTGACTGAACCACGGCACAGACTGCCCAGAAAGATTGTGGAGCCTGGATCTTTGAAGACATTAAAAGTACACCCAGATAGAATCCTGGGCAAGAGGCTCTAGGTATCCTGGTTTAGGCAGGGGGGTTGGGCCTGGTTAGCCCCACCAACCCCTTCCACTCTCTTTCATTCTGTGCTAGTGAATTCTCTTCAAGATGCATTTCAAAGCACTGGCATGACAAAGTTCTGTGCAGACAGAGATCCAAATGGACATGGCATCTAAGTTCCTTAAGCAGTGTTCAAGAAGAATGTAAAACTCTGGCACAAGTGTCTCTTCCCTAACTGAATCCCTTTCATGGGAAAATTCCCAGCTCTAGAAAGATCTTCTGATACGCATGCTTAAGACTGACACTGGCTGAGCAAATTTCTCCCTATGTATATCTAAGACCAGTTAGGATCTTCACCCAAAGTGCTGTCAACATAGTCACAGAATGCCTATTGTTAAGAAGTGACAGCTTCCATCAGAATGGCAGCTATTGGTCCACAAAATGGATTAATGGATGGGAATTATCTACGTGGGTTAAAAACAAAAATAAAGAGTTGGTCTTTATTTATCAATTTCATGGCAATATTGATAAGGGAAGAAAAAGATCTAAGTCCTTGACTTTCTGGACTCGAGGAAAGATTTTAAAAATTCCTTGTAAAAATGTATGATCACAATCAGACTATTGAAACCATTTTAGTTGGGAACAAAGTTCCAAAATTGTCTAGATAGTGGCAAAGAAGCCAAGAAAATAGGAAAGAAACAAAAAGAGAGCAAAAGAGTCAGCTTCAGTGTACAAGCTCGTTCTAGAAGTAGTCTGCTGGGAAAAGGAACCCCCAGCTAAATTTCCAATGTATTCCTGCGCTTGATTCAGTAACTGGTCAATGTAAAAACCAATCCTTTTGTACAACTTCTTCCAGCAACAAAAACTCCAACAGGTTGACACTACCATCATGCCTGTTCCAGACATATTTAAAAGAGAAATGATGATTTTCTTGAAAACCTACTTACATAAAAGTTGCAAGATGGTGGAGGGATTCCCACATCCTCCTTCCTCCATCTGGCTTGAAAGTATATTTGATAAAATATGCAACAAAGCACATGATTTATAAGGGAGAGTCAAATGGATGATTTGGGAATCGATCTCTTGTTGATAGTAAACTTCATATCCACTCGGTGTGACCTTTTTAAAACAAAATGTGGAGCTGAGGCATGAATCTGCCACAACAATTGTAAAGCAAACATACACACTCCCCTTCATATGCCCCCCCCTCCACACACACCTAGGCACACACAGAGATCAGCATAGCAGATCATGAACACCTTGGAAAAGACTGAAATGCTAAATGCCTCTCTTGATGGGCAAAAGAGCTGGTGCAGTAATTCAAATGCCTGGTACAAAAATTCTGTTTAATATTTAGCTCCTATTTAAAACACAGCTTTTCATTTCATTCTATTTACAGAATATTTTCATTTCATTTGTTTCTTTAAAATTACTTAGTTCTCACCTGTTGTATGTCTAGGAATATTTTCTTCCAAAAATAGAAAAAAATAGATGATATCTTTTCAGCAGAAAACATTGGTTGATACAATTTTAAACCATCATGATATGGAAGAATTCTTCTGTCCCTCTCGAAGGTGGAAGAAGCATTTGGATCACAGATCATCTACAATGAAATACTTGACATGTTTAAGATGCTTTCAATCAATTTTGATCGTCAATTGCTTATTTGTTGTAAACAGTAATTTTTCAGTGAAGGGAAAGTGTGTGTGGTATATCTACATGATATGTTCAAAGGCAGTTCCTACTAATGGCCAGGCTGAATTCCAGTAAATAATGTCCCGAATGATATTTTGCCGCCTTCTTTGGCACTTCATGAAATCTTACCCCGATGAAGTGCTGAAACACAGAGATTTTCTCTTAGAGAGTGTCTCATGTTGTAACCTATCCCATGGATTTTATGCTGTAATTCTTATCTCTTTTAAAATTTACTATCTTCTGTACAGTTTTCATGAAACTTTCTGTTACAGTAGTGAATAGCACAGATAAATGTCATTTTGTACAACTTTGAATTTACCCCAAGAGCTGAGAGAAAACTTGATCCTATACTTCAATCCGAGTTTCTTCTATAGTCCAACTTTGTTTCTCTACCATCAAGCTTCTCCTTTGTTGCTGCTCCAAGCCCCGTCCAAGGTGACCTTGAATACTTTCAGGGATGGGACACCCACAACTTCTCTGGGCAACCTGTTCCAGTGTTCCAGCACTCCCACAGTAAAAAAGGCCTTCCTTTCATCTAATATGTGTAGGAAATCATAAATCTAGGCATAGAAGCTTGGAGTGCAAATTTGAAATTCTTTGGATTTGAAGCACATTTTATATGAATACTGACTTACAGATGACTAAAAGATGTTGATGGGCATTTGAGCTGACAAGTTTTGAAAAAGTGCACGGAAATTAAAATTGAAACCACTAAAATTAAAAACTCCTTGCCATTTTCTTTTTCCTCTCCTATTCAAAATTGCATATGTCAGATATCAGTGCTTCATGCAAACCTCTCAGATGCTCTCAGAGAAAAAGCTTTTCTTTCAGACTAAGTTGCGGTTGACGTAGAACACTAGCAGGAGTGAAAGATTTTCTGGGCATCGGGGCAGCCCGTTCTCCTTGGATTTGTGTGCAGAATGCATTTTATCCAAACTGGAAAATAGATCCCAGCTCTGTTCTATTCATCATTCTTACTTCATCAGGCCAGAAGATTCTGTGAAAAGTAGCCTGTGGACCTTGAAGACAGCGCATGTGAACCAGATGAGAGGTGATAGAGAAGTTGAGGGAGAGAAGAAAGAGCATGAGGCTGAAACCAGAAAGTATTTCTCCACGTGATCATGGAAGATTGCAGGAGCCACTTGGTACTATCAAACCAGCCCAACTTGGCACTGGTGCCACCTTGGGTCTGGGAGCCATGTTGCATATCGTGCATTTTAAGGAGCCAGCTGGCCACACCCAGCCATATGCCCCCAAACACAAACCAAGGCCCTTTTCTCTGGCAAACAAAACTCAGCTGCCCTGCTTCTGGATGGCAGATTGCAGGAACCACTTGGTACTATCAAACCAGCCCAACTTGGCACTGGTGCCACCATGGGTCTGGTCACCATCCTGCCTATTGTAGCTTTTCAGGAGCCAGCCGGTCACTCTCAGCCATAGGCCCCCAAACACAAACCTCGGCCCGTTTCCCTGGCAAACAAAAGTAAGCTGCCCCGCTTCTGCATGGCAGATTGCAGGAGCTACTTAGTACTATCAAATCAGCCCGACTTGGCACAGGTGCCACCTTGGATCTGGGAACCATCCTGTGTATCGTGGATTTTCAGGGGCCAGCCGGCCACTCTCAGCCATATGCCCCAAAAACAAACCACGGACCTTTTCTCTGGCAAACAAAAATCAGCTGCCCCACTTCTGGATGGCAGATTGCAGGAGCCACTTGGGACTATCACACCAGCACAACATGGCACTGCTGCCACCTTGGATCTGGGAACAATCCTGCGTATCGTACATATTCAGGAACCAGCCGAACACTCCCAGCCACAGGCCCCAAACACAAACAACGGCCCATTTCCCTGGCAAACAAAAGTAAGCTGCCCCGCTTCTGGATGGCAGTTTGCAGGAGCCACTTGGGACTATCAAACCAGCCCGACTTGGTAATGGTACCACCTTGGATCTGGGAACCATCCGGCGTATCGTGGATTTTCAGGGGCCAGCCGGTCATTCCCAGCCATATGCCCCCAAACACAAACCTCGGCCCTTTTCTCTGGCAAACAAAACTCAACTGCCCCTCTTCTGGATGGCAAATTGCAGGACGCACTTGGTACTACAAAAAGAGCCCGACTTGCAGTGGTGCCACCTTGGCTCTGGGAACCATCCTGCGTATCGAGCATTTTAAGGAGCCAGCCGGCAATTCCCAGCCGTATGCCCCAAAAAGAAACCATGGACATTTTCTCTGGCAAAAAAACTCAGCTGTCCCGCTTCTGGATGGCAGATTGCAGGAGTCACTTTGAACCATACAACCAGCCTTACTTGGCACTGGTGCCACCTTGGATCTGGGAACCATCCTGCCTATCGTTGATTTTCAGGGGCCAGCCGGCCACTCTCAGCCATAGGCCCCCAAACACAAACCACAGCCCTTTTCTCTAGCAAACAAAATTCAACTGCCCGCTTCTGGATGGCAAATTGCAGGAGCCACTGGGTACTACAAAAACAGCCTGACTTGGCACTGGTGCCACCTTGCGTCTGGTTACCATGCGGCGTATCGTGCATTTTAAGGAGCCAGGTGGCCACTCCCAGCCATATGCCCCCAAACACAACCCACGGCCCTTTTCTCTGGCAAACAAAACTCAGCTGCCCCGCTTCTGGATGGCAGATTGCAGGAGACACTTGGTACTATCAAACCAGCCCGACTTGGCACTGGTGCCACCTTGGGTCTGGGAACCATCCTGCGTATTGTGGATTGTCCGGAGACAGCCGACCACTCTCGGCCACAGAGCCCAATCAAAACAAAGGTCCGTTTCCCTGGCAAAAAAAACTCAGCTGCCCCGCTTCTGGATGGGAGATTGCAGGACGCACTTGACACTGTCAAACGAGCCCCACTTGGCACTGGTGCCACCTTGGGTCTGGGAACCATGCTGCGTATCGTGGATTTTCAGGAGCCAGCCGGCCACTGCCAGCCACAGGCCCCCAAACACAAACCACAGCCTTTTCCTCTGGCAAACAAAACTCAGCTGCCCCGCTTCTGGATGGCAGATTGCAGGAGCCACTTGGTACTATCAAACCAGCCCGACTTGGCACTGGTGCCACCTCTGGTCTGGGAACCATCCTGCCTATCGTGGATTTTAAGGAGCCAGCCGGCTACTCCCAGCCACAGGCCCCCAACAAAAACCACGGCCCTTTTTTCTCGCAAACAAAACTTAGCTGCCTCACTTCTGGATGGCAGATTGCAGGAGTCACTTGGTGTAATCAAACCAGCCCGACTTGGCACTGGTGCCACCTTGGGTCTGGGAACCATCCTGCGTATCGTGGATTCTAAGGAGCCAGCCGGCCACTCCCAGCCACAGGCCCCCAAACAAAATCAACGGCGCTGTTCCCTGGAAAACAAAACACGCCTGCCAACTTTTTGATGGAGTTTGCAGGAGCCACTTGGTACTATCAAACAGCCCGACTTGGCACTGGTGCCACCTTGGGTCTGGGAAACATCCTGCGTATCGTGGATTCTTAGGAGCCTGCCGGCCACTCCTAGCCACAGGCCCCCAAACAAAAACCTAGGCCTATTTCTCTGGCAAACAAAAGTAAGCTGCCCTGCTTCTGGATGGCAGATTGCAGGAGACACTTGGTACTATCAAACCAGCCCGACTTGGCACTGGTGCCACCTTGGATCTGGGAACCATGCTGTGTATCGTGGATATTCAGGGGCCAGCTGGCCACTCTCAGCCATATGTCCCCAAACAGAAACCTCGGCCCGTTTCTCTGGCAAACAAAACTCAACTGCCCCTCTTCTGGATGGCAAATTGCAGGATGAACTTGATACTAAAACCGCAGGCCGACTTGGTAGTGGTGACACCTTGGGCCTGGGAACCATCATGCGTATCGAGCATTA